>NC_054373.1:124326152-124958652 GCF_017654675.1 Xenopus laevis
GACTACATAGCCAGGTTCAGGCAATGGCTGAAAAATCCTGGCAGAGAATATCACACACGTGCGATAAGCCTAACCTTTAACACTGGAGCATAAATCTTCAGACCATGGTGTGTGGGCATGATTGCGTGTTTTGCACCACTGGATAGCTTAATACAGTATATTTGGCCCCATGTGTAAACAAAATGTATTTATAAAATCATCATAATTTTTGATTACATTTTTAATTTTGATCTGCTTAGATTTTGGAAATTGGAAGAATAATTCTTCTTGTAAAGTAGAGTTTGAAAGTGGACTATAAATATCTATGATACCCAGGAATATACATGCGCAGATAAAATTCCAATATATTATATGTAGAACACTCCTTTTTTACACATTGTAGTTTTATTGTTCCATTTGTGATCTCACAGTGCAATAAAAAGTCATGATTGAGCAATGATAACGGCTTTAATAACCATGAATGTTCTTTGTGATTAAACACTAGTAATCTAATTGCCAATATGTACAGCGGGATGTGATTAATGACTACAGTAATTAACTAGTCAATTAAATTCAACTCCTAAATACTTAGTATGTTCTGGACCAAAATCATAGTATTATTTACTACTCAAAGTTTAAATTTATTAGCTTATTAAAATAGTTTCTGCATGTTCTCAAAACAACTATTAACATAAACATAACACCATGTTTGAACATTAAGATTAATATTATCTCATTTCTCTTAATTTTGTTTAGATATTGAAGAGGCCAAGAAGGTAATTCTAATAATACATGATACACTGGCCACTGTAATGTGGTTTATTCTTGGCCAAGTGTTAAAAGTGGGTATAAATACACCCAGTTGCCATTCTTGGCAGGCATGAAAATCATGACATACAGCTTCTTCAGTTAACTGACAGGTATGGGAAATCCTCATCATATAAACTCTTCCAATAATCCAATCACAATGGAGCAATCCTATCACAAACTCACAGTGGTTGTGAATACTGTGTAGTTACTGTGATAGAATTACCATGCCAAAATCACCAAAAATTCTTGATTTTTTTAAATAAAATCAGACTTTTAAAAAATCACGAATTTTTCAGAATTTATTAAACCCCGAGGATGGAAAAATCCAAATCTGAAAATCCGGCATCTCAGACCTGTCGAGGTTGCATATAAGTCAATGGGAGAAGTCCCAATGATTTTTTGATGTGCGCGGTGTTTCGTGCAATACCCTGAAGTTTTTAGATTTTTTACCTGAAAACTCTTGAAAATTGGATGAAAAATCTGAATAATTCGTGAAAATCGGATAAAATATCAGAAAAAAATCACGAAAACCAAATTTTTTCCCCCAAAGCTAATTTTCGGGGAAAATGTAATAATAAATAAGCGGGAAAAAACCCGAGCAGGTTTGATCAGAGTTTGTAGCAGAAAATATTGCTATAAATTCGGACTTTGATAAATAACCCCCCATGTGTTGCACATTTTTTTAATTGCTATTAATGGAATGCAGAAACAAAGAATCTACCATGTATGGCAGCTTGCAAAGATTAATCATTTTATAGCAGGTGAGCAATTAAAGGAGACCTGTCATCTGAAAAAAATTATTCCAAATCCTTTTTTATCACGTTAGTCAAGCAAAATAAACTTTAATTACACTATATACATTATTTGAATCAAGCAGGCAGCGGCCATTTTGTGCACACTGTTATTAAGGCAAGCCTTGCATCATATCAGAATCTTGTTTGTGCACCAGAATGGGGGATCTGATGTCAATCCCCATGCACTGGTTACACAATTAAATGTAGAGAGAGGGGGAATGCGAGTAGTGCAGTGACATCTCGTGTCCATTGATCAGCGCCCAGAAGCTAGCGATATGAGGTATTTTAGTCAATACCCCCCTTAATGAGATGTGTAAAGTACTAGGTCATTTATAAACACTGCCAAAATTTGCACCAGGGCAGTAACATATGACAACCAATCAGATTTTGCTTTCATTGTTTTACCAACAATGCTATAACTCATTGTTGTGTTCTACCTGCAATCAGCAGTTCCATATGGTGCAGTGAGTACTGTTTCTGTTGGAAAGTATAGGGTTCATTAAGTCTTTCCTTGTAGTGTAATACATATAAAAGTCGCTGCAAGATTGAGACAGGACAAAGCCAGTACTTGCCTGCCCCATCCTGTATTGATATTCATGACAAACATAACGACTATGATCATGCAATTATTTATTATGCTTGAAAAAAAATTAAAGTACATACCAAAAACCTGCATTGAGCTACAATTTCCAGCACTCCTTGACATACCTTAAGTGAAATTTTTGTTAGAAGACCATACATAAGACTTCCGTGCTGTAAAATAAATAAATGAATGACATTCGTTTTCAGGGACAGCAAGGGGAAATATATAGTAATTCATAAAAACATATATATGTTGGAACACTGCTTTGTACAAGTAAGCCAGCAGGCATCCTGAGATATTCTTATTATTTAGTTACCAACTGCCAGAGCAATACATCATCAAGCTATGTGATGAAATCTAGCAACAGATCATTAGTTCTCTTTAAATCAAAATAATCAGGAAGTGCCTTAAGATGGAAATGGCATTGTCATAACTGTGTTTATTTGAGAAGAAGAAATCTATCTAGACAGATGCCCACTAGGTATTCATTCACTTCTGCTCATGGTGTATATGTGATGTGTGAATCAATTAACAGAAGGAAGACGGATTGTGTAAGCTCTGCCATGAAGACAGATAGACAGAAAAGTACTTGAAATAATCATGCTACAAACAGCAAAATCTGCCTTTGGCTTAAACAAGAACATTACCTTCAAAACAGAAAACTAAATAAATGTATTGTGGCTGATCCTTTTCTGCAAGAGCATTATTTTACAATAAAAAAAGCTGTGTAATGCCCAAAGCTGAAGGGCTGAAGCAGTTATTATCAATCTAAAATAACAGTACAAATAAATAAACCCTGTCCTCTTACCTGTCTCTGCAGCTGCTGCCTTAGATTATAAAATACCACTTCTGTTTACTTTATAATTAAATAGGGCCCTGCATGGCATTACTGAAGACCCATAAAGCACAGATTATTTTTCTCTGTTGTTAATGTCTTTATTCGAGGGCTCTACCTTTTCATCAGAGGTAGCGTGGTTTCTTTTAGATTTGGAACAAACAAATTACACACAGAGAAATATGCCGCAGGAAATATTCATTTAATCTGCATCTGGTTTAAAATAATATCCTGCACTTGTCTGCCATCTTTTGGTTCTTACTCCCACAAATTCCAGCTCTAGAATAACAATTAAAGTCAATGAACCTGGGCAAAAGAAATATTGTAAGTGAATATATACGTCAAGTAATTAATTCTGAATGTTTCATAATGACATTGATTACTGGGGAACGCAGGATAGTTGGATACACAATATCTACAAATGTCTTTTCTTTTGTTTTAGCACAAGTTAAAAGGATTTGGGACTCCTGCCATTTCTAAACTAGGGCTCTTTTCAAAAGTTATTGGTGATATACTAATTTTTAATGTTGTGATGCTAAGCATTACTAGGGGATCCTATAATTCCCTTTGGATGGCTACCTATAGATTGAATTACATTCACACCCTTCAGAAATGGATTTATAACATGCCAGTAAAATATCCTCAGTACAATCTATGATGAAGCAGAGGCTGCTCTTGCTTCTACAGCAAACGCATCATAGTATTTTAGCCATAGACTGTAAAGCCCTCATTCATCAGTTCCTAAACTTTAAATGAGATTCTGGTTGGGGTCTACCTGCCATGCTCTGGATTCAAGTCATAATTATACATAATTTTATTTTTATAAAGGGTTTTAAAGTGCTGTTTTGTTTTCAGTCACATTAGACATACAGATGTAATAAATGTGTGTACTTGAAATGATCCGTTGTTTCTTTGTCTGCTTTTCAGGCAGGAGGTTTAGGAAATATAGTTACTTATGCACCAATAAACATTGACTATAGGACTAATTTAGAAAAAATGGAGCAAAGGGTAAAAAGGGCACAAAGAATTATGTTTTTTTTCACATAATGCAGCTGGGTTTCCCATAATTTAAAAGTACTGTAATTGTGGCCACACTCAGGATTGTTGAATTATTGCACATATTCCAAGACAATGATGTGTTGTCTATATGCACTAATCTAAGAGTCACTCGGCCTAACCTCCTATGATCCTTGAGACCTCTTTTTTTCTATCTTTCGCTATCTCCTTATTGTATGTTTATGTTTGTTAAATGAATTGTGTTTGTGATTGAAAGTGACAAGATGTACCCATTACTAACCCTATTGTAGAATAGGCAGAGAATGTTTTTTGAAGCAAAAATGCACCCGATCACTTTGGATTTGGGTCGGCATCTCTATTGTTCCCCTTAATATACTGTACAGATTGCCACTCTGTATCTGGGTGTATGTGAGAGTTTAGTCAATAGCCAGTACAGACTTCAAGGGTGTAAGGAATTACTGTTTCTATTTAGGGAGAATCTATGAAGGGTGACATTATTTTTTTATTGCCACCAACAATTTGCTCTAGGCAGTTTTTTTTTAATACAATAAAATGCACAATCCCATTTATAGAGTTCAAGGTCTATATAGACCTAAGTGATTGCTACCAAATGTTTCCTTTATGGGAATATTCCAGTAAGGTTTTCAGTAAACTATTATTCAGTAAACTATTATATTGATATTTTCCAACCACATTGAATTATCATTGTGTCAGTGGGTTTACTGACTATATGACCCACAGTGCTCATTAAACTTCCTCCTTTTTTGAAATTGTATTTTGAGACACGTGTTTTGGCTTAGTAATGCTGCACTTATTATGGTTATGCAAATTATTAACTGCACACTACACAGCCGTTTCTGTTGGGGAATGTGTTACCAGCCATTATTCCCTAGCAAAAAGCAGGACCCATGAAGAGAACATTAGAGTAGACAGCGCAGGATGGAAACCTAATTCTATTAAAAAACAAAATAACAGAACAATGCTTTGATCAGAAGCTTAGCGATTTCTCCAATGGCAAATAAACAGTGGCGTGTGTAATTTAGAATTTAGTTTCCCTGCTGAAAAAAATGCCTTAAAACCAGTCTGGGTTTACCACACATCTGCAAGCCTTTTTTGATCCGGACCATCATGAATGTGATTGTTTCAGTCAAGCATAATATGTATTAGCTTCAGCTAATCAAATTTTAATGGTAAATACTTCCTTGTCTCCAGAGATTCAAATGCACACCCTTTTCTTATTTCATGGTTTCACAGTAATGCATACAGTATATGTTTTTTTTATTTAGAAATACAAAATGCAGTTATATGAATTTGGATTTCAATACACCTTATTCAGCTTTTTAAACTAAATTTACATGTCCGAAAGACACCCAAAAAGCTGTTCAGTTCATGTACTGATTATTTACAGCTAATTTCTACCTTGAACTTTATGCATGGAGCCTGTTTCTGCCAAAAGACCAGTATTATTTGAAGACTCTTATTACAGGTATAGGATCCATTATCCGGAAACCCAATATCCAGAAAGCTCCGAATTACAGAATGGCTGACTCCTATAGACTCCATTTTATCCAAATAATCCAAATTTGTAAAAATGGCTTCCTTTTTCTCTGTAATAATAAAACAGTAGCTTGTACTTGATTCAAACTAAGATATAATTAATCCTTATTGGAAGCAAAACCAGCCCATTGGGTTTATTTAATGTTTACATGAATTTCTAGTAGACTTAAGGCATGAAGACCCAAATTACGGAAAGATCTGTTATCCGGAAAACCCCAGGTCCCGAGAATTCTGGATAACAGGTCCCATACCTGTATTATCATCAATTTTATTAGATGAAAAATCTTGTAGGGCTTCATGTTAGACATTGCAGGTCTTGTTTTCAAAAAAGGGGTATGGGATCAGTTATCCAAAAACCATTTCCAAAAAGGCTGTTTCCTATGGACTCTATTTTATCCAAATAATCAACATTTTTAAAAATGATTTCCTTTTTCTCTGTAATAATAAAAAAGTATGGTGTACTTGATCTAAACTAAGATTTAATAAATCCTTATTTGAAGTAAAACCAGCCTATTGGGTTTATTTAAAGTTTACATGATTTTCTAGTAGACTTAAGATATGAAGATAGAAATTAACCCCACGTCTGGATAACAGGTCCCATACCTGTACTGTACTTCTATCCACCCCATCCTCAATCATGTGAGTCATGAAAAAGGTAAAAAGTATTTTGGGAGGGTATTAATTTCCAACAAGGGAAGCGTCTTGACATGATTATTCTCATGGTCTTGGAAAGGGGGCATGGAAAACAATGTAAACCCTATCCAATTAAGTCCATTATATATTGAATGCCAGTGCTAGCCATTGATTCTTTCAGAATTTTTTGTTTTATATGAAGAAAACAAGCAATATTAAAGAATCAAATGTGAATTGTACAACTACAGCAGATGTGTCATCTTATAGCAATCCTCCTATGCTCCTGTAGACACACCGAAAACTCCAAAAACTTTTGGGTATTGCCAAAAACCCAGCGCACATCAAAAAATCATTGGGACTTCTCCCATTGACTTATATGCAACCTTGACAGGTCTGAGATGCCGGATTTTCAGATTTTCCTGTCTAAGTTAACCCTTCAAGTAACTGCTGCTTACCAATAATATGAGCCCAGGTCACTTTTATGCTGTATCTGCCATTATAGTATGTAGGTATGTATGTATGTATATATTATTTATAAAGGAGCTTGTTGCCCCAATTCAGCCTTAAAAGGGTAAAATATATAGTACAGTAGAGTTTTAATTGTGGAGCAAGGGGCTAAAGAATAAAAGGTTTTAGCCAAATGAAAAACATGCAGAAAAAGAAATTTTTATCGGCTCAGGTAGTCCTATTTCAAATTATTGAAAACGGGAAAAAAAAAAAAGGAACAAAATGTTCTCTAAATGTGCATTGAAAGAAAATTCAAAGGAAGGTGAGAACAATCTTTTAACTCATTTGAGCTCACCCTTAAACTTTTTTGACCCAGGTGTGTAAAGAACCCCGGGTCCTGCACATGAATTCAATCCCGCAATTGACTCAATCACGGCTTAATGTGGAAAAAGCACTCACCGAACGTGCAGGGTGGCCCGGGTGCATCGCCCCGAACCCGTAGCTGGGGTGAGTGAGGAAATATGCAGAAAAACGACAAGCACTCCTGGAGCCACTCGTAGGTAAAAACAGCTTTTATTCAGTCGGTTAAAACAGGATTCCATGTTTTAACCGACTGAATAAAAGCTGTTTTTACCTACGAGTGGCTCCAGGAGTGCTTGCCGTTTTTCTGCAAATGAAAAACATGGGCACACAAAAAGAGAGCACAAAGTCAGCAACTTCATCTAGACCAGTGATTCCTAAGCAGTAGCTTGTGAGCAACATGTTGCTCCCCAACCCCTTGGATGTTGCTCTCAGTGGCCTCAAAGCAGGTGCTTATTTTTGCTTCCAGAATAATATTCTATATAATATAATGAATTATGAATAATATAATTCCAGGCTTGGAGGCAAGTTTTGGTTGTATAAAAACCAGATGTACTGCCAACCAGAGCCTCCTGTAGGCTGCCAGTCCTCATACGGGTACCAATAGCCAATGACTGTCCTTATTTGGCACCACCCAGGAATATTTTTATACTTGTGTTACTCCCCAACTCTTTTTACATCTGAATGTTTCTCACAGGTGAAAAAAGTTGGGGACCCCTGATCTAGACCATGTCTTTACTTTAAAAGGCCAGAGTTTGGTGTAATGTTATTATGTTGTTCATTCTATGAGTTTGGGAGCATGGATCAGTAAATAAATACTGTGACCCAGGTATTTGAGAAGATCCCAGGGTTATTTTTCATTTCTGAGGGAAAGGTAAGATGAAGATTTGTGGAGAGTGATGCCACAGTGATGCCACATCTATAACAAGACAATACTGTCTAGGTGCTTTTAAAACAATTTATAGAAATAAGTAGACTGAGGCAGCATAATATATATAATAAATCATCCATTTTGATGAGCTCCCAGATGTTAAGTAGGATATTATGCTATGCAAAAGGCTGCATGGCCCTGAATTGAGGATGGGATAAAATTATGTTTATTTGATACAGTCTAAAGTCTTAGTTATAACTGCAAGGTCTGAGATTAAGACAAAAATGTGCTTTTTTTAACAAAGCTACTTGCATTTATACACAGCTTGTGGTGAGATACAAGTTGCTCTTTTAATCTTGCATTAATGAACTACAGGTAATTGCCGGTACATGCTGTGAACAACAGGGGCATAAATTAAAAAATATATAAATTACCCTGTCTAATTTATCAAAGTAGACATAAAACATCCACATTGTGGTGCCTATTTTATTTTGGTTGCCCCCCATTATGCTAGAATTCTAGGGAAAAAAATCTATGCAGTGGATACAAAGCTGCTGAGTTGCTTCCACTGTACTTGTATTTTTAAATAAGTTTTTGTATTCACCAGTGTAATAAAAGTGTTATATAGAATCGCTCAATAATTTTTTTTAAACGTTTTCTTTTCTTTTTTTCATTTTATTTTTATGTCAAATATTTCAAGTGCTTGCATCTCTGATTCTCTAGATGGCAGCACAGGACAGATTTTTTTAAAGGTACATGTAAACTCATTATTCCTCAAATTGAAAATATGAATGCAATACAATATTTCAAAAATCTACTTAGTTAATTGTGGATATTACCCTGGAAAAATAACAAGATGCTAAAATTAGCAATTACTTCCCCACAAAAGCCCTGCCAAATGGATTTACTCATATTATGATAACATAAACGTGTGCAGAATAGTTTTATATTTGACAAGACCTCAGCTTAAATGGGGTGCTTCTCCAACAAAACAAGCTTTTTGCATATTAACTTACATCTTCTTACCTGTATTATCTTATCAAAACACTTCAGGAGCCCAGAGGTCCCAAGAATTTTTTTCCCTGAACTTATTTGAAAATTCTCGAGAATCCTGAAGAATGACTGAATTGTGTTATTACAGTCTATGTCTATGGAAACCTTGAGGAAAATTTTATCTAACTACTTTAGGTGGGAAAAAATGGAGCAAGAAATTAGGAGAGCAGAAAAGTAGAACCCAACTGCAAACTGGAATGTTATTTATTTTTAAATTTAATGTAAAAAACGTGATAAAATAAAAATTCAAATACATCAAATTCGTATTCTACACATCATTTTAATGGGTGTAAAAACCTTTTTTTAAATAAAATTCAAAAAACTCGAATTGATTAAAATCAATCAAATTTTGCCTAGCAAAACTCACACTGACTTCTACATAAACTTGACAGTTTTTATATGCCGATTATATCAATTTTTTTTTGTGCTAAATAAATCTCGGATATTTTAATTTTAGCTCAAAAAAACTGGAATCTTGAAAAAAAAACTCAAATTTAAACGCAGATGAAACAGTATCCTAGATGTCCAAGAATAGGATGGACCCAGGAATAGGGCAATGCCAAGAATCAGCAGCAGTGCAAGGGTCTTGTACTCAGGAACCAGACACATGTTGGGTACTGCTGTTTGCTATAACTAATACCCTGGCTTTCAACTTTAAAAAGAGAACCAACTGGTTCTGAAAGCTTTCTGTGATTAAAAACGTAGTTAGCCAATAAAGGTATCACCTTCATGCCACTGATTTTTTATATGGTTATAAAATTTTATATAAAAAAATTCTAGCCTTAAACGTTTCGACTAGCTAACCAAGTACAAAACCCTTTACATGGCTATGTCTGTAACATATCAGAAATTATATACTATGTACAATCTGAAAAATCAGTGAAACTTATTGAAAGCATTTGATGTTAAGCAACTGTGTTTTAAATAAAAGCTGGAGCAAGTTAGGTCTGTGATGTATGTGAGTGTATGACGCTGGAAACCCTTTCCTCTAGTTCTGCATGTATGGGTGAGAAAGAGTCTTCTGCAATGCATGTTCTGCTGCATTACAAATAAGATAACCCACAGTATGATAAAGTAATAAAACTAGGATAGTTTTTACAGAGACAGTACAGATGATTTCAAGAGAACCAAGCCAACTAAGGCTAAGTTCAGTTAGGTGGACATTACAATATTTGAGATGTGTAAACATTATTATACAAAATTGTTTGTTTATAAGTGTTGCCAGGAACTGAGGAACAATAATCAGCCTATATTGATCTATCAGTGCAGTACACAAGTGAATATATTTGTCAAAGTTGGACCATGCATGCTTGCTATTTAATTTTGATTTATTAGATTCATTTTCATGATTAGCTAACATTGCCCACAATTTAGTCACCAAATGAATATAGCTGTTTAAAAAAGGATAACATTTAACTGTCTACATAATTCAAAAGGTTGTGTCAGGATTTCACAGTGAATAATTAGACAGGAGTCAAAGTGATGAATAACTATCAAAGATTTAATAAAGAAAGACTTGCACAGACCTCTGCAAAAGTGTGTAAATGGGTCAGAGAGAAGCAAATCCAGTTTCAGGCCAAGTCTGGTCAGGCAGCAAAGTCCATATAACAGGCTAAAGGTCAAGTCAGGCAGAAAACCGGCAGTCAGGTCCCAGGTCAAACTGGGAAGTCAGATCAGAGGGAACAAGGGCAGGGCAGGGCAGGATGGAAAGTCGAAGTTAAAAACAACTTTGATCTAAGTACTATCATACATTTCGAAGTAGGCCGAATTCGGCCCATTTCGACCCCAAAAAACTTCGAACGCTGTTCGAGTCTTTTTGAATTCGAAGTTTTTTTAACTTCGAACTTCGACCTTTGATAAATCTGCCCCTTAGTGTACTATAGTTACTACATGTTAAGTACTAAAATAGTTTGTTATAATAATAATAGGAATACAGGAAATAGAAATACAGGTATGGGATCCATTATCTGGAAACCCATTATCCAAAAAGCTCGACAATGTTATGCAGAGCAGAACTAGGTCAGCTGGGCCCACAAGGTTTTTTCCTGTGTCCCACCAGCCCAGTCTGACCTGTAAGTATCCTCTGTTCATTTTCTGTACTCTCCCCTTAATTATTAATGAACATGCCATCCTATTGCATCAATTAATTACAAAACATTGTGTTTCAGATGGGTCAGGAACCCCAGGTGTGATATGTTTACAGCTCTGCACATTGTAAATAAAGGCATATGTCATAAAAATGAATAAGTATCATTCCTTTGGAATTTTATGGTGAGACTCTTGACCTCATACATCTGAAAGCTAGTGAAGAAAAATGGACTGCAACATTTTAAGTATTTTACAACTTTTTATTGCATCATGTACTGCTTAAATAGGAAGAACAGATGCAGAATTCCAGCAAATAGAGCAGTTAAAGAAAGGAGCTAATTCCATTTAGCATAATTTACCATGGATCTATATACTTTAACGACACGGCTAGATGAAGATCTGGTTTTCTGTAAAGAAAATGGCACAGTTTGTGATGGGGCTTCTTGTTTATTACCAGAAGATAATTTCAATAAGATTTTAAATACAGTATTAAGTACTGTGATCACATGTATGCTGGCTCTAGTCATGTTTTCCATGGGCTGCACTGTGGAAATTAAAAAATTTTGGGGTCACATAAAGCGCCCCTGGGGTATAGCAGTAGGGTTTCTTTGCCAGTTTGGAATAATGCCTCTCACAGCCTTTGTATTGTCTATTGCATTCAATATACTCCCTGTTCAGGCTGTTGCCGTTTTAATAATGGGGTGCTGTCCTGGAGGAACAAGCTCCAACATCTTAGCATATTGGGTAGATGGTGACATGGATTTGAGGTAAGTTTAAAATATCAATATTTCATTGAATTGTTTTTGTACCGGTTTAGAAATCCAATTTAGTAACATTCAATGGGTATGAATGTTTCAGTATCTAGTAAGCATTAGTTTAAAGCAACTGGAGTTTCTCAGTTTTTCTTGAAAATGTTTACATGCATAAAGCTGTCAAACTTATTCTGACCAATAGTTAAGTATTTATAAAATAAAAGCAGTAAAATAAATAGCTAAGTTTTTTCTCTGATGCACATGTTTGGAGAAAAGTGTGGAAAAACTTTCTAAGCTCTGCACTGACATTTGCTTACCTTTTAGTCTTCAACAGTTTTCTCTGAATATGAGTACCAGCCTGGAAAAAAGCTTTGCAATTTATTTTACAATAGTTGCTCTATGGTGCTGACCTCAAAGCCTATTTACTGCACTGGGTGTTAAATATATGAGCAACAGATTTCATCTCTAAACATTTACAGACCAAAATATTATAGTAACAGTTCATGTTAATATTATGGCTGTTCTGAAGAAAATAATCATTGTGCAATAGGGGCATTATCAGCCACATATCAGCACCAACCTGATAAACCAACAACTGTAGAGTGCCTTATCTAACATAGGAAATAAAGATTTATAATTTGACTTCACTAAATATAACTCAGAAGCAGAGATAACATTATTTGGGAATTGGGAATTAACATACTGTATTATAGTTAATAAATATTTTATCTTTCTGTGATATATGATTAAATATTATTTCACTTTGATACTACTTTATTGGTTATAGTTAACCAAGTTGCATTATTTACCTGTTGTTTACATTTTGGGAATATTTTCTTTTTATCTCAGTGAGCCAGATACTGTATGATCTTTTAGCATTTATCTACCCATACTGAAAACACACTGTACTAATAACATATATATAATATATATATATATATATATATATATATATATATATATATATATATATATATATATATATATATATATATATATACATACTGTATGTACTTTTCTATTGCAGTATAAGCATGACAACATGTTCAACACTCTTGGCCCTGGGCATGATGCCTCTGTGTCTCTTTCTGTACACCAAGAAGTGGGTGAATTCTAATGACATTGTGATCCCCTATGACAGCATAGGTAAGCTGATTAATATTCATATTCACATTCATTGCAGTTTGTCAAAAAAGTAGCAACATACACATAGAGTAGCATCAGGAAATCATAGACCAACCCAAATATGAAATCCCAAATGCTCATTTTGGGCAACTGAGTAGTTCTCATAGGATAGATAAGGTGCAAAGGAATTTAGCACCTATAATAGCTCAACACAGATTATCTCCAAAGACATTCATTGCTAATTAATCATAAGTGTATCAACCCCCAAAACACTCTTGAAATTGATGTAAAAACATCTGTGTCACTGCTAAAGAAAATACTTCAATATAAAAAAATAAATGGGTGCTCTTCAAAAGTGGTACTCTCAAAAGTAACATAATATTTTTCGCCATTGCAATTATCCATCCAGTGTAAAGTCTTGAGTTTGCCCTCTTCTCATAACCCATAACAACCAAAGTGTGTTTTCTAAACAGCTAACCATTAAAAGCTACCTGCTGATTGGTTGCTATGTGGTTACTCGACAAACAGCAAACTTTAGATGGTTTATAACATTCCCCAATCATGTATCTATAAAACATCCTCGGAATAAAGTACACTTCATTTTTACAGCATTTCAAATGTTTTCTTTGTTTTCACTCCCGTCAGGTATTTCTCTTGTAACTTTAGTAGTTCCTGTTGGAATAGGAATCTTTGTTAACCACAAGTGGCCCAAACAGGCCAAGAAAATCCTCAAGGTAATACACAACTCAAGCTGCATTTTAAATTATTATTTATCTTATGGTTAAATTTGGCACCATTTGCTTCCTGAAATAATGTTTGCTTAGCTGTTATATTAAAATCCTTGCATTAGATGCAAATCATTCCATAATAGCTGGTGTAACTACTTTGGGAGGCCGTGGCCATAGAGACATATTATCTTTGTTTTCTAATTTTCCTCTTCTTCTCAAGCGCTGAGTAACAAAAACCCAATAGGGAGTGCAGCTTCAAATTAGGGTTGTTACTAATTTAACTCTGACACTAATGGTTTTCCACATGCAAACCTACACCTATTGGATGTACCTGCTGTTATAAGAGCATAAACTATTTCAGCATAGGTATTATATTTTGGGGGCATTTATTATGCTGTGTAAAAAACACACGGTGTAAAAAACTGTGCAAAAGAAATGGCGAATTTATCAAGATGTGTGATGTATTATCCTGCTGCTGTTTTACACAGAATAATAAATATGTCCCCTAGTATTAGTGGCACTAGCAAAACCAACAAAAAAAATTGGGGAGCAACACAAGCATGCATAAAGTTCATGTGGTGCCAAATATGGGCTTTGATTGGCTAATGTTATGTGGACTGGCAGTCTACAGGAAGCTCTGTTTGGCAGTACAGCTGGTTGTTATGTAACCAAAAGGCCTCCAAGCCTGGAATTGAAAAATAAGCACCTGCTTTAAGGCCACTGGGAGCAACATCCAAGGGTTTGAAGAGCAACATGATGCTCACAAGTCTCTGGTTGGTGATCACTGATCTAGGTCCATGCTTAGGAAGGAATGACAAAGGTGAGACTCTGTGTAAACAAAACACACCTCTTTCACATATTTCCATAAGCGCTATCCCTTCCACTGTTGCCTGACATGTGCCAAATATTGTAGTTCTTCTTGCCTTGTCGCCTTCTCTTCACTAAACAGTGTCAGCTCTTCTATCTTCTGTCTCATCTCATGTGTCAATGCAACTCCCGTGGATGACTTTTGTTGGTATAAACTATACATTTGTTAAAGGGGTAAATGAACTTATGTAGTATGTAGAAAGTAATATTTTTAGATTGGTATTATTTATTTTTGTTTTGTCTTAAATATTTAACTTTTTGTACAGCAGCTCTCCAGTTTGGAATTTTAGCAGCTATCTGGTTGCTAGTGTTCAATTTGACCTAGCAACCAGGCAGTGGTTTAAATTACAGATTGGAAGATTATTAGGAGAGGACCTGAACAGACAGATCAGTAATAAAAAATAACATTGCAGCCTCGCAAATCAACTGTTTTTGGCTGCCTTAATTAGGGACCCCCATTAAAAAGATGGAAGTAGGCAGAACTATAAATAAAAATCAACATCTATTTAAATAATGAAGACAAATTGAAAATTTGCTATGAATAGGATATTCATTAACATACTAAAAGTTAACGCAAATGTGAATTACTCTTTAAATTTACTGGTATCAGTGAAACATGAAAACATGAAAAAGTGCTAATACTTTTTGCTGCTCTTTAAGCAGGGGCCAGAAACCCAATAATATATTTATTACATCTGTGCAGTTTCTTTAGCAGCATAATATGTCATTGTTCTGAAAAACTAAAGAAAATATACTTTATACTTTATTATGTGGTTTAATCCTTTTAGGTTGGCTCTGTTACAGGAGCAATTCTTATTGTGCTAATAGCTGTCATTGGTGGAGTTCTATATAAGGGATCCTGGATTATTACACCATCATTATGGATTGTGGGAACAATATTTCCAGCAGCAGGATACACCTTTGGCTTCTTGTTAGCCTATATATCTAAACAAACATGGAGAAGGTATAAACTATATCACTGTCTCTTGTTTAAGTATCATTAAAAAACATTATTTCACATTAGCAACGTATAACACAAATGTGGTGAAGATTTTGTATGAATTATGAGGAGATTCACAGCATTATCAGGTTCTTCACATGAATACATTTTTTGCAACATTTGATACATTGCCCATTACCCAACAGAGGGTCAGCTGTAGAAACGATTAAAGGCAAGAGCTTCCATATAAAGTAGCGTGCTATGTCTTTTATATGCAATGCATCATCATGGAAAAGCGATGTAACTCAATGCCCATGAACTCCTTCTTGTTGGTCATCATTTTCTGGATCATTGGTTAGAGAGCTCTGTCTAAAACAAAGATAGAGTACAGCTTTGTTCTAGATGATATAGATGTGTTACAGTTAATACATACAAGAAAGGTATCTCCAATAACTGATGGTCTTAACTATGAGTTCTATTAGGATTTTGAGAACTCATAGTTAAGACTATGGGATTTTGAGTTTGAAATTTATTCTTCAATAGACTACAACTGGCAAATGTAAAGAATAGACAAGAGGTAGGGCCTAGCCCATGTGCAGTATGTGTATGAATGCAGAATTGTATTGTTTGATCCATCTATTAGGACACATTTAATGCCTATGATTATGAGCACTAGATATGCACAACCAAAGCACAAATCCACACCTATTGTTTTAATCAATATATTCAGGTTTTTTTTTATTTCTTGAGCTAAATATGGCAGACAAGGAAACTGAAGTTACTCCATTGTAAGGTATATAATAGGATTACCAATGCACAGATAGTCCCACTGCAAAATGCACTTTGCTAACAAAAGAGTCACAACAAATTGAGAAGGAAGGCAGTTGTATATCGGTAATCTATC
Organism: Xenopus laevis; assembly: GCF_017654675.1. Classification (NCBI taxonomy): domain Eukaryota; kingdom Metazoa; phylum Chordata; class Amphibia; order Anura; family Pipidae; genus Xenopus; species Xenopus laevis. The sequence goes on from NC_054373.1 coordinate 124,342,496, forward strand.
TACTAGGCAAAGAGCAAACACAAAGTTGCTCCACTTTTCCTGGTTGCCCCGTTTAGTTCAAGAAATAAAAAAGCATAGATGTTTTGTGATTAAATCAAATAAAAAAAGTATGTTCATCACACGCAATTCATTGCACTCCCATTTAACAAGGGAGTATACTACCCCTTTAATCAGAAAAAACGTTTTTCACTTTTTGTTTCTGAAATATTAATTCATTTCCCCATTTTTTTCAGATGTCGCACGGTGGCGCTAGAAACAGGCATGCAAAACACTCAGCTTTGCACCACCATTGTGCAGCTCTCATTTTCCCCTGAGGATCTAGGTCTAATGTTCACGTTCCCCCTTATCTACAGTATTTTTCAGCTTGCCTTTGCCTTTATATTTGTAGGAGGTAGGTAAAAGCACTAACTGCACCACTGGACTGAACTCATTAAATAATTTAAGATGGCTTCTTTTTGGTAATATATGGTTACTATAAAATGTGGAATGGTATGCAGCAAAAAGCCAGCACAAAGGTAAGGGCTTTATATATACCAGCTGCTCTATACAAGTACGAGCATGGCTCTTAATGTTTAGCTGATGCATTTACATTGGTATGATTTCATGCTGTTTCATGAATTTACCAAACCCATTTTGTATTTTAAAAAGAAAATAGAAATTATTTTGTGTTCATGAAAGATCGACACAGATGAGTTAAGGAACAAATTATAATTAACAGGTACTAGCTTTAATGTACCTTCTGGCCTCTGATGTATGATATATCATACTAAAGCACAATTCCAGTCTCAAAGTACACTCATTTATTTTCATAATAATTTATTGATAAAGTATTCTCCAAAGGCTTATACAAAATAATGAGTTGAATTTTGCCAATGAAATTATGAATACTGTAGATTTCTTATGAGAAAATGCAATAAACTGATGTTGCACAAAGAGGACAATATTAACCAAATACAGCAAAAGCCTCTTTAACCTTACCTGGGCAACAAACAGGTAAAATATAAAATATTCTTAGATTTTTGCTGCATTTCTGCTTCAATACACTTGTATAACAATGTGATTTATTTACCTTTTGTCCCTCTGTCTACTAATTTAGACCATGCACACAAAAAAATGGGTTACAATATAAGTATGCAAAAGCACCTAAAAACTCTAGACTATTATAAAAGCTACTAAATTTGCCCAGGAACAGTAACCCATAGCAGCCAATAGGATGTTTGCTTTTAAACAGATGACCAGTAAATGCTTATGTTTGATTGGTTTCTATGGGTTACAATATAAGTATGCAAAAGCACCTAAAAAACTCTAGACTATAATAAAAGCTACTAAATTTGCCCAGGAGCAGTAACCCATATCAGCCAATAGGATGTTTGCTTTTAAACAGATGACCAGTAAATGCTTATGTTTGATTGGTTTCTATGGGTTACAGTATAAGTATGCAAAAGAAACATATTCACATCCACATTCCCCAATTGAGCAATCACTAGAGATACAAAACTATGATTATATAATCTTTGATGTTTTTTTCCCCAAGGCAATGTATAGATTCACAAATGTATTTTTCACTTTCACATACAGACCCAAAACCTTAAAATATGCACTTAATAAAGTAAAAAAAATAGAAGGATATATATAAAATGTGGCACTAATACATATATATTTTCATTCTCAGGCTACAAATTGTATGTGCGATGCTTTAGGAAGACAGAAGACAATGAAAAAGATGTGGAAGAAGAAAACAAAGCTGATGCACTACATGGAGAAACAAATGGAGGGTTTCAAATCGAGGGCAAGGCCAATAGCTGAAGAGCTTACTAATGCAATGCTGACTCTAATGCATGGTTCCACAGGCATCTAGTCTATATAATTTATAGTTCTGAATGACTCAGTTTAAAAACAAAACCGACTTCAATGCAAGGCTTTCCAATATAGAGTATCATGTGACCAAGACTTGCCCCAGTTATATCTTGGTTAATATTGGTCATTTCTCTAAAATATGATTAATATTGTAATGGAAGTATTGTACATGACTTTTGTGTATATTAAGATCGGCTTGGATGGTACTGTACAAGCCATAACCCCCATAAAAAAGTTATTATACTGCACGTTTATTTCAATGTATATAGTAAAATGTCATTGGATAAGTGTTGTGTTATGCCAAACATTGTATCAGTTGTCTTTAAATAATGTCAATTATTAGTGATTATTATTCGCCAGGCATGGATTTGCGGCGAATATTCGCGTTTCGCCACCCACAAATGCTTTTGCAAAACTGTGTCAAAAATCCGTTGCAACAAAAAAAATTTGTGCGTTAAAATTGGCACGCACATAAAAATTGTCGAGCGTCAAAATTATTCCGACGCTCGTTGACTTTAATGCATTTGGACAAAATAGTCGTGCGTATTGAAATTGACGCTTGCGTCAAAAATTAACACGCGACAAAATTATTTTGACACCCAATGCATTTTGTGAATCTTCGCAAAACACATTGAAGTCAATGGGCGTCAAAATAATTTTTGACGTGAGCGACAATTTTTATTGTCACAGATTCGCCCATCACTACACATTATAGATTACAAACTAACCAAGCTTGTGGCTTTCTAGTTGTCAGTCAACTACTACTGTATATGCTGTACATTGTGCTCAGACATAACAGATTTGTAGTTCAGCACAAATATGACTATTTTTACTGAATGGCAATGTGCCTGTACCTGTTCTGAATTTGTAAAAATCTAGCTGTAATTATGGAAATGTGAAAATATCCTGAATCAGACTTTTTTGTGCTTTTATTATCAACCAAGTTTTTCAAGGTTATTAAAATGGGGTAATGATGCATAGTATGAAACCAGCAATGCAAACTAAAACTACAGATGAGTAAAGTAGCAATAATTATTATTTAGAGCTGGAGTAGCTGAAACGACTTTTACAAACCAGAACTTCAATAATAATGTTAAGAAAGGCATCTTAAATAATAATATGCTTATGGCTAGCAGTCAATAGAGCAGAAAGCACAGACATACTATTTCAATTTTGAATTCATGGAAGGATGCTATTTTGGACTAAATAACAGATGAAAAGCAGTTGTAAAATGGATTGGTGCACAGAGTACTTAAACACCCCAGCAAGCAGGGAAAGGCTATTGGAGGAACATACCAAAGATTACATTAGTTTAGTTTTAGTAGAGATGCAGAGAATTCATGCCTTAATTTGAGGATTTTGATACTTATCAGAATTTGTATTTACCGTGTAATTCAGACACATGTTGAGATTGAAAAGAAAACCCAAATCTACAACATTAATCTGGGAAATTGAATGAACAATTACAGGTGCTAAAGTATATATAGTGTCAGATTTGATCATGTACCCTAACTGGAATTTCAAATCTATCAAGACACTTGTACAGGATCTATTATCCAGAATGCTTGGGACCTGGGTGTTTCCTGCTTAATTTGGTTCACCAACCCATAGCAACCAATATGATGAATTATTTACTTAAAATGGGCTTTATGGGAGATGGCCTTCTCATAATCTGGAAAGAAGTCCATTAACCATTGATTGATTTTATTCCGACGAATGTGTGCTAAAGTAGAATCACCGGACATGTTTTCCATGATACACAGTACAATATAATTCAAGTAAATGTTTGTGTACTTAGGACGACCACTGAGTAATTGAAGTTATAGCTGAGTCCAGTAATACTTCTGCTTTTGAGTGCCTTCTGTTGTCTTAAACAAGTGTTGTCTGTATGTGATTTGCTTTTCCACAAAAATAAGTAAATACATTGTTAACAGAACAAATGTCATTTATAAACCCTATAGTGCTGGAAATGTCTCTATAGTCTGTAGGTAACATGACTATCACGTGATATGGAATTCAGTGCAAACAGAAATCTACCTGACATTAAAGGGATCCTGTCATCGGAAAACATGTTTTTTTTTTCAAAACGCATCAGTTAATAGTGCTACTCCAGCAGAATTCTGCTCTAAAATCAATTTCTCAAAAGAGCAAACAGATTTTTTTTTTATATTCAATTTTGAAATCTGACATGGGGCTAGACATTTTGTCAATTTCCCAGCTGCCCCTGGTCATGTGACTTGTGCCTGCACTTTAGGAGAGAAATGCTTTCTGGCAGGCTGCTGTTTTTCCTTCTCAATGTAACTGAATGTGTCTCAGTGAGACATGGGTTTTTACTATTGAGTGTTGTTTTTAGATCTACCAGGCAGCTGTTATATTGTGTTAGGGAGCTGCTATCTGGTTACCTCCCCATTGTTCTTTTGTTTGGCTGCTGGGGGGGGGGGAAGGGAGGGGGTGATATCACTCCAACTTGCAGTACAGCAGTAAAGAGTGATTGAAATTTATCAGAGCACAAGTCACATGACTTGGGGGAGCTGGGAAATTGACAATATGTCTAGCCCCATGTCAGATTTCAAAATTGAATATAAAAAAATCTGTTTGCTCTTTTGAGAAATGGATTTCAGTGCAGAATTCTGCTGGAGCAGCACTATTAACTGATTTATTTTGAAAAAAAAAATGTTTTCCCATGATAGTATCCCTTTAAGTTATATGTTGATTTATGATATTAACCCATGTCCCTGTTGTTTATATTAGTTAGATGTCATTTCTATTCTGTTAATCTAGGGATAATGAAGTATAAAGGTAAATATAAAACCTGGACATTACTGTGGTTATATTTATTTTGCCCAATCTTGTTTACTTTAATATGTGCAATAAAACTATTTGTACAGGAAATAATCTTTGTGTTAAAAACGGCTTCTCCTTATGTTATGATTCATAAATTTTGAATATTTCAGCCTTAATACAGAACTTGAATTTTGCCTAATGTAATTTTTTTTTTCACTTAAAGTATTAATGCAAAAATAGATATTCTTTTTTGTAAACTTAATCTGTCTAAAATGTATTTGACTATTGAGGGTATTATTCATATAATAGTTAGGCCTGTAATTTTACTGTGTTCAGCCAACGGAAAAAAGAACTATGATAAGGGAACAGAGCAATGCAAATTAACACCAACCACAAGTCAAACTTTTTTTTTTAATATCTGATCAAGCCATTTTAGCAGGATCAGACACTTTGCCTATCCACATTCACAAGTGCAGCCATACTTAGTATGAAAATGAATAGCGGGTGTGTGACCAGCCCTGAGGCAATATTAGTGATTATAGTGATTGCCATGAATGTTGACATAACCCCAGGAGAATTACTGAGATTCCAGTACTGATGTGCTCTTCTGTCTTCTGTCTTTGGACTCAGATTCTTAGATGCCACCAAAAGTTAACAAGATTTCCAATGCTCCATTAAAAGCAGATGTGGGGACCTAAGAAAAAAAAAACACTTAGGGGTTTATTTGCTAAAATCTGAAATTATTTCATATTTTATATATAAAAAAAAAAACACAACCAAACTCCCATGCTTGATTTTAGCTTATTTATAAATAAAAAACTAAATTTAACCGGTTTGCAGAAAAACGATAAAATTGAGCATAAATCTGAATCGCTCTAAATTTTCAGGCTTTTTCCCGAATTGCTCGGATTTTTCAGGCTTTTTTTCTGAATCGCTCAATTTTTTCAAGTTTTGCCAGAAAACCCCGAAAAAGTTGGATTTTCCAGCTAAACCCTGCGCAGACCACGAAAACTTCAAATTGAAATAGGTGCCTCTCTCATTGACTTATACAGAACCTCGATAGGTCTGAGGTGGCGGATTTTCTGATTCAGGGTTTTTGCAGCATCAGGGTATAATAAATCTCCAAAAATTTGAGGTTTTTTTCCTGTAAAATAAGCATGGTTCTAGAGAAAAAAAACTAGAGAGTTTTCTAGAGAAAAAAACGAATCATTCGAGATTTTAACATCTGTTTTTTAATAAATAACCTTGTTAATGTTAATTGTTAAGATAGGTCAGGTCTCACAGCAGTCAAAACCAGATGAAACAGCAAGAAGCTGAACCAGATGAATCTATCACAAGCAAAGCTGTGTCAGGAGGTATCAGACAATAAGCTGTACCCGACATTGAATGCACACTGGTGGTGCAATTATAAATGATCAGCATTAATTAGGAACAGAAAGAGACATGCATAATCATACTACATTACTATATCAGGCCTTGGTGCAATGCCCATGAATCAAAAGAATGAATAGCTCCCCAACATGAGACCCAATGTCAAATTCTACCTCTACTCCAAAGAAAGAAAGGAGAAAGCTGAAGTATGTGGCCATTTCAACCCCACAAAGAAGTCACTGGAGTAGTTTCATAACAGAGATAACAAAGCAATGCAGTGATTTAGAGATCAAATATAGAAATGTTTTACAAGGTATTTCACAAAAGCTGGCTAATCATAGCTGGCTGACACAAAATCATACAACTACAAGAAGGGTCAATAATGTCTCATGAAAACTCAATATAAATCTATGGTGAAATCTGAATTTGAATTAAGAGATATGATTTTCTCATCAAATGGATTCCAGCTCAGTAATTCATAGCCCTCTGCACAAGACTGGGAAGAAATACTGTGCACTTAATTTACCAATATTACAAAAACTGAGCAACTGATGAGCATATTATATGAGCATCTATTGAAAATTTGTGAAAACAAGTATAAACAGTGGTCTTGCACTTGCTAGACATTTTTTAACCAAATTAAAGATTCAAAACAAGCAAGAGAATCTTAAAATGAATAAGACGAAAAATAATTCCAACAAAGGTGACCTTTCTTGCTCTTGTCTGATTGTGTGCCAGTCAGCTATATTAATAAGCAAAATAAATTGTAGCTAATTGTGCAACCAACCTCGCTATTGGTGAATTACAGCCACAGAGAAAGAATAATACATTCATCTCACAATCTCTTACTTATAATTCATAACCACAACGAACAGATGATAGGAATGTCATTAACCTCTTGATAGATTAATGCATTGTTTTCTTGACAGCATACACAAAGGGGGTTATTTATCAAAGTCCGATTTTATCTCAACATTTTCTACTAAAAACTCCGATCAAATCCGCTCGGGTTTTTCCTGCTTATTTATTACATCTTCCCGAAAATTTGCTTTGTGGGAAAAAATCAGATTTTCAAAATTTTTCGGATTTATTCACCCGAAAACTCAGATTTCTTATGCTTTTTTGCCCGAAAACACTGAAAACTTTGGGATATTGCACAAAACCCAGCGCACATCAAAAAATCATTGGGACTTCTCCCATTGACTTATATGCAACCTCATCAGGTCTGAGATGCCGGATTTTTTAATTCTGACTTTTCCATCCTCGGGGTTTAATAAATTCTGAAAAATTCGTGATTTTTTAAAAATCCGAATCTATAAAAATAAATCACTAATTATTTGGGATTTTTACATTCTGAGTTTAGTAAATAACCCCCTAAATGTAAACAAGCAATCCATCAATGATAAAAACACCTAGATGTGCCTATAAGTACTTCATGTGCTCACAGTAAAAGTCATGATGTAACAATTGTATAAACATGAGCATTTCGAATATGCTCCCCCTCCTTGTAGTGTATGTGAATCACATGACAACAGGGTACAGGTGTAATTTTCATACTATTCGCATGACACGTATTCTTGCATTTTTCAGGCAAATATCATAGAAAAATTGCATGAGTTTGTGTTTTAATTTGACATAGGCTGCAGGAGGTCAATTTAGGATATTTGTATTTGCCATAACCTTGGCTGTCCCAACCACTCTGGGCCAGTAACTTTGGATGTTTCTGCTGTATACACAATAGCTTTATCATATGGCTCCTTGGCTGAGTACATGGAACGTGCTGTGCAGAGAAAGATTTGTGATTAGTGATGAAATAGAATGAACTAAAAGTGGTGCAGGACAGATGATAAAGGACAAAATGTTTATTAGTCAGCAGTGGTTTCTGTTTTCTGTATTTTATTTGTCTTAGTAATACATATTCAATATAACATCAATTACCAATGGAATTCATCATTAGAATTTTATAAGTACATTTATTTCAATCCATCACTAATGTATTTATGCAGAACTGTTTGAATAAAATGTAAACAACTTCATTTACCCAGGTTGCAAAAGCATTAAGGGGCACAAGTTTTTAACCTGTAGGGCCCATGCACTTGACATGGTCTTCACAATGCACTTTTTTTGCACAGGTAAACTCTGTGCAATAGGAAGGTAGATTTTACAAGGCCCCTTGCAGCCCCTGCAGCTACCTAGTCTGTTCATGTTAATGATGTACAAGATAGGGGGCCTTCTTGACAATAGGTCAAGTAAGTAAGCCTAGTAAATAAATGACCTTCTTTACTTTGCTACTACATTTTGACTTGTTAAGGGCCACCTGCCAGAGAATGCCACAGAAATGATTTCCTGAGGGACACTAGTTGAATTCCAATGTCCCTTGATGAACGTATAGTCAGCTGTAAACTGAATAAAGATTACAAGAAGATCCCTTTTCATTAAAGCCAAAAGAAGAACAAATTTTCCAGTAAACAGAGCAGGAAGAGCTAAAACATGTTGTTTAGTACTTATGATATTAAAACATTAACTAGAACACACACGAAGTGAAGCGAACGTGACAGAAAAAGGCCTCTTTTGTTCCAAAGTTCATGTATAATTATCAGCCAGGTACAGCAAGTCGAACATTCACTTGGTATTTCTTTTTTGCAAGATATAATTAAAGGTGTTCATCTTGTAGTATATGAACATAATCAACATGAATAGCAGCATGTGTTTTGTGTTACTACCATTTAAAGTATTAGTATTTTCAAAAACATGTTAATTAAGTATATCTTGTTTTGGGGCACATTTACTATGGGTCATATCGAGGGTTAATTAACCCTCAATATTCGACCATCGAAGTAAAATCCTTCGACTTCGAATATCGAAGTTGAAGGATTTACCGCATTTCATTCGATCGAACGATCGACGGAAAAAACGTTTGATTAAACGATTAAATCTTTCGAAACGAACGATTTGAAGGATTTTAATCCATCGATCGAACGATTTTCCTTCAATCAGAAATTGCTTAGAAAGCTTATGGGGAAGGTCCCCATAGGCTAACATTGTTCCTAGGTGTCCCAAGTAGCTAGTTGAAGTTTTTTTTAAAGAGACAGTACTTCGACTATCGAATGGTGGAACATTCAAATGATTTTTAGTTCGAATCATTCGATTTGAAATAGTTGTCGAAGGTCGAAGTAGCCAATTCGATGGTCGATGGTTGAAATTCGAAGTATTTTTCATTCTAATCCTAGTAAGTAAATGTGCCCCTATAACTTGATTTTTCTCAGATTCAATGTATTTCAATATAACTTGTTTAGATCAGTCTGATTAACACGGAGCAGCATAATGATACATACAGACAACCAGTCTACTAAAAAAATCATTTAACCTTAAATAAACCCAATATGGTTGGTTTTCCTCCAATAAGGATCAATGATATACTATATTTGATAAAGCACATGGTACAGTTTTATTATAACAGAGAGGAAGGAAATTTTGAATTATTTGATTAAAATAGAGTATTTTTGAGATGGCCAACCTATAATTCGAAGCTTTCTGGATAAGGAATTTTCCATAACAAATCCTATACCTGTAGTACAGGTTCTCATTGAAACCAAGCAATGTACCTGTGGACAAAACCACAGTGAACTACTTATTATGTCCTGGACACGCCTATTGCACTTGCCAAGAGACCAAGTCTTTGAGTGGCAATAAGGCTTTTGCATCTCTATATGATAAATGGTAAAATGAAACCTTCATCTTCACTGTGATAGGGAGATTTTCTTTAAAGGTTGATAGCAAAATTCCTGGAAAAATCTGAGATACATGTTTATGTGCTTGGCTACATTTCCAGCAGTATAAAATAGTCAGGAGAATATCTATGTTGTCAGACAAAATTTTCTGTAAACTCCTAGTCCCCTAAGGGTGTATGTCAAACTCTAATTAACAGGATACCTGATAAGTAGTTTGACATCCCTGTTTACAGTACCTAAGAGACTATGTGCTTACTGAAACTCAAAGTATTAACTGCAAACACAGACTTTATTCTTGTTATACAGCAACTAAAGTGCCATATGGAAAACAAGAATTTGACCTTGGCACATGCACACACAAAAAACATTCAATTTTGTAGAGAACGAGGATGTATAAGTAGAACCAAAATGACAATAAACGCAACTTGAAAATGAATTTATCTTCCTATATTTTATTCATAGGAATGGAATCTGACACACTTACTTGTGAGAACAACCAGTTAAATCGCACCCACAGCCTCTAGTAAAACAATAGCAGCTAGGGCAGATAACTTCATGTAGGTCCTCTCTTCTACTCAACAAGAAAACAGATTTTTGACTAAAATTTAGGCTGATCAATATAACAGTGCTACGCAATATGTTGGCGCTATATAAATACATGTTAATAATAATAATGCTGTATATCCTTTAATGTGCAGGTTAGTGGAGAAGTATTAACAATGGTTAACCAATGCCAGGTAAAGTTTCCAGACTACTAGGGTACAATTTATTCATTCGTGTACTTACACATTCAGAAATCTTTCTGTTAATCATACTGAGTTGGGAGGCTTGAAACCATGCAACGAAAACAATCTTCTAAACAGAAAATGAATTAAGAAATGTAAAATAGAAATGAAAACTCTGAAAAGATCAATAAGAAGTAGTTCCAAGGATGTGATAAACCCTAAGAGCGCATGAAGATAAGCACAAGCTGCCAAAGAAAACAGAAACATTATTTAAACGATGACAAAGTTATGGCTTTTGCGTTTAGACATTTCAGTTCTATGTAGAACGACAGCGACAAAGGTCTAATAAATAATTAAGCTGAAAGTTTTCTTTTCTAGTAAAATGCAGTATTCTTAGAATTTTATCACCTCTTACTTTACTAGTTCTTCCAGTGCTACCAGTTGGCTATCGTACAGGGGAATAAACTCATAAAATAGGTACAGCCCATCTTTATTGGATTTTTGGCACTTAAATACAGCTGATTTTGGAGTCCAAAAAAATCCTTTCCTTCTTGAAGAACTGCACAAGAAGCACGGAACACTTCCAACTCTATGATATCAAGACAAGGCAGCTACTGACATCACCCAAGCAAAGGCCAAAAAAGCCCATACAATGCAGTCCTGTCCAGCAAACGTCACCATTTGCAATGGCACCTCTTGTCTGCAGCCTGTTGACAATTTTAATTACATACTTAGCATTACTTTAAGTACTGTGATTACTACCTTATTGGCATTAGTGATGTTTTCCCTGGGCTGCAGTGTGGAATTTCAGAAATTTTGGGGTCATATTAGGCACCCCTGGGGAATAGTTGTAGGATTTCTCTGTCAGTTTGGAATAATGCCACTTGCAGGTTTTGTGCTGTCCCTTGCATTTGATATTCTGCCGATTCAAGCTGTTGTGGTTCTTATCATGGGCTGCTGTCCGGGAGGAACGAGTTCCAACATCTTGACATACTGGCTAGACGGTGATATGGATTTAAGGTATGGCACATAGATTATTAACGTTATAGACATAGATCTATTATTTATTTAATAGTATTTGTATATATTAATGATTTATAAAATAATACATTAAGTAATAGAAAATGTAGTTCAGGGAAAGATAACCATCTATATGATCTAAATGATATTACTAAAGGCTATTCAGATTATTTAGCAGAAATCATTATTAAGATTTAAATACAAATTCTGCATGATAAGTGTCAGTGCATGCTGTGCAGTATTGTGGTAAATTCAAAGCAAGTAAACATTATATGTATTATACTATAATATCAGAGGTACAATACCCACCAGAATGTTATTACATTTAATGGAATATAAGAATGGTAAAGGGTGGTCATATTCCACTAATTCAAATTCTTCTAATTAGGTGCAATCAATCCACATTCCCATTTTGCCTTTACTTCCCAACTTCATAAATGTCTCTTCCCTTTCCCTGAATCACTTCATTCTGATACTTTATCAGAAACTGGGGCTTAAAGGAGAACTAACCCCTAAAAATGAAAATGACCAAAAATGCCATATTTAATATACTGAACTTATTGCACCAGCCTAAAGTTTCAGCTTCTCAAAAGCAGCAATGATCCAGGACTTCAAACTTGTCACAGGGGGTCACCATCTTGGAAAGTGTCTGCGACTCTCACATGCTCAGTGGGCTCTGAGCAGCTGTTGAGAAGCTAAGCTTAGGGGTTGTCACTAATTATCAAGCAGAAAATAAGGTTTGCCTGTAATATAAGCTGATGCTACAAGGCTGATTATTAAATTCTGATTCTAGTTGCACTGGTTTCTGTGCTGCCATGTAGTAATTATCTGTATTCATTACTAATCAGCCTTATATTGTGACATTTCTATTCTATGTATACTATATATTGTGAGTGGATCCCTAAGCTCAGTAAGTGACAGCAGCACAGAGCATGTGCAGTGAATCAGCAGAAAAGAAGATGGGGAGCTACTGGGGCATCTTTGGAGATACAGATCTTCCCTGCTAAAGGACTGTGGTTGCCTTGGGCTGGTACAGAAGTTCAAACTATAATGTACAACATTTCTAGCCTACTTCTTTAGTTAGGCTTTAGTTCTCCTTTAAGCACAGACCACACCAGGAATATTTACAACAAAAACCTTACCGTTTAACTTAAAGCTGTTCGTTACACTGTACATTATGTGGCAGATTTATTAAGGAATTCAAATTTTTTTTATGGTCAAAACTGTCAAAGAGTTTTTTTTTAAAAAATTCAAATTAATTTTTTGAGATTTATCAAAGAATTTGACTATTCGCAACCTTAAACATGCCGAATTCCTGTATAAGTCAATGGGAGATGTCCACTGACCAATTTGAAGATGTTTGAAGCCTTCCTGACGGAGAAAAAACTCCAATCAAGTTTGGTCAAATTCTAATCGCAATTCAAGTCAAGTTTTTGGGACGGTAAAATTAGTCCGAGTTTTCCATATTCCATTTTTTAAATAAATAATCAAATATTCGAATTTCGAGTTAAGTAGAATTCATGTTCTCACATGAACTCACATGAATTAGAAACCCGACCCTTGATAAATGTGCCTCTATAGGTCAGAATGTATTCATGTCTATGCTTGTCTTAAGTATGAAGATTACTTTGTTAACAAAATCTTCTCTGGTTGATTTGCAGTCTAAGTATGACAACCTGCTCCACACTGCTTGCACTGGGTATGATGCCTTTGTGTCTCTTTGTGTACACTAAAAAATGGGTTGACTCAAGTGCCATAATAATTCCTTATGACAGTATAGGTAAGTATCAAACTCATTTTTGTTTTGTAAATACTTTTTACTGCCATAAGGTAGATGAATAGTAGTAGTGAATGAAAGCAAGATAAAACTATAATGATAGGAAACAGAAATGGATATGTTCCTCCTAAAAAATAAGAAAACAGGAGAAAAGTAAAAGATAATGTACAAGGTGGGAATTGTTGATTGAACAAAATAGGATTTTATAGGTGATGGGAAGCCAAGTGAAAATGTGTAGCAGAACTAGGGCTACAAAGTTACAGCAAAGCCGGCATAGAATATTCTAAAAGGTAAATTCAGATCTATATTGCAATGGTGGTCTTTACATTATTTCTAAAATTGTTATGGTCTCAAAATTAAAAAAGAGGTGCATAGGAAAGGAGTAGCTCACAATTTAAATAACTGCCCTCTTCTTCTGTTTTTTCCAGCATGTAATTAAAAATGCTATATATGTAGGGTGTAACTAACCCCAGCAGCCAAAATGCTATTGTGCTGCTAGGCTACAATGTTATTGTTATTGCTACGTTAATTACTTTTCTGTTTATTTGGGCTCTCTCCTATTCATCTTTCAGTCTGTCTACTTCCTTGTTGCTATGGTAAACTGGACGTTAACAACCTGGAAGTTAACAACTAGGACGTTAACAACCAGATAGCTGCTGAAATTCCAACAAAAACTTAGATAATTCAAAAGCCATAAGAGTAAAATGAAAAGCAGTTCAAAATATCTATCTGCACATCATACTAAAGTTAATGCAAAGGTATAGCACCATTTTAATGGGCAACCAAAATAAATATTTTACACTGTAGAGTTTGTTATCACTTGGGCGAGAGTTGAAGGATTCTAGCTAAGGATGCAGAGAATCCAGGATCTGGTTTGGGATTCAGCTGAACTGAATCCAATTTCTTAAAATCATGTGACTTTTCCTCCCACCAAGAGGAAAGTGTGTTTTTTCCCACTTCCTTGGTTCAGGATTCCACCAAATCCCCAAATAGGGATTTGGTGCATCCCTAGCTCTAGCAATAGTGTTAAAGGAGAACTAACCCCTAGCCCCCTTCCACTGCCTGTTCCAATGCCCCCCCCCCCTCCAAGCTTCATCCCTGCAGCATCTATTATTCTGAGAAGTCCACCTGTATCCGGACCTGCAATAAAACTGCAGAGGCATTCAAAGGCACCGTCTTCTGTCTCGCTCTGATCATCTTCTGTTAGAGCAGTGACATGGATCTTGGAGGAGTATGCACAGTTGAAGCTGCGTGACCTCCATTAGAAAGCTGGAGAGATGTAGAAGAGGAAGGCAAATGATTAAAATATTACAAAAAAATAATTGAGAGCTATTGTAAGCTTGCTAGGAATATGTAATTTTATAACATACTAAAAGTTAACTTAAAGGTGAACCACCTCATCCTAAACTTCATTTGTCTTCCAGTGGAATCATCTACTTAATAATGTTCTTTATTGTAGTAACCCTTTGTCATATGTTTGGTTCCACTATTCCAACTGCACCAATAAATGTTTACTGCTAATAGTTCATGATCAATCAGCTAAAAGGTGCTTTGGTTTACCAAGGGCCCCAGAAAAAAAATCTAATAGCAACAGACGACAATAGTTAATTATGAACATGCCTATGAAGCAACACTAGTAATAATTCTCTTCAGTCCATTAGGCCATAAAAACAACATTACATAAACTAGTCTAATAAAAAAGCTTTTCTTTAATATTGTAACAGCTTCTTATTTGAATTCTATTTGCCCTGTAGATATAAAATGTTTAAAAAAAGTGTGAAACAGTTTCATGATGTAAAGACAGTAGGATAAATTCATTTGTCTGCAATATAACTGGTTGCATCTACGCTTGTAATATATTTACTAGCTCAAACTTAACAGTTTCATTTGCTCTTTGACTCTTGTTAAACGTATTGACTTGGAAAATATCCTTTTAAAACAAAGTTCCCTTGAAAATCTGCAGTATAATCACATACTTCAGATCTGTTATTTAGGTGGCTCTTTCTGAGGGCAGTGTGCAATGACTTTGTAAAACGCAGTGGAACAAATCAAGTTGAGTTGATACACAGAATAAGGGTTTTATTATTACAACTGATTAATACAATTTGAAGGTTATTGGATGTGGTAAATTAAATGCATTCGGTATAGGAATCTTTCAGGCATACTGATTAGATTGCTTTGGAAAGTTTTCATGGGCAACGCATTAAAAGTTTCGTGATTAAACTTTAAAGGGGATCTCTGTTTTTTAAAGCAAATGTAGTACTAAGCAGCTTTGCAATATACATGCATTTAAAAAAGTAATGAGAAACAATAAAAAAGATTACAATAGGGCTAACAAGACAAATAGGGGGTTTCCATCTATTAAACCATTAACCAGGTTTCATTAGAATTCTATTGTCTGTCTGTGATGCAGCAATATGTGGTTCTATTGCGTATATCATCATAAATACATTTTGACGTTTGTTTATGGTGTTTCCTTTCACCTTCAGGGATTTCCTTGGCAACTCTAGTTGTTCCTGTTGCAGTAGGGATGTTTGTTAATTATAAGTGGCCCGAAAAGGCAAAGAAAATACTTAAGGTAAGGAAGTAAATAAAGTAGGTTTAAATTATGTTTATATCAAGTGAAATGTCCACTTACAGTAAATGATAAACTAGACTGTAATTCAAATACTATTCCAAAATGTGGAGTGTGATATTCACAGTAACATATACATACAGAAAACATTAGGCTGAATGTAGATGATAGGCTGGGCATACATGATTTAAAGGGGACCTGTCACCCTAAAAAATAATTTCAAATTATTTTCTATCATGTTAGTTGAGCAAAATACACTTTACTTACACTGTATTTATTATTTAAATTTTGTTTCCTTCTGTCTTGGAATTATACAATCACAGCAAGCAGGCAGCAGCCATTTTGTGGACACGGTTATTAAGGGGAATTGTGTATCACCCCAAAATCTTGTGTATGAACCAGAATGAGGGACCTAATGTCCATGTGCAGTGCCCTACACAATTATAAAGCCTGAGGAGGGAAGGGGGAATGTGAGGAGAGCAGTGACATGTAGGAAGTGCTGAATGGAAAGTGAAAGTAATTGACTGCCCCTCCTCTATGCCACGGGCATAGAGGCGGGGCAGGTAATATTTGATTGACAGTTTAGATATTTAAACACCTTTATAACAGGTATGGATGTTTTAATGAAACAAAAATTTGGGGTTTCATATTTAATTTGCAAAGGACTTTCATTATGCAGCTTTTTATGTGTAGGTGACAGGTCCACTTTAAGTAACCTAAATTGTGGTGGAAAAACAAACAAGGCGCTCACTTAACAAAGATGCCGAGGCTGGCGAACATGGCGCCCCTGTGCTCCACTGCGCTGACATGGGGGCAGCCATTCAAGCTAAAAAAGGAAAAAAGGCACAGGTTACTTAGCAGATAACAGATAAACTCTGCTTAGAATATAATGGTATTCTACAGATTGCATTTGTTATTTGCTATGTAACCTGTGCTTGAATGGCTGCCCCCATGGCTACACAGCAATTTGTTTATATAAACTATAATAGTGTTTCAGAAACAAACACACCAGTTGTACCAGTGCAGGGAAATGGTAAATTATATTTTAATTACTTTAAAAACACTTGAATTTTTGGTGTTACATTTTTTTTTTTTAATTGGTTCACCTATATTATATTTCACACTCTGCATGGTTTCTTAAAGGGGAAGTTTATCTAAAAATAAATACATGTTTAGTTTGATGTAGACAATGATTCTCAGACAATTTGCTTTTGGTCTACAGTTTTTATTATTAAATGAGAAGGAAAGGCTAAAATTAAGTAAGCTTTATCAGAAAGATCAATATAAATACACCAGTAAACCCTCAAATTAATTCTGCTCCGAGTCCTCAGTCAAAAGAAACACAACATATTTTTCCTTCTATTGTGTATACATGGACTTCTGTATTAGACTTCCTGTTTTCAGCTTAAACCTCCAGGGCAGGGCATGCGCATGCTCAGTTTGCTCCTCTCTCCCTCTTCCTCTCCCTTTTCCCTCCTCCCCTCCCTGCTGTAATCAGAGCCCAGAGCTGTGGCTATAGCAGGGAGAGACTCAGGCAGGAAGTGATGTCACAACAAGCTAATATGACAGCTGATATCCTAAACAAACAGAGAGAGTTCTAGAGCTGTTAACTCAGTTATGATAAAGCATTCTGCAGAATAAATATAGTGTTTTAGCTTGCACTATTGTGGCTAATCTATTGGTAATGAACAGCTTCGGTAGCTTTCCTTCTCCGTTAACACATATTTTAAAGCACAAACATATTCTGCAGCTCTATACAATACATTGATGCTTACAATGAACATACAGATTACATTAAAGAAATTCAACTGGTAACCAAAACCAGAATTAAAGAGCACCTGCCTAAAAGAGCTTACAGTCTCAGTGGAACAATACAGGGACTATAGTAAGGACAATAATAATTCCAGTGGTATTTTAGAACTGTTATTTTGTGTTGTAGGTTGGTTCTATTTTGGGAGGTATTCTCATAGTACTCGTAGCTGTGATTGGTGGAGTTCTCTACAAGGGATCCTGGACAATTGATCCAAAGCTGTGGATTTTAGGGACAATATTTCCTGCTATTGGCTATACAGTGGGGTTTGCTTTAGCATACACATCCAACCTGACTCCAAGCAGGTATGTACGGATATTTAAAAGAATAAGTAATACATCATGATAAGATTGCTTGTGAGAAACATACCTTAATACTGTTCTAATGAGCAATATAGGAGGCTGAAACTCTTCTCACAGGTGTGAAAACTGGTTATAGTTATCTAAGGGCGAAGAGTATATATTCCCCCAAATACTGCAAAAACTATTTCAAAGACCAATTGTGTTAGGAAGCACTGTTGCTGTAGGAGCATCTGGTCAGGAATCTTCACAGAAATCCTTTGGAAAGATGCAGTCATTTTTGTTAATATACTTTGTTATGCTTAAGGGTTTATAAGTAAATCATTGAATGTGAAAGCACTTCACATTTCAAAGTTTTGGGACTTTAAAAAAGAATGCAATAATGTGGTCTTTTTTTTATCATTCATCTTTTGTGTGTGCACACCCAGGTAAATGTATATTTATTTATTGTTTTCAGATTAATGTGCTTAGCAGATACTATTTTATAGATTTGTCCACCACCACCATACATTAAGGGGGTTATATATCAAAGGTCGAATTTTGAGCTTTGTGAGCTTTTGTTAGATCTCGAATAAACTCATATGGCTTCTAACTTGAGAAAAAACTAGAATGTAAGAAATGCAAATCAGTGTAGTCGGGTTGAAAAACTCAGTTTTTGTTGGAAAAAAACCTCAAATCACTCAAATTGATCAAATTTTCAGCAGGAACTCACTGATAGAAACTCAAACATCATGAAGGCTACAAACATCTTCAAATGGTCAAGGGACCTCTGCTATTGACTTCTTGATATCGACATGTTATACAGTAGATTTCCAGATTCGGGGTATTTTTCTTTAAAAAAAAATAATTTTTCAAGTTTTTGCCCAACCGTTGATAAATAACCCCCTTAATGGTGGATATCAGTGCTCAGATAATAATCAAATGAATAATACTCATACAAACTGCAGATGCGATGTTCAAATGTTATAAAGAAAAGATACAAGGACAAGAATGTCCATTCTTTATGACATGCAGTTATAATTAAAATAACATTTTCTACTTTTGCTCTCATGATTCTCAAACATTTAAACCAAATTATAAAAAGGTCACTTAGTGCCTCATTTCTTGTATTTTACAAATACCAGTGATGCATTACATGTTGTTCAACACCGAGCTATTTCAGTAAAATGAAAGGAATTCTTTTCTGTTCTTTAGATGTCGCACAGTGTCTCTCGAAACAGGGATGCAAAACACCCAGCTTTGTTCCACTATTGTACAGCTCTCGTTTCCACCTGAACAGCTTGGTCTGATTTTTACATTCCCACTTATCTACAGTATTTTCCAACTTCTCATTGCACTTATACTTTTAACAGGTATGTTTGCCATAATGACTAGTACCGTACGTATTGACAGTTTAAATGCATAGACTAATTTGTCTGCCTTGTCAGCTCTTGCAATCTGTAAGTTTATGAAGAATACCTGAACTGCATCATAGGTTATGACTGGTCTTATTCTAAGATTATTTACAAGGCTTTCACGTTAGTTCCTGATTATTATCAGGCAGCAGAATGCAGAGGAAAAAAAAAATCAAAACAAAAACCTAGTTTTTATTTGCATACCCCAAAGAATGAAGCAGGGCAATACAGACCCCCCTTGAACATAAAATATATTATTTTCACAACAAATAGCAATGCTTTGGCCATCTTATGAAAGGGTGTGCAGATTATTATTATCAATTATTTAAATAGCACCAACATATTCTGTAGCTCCTTACTGACATTTAGGGGCCGATTCACTAACTTCGAGTGAAGGATTCGAAGTAAAAAAAACTTCGAATTTCGAAGTTTTTTTTGGGCTACTTCGACCATCGAATGGGCTACTTCGACCTTCGACTACGACTTCGAATCGAATGATTCAAACTAAAAATCGTTCGACTATTCGATAGTCGAAGTACTGTCTCTTTAAAAAAAACTTCGACCCCCTAGTTCGCCATCTAAAAGCTACCGAAGTCAATGTTAGCCTATGGGGAAGGTCCTCATAGGCTTGGCTAACTTTTTTTGATCGAAGGATATTCCTTCGATCGTTGGATTTAAATCCTTAGAATCGTTCGATTCGAAGGATTTAATCGTTCGATCGAAGGAATAATCCTTCGATCGTACTATCTGCGCTAAATCCTTCGACTTCGATATTCGAAGTCGAAGGATTTTAGTTCCTAGTCGAATATCGAGGGTTAATTAACCCTCGATATTCGACCCTTAGTGAATCAGCCCCTTACTGTGCCTATCATATATATCAATTAGTCATTTTGTTTTTGGAAAGTGAAAGTAAGCCAGAAAAACCAGAGGAAATCCATGCAGGCATAAAGGGACCTTCCAATTTTCCTTGCAGATAGTGTCCTGGCTGAAACTGAGCCAAGGAGCCATGATAGCAAGGCAGCAATGTATGATTACTAAAAATGTTGTCCTTTTACAATGTGTTCTTAGGCAGAGTTCTGTGCAACATTTTTTGGCACAATTTTTGCAACTTGTTAGTGAGTTGTTGCTGCAATACATATGAGAGAATTCACAAATGTGATGTTTAGAGAAAATAAAAGTGAAGATCGATTTGTCAGATTTCCTACCATATTCACAAACCTCTATCTCCACTTGTCTTTTAAACGACAGTTTCTGGGTTTTGTCTTTGTGTCGCACAACATTTTTCTTAATTGGTATTTAGCTTTTCCTAAATCTGGTAGCTCTAATCTGTACCTGTGCCTTGTGCTAATGATGGTGCCTTTCAGAGAAGATAATTCCTGCCTCTTTTAAAGGGCAATTTGGGGAACAAATACTTTATCACCAACATTTCTTTCAGTTGATGAATGCAGCACTACATAAGATACTGTATATCCATTTGGTGATGTCTTCTGTTAAGGGGGGCTAAAACCTCCTATAAATTTTTTAGTTTTGCCAGTGCACAGATCATCCACCCCTTCCCCACCGCATCAGTTAAACTTGCACCAACTCGCCATCGCACCATCGCACATCCAGAACTTTAAAACTCCACCATCTTTGGTCATGTGACTTTCATTTGGTGGCAGTCGAGTTTGTATTTTGGCAGATTTCTGTTCTGTGAATATGGGGATTGCATTCACACCACTTTTACTCCAAAAAATGCTTCCTCAACTCTTGTGAATTCCCGCCTAAGGGGCAAATTCACTAAGATTCGTAGTTGCGCCAGGCGTAACTTCGCTGCACTTCGCCAGGCGTAGTTTCGCCAGCGCTCCGCAAATTCACTAAAATCCGAAGTTGCGCTCAGGGGTAGCGTAAGGTTGCGAAGTTGCGTTAGCGTTGATTCGCTAAGCAAAGCAAAGTTACGCTAGCGATGGTTAATTTGCATTTAAAATTTCAATGGAGGAATACGTACAATCACTACAAATGCCTGGGAAACCTTCAAAACATCAAATAAAATTTTTATTTTGCCCTAAACATGTGCCCACTGTATAGTTAAGTTGCCATGAGTTAGGAAATGTAGGGGGGAAGGAAGGGAGCCCCAAAAATGTTTTCGATCTTTTTCAGCCTATCCCCATAATATAGAAAAAACGCCAGCGTTTTTTGGCACTTAGAAAAAATTTGAACTTTTTTTGAAGCAATCCCTATCTACTCTATTGCGCTTCGCCTGGTCTGAGGTGGCGAAGGAAGTCTAGCGTAAAAGGTAGCGTTCAGTACAATGCGCGCTTTAGTGAATTTGCGTAGGTACGTCCGTTGCGAAAATTCGCCAGGCATAAGGGTGCGAAGTAACACTAGCGAATTGACGCTAGCGTTAGGCGCTTAGTGAATTTGCCCCATAGTCTCTTCTTTACAGTTATTGGAGA
Source organism: Xenopus laevis (assembly GCF_017654675.1). Taxonomy (NCBI): domain Eukaryota; kingdom Metazoa; phylum Chordata; class Amphibia; order Anura; family Pipidae; genus Xenopus; species Xenopus laevis. The sequence goes on from NC_054373.1 coordinate 124,364,274, forward strand.
ATGGGAGAGTGTGCATGTACGGCAAAGACCAGCAACTTAACCTGTTTTTTATACAAAAGTAATAAAAATGCCTATTTTCATAACCAGATAACTCACTAGTTCTTAAACACTGTTGATTATATCAACCACCAAGTTGCCAACATACAGAGGGTCACACATTTTATATAACGGCTCCTGTAAAGAGGAATGGAATGACTCTTTCAATTTGTTCCCAGGTTACAGAATATATTTAAAGACCTGTGGCAAAAAAACAGAGCAAGAAAACACAGATGATTCGCCCTACGCTGTAACAAACGGTGGATTTAATCTAGATGAGAAAGCAACAAAGTGAGATGGCAATACACCATCCTGGGTGCAAAACTGGCCGTAGAAGAGAGAAGGAATCAAATAGCAGGAGCGCAAACCAACCAAGACTATGTAATATAAAAAACTGTGCTCAATATTTTACTTTGACATTTATGAGACATTTAAAAAGTGCATCAGTAATGCATTGAGTTTTACAGAACATATGTAGCAATTGCATAATAAGTCAGCTTGAAACAGATTTCCCTACATAGGGAGAAAAACAAAAATTTCTATTTTGTATATCCGTTGGGTGGAAATAAATGGTATTCATAAGCTAGCAAACTTCAAGAAGTTAATAGCTGACAAAAACAATTCAAAAATGCACCAGGGGGGGGGGGGCTTTAAAAGTAGGATTGCTTATGAGCATTTCTTTATAGCCATTAAAGCCTGAAAGGGAATTTACCCATACACCTGGCAGAACCAACTTGAGCTTACATAAGATTTTAGGCACATGGGCTACACAGTACAGTTATGGGATCCGTTATCCGGAAACCCAAAAGTTCCGAATTATGGAAAGACCATCTCCCATAGACTCCATTTCAATCAAATAATCAAAATTTTTAAAAATGATTTCCTTTTTCTCTGTAATAATAAACCAGTACCTGGTACTTGATGGTAACAAAACTGCATCATTCCATATTGGGTTTATTTAATGTTACATATTCTTTTAGTAACAGCAATTATATTCACGGATCCGCGTACAGGTTTCAGGGGGTTTTAACCTCCCTTCCTGATGAAACGTTGATTTTGTTGGGGATATAATAATAACAAGATGGGACAAGCCCTGACTGCAGAGAATAGTGTGTGTGGATGTAAAAAGTGTCTTCAAAACTGAATGTAACATTTAAGGTCAGGTCTCACCTGTAACCTACAAAGTGGCAGAACAAACTTCCTCTCTATTATTTGTATGGGAGCCCTGTTCGCCCTTTTAAAGTAGTCAGGGTCAGAAAACACCCCTTAATCTGTATTTAGTCTGAACTTCATGTTTAAATTGTCCGAAGTGAGGCATGCTTCAAGTTATGGCCCATTTAATACAGTTGTCAAAAATCATCATTACTCATTTGGTCATTTACTCAGCCAGGACACATCACTGAACAGCCACAGATTTAACCGAACATTTAGGGGCCGATTCACTAAATTCGAGTGAAGGATTCGAAGTAAAAAAACTTCGAATTTCGAAGTGTTTTTTGGGCTACTTTGACCATCGAATGGGCTAGTTCGACCTTCGACTACGAATCGAAGGATTCGAACTAAAAATCGTTCGACTATTCGATAGTCGAAGTACTGTCTCTTTAAAAAAAACTTCTACCCCCTAGTACGGCAGATAAAAGCTACCGAAGTCAATGTTAGCCTATAGGGAAGGTCCCCATAGGCTTGCCTAAGTTTTTTTGATCGAAGGATATTCCTTCGATCATTGAATTCAAATCCTTCGAATCGTTTGATTCGAAGGATTTAATCGTTCGATCGAAGGAATAATCCTTCGATCGTACGATTGCAGAATTTGCGCTAAATCCTTCGACTTCGATATTCGAAGTCGAAGGATTTCAATTCCTAGTCGAATATCGAGGGTTAATTAACCCTCGATATTCGACCCTTGATGATTCGGCCCCTTATATTATTTCAATGTTCCCCTAATTGAAATAGACTGCAAATGATGTACCATATTCATTTAATAACCTATATTTAATCCTAAAACTGTCATTGTCAATAAGTCTTTACAGTTTTACTCATTCAAAACAACTTTTTGTAAATACAGTATATTATGTTAATATTTTCTGTGACTAGATAGCATGGTGTATTATTGTATTAGAAGTATTTATGGAAAGCTTTGTGTTCTTTTTGACTATGTATACATGATATCTAATAAAATAACAGTTCAAACTTGCATGTTAAGTTGTGTAATGTTTATGTAGTGTTTGGAGGACTCGAATGATAAAACATTTTAGTGCCTGTGGAACAATTCTACAGCGTCATTGTGTTGCTGCCTGTGTACATGCCCCTCATGTAACAGAGTAAAGAATTGTAAATTTGCTAATATTTCTTCTGGACACCACCTGTTGTGCCCTTGAGCCTGTCTGTGCATGCGTGTTATAATTCAGTGTGCATAAAATACTTTAAGGGATACTGTCATGGGAAAAAAATTTTTTCAAAATGAATCAATTAATAGTGCTGCTCCAGCAGATTTCTGCACTGAAATCCATTTCTCAAAAGAGCAAACAGATTTTTTTATATTCAACTTTGAAATCTGACATGGGGCTAGACATGTCAATTTTCCAGCTGCCCCTGGTCATGTGACTTGTGCCTGCACTTCAGGAGAGAAATGCTTTCTAGCAGGCTGCTCTTTTTCCTTCTCAATGTAACTGAATGTGTCTCAGTGGGACATGGGTTTTTACTATTGAATGCTGTTCTTAGATCTACCAGGCAGCTGTTATCTTGTGTTAGGGAGCTGTTATCTGGTTATCTTCCCATTGTTCTTTTGTTTGGCTGCTGGGGGGAAAAGGGAGGGGGGTGATATCACTCCAACTTGCAGTACAGCAGTAAAGAGTGATTGAAGTTTATCAGAGCACAAGTCACATGACATGGGGCAGCTTGGAAATTGACAATATGTCTAGCCCCATGTCAGATTTCAAAATTGAATATAAAAAAAATCTGTTTGCTCTTTTGAGAAATGGATTTCAGTACAATTCTGCTGGAGCAGCACTATTAACTGATTCATTTTGAAAAAAATTTTTTCCCATCACAGTATCCCTTTAAGAATAGAAAGGCTATGTGCTAGGCTTAAGGCAGGTATCTATTGAGATGCAGGAGTCAGTTTAATGCAATATTCTGCTCCAATAAATATAGCCAATAATGGTCATTTACATTTGGCTAAAGCAAAAACTAGCTTGCCGTCTTTATCGTTGGCAAAGTTATTTGGGCATTCAAGAGTTTGCATTCTACATAAATTCATCAGAACAGGGATATGCAGCCTACAAATCTTTTTAGAACTAAAGTTCCCATAGCAATAAAGCACACCTAAAAAGAAAAGTATGTACACAATTAAAGGGTGGAATTTACTTTTATGCATCATTATGTTGATTTTCATTGTTCCACACCCATAGAATACAGCATTATAAAGAACTTCTGTAGATAAATTATTCTAACTTTTTAGATTATCTTGTAACATTGTGTCAGCATCATGCTGCCATTTCACCCATATTGCAATTTATGGACTAGAAAATGCAGTAATATTTAGGAACAAGTGCAAGGCCACTGAATCCAGGATTCGGCCTTTTTCAGCAGGATTCAGGCTGAAAAAAGACAAAGTCCATCAAGTTCAACCCCTCCAAATGAAAACCCAGCATCCATACACACACCCCTCCCTACTTTCACATAAATTCTATATACCCATACCTATACTAACTATAGAGTTTAGTATCACAATAGCCTTTGATATTATGTCTGTCCAAAAAATCATCCAAGCCATTCTTAAAGGCATTAACTGAATCAGCCATCACAACATCATGCGGCAGTGCATTCCACAACCTCACTGTTACAAAGGTAGTACAAAATATAAGTAAGCTGACGCACCCCGTCAAGGCAGTGTTCATGCATCAGTCCTAAGTGAAAAAAATAGAATATTTTCTTTGGGAGGGAGAAAGTCCATACCTGCTTTTCTCTTTATTTTGCATGATCTCTTATAGGGATTCACCAAATCCACTATTTTGGATTTGGCCGAACCCCCGAATCCTTCGCGAAAAAAATTCATCAGAATACTGAACCGAATGCTAATTTGCATATGTAAATTAGAGATGTGAAGGGAAAAATATTTTTTACTTCCTTGTTTTGTGACAAAAAGTCACACGATTTCCCTCCCCGCCCCTAATTTGCATATGCAGATTAGGATTCAGTTCGGCTGGGCAGAAGGATTAGGCCAAATCCTGCTGAAAAATGCCGACTCCTGAACCGAATACTGGATTCGGTGCAACCCTAATCTCTTCCAAAGAAATCATTCAGCTTTTTGGGAGCATGCGAGTGTCACAGATGCTAATAACAAAATTAGGGATGCACCGAATCCACTATTTAGGATTCGGCCAAACCCCCGAATCCTTCGGGAAAGATTCGGCCAAATACCGACCCCAAATTTGCATATGCAAATTAGGGGTTGGAAGGGGAAAGCATTTTTAACTTCCTTGTTTTCTGACAAAAAGTCACGTGATTTCCCTCCCCACCCCTAATTTCCATATGCAAATTAGGATTCAGGTTCGGTTCGGCAGAAGGATGCGGCCAAATCCGAATCCTGCTGAAAAAGGCCGAATCCTGGCCGAATCCCGAACTGAATCCTGGATTTGGTGCATCCCTTAACAAAATGGTGAAGCTGCTTTAAGATTGACTTTTCAACACAAACATTTTAATCATAATAGTTTTCTTTTAATTCAAGCCAAAGATGCATTTTACAAGATTGAAATGTAGCTAAACAAAGTACATGACCAGCTTTGCCAGCTGACACATATATAAAAATACACACACTTCTGCACAAAATTCAAAACCTTTTATTTTTTTGTAAATATGAAAGTAAACGCTATTTACAGATAAGTAAAGCTTTTATTTACATTTATTAAACCCCAATTGATGAGAATATATCATCTATGTCATCGTTCATCGTTTTAGTTTCTAAACACGGAGGTGCAGTAATGGATTCAAACCTGTCATTGGCTTTCAAATGACCCGATGTCAAAGAAATATCTGTGGTGGCTGATGACAGTTCTTGAGCACCAAGGATCAGATCTAAACAAAGTGAATCACTTTTATGATGGGTTCCTTCAACTCCAGACTCGGAAGGTTCAGAATAAATAATGTGATGTTTTAAAGGATTCAGGCATTTTCTCTTCTTTCTGCTAGTGACCTTATGTTTAACAGTCCACTTGAGTCTTAGTATTCTCAAACTAGGCATGTGATGATTTCCACTTAGATTCCCTCGACACAGGCTTCGACAGATAGACTTTTTTAAACACTGCAATTTTTTTTTCAGGCTTAAAGAAAGAGAAAAAAAAAGAAAAAGTACTGCGCTAACTAGAACAAAACTTGTAAGGAGGAAAAAAAAGATTTTTCAGTCTAGATTAGATTTTTTTTTGTCAATCAGTTGTACACAATACAATGCAGATTTTACAACGTTTGTTGCTTACGTCATATAGATTTGGTCATATATATTTAGTACAACAAAAAGTGGGTTTCTATGGGGAAATATAACTCTTTCACATTTGGATACATATATACATATATACATACAACCAATCAGATGCTACCTTTCATTGTAGCTGGCTTGCATTGTGGCTGGCTAAAAAAAGCTAATCATTGAGTAGCTGCCCAGGTACAAATTTGCCCAGTGTTTTAAATGAGCCCTGTATTTCATCTACATCCAGAAAGTTCTGATCTCTGTAGATGATTGCAATGCTTCTAATAATTAAAGGAATACTGTCATGGGAATTTTTCATGTCATTTTTCAAAACGCACCAGTTAATGGTGCTGCTCCAGCAGAATTCTGCACTGAAATCCATTTCTCCAAAGAGCTCAAAGATTTTTTATATTTAATTTTGAAATCTGACATGGGGCTAGACATATTGTTGGTTTCCCAGCTGCCACCAGACATGTGACTTGTGCTCTGATATACTTCATTAACTCTACTTCTGTACTGCAAGTTGGAGTGATATCACCCCTCCCTTTTCCCCCAGCAGCCCAACAACAGAACAATGGGAAGGTAACCAGATAGCAGCTCCTCAACACAAGATAACAGCTGCCTTGTAGAACAGCACTCAATAGCAAAATCCAGGTCGCACTGCGACACAGTTATATTGAGTAGAAGAAACAACAGCCTGCCAGAAAGCAGTTCCATAATGCAGAACTGGCTCTTTCTGAAAGCACATGCCCAGGCAAAATGACCTGAGATGGCTGCTTACACACCAATATTACAACTAAAAAAAAATACACTTGCTGGTTCAGGAATGAAATTTTATATTGTAGAGTAAATTATTTGCAGTGTAAACTGTGTAATTTAGAAATAAAAACGACATCATAAACATCATGACAGAATCCGTTTAAAGTCTACGTACATAGCAATCCTATCCATTACTCGTTTGTGAACTAATAAGTAAATTAATTTGTGTAAAACTCCAGTACAGATCCCTAATCCTTAACTAAGACAGCACAGTAGAAGTAGTGACATCTACGAGCTACAATGGTAGTTTTTGTTGTTAAAACAGTTCTACATACCTGTAGCCAAGCGATTCAACATGTTTAAGTCTGGTTGTTCTGAGATATTTCTTCCGGAAAAAAGAGACTTCGGGCAGCAGCTTTCTGTGTTTGCACCATTTTAGTGCATATTGCAGTTCTTCAGCAAGTTCTCTGAATGTCTCTGTTTGCTGGAGCTTAGGCACTATATGCCCTGCACATTCAGAACTTGATCTGTGATAGGACTGAACCGTCTGTTTGTTCTTATGTGCCTTGGATTTCTGTTTTGAATTACAGGGCTGGAAACAAAGAAAAAACTATGAAAGAGACATGCTAAGCCAATGTAAATTCACATGCATCTAAGTCAGTACATCACAACTACAGGAGAACAACTCAGCTCTTTAATGTGTATACTGTGCGAGAATTGTCTGCTCTTAATCATAAACATATATTCGCTGTATCCACATATGTTCAATCATTTTACATCAAGGCGCAATCAAGTAAACATCAGGCAGGAAACCTAAACAATTCTATTTTTAGATCTTTATAAGTATAAAAATTAATAGCTGAATCTGTAAACAAAGCAAAGGGATGAATAGCAGATAAAGGGCATGGTTTGTAAAGAACTGATTAACAGAACAGTAAAAATTCCACTAGTGGTTGCAGGATATGTCAATATCAGAGCCCGGGTTGGTGCAAGTTTTCCTACAAGCAATACTTGCCCGGGAAAAACTTAACAGGTATCGGATCCGTTATCCGGAAACCCATTATACAGAAAGCTCCAAATGATGGAAAGGCTGCCTCCCATAGACTCCATTTTATTGAAATAATAAAAAATTTTAAAAAAAGATTTCATTTTTCTCTGTAATTATAAAACAGTACATTGTACTTGATCCCAACTAAGAAATATTTAATCCTTATTGGAAGCAAAACCAGCCTATTGGGTTTATTTAATGTTGACATGATAATGTTGAAAGATCCATTATCTGAAAAAAGCCCAGGTCCCGGGCATTCTGGATAAACGCTTTACAAATAAAAGCTTACATGCATTTGTCATTTTGAGACTTTGAAATTGATAGAGGTTCTCCAAAAGGGTATCATGTTAAGGGAGTAATGTTTAAAAGTATTCATTATATCGCAATGCTTACCTGATCAAAGCTGGATCTTTGCTGCTGACACAAGGCTTTGACATCAAATGTTCCACAATTATCTGTGTAAAAAATCCCACAAATTATAACATGTCGTATGTAGCTATATATAGATTTTATAATTGTTTAAATATTTAACAACTAAATATAACCAACAGTCAACTGCAGTAAAGCACGTCAATGCAGTACATGCCCACAAATGTGATGATGCTTAGGTATAAATGGAGAAGAGTCATGATGGTGTAGAATAACTGCTTAACTTTAATAAATCTAGCTTTCTACACATATAGAATAACATCTTTTTCTGAATCCCCTATAATACATTTTTCTGCCCAAACATTGATTTTGCAGGAGCCTAGAATCTTTTCAACCACATTTACCTCTATACAATCTTTTGGTTTCTACTGGAAGTCCCACATCAACAACACTTTCCATTGTTTCAGGTAACTTTTGAAAGGCAGGTTTCCGCATTTCTTCCTCAGTATCATCCAGGTCATTTGATGAAAAGACTGTATTTATGATTTGCAGAGCTCGATTTTTTGATGATATTTGAGGTAACTTTCTCTTAATAATACTATTATACACCGGTCCCAGAAAACCTTCAATTTTTGTTGGAAAAGTAAAGTTCTTAATATATGGCATATTTTGGAAATCAGATACTTCTTTCTGTAAAATGTATTGTGCCCCATACAGAGAGATAAACTTCTTTAAAATGCCTCTGTGCAAAACCCTGCAAAAGAAAGTCTGAATTAGATAATATATATCTGCCCTATTTTAGGTCATATATCAGTTTCATGGGTAGTTGGGAGATCCCCATACATGGGCCAATAAGCTACTGACTAAGACTAGAGGGGCTGAATTGCAATTTAACTCTACTGTGAAGCAGTGTCAGGAAATCGAGTGATACTGATGGAAACTGGGGGAGGTTATATGACGCAGTTCAATTTTATAGCAAATTAGAAAGAAACCCAAACAGATAAAAGGACGGCTGGTTAATTTGCAAATACTTCTATGTATTAAAAGCATATAACTATGTACTATGTAACTATATGCTATTATTCCTTAAAACTATCTATATATTCTACATGTTTACCTTTCAAACGTGTATGTACATAAACATTTCCTAACACCCATCTTAAATTCCTTTACTGTGTCCACCACCTCTGCTGGAAGGCTACTAAAGTTATTACCATTACGGTACCACCTCCTCCACAGAATCTGTGGGTGTGGTTATCTGCTGAACAACTAGATCTATGTATTTAAGGGCTATTTTACTCCAGAAAATCTCTGAATGATGTATACAAACCAGAGCCGGCTGACCAATCCTAAAAGTACCACATTGGCAACTATAAATTCTTCAAGGTAAATATGCTGTAGACATAAACTGAAGACATAGTTAAGGGTAGTATTCCTGAAATTGTAAAGCATGCTTTGTTTATAGTCATATAAGTTCTAGAACAACATTTGTCAATATTAGAGTAATATTTTATAATCTATAATATATAAATGAAATTATGTTAAAGTTGAACTCATAAACAGACGTGCTAGGACCAGATAACACCTCAAGCAATGAATATTTGTTCACCAATTTAAATTCAACATAATTCATTTAGTTATTTTCTCAAATAACCAAAGACAAAAAATAATCAGCAATGGCAAATTTTAAAATTAAAAAATATAATAAACTGTTTAAAATATCATATCCAAAGAAGCAATCCTCATTTACATTCCTCTACCATATCATAAAAAAGGGAAATGAAAATTTATACTTTACACTGAAAATCTTTTTTTATGGACAGAATTGGAATATTTTCCAGTACAAGTACGGATATAGTATATACTATACAGAATCTTTGAACTGGTGTTTTCTGGAAATAAGGCTTGTATTTTGGAGCAGCATGCTTTAAAAACTACTGTTCTGCAAACATCCATTAATGAAAAAACCAAGCTTTGTTTTGCCTTCAATACTGTTTTAAGACGTTTTAGCCGTCATCAAATACAAGGTACAGTCTAATTATTACATGAGAAAAAGTAAATCTGTAAAACATGAATTATTGCTTGTTTAAATAAAAGATTTTATGGCAAATGGTAATGCTGTATTTTGGGACGTTGTGGAGTTCTGCAATGCCAACACTCCAAGGTTCAAGTGAATTTCAATCTTAGAAGGCATTGTTTCCCTTAATATTATTGGATGAAACAGCTTCCTTCTTAATCCTTACAGGTATACACATAAATATATATATATATATATATATATATATACACATATATATATATATACACATACATATATATATATATATACATACATACATACATACATACATACATACATATATATATATATATATATATATATATATATATATATATACCAGCCCTTCCACCTAAACACAGATGATCATATTATTCCCCTGCTTGTTGCTAATCCCTGTTTGTCACCTCGCTGGCAGGAGGTGATCAAGGGCACGGTGCTTGCCTTGGATGCTGTAGCCCAACACTACATATTTGCAAATCAGTCAAATTGTTTTGTAGGGAGTCAGCATTAGAGAACAGAGGCTCGTAGGTTTTGGTCAGAAATGCAGCACCCTGCACATAACACATTGTACATTTAGGCAGGTAAGCAATTTCACACATCTACAATTCGTTCACATAAAATGCAGCGGGGGGTGGGGTACAGTAGCAGCATTTAAACTTTGGGCATGTGGCAGCTCCCTAATAACAAGTGGACTAATTCTTAAATATCTTGTAGCTAAAGAGCAAATGGGTAAGTAACTACACACTTAAATTTAAAATAACAAGACTTTGAGTTTAACACTGCAGTTGGCAAATACTACATAATTACACATAGAAGGATACTGGAAGGCTTTTTCGCAGCAGTCCATAAGACGCAATAACAGCTTGCAGGCACCCAGTATTTTTACAGATACAACTTCAATGATAGGTTGACTTGGCAGGCAGTAGTGCTTTTCTGTAGACAAATCGTCTTTCCTGCATAAAAAAAAAAAAATCAACAAATGTCATATTCATATAGTTTTTGACATAAAAAACACTGAACAATTAAGCCATCACCACCGCTAAATAAAAGAGAACTATGCTCAATTTATACTTCACATATTTTTGAGTTGGCCTTCAAAACAGGGCAGGGCTGTTTACAACGGACTCTTGGCTCATTCAATTAATATATGTAGGTTATACAGTTTGATGCTGCCACATCTCCACCAAGATACTCCATATAAACATTAACTAACACTTTGCTCCCTGTAGTGCAGATTGTAAATGAGCCCTACAACATTTTAATTAAATCTACCGTTTCTATTAAACAACCTTTGCCTAGTCATCCGACCTCTCCTCTTCTACACACCAGGGTATATTTTTCCATTAAGTTAAACAGCAATTTAAAAGTGCTGTAGAATGCTAAAAACAATAGTTGCAATTGGATTGGTAATGTTTGAAATGTATTACTTTACTTTCTAGTTTTAAAGTAAAAATATAATTCCCAACATAAAACAATCACTGCGGTTGAGATAATGTTTATGTATATCTAAATTAAAAAAAAAAATACTAAAATTTTCTAATAAGAATCAGCGTACCCAATTTCAGTGTGATTATTACTTACTTGTTCCTCCATAACAGTTATGCTACAAAATGGGCTTTTTTTTTTTTACATAGGGATGCACAGCATTATCAAAGTACCTGAAGGTCCATGATCAGTTTTAAAAACAGGAAGGTGCCTTTAGGGATTTAACTGGGATGTACAGTATCTGTTTGTGCATAAAGCACTGCCGAAATGTAAAACATCGGCAATTGCATTACAAATATGTACCAATATGTAATAAGCACGTGAAAAATAAATGCACACCAATGCTAAAATGAGATTAAACCATGAGCACATAACAGATGCACCTGTTTTATGTTCTCTTACCACAAAACAAAATTCTTGATAATTTTAAAATAAACACATAAAAACCATCTTACCCAAAATATCTTGGACACAAATCAAGCATCTCTTGAATTGTTGTTTCTAAACCCATAGCTGCTAGTCGTTTTAAGCATTGTTCTACCTGCAGGACAAATTTGCTCAGTTACCAATCAAAAATGTGTTATAGGAGTACATTGTTGTACAGTTACATAGTTAAGTTGGGTTGAAAAATAATCAAAGTCAATTAAGTTCAACCCCTACAAATGAATCCCAGCACACATACCTACACACAAACCCACTGAAACTATATATACACCAATATCTATATTAATTGCAGATTTTAGTATAACTAAAGCCATGGATATTATGCTTGTCCGAAATAAAGAGCAGCTCCTTATACAGAGGTCTTGGGTCTGTGGACAATGTCCTGTTTTTCCAGACCTTAAAATATTCACTCATTCTTTTATTTAACTGGAATCAAATATATGTTAAAACCCCAAAACAGAATAAGATACCCATACCTGTTTTAATGCCAGGTATGGTTTGTGATAACCCAGCCTATCGTTAAAGACATACAATATGGAATATAATGCTGCATTTTCTGTCTCCAATACTTTGCTCATCAGGGACTCCTTGACAGAAATACATCTTTCTACAACATCTTTAACATGTTTCTCTGAAAGATAAAAATAGAACTTGAAAACATGAAAGTCAATTTATAACAGACAACATAAGGTTAATATAGTAAAGAAGACATATAGGATAGGAGAATTTCTGCTAATATTGTATGCAATAATGAATAATATATGGTGCTGGTTTTACTTTGCTCTAAAAATTAATATTATCTTTAATAATTGCCCCTTCATTGAAGCTCCCTATAGATCTGCTAAAGTTGTCTGAGTTCAAATGAGGGTTGAGTGTGCCCTAATAGTCCCTACCAGAAGCACAGTAGGAGGGGGATAGCCAGTCAGCATTGCAGTCACACAAGCAAAGACAGGCTTCAGTTTCCTATCAGGTCAGCCTAGTTGCTGATTGGTTCCTATCCTACAGTACAGTGTGTGAAGTGCTACATGCTTCCCTGCACAGCCTGGTGAAGGAGGCAGCTGTAAGTGCAACAGATGGGCATGACCAGTAGGTTTTTATTAAGAAATAATGCACTGGCACATTCTTGTTTTTCACTAAGGAGTTAAAGCTTTGAAATCCTTAGTGACTGAACAAAAAAATCTCTTTAAAATGTAGATACTGTACTTGGACATTGCTCATTCCTCACACTGGATATCTTCTCTAAAATCTAACTTTATTGAAAACAGAATGCGAGATCACAACACAAAAGCAGTACAAACACGTCTGTCATGTTTTGCAGCCGCTCATCTTCCTAAAAATAAAATGGAAACTGTAAGCAGATGTATAGCTCATATATAGTGAGGATATCGCAAAACAACATCGTATTCTCTCCCCTCAAGGCACACCTGTCTCTGCTCCCGCAGGCACTGTCACCAAGCTCTGAATGGCAGGGCGAGGGATGTGCAGTCGGTTCCACGGCTCAGACGTCATACTCGAATGCCTAAAGAGACTCTCCGAATCCCTCACTACAGCGTGCACATGTACACATTCTATCCACTTCCGCTAGAGACTACTTCCTATCCAGCGCCTGACATTCTGACGCTTACGTGACAACGCTGTACCACGTGGGCAGACGGACTTCATTCATAGCTGTAAATAAAGCAGAATAAGATCAAAGAAATGGTAGTTTTACGGAGTGGGATTTGTTTATTTGGCACAGGCTTCTTCAGAACACAGAAAAATAACGTTTTAACCCATAAGCTGCAGGTTTTATTATCAAGTACGCAAGTATTGTGCTGTGCTACATATCTGATATCTGGTTTTCGGATTATTATTACATTAATCATAACGTTTGCAATGTCTTTTTACAGGATTAATTGTGGTGAAAAACAGATGCCAAGTAAAATTCACATGGAAGCACCAGGAACACTTGCTGATGTATGATCATTTGTTATTTTAATTCAATAAGCAAAACAGAGCTGCAGAGGTTAGCTAGTGGGTTCTGGATCTGATTCTGACCAGGACAGTTCATGCATGGAGTTTTTGTGTTAGGGTATGTATTCCTCAGATACTATTTTGGGAGGGCAAATTGTCATTTACGTAATTTTGAGGGGATCGATCAATGCACCTTTCCTAGTCCCCGTTTTTGAAAATTAATGCACTTGCGTAGATACTAAATTATTATGAAACACTGGACTATGGAATGTGCATCAACAGTCCGGTCTCTTTTAATTGCTTGTAGCTAATTTGGCCAGATCAGTCGCACTTCCATTGTATTTATATATTTTAACTAAGTATAGTAGTGCTCCCACAACTGTATTTTTATGTAATTTTCCCTGGTGTGCTAAGGGTTGCCACCTTTTCTAGTAAAAAAATACCGGTCTTAGCCCCGCCCAAAGCCCCACCCCCAATCCCACCGAAAGCCACACCCCTAATCCCACCCAAAGCCTAGCTGTGGGCTGTGTTGTCAGTTTGCCAGGCAGTCTGGGACCGCACTGTCCCCTGCTCTTCTGCTGCTTAGGTCAACATGATCCCCCTGCACCCGGTAACTCCGCCCACAAATTGCAGCACGTGAGGTTGTGACATCACACCGTTAAGCGCCGTGACGTCCCGGGCGCTGCAGTTAAATACCGGCTGGGTGGCAACCCTAGGTGTGCTTAAATGTAGAAATACAGAAGTGATACTGCTTTATAGCAGCCTACAAATAGTGGATTCCCAAGCATTTATCTGTGCAAATGTCTCAGATATTCAAGGCAGCTAATAATTAAATAGTTATTGTATGTATAAGTTTAATGCTTCTTGGTACATATATATAGTACAGTGGAAGTAAAGATTTGCAAACAAAGTTTATTTGACAGGTAATAACAGTTTTGTTTTTATTTTCTGAAAAGGATTCCCAATAGCTGCTTAAACTACCCTTTTACACCTGTACACCGGTTTCCTGCAAAGTAAAACCATTATGGCTAGAGGAGGTTCCACCGAGACTTATATGTGTAAGAACTCTCTTTAGCTGCTATACTTAATATAAAATATATTCCACTCATCCTTTTGACATGAGTTCATCCAGTTGGGCATATGTAGACTTCTGGACTTCCAGAAATACATATACTACCAAAAATTATGATTCCACGGGCTATAATGAAGCCATGATACTCTGACCTAAACTCACAGTTTAATGCAACACCCTCTCCTGCTCATGTCAAAAAGGGGGGTATATTTTCCTGTTAAAAGTCCCATGGAATGTATTTGCGATACAGTACAACAACCTGTCATTAGAAAGAAATGTAGAATTTAGACAGATTAAATGTTACCGTATGTGACATGCTGAAAACATAAGTGCATTTAACTATGTGATTTTATATATATATATATATATATATATATATATATATATATATATATATATATATATATACATATACATACATATACATATATATACACACACACACACACACACACACACACAGCGATAATCTCAAGCAGGTGAAGGTTTATTGAAGATCCATAGTTTCAGCTCCTTACTGGAACCTTCGTCAGGGATAATAATATATAACTGTCCCAAACAAATTATTGTTTGTATTTGCACCCAGGCACACTTAACCTTTATACGTGCTGTGCCTGCTTCAAGTTTTCAAGTATAAAGTTACAATAAAACGTTTAATTATAAGTTATTAATGGTTTCCTGAATCCAGGAGAAAACATGTGTATTTATTTCTGCCATAACATCTTCTGTAGCTTTTCCCTTCACTGCCATTCCATGGTTTGCATTTTCGATCCAGTGGATCTGGGTAGGAACCGTCATCTTGCTGATAACACTTTTTAAAAGGTTCTGTGGAAAGAATAAAATTATGAAAAAAGGCTATTGTAATGTTTTCTGAGGCAAAAAATTATACTGGATAGTCACAGCAATCTTGCAAGCTGTGAATCCAATAGGTATACAGTATGGAGCAGATTTATCAAGAGTCGAATTTAGAATTTGAAAAACTATAAAAAGACCAACCGAAATTTATGAAAAAAAAAATCAAAGGGTTTTTTTGCAGGTAAATAGTCCGTATTCGTTAGAATTTGTACAAATTTGAATCGAACGAATCAAAGTAATAGTGCATTCGAATCGTAGTTTTTCAAAGTCCACCAATTGACTCCAAAAAGGTTCTAGGAGGAATTAAGAAAGATTAAAATGTTTTGGACAAGATGAAAACCAATTAATTATTTCTTTTGTACTGTGAGTGTAAAAGAGTTAGCAGATTCCCTTCTTTATAAACTACTTCCCCTCCAACTCTATGTTCCCTTCCCTTATGCCCACACCTCTACCCCACCCATTCACAGGCACCACTTGTGGACACAGTAGCCACAGATTTAAGTGAAAGCAGTATTAAGCCTATATTATAGAAGCAGTACTTCACTCCCAGCTCCAGTTAAATATAAATTATAGGTTCTCTGTACTACAGAAAGTGAGGATTTACCACCAAGGGTGATTTAGAAATTGACATACAGACAACATACAAGAGATTAATGACTAATGTAAGCAATATAATAGTATATAAAAAGGCAATATAATTTATCCCTTTACAGGAAAAACTTTTAGGGGGTCAAATTATAAATAATGCCAAAAAGTAATAGTTTACCTGATCACACATTTCATCAGCTGATCCTGAAACAAACAATACTGGTTTTGTCAACAACAATATATATTCATCTCGCAGCTTGCCCTTTGAATTTGCAGGATGCAGTGGATAGGACAGGCAGATGAGCCCTTGAATAAACTCATCATCATTTTCACAAGCCTCCCTCATTAATGATGCAGCAGCACGAGATCCCATAGATCGACCTTTATGACAAAGGCAAAACAGATATGCTTCTTGAAATAGTTACTACGAGTGCTGCCATATTTATTCAAAATTAATTTCAATAACAATAATTTATTTATCAGCAAAAGTAGCAAATATTTTGAAGGATTGCTTTCAGTTTTTTTTAATACTTACTATTGCACCTAAATGCGCAAGGAGATACTGAGTGGACCTTTACATCTGTACAACCTTCCTCTTGTAGCAACTATTCCTCCCAATATCTTTCATTAAACTGATCCTAGTTCTTCTGTGTTGCTGCCTGTAGAATGTCTGTGGCACCAACTATTCGTCTCCATTTTTGTTATTTTATTTTTATATTTCTCTACAGTTATTATTGTTTTGACATTTACTGTACTGTTTATTGCATCCATTGCTGCTTATAAAAATCAATCTTCTACTACATACTGTAAGGAAACGCAAACCCTAAGGGAATATAATTATAATTTTGTACCATCTTGCTCTGACATACTGTGAATGCAATAATATTAAAATACACCAATGGCAACAACAACACGACAGTGTCCTAAGCTGAATTTGTAAACCATTGGTATTTTAGGACAGTGACTGTTATACTGAAATACTTTTAGATTTCCTAGTAAAGCAAACATGTTAAAAATAAAAAGAAGGTTTGCGGAACAAATCCTGTTTAAAATGTATACTGAGCTCACGTAAAATTGGCATGGTTTTAGATTCTATTAGTTCTATCACATGTACAGCATGTGATCTCTTTTGGGTATGCTAAACCTCCTTAAATATTTATTATTCTCTGCCCATACACAGTATTTTTTTTTCAGGTGCATACTTCCTGTTCCTTCTCTATGCACAGCACTGCAAAATATGTTGGCGCTATATAAATACATGTTAATAATAAAAATGATAATGCCCCTAATCTAGCTCCATTCTCATGCCTGTTTATGAGGTATATAGGGATATTACTACGTGCATTATAATACTTTTAAAGAAGGGGTTTAACAACAATTACAGGTGCTAATCACAGGGAGCAAACGACTAGGCTGGTCACCTTCTCTCTGCATTTTTTACCCAATGAGGAGGAAGTGGAATAGGGAGAATCCTGAAGAACTAGTCTTTTAAATTAACCGACTCACTGATGTATTCTATAACTTACCAGCCAGAAACACACTGGAAATTTTATGTTCTTCATGAGACTTCAAAAATTCCTAAAAAGTACAAAAACAAAGTAAATGTAGCAAAATTGCACCTTTAAATTTCATTAATATGTATAAAATTTTGTACACAATCCTCTGATATTTTTGTTTATTTTTTTATAGGGACACTTCACTACCACTTTAATACAAGGGGGAGCAGAGCCAGTGAAGCAACAGTCATCCCATATGTGGCTGGTTGGTGCACACTAAAGACCCTACACCAAAGCACATGAAGGGTAATGTGGTCTATGCTATCAAGTGTAGTGAAGAGTGCTTGGATCACAAAGACTAAGGGAGACAAAATAAACACTCTGTAAGGGAATGGCCCGACAAAGAAAGGTCAACACCTCAGGACAAGACTCAGCAGACTACATCTCAAGGGAAAGGGACGCTCATTTGAGGACAACAATGTGCAAATTTTGATAGTTTCAAAGAGGCCATGTATGCCAAACTGGAAAACACATCCCTGAACAGAGGAGGAGGAGCCCTGCAACACTGCTTGTCATCAATGTACAATGCCGCTTTCACATCCTTACCATGGCGGCTTCACAACAATTTACACTTCCAGTCATATATGTTGAAAAATTAACACCTGCCTCAATGATAATCATAGTACCATTGTGACTTTCACTTTCAATTAAAGTCCAGTTGCCTTTGACTTAATTCTACTAGATAATGTATATCATGACCTGGATAAATGAGAATCTTCATACATTTGCTACTACTATGATGAGCAGTGACATTATTTACATTTGTTACTAAAAAGAATCCACCAAA
Source organism: Xenopus laevis (assembly GCF_017654675.1). Taxonomy (NCBI): domain Eukaryota; kingdom Metazoa; phylum Chordata; class Amphibia; order Anura; family Pipidae; genus Xenopus; species Xenopus laevis. Next base: position 124,382,752 of record NC_054373.1, read on the forward strand.
ATGCCATCTCAGTTACTACTAAGACTATATGATAACATTACATAGCTAATTTGGGCTGAGGAAAAACAACAGACAAGTTCAACCCCTCCCTAAGATCCCCAGCGCATGCATACACACACCTATACATACAGTAGCAGTGGCGGAACTACGGGGGGAGCAGGGGGTGCGAGCGGGCCATGGCCCGCACCCCCTCGGCAGCCCGTGCGCCACTGAAAATGCGGCCGTACGGAGGGGGGCGGGGCCCAGCTGCGCGTAACGCACCAGGGCCCGTCCCCCTCTAGTGACGCTACTGTACAGTAGTTACATAGTAGTTTAGGTTAATTAAAGACATTCCCATGCATTCACCTTTTGTCTAAATGAAACCTGCCTAATTCTTTCAGGAAATACTTAGTTAATTAACACAAGTATTCATTGTAAAAATATTTAACATAATGCACACTCATGTTTATCATGAACAAATGTCCCCAAAACCATTAAAATAACAAGAGTGCCAATCACACCCTCTGATGATGTCACAGATCCACCCACCATCATGAAAAAGAAACATCAGTGTAAAACTGTTACAACTGGATTTTGCAAAGGCACATTATTATGTATCTAAAGATTCAATATATTTCATATTTGTGTTTTAATAGAATAAGAAGTACACCAATCCATGAATATGAAAATACTAGTGAAACTAGATTGCAGAAATATTAAACTGAAGACAGCTTCCACAGTAATCACCTCTTTTAGGTCACTCGTTCCACTCACTTGTAGAGTAAGATTACTCATTCACCCTGATGCAGTTACTTACCAAAACAGCTCTGTAGGCCTTGGTCCTATAAACAAGATTGAGTCCTTTACATGTAAATCGTAGACACAAAATTCCATGTGTTGCCAGATAGTTTGCCAAGGATACCAGATGGGGGAAATTCATGTCTCCTCCCGCTCCATGTGTTAGTATCACTCCATGCTTTACAGAATCCGATGCTCCAGGAACAGAAAACACAGCATCAAGGTACTTTTCGCCAAATGGAATTTTAATCCTGTCCTACAGTACATGTAAAGACAATAATACTGCTAATTACTTGTAAATTATATTTTACATTTTAGCCTAAGAAATCAAAGGGGATCTGTTGCTATCATAAAAAAAAGTCTATGGAACTTAAGTGGATTTGATCTAATTGGGGCAGATTTACTAAAGGGCAAAGCAGCCATTGCTAGCGAAAATTCGCCAGAAATCCCTCTCGCAGGCACATCATCAAGCGGGTGAATTTTCGCTCAGGCAAACGATCGTTACTCCACAAATTCACTAAAGTGCGAATTTTACAGAACGTAACCTCTTTTGCCAGACTTTCCTTCTCCACCTTAGACCGGCGAACTGATAATATGAAGCTACATCCTCCTCAATCTTATGTCAGTGACATCCTATCCTGTATGCCTAAAAGTTCTAAAAACACTGACGTGTATTTTAAAGCGGGATTGCCTTCAAATGTTCTAACTAATAAATAATTTTGTGTTAACATTTTTTCAACCATTTGAGGGGCATGCCACATTTGTATAAGGGTGTCTAGGGTATTAGAGGATCTCTTATGTCTTTATTTTGCTTCATTTGACATTTGTAATAATAAGTGGCCACTTCAAGCATTTGCACCAACATCTCTAATAAAGACGTCTATACGACAAATATGTACGGTACCCAACTTATTCAAATCTATTTAAGTGAAAGAGTATTAACGAAGTTTCACTAGGCAAAATTGATGCTAGCCAAAGATCGCTAAGAAATGCTCTCGCTGACTAATTAACACTAGCGAAACTTCGCCAGCGTTCGGCTGCCCAGACGCAACTGCGCATTTTTGAGCAGCAGAGCCCTGCCAGTCATCACTCTGTGTGCTTTAGACACCCATGTGCCATTAGCCTAAGAGTGTTTTTTGTGCAAAAAAAAAAACTGGTTAAGACATCTACTTAATTGCACTGGTTCACCATAGGTCATTACCTGTATGAGCCGCAGCAGGTAAACTAACCTTGCTTCAGGAATTGCCTACAATGTCAACTACTTTTGACCCATACACCATATATAAAGGAAGTGCATGTGCATCCATTGAAATGCATCAAAATGCAGATATTGGAAAGATCCCTTATATGGAAAACCATTGAAATGCATATTGTGTTTTTGTGCAGTTTTTAACCCAAGTGTGCTTTCGCATGCTTAACATGCATTTCTTTTTAGTTTTATAATTTAAATCGGATGCATAAAAACAGAGTAGGTAGCCATGGAAAGTGAAGGGGCTAAAACACAGACCTGAATGTTCGGGTACAACATAATACAATGGAATCTGTTCGCTTATGCGTATAACAGAGTTAAAATTGTGGAAAAACAACAAATATTTCCAAGATTCAATGGAAAAGTAAACCCTCAGAATTTTTTCCTTTGCCAATCTTTTTTCACAGTTCCTCCACTGGATCAGCAAATCAAGATACGATTATAGATCAGTGACACTGGCTATTGAAAAAAACAAATCAAAAAGAACCTAGTGCAATATTGTTAATATTCAGTGCAGTCACCACGGTGTTACAACACTAATCTGTGTGTGTCTTGAACCATAGAGAGTCTTTGCACAGATTTTTCATGTGTTTTAAAGTGCTATAGTGATTGATGCACATAGGTTGTTCACAAAGAAATATCCTACTTGTTTCTGCAGTTTGATAGTCAGTAATATACGTTTTATGCAAATGATTGGCCAGGGGCGTAACTACAGAGGATGCAGACCCTGCGGCTGCAGGGGGACCCAGGAGGTACAGGGGGCCCCATGAGGCTCTCATTGATGAGCAATTTCAACATATATTGTTAAAACAGGACAAACACTGGATATGTTGGGGGCCCTAGAATTAATTTGCTGTGGGGCGCAGCAACATCTAGTTTCGCCACTGTGATTTGGCTCAGTAGCATGTTTAAGATAATCCAGACTGTGAAATCTATATTTTGCATCACAGACAGGGTTGCCTCCTCACTAATTTAGATGCATGCTATAGCCTGAGCTGATTTATGTGCAGTCATCCAGCATGCATCTAAATGAGTTGCTAACTAGCCATGCAGGACATAGATTCAATATGCAATGTGTATAAAAGTGGCAGATTAATCAAAACCGGGGTCAGAGCAGAAAAATTAAAGCATGCAAATTTCTACATAAAGCTTATGTCACACCATACTTCACCAGCAGAGACTATGCAAATGCTGTCCATAATGTGGCATAAGCCTTATCCTTATAGGAGGGAGGAGCATTGCAAAGTGGCTCCTCTATTTAAATGATAAAGATGAGAAGATACTGCCTAGTGAAAGACTGGCAAACAATCTAATCCAGTTCTGAACGTATGCATAGTATATCTGGATCCATCTACTCCCTGGTAACTATTACGTTTTACCAGAACTCATGTAACAAGGGATAACTAGTAACCAGACTTCATGAACAGTTCCCAGTTCCAGCCAACAAGCTGCTATACTGTAATACTTTACCTCTGTATATTCACTCATGGCACGCACATTCACAGCACTTCCTTGTCTGGGGGCGTGTCCAGCTACAGGACACTCAGGCACAGGCAATGGGAGAGGGAGGAGCCATTTATCTGATTGCTTCAGAATTCATTTACTGTTTCCATTTCCCTGTCAAAACTCTAATTTTTGGCATCTAGGCAGTGCTGTGTGTATGGCATGAGACAAGTAAATAGGCTTCACTTTGCATTTCCCTGTCGTAACACTACATTGTATAGGCTGATGATTAATATATAGACTACTGACTTGTACAGCAATGAAACCGTTCATGTCCCATAGGTGCAATTTTTTTTAAAAGTTATTCCTGGAGGCATTTTGCCTTTTGGATAAAATTTTCACTATCAAGCAACAGCAGAGTTTAATGGAGTGCAATGAAATGCATCACTTTCATTATGCAACTTTATTGCCGGCAGCAGTACCTGAAATTTAATTAGCAAAAAACAGAGGAAATTAAAAGCTACATATTAAACACCAAAAACAGGCAAGATTGGATAGTTTTTATTTTGTAAAATTATGTGCAGTACTTAAAAAATAGACTATACATTCAGTTCTTGTCATAAAAGAAAGTGATATTTACAGTTGCAAGCATCTTTTCATTAAAATAAAGACATTTAATAGCCGGCAGTGATTTAGTCAACCCCCGCCCCCCGCCATATGCTCTAATCCTAAATAAAGTAAGCAGATGTGTTTTCTTTAATCAATGTGCTTTATCTTCATTTGTCAAAGTGTAAATCCACTCAAAAATTCCTAATACTGATGGGGAAGGGAATATACCTGATTGCTTAATAACAAACATAGGCGCAAAACTGCACAGGTGCGGCTAACAGTAGCAACAAATGAGGTCTTTGCTTTCTTTATATATGCCATTGACTGGGTGCTATGTGCAGGGCTCCCTTTGTGCATTTCATCTAAGTGCACTTGAAATTTCATCCAATTTATGGGCATACAATTATACTCCATGATCACAACTTCCCACTTTCCTGAGAATAGTAAATACTATAATGTTTCACCTCATCTGGTTTAGTCCAATTGAAATAAAGCTGCATCATCCCAAAACTGGCCATAGATGCAAAGATTCCATCGTACGAAACAACTGCTCATACGATTTTTGGACAGTGTGTAGAGTGTCCCGACATTTTTCGTACCATGGCGATCAGCTGTTCAGTCGATCGGACAGGTTAAGAAATGTATATTGGCTAACGATAAAATCTCTGCATGCATTGACTATCTGTCGGCATCAATGGGAGATTGTCACTAATGTTTGTTGGACATAACTTTCGAAAGATTGCTGTCTGTCAATTAATGGCCTGAGCATTGTGTGATTTGTTCTCTTTACTACTTTATATTAATCTGAATGGTTATTTGCAGGTCAGAAGATTAGCACAGACGATTGTTTCATCAGACACAGGCTATAATCTTTACGTCTATGGCCAGTTTAAATGTCTAGTATTTTGTACCTTTTCTGACTTTCTCTGAAGCATCCTTTCAGCTATTTCATTTTATTTTAATTTTAAATCCCTACTGTAAAGTGCTTGTATTTTCTGTGCATTTTGTAAGCCACATTTACTATATGTACTAAAAGCCAGTGAAACAGACACATTCTGACACATCTTGAAAGCCTTTTGGAATTGATATACCATTGGTCTTATTAGCAGATATTTTTTAGCAATGATATAGTATGTTACTCTAACGTCCTTATGAAACATAAAAATCCTTGTCAATACCATGTAAAAGAATTGTATTTTTAGAAGAACTATTGTTTTAAAATCATGAAATGGGTTTTTGTATCATTATCTTTAAATTTCAGTCCTCAGTTATTCAAATTGACATCTGTGAGGTGGATCCTCATGATTCATTAAATAGTTCTGGGTCATAACTCATCCTTCCCCTGCAAGAGAAAATTAGTTAAAACAGAGTTGCTATACTGCAAGCACAACTAACAATAAAATACAGTTCCTCTATATTCAAATTTTCCTAGTCACTGTTATTAGATATTGCCGACATTTAAAATCATAGCTCTCTCTAATTTTGTTTCATTATCCAGTGTAAACTTAAATTGTTGCATTTTCCTATTATATATCTAAAACAGACAAAAGTAGCCTGCAACTGTTGCTGTCTAGAAGGTCCCATTTGGTTTAAGAACTATTTCCAGAGAATCAAAATATAGGAGTATATTGCATGTGGGACAGCACTATGCAATGTTAAGCTTTAGGGGTTGCCAGTTTAGCTGTCAGATGAGCCACCCGATTGCTATTTAATTGTTACTGGTCAGGTTAGTCACAATTTAGCAATCTTTAAAACATGTGCTTGTTTATATGACTTTATATGCCTGGTTGAATCCATTGTCCAGGCATAAACTAAGTTTGCCAATACAACCCTTGCATTCCTGGTGCCACTCTACCTGGTGATAAAATGTAAGAAGTCTGATTGTTTCAGTTAAGTGTTTTTCACTTTGTGTACCCTCAATACTGACATTATTGTGGCAGAGAAGCAAGAGTGGGTCTTTTCTAATATGTGCCCATGCCCTGAGTGAAACTGTGGTTTAAAGAAATGTTTGAATGTGTCAGAACAATTGTACAGAAATACACTGGCACTCAAGGCAATTGAAGTGCAGGGTTACCCCTTGCTATTTATTTCGTGCGAACGTCAGACGTTCGCACGAAATAAACAGCAAGGGGTAACCCTGCACTTCAATTGCCTTGAGTGCCAGTGTATTTCTGTACAATTGTCCTTTGGGGTTTGCCGTACCCTCTTGCATTGTGCACCAGGCCATCTGGAGAAAGGAGGGAGTGTGCTCAGCTTTACCTTGTTCCAATGTGTCAGAACAGCAATACAAAGTCCACTGCTGCACCTTTTATTGTTTCTCAGTTGTAATGGTGCTGCTCTCCATCTTCTGGATGTCAGGATAAACATCACCATTAATCAACCTCAAATGTGGCCAAAAAAGCCATGCACACAATTATTCAAAGGGGAGACATTGATATTGGTAAGAGCCAAATTTGCAGATGTGTGTGCATTCCTGTGCAATATTGCTAAATGTGCGATCACAACTCTCCTTTTCCTTAGATGATACCATGTGAGAACCTGCTTCATTCTAAAAGTAAAAAATAAGTGCTGAAGCATTACACAGAGAGAATTGTGTTCTGTGATTCTATACTTAGAATTTACTAAATGTCAAACTGGGAAACCTGAAGAATTCCCATCAGGAATGTGTTTTTCAGCGCAGATCAATATGTCAATTTGTTAGAATGGAATCAGTGTAACACTTACACTCTACTACATTTTTAAAGTGCCAGTAAGGGAACGTGACAGGGCTGATTCATAAAATTCTTTTGCTAATTGTGTTGGTTTCTCATCTGCCATTTACTGATAATCTGAATTATTTCTAATCAGCCTTATATTGTGACATGTATATTCAATGTGTACTGTATATTTTGATTCAGTCCCTCAGCTCAGTAAGTGACAGCAGCACAGAGCATGTGCAGTGAATTAGCATCTTTGCCGAAAACTTCCCACACCAGCCAGTTGAACTGAAGAAGCTGCTCGGATGAGTAGTGAAATGTCTTCATTGATTACTCAGCAAGTATCTTCATAGTCAGCATCTTTGGAGGCACAGGTATTTACAGCTAAAGGGCTGTGGTTGCCTTGGGCTGGTACAGAAGCTCAGAACATAATGTACAACATTTCTAGCCTAATTCTTTAGTTAAGCTTTAGTTCTCCTTTAAATGAAGGCTCCCATATTCCCATATACGTGCTTTTAAATGATCCAGTTTCACTGTACACACTAAATGGAGTGCTTATAATGAAATAAAACTTAAATTTAGCATCAGATTTATTAAGGGATTACGAAAGGCTTCCCAGCTGCTCAGTAGTTAAGTTGTTGACACTTTCCTATCTGTCAGGAAAATAATTTAATTAATTGACATAATAATGTCAATGTGTCAGTTCCTCGGAATGTGTTTGAGTGCTATGGTAAGATAAGAGTACTCTTCTCTGATCTGTTCTGAGGAAGTTGCAAGTGTGACAATGCAAGCAATCATCATAGCTGAACTTTGATCTAACTACCCAGGCTTTTTAATTTAGTTTATATGAGATTTTAATTTCACTTAAAATGAGTACATTCACCACTGTGATTTAGATAAATATGTAGAAACTGGTGACTCACCTTCAGATGCAATGAATCATACACTTTAAGTAAATGATATTGCATATTGTTTACTCTGGCCTTGACGGAAGTTAACACTCACCATAATTCTTTTACATTCACATGGAAATAAGTCATTTGAAGAAAACTCCACAATTTTCATGCCTTCTCTTATTTTTGGTTCATTTATTTGCAAATTTGCATAAGCCTGCGTACAATGAAGATAAGTACATCATAAAATCCAAGACACACTGTCAAATAGAAATGACCATAAATGAGAAACAATGTACACACCAACAATTATAATGCAGTAGTCACCTGCTAGGAGGTACACAAGTTCTTTACCTCCTGTGTGCCTGTTAAAATGAGCTTTTAGTATATAGACCAGGATTGTCGAACTGGAAACTTATGCAATAAAGTAGCAGTAGAGCAATAGTAAGAAGGCTGCAGATAGGCTGTTTCTAGTAACAATCTTTGTCATATTCCTGACGAAAGGAGGGTTCACCCCCTAAACTTTAAATTCACGACATAAGTCTAACTTATAAATAAAGGGCAAGGAGCCTAAACGATATGTGAGTGCCATTCCTACAATTATATTCTATGGTGATTTTAAGCCAATAGCCAGGGAACACCATGGGAGAATTGAGGAAGAACGAGTATGGTTGAGTACCTTCATATATATTTCTAGTATCTAGCCACAACTTCATCCTAGTACTGTACAACATTATTGAATGAAGTGAATGCTCACTACCCATAGAAGGAAAATTATAAGAAAACTAGTTTGAGGCTAATATTCTCACAAGCCACTTACCTACCAGCAGATGTTAATTTCATAGGTAGCAAACAATGTAATTGAATATAGGGTGTCTACACCCAGCAAAGTAATAAAGCCAAAGGAACTCAAGAATTTACTGAGTCACTCTAAATTGAGCTAAAGTACACGGTATTATTGTCTTAATTAATGAACACTACAGTCATGCCTGTGAAACTTGCTTTCCAACATGGCTTCCACTTCCTAGTAATGTTTATGGCTACTACTTCATAAAAAGTGAAGGTTAAATCAATTAAAGTATGTTACATATTAAACTGTTCAAGGTAATGGATTGCGCTATGGCAATCATAAAACAAATTGCAAGCTAGCAGGAAAAGCCTTTCTAAGCAAATCTTACAATCTTAAATCTTAGAACTGTACACTTCAGGTTTAGATTAATGGTTATTAAGAAAAACAAGTCAGTGACTCTGTATCACTTTATTGCAGGGAGGGTAGCATATATCCACGTTAACTTTTTGAAGTAAACATACACTTTCAGATGGAATATAAGGGTCTTATGCTTGTTTAAAATGAACAGCAGAGCATTCAGATTAATGATCAGCGAGGGAAATTATTTGAACAGTGGATATCCCAACATGGAAGAAAATGCCTATTATGGTAAATGCAAGACACATTTTCTACAGCTAGAACAATGGATCCAAGATGTTACCCTCCAACGGAATTATTAAGTCTATATAAGAAACCTCACTCTTGTGCAAAAGAACGGGAAAGAAAGACTCTCATAAATGACAATAACAGACCAATAAAGTAGGAAACAAAAGCCGTCAGAAATCAACTTGGGGGTAGTGACCTACCGAACACTAAGACTTGCATGACAACAAACAGAATGTACCCAGGGAGGAGCATACTGTATTCTTGCACGGAACTTTAAAATGAACAAAAAAGTGGCATTCAGATGAAAAGCAATCCACAAATGGAACACACCAAAGAATGTCATACGTGCTTTAAACGATCCAGTTTCACTGTACACACAAAGTAATGGAATGCAGGGAAATGTTTGTAAGGTAAGACGTGAAGTCTAAAACAGACAGAATTTCTCATAAAGCCTGCATATGTAGCTCTGCCTCATAACTCACTGACCTTTTCAAAGTGCACCTACTAAAAAAAAAACTACTAAAACGGCATTTAAATAATTTGGTAGGCTTGGAAAATTTTAATTTTCACCCCCACAATTCAAATAAATGCTGTGCCATAAAACAACTATTTTATCAATCCTCTGGTAGCAATACAGAACAAAAGTGGCTACATCTTCTATTTCTGCTTGTAAGATGTTCTTAGAAGTTGAAAATATACATTTTCAGTAATTTGTATGATCCAAGTATTGGTACAGAGATATAATGGCCTGTGTTTTGTGAACCCTGGTAAGCTCCACCAAAACCATAAGAAACCATCACTTCCCTGTGATTTGTTCTGTATTCCACTTTATAAACATATTCTTTACAATCTAAATGTATATCACATTGAGATTGCAATATCTTATCTAAACTACTGTGCATAGATAACCACTAAGCAGAAAAGACACACTAATCTGGATAATCAGTTTTTTTGTAGATATGTGGTAAGATAATGAGTAAAGTTCAAGGTATCTTGATACAGTTGGAGATAAACTAAAATAAAACTACTGTTTAAAGGATGTTACACTTTTGTTATCTCATGAAACAAAGAAGGATTTGAACAAAAATGATGGATGTACTGACTTCATAATTGAAAATATCTTGATCAGATGATCAGACAGCTGATAACATTAGTTCAGTGTGTGTGTGTATATACTGTATGTAATAGTACTTACTTGGAAAAGCTTGAAGTAGTAGCAGAATATATGATCCCCCATGAGATTATTTCTTGCAAACTCCCTTCCAGCTTCAGCAATCCTTTTTGCCTGTGAATAGAACGTGTGCCCAATTATTTCTTTAGTGAGGTGTTAATAACTAATTAACTAGTATTAGATAACAAGACTCAGAGACAAGATTTTCAGAATAACTGATTTTTATTTGTATAATAATAACACAGAAGGCTCATTTGTCAACACTGGGTAAATTCGCTCATGGGCAGTTACCCATAGCAACCAATCAGTGATTGGCTTTTTAAAGCCAGCTGCATGTAGAACAATGAATGCAAGAATTTGATTAGTTGCCATGGTTTACTGGCCATGGGCAAATTTGCCCAGTGTTGATAAATGACCCCCAGAGTCTTATAAGCAACAGATCATATGCAGTGAAGATGGACAGCTAATGGGACATCTTTGGAGGAACAGATCAGCTAAAGGGCTGTGGTTCTCCTGATCTGGTATACAGGAGAAGCCCAAAACATAGAATGTGCAATATTTATACTCTACTTCTATGTTTAGCTTTACTTCTACTTTAAGAACTGAAATGTACAAGTCTGCCTAACTTGAACAATCTTGAGCAAATGTGCCAGGAAAAATGCACAAAAATTAACTTCCAGTGTATATATCTGGGTACATACTGACCCCAAAATAATCTGTGCAAAAAGCATATACTATATTTTTTATATTTTTTAAAAAACAAAAAACTTTTATAGGTTTTCATTTTTTCTCTCAAGTGCCACAATATGTTATACTGATGCGAATTGTTCAGTGGTGGGCACAACACTCTACAACAGTGATCCCCAACCAGTAAATGCCCACTTTGAAATTCCTGATTTAAATTCAAGTTATGGAGACATAAATGCACATGTTTACTCCATCAGAGGTTCCTGCAGGCTAGCAGCCCACATAGGGTTATCAGTTAGCATATCACAGCCCTTATTTGGCATCCCCAAGGATGTTTTTCTTCCTTGTGTGGCTTTCCAACAGTTTTTACATTTGCGTGTGGCTCATGGGTAAAATAGGTTTGGGACCCCTGCTCTAGAAAAATGCTTGCAATGTTCCATGGCCTATATGCAATTTCATATTGCACCTGTTTGTCACAGTACTGTGTAGCATGGCTCTGTCACAAGTGTTGTTAATCACCATTTCCATCTTTCCATCATATCTTTCATAATAATGATGGCATTATGTTCAGGGATTTGCTCAACCACACTCTGTAGCTGTTTACAGTTCACTGCTTCTTTAATGTAATGGTTCTTGGATCTTGTCTCTGAGAAAGCTGAAGCACAACAGTGTTTTGCAGAGCTATACATGCAGTCACTTTGGAAAAATTAATAAGTGTATTTATTCTTCAGATGAAGAAGAGGTTTCTGGCATTTAAAGACCTTATGTATAAGGTTTCTGAGATGTGGGAGAACGGAGCACTAATGTAAGCCAAAAGTACAAAGACTATACAGGAAACAAAACATAGAGTGAGTCAGAAGCAGATGGATTCTAAAAAAGGAGTTGTAAAGAGAATGGGGAAAGCAGATAGATAATACACAGTAAGTCAATGTTATTTATGGAAAGAACATAGCAAGCTTATACTGATTCCAACCAAAAATATGGAGACCATCAATCAAAGTGCAAAGACTATAAGGATGATCATGCGCTTATACATGATACAAACCTCATCTCTATGTTCCCTTGCTGGATAGCAGAGATAAAGCACAGGTGGGGTTGATCTAACAAAAAGTCTGGCAACATATGGTAAGGATCAAGAGCTTAAAAACTTAAGTAAAGTGTGCGGAATAGTAAAATTATTTCAAAATAATATATATAGATTTTTGTTGCACCCTTACATGCCAATGGATTTAATGAGTAACAAAGTAACAGGAAGCATCATAATCAAGAAATGGTGATTAAGGTTTTTCATTTTGCCAATTAACTCAGTCAGGTTACCTTGTAAATATGATAACATTCAAATTTGATGCAATAAAAAAAACTTGATCTAGTTTAATAGAAATGTTTCTTTTTACATGTCATCTTATGTGGCCTTTTGTTTATTTCACTTCTAATGAGAAGCAGCTCCCTTTCTGTTCACAGTGGTGTGCAGCTGTGGAACTCAGGATTCTATTTTTTGTGTTGCTGTAATCCCCACTCTGCAGTTTTGGAGGGGAGCTCTAAAGCATAAATCTAATATAAAATGTATAATGTGCAAATGTGTATGCTTAAAACAGAAGATTGAATTTCAAGCATATGTACCCTTTACACATCTTAAATATTTAGTATCTTGACTGTTATGTCCTAGGTCAACAAAATCACTTGTTGTGCTGTAATTTCAGTTATGTTAAAAACAGTAATGCCCTGTCTCTTGTTCAATAAGCTTCACAAAACAATAATTGTTTGCAAGATTATTTTTAAACTGCTAATATTGGGGAAATAGTTAATAAGCAAATTGGCAGATTGTCCTCTAATAAATGTGCTCCTAATTAGTGATGGGCAAATAAATTTGGCTGTCACAAATTCGCAGCAAATTTCCACATTTTCCCATCGACAAAGTCGGCGGGCAAAATTCACCTGCGTCAAAAAAATTCTAGAACATGCATCCGAAAAGTCGCTTGTGTCAAAATTAGCCGCACGTAAACACTATTCAGACACCCATTGACATTAACGCCAGCGTCAAAATTGCCACGAGCAACTTTTCAGCCGTGCGTCCAAAATTGGACGCAGGCGTCATTTTCGATTTTCAAATTTTGCAAATTCTGCGGGAAATTCGCACATTATCAAGCAAAACAGGAGAAATCCGTCCATCACTGCTCCTAATGTTTTACTCACCTTTGCATCATGATCTTTCACCCACTGAATTTTCTCAAGCAAATCACTGAGGTCTCTTTTGAAAGGCACATAGTGCTTCCAGGGTTGGAGTTCATTGTAAAAGTGTTCATAGTATAGTGAATCTTGCTTGAGGATCACACTGTTTCCAGCAAGGAGATATGGCATTCTGTAAGCTGCTACTGTACCATCAATTAGTATCTGATATTTGTACTGAAATACAAAAAACAATAGTTATTGTACCAAAGATTTCTTGTTATTGAATTGTTTCAAGTGTATGAGTGGAGAGGGACCCTAACACTTTGGATGGTAAGAACCACTGACCAAGTTGGCTTCACTCATTCTAATGGGAAACCCCCCAAAAAATTGAAGCTCACAGATCCCACAATCACAAATGAATGAAGGAAATGTTTTTACTTTATTACAACATAAGATGCAAACATAGCCTAGGATTCTTGATAAATATACTGTTTGATAAATATGTCCCCAAAGGCCACATTTACTACTGCTCAAGTCTCCAGGCTCAAGCAATTTAATATAGAAATTGTGTGTAAATTCTTGACCTCAGATGGCAGTTTCTGCTGCCATCTAAACACTAATGCTTGCCACCTAAACTCTGGCACTTTTCTCAGGAAAAAAAACATTTTTTTCTTTTAAAATCCAGTCTGGAGCAAATATAAGTAAACAAGCCCAGAGGCTTGAGCACTAGTAAATGTGCCTCAAAGTTTGGAATTCTTTCATAATTGTTATGTAATTAGTAGCTGTTTTTCACATTTGACATTTCAAGACATAACCATGTTCTGATAACGGACTTTCCTTAATTTCTTAATTTGGATCTTCATACCTTAAATCTACTACAAAATCATGTAAACATGAAATAAACCCAATAGTCTGGTTTGCGTCCAAAAATAATAAATTATATCTTAGTTTGGATCAAGTACAAGGTACTGCGTTATTATTACAGGGATCTAGTGTGCATGAAATCCACTTTTAGGCAGTTTGGGGTTTCTCTGGGGTGTGACACTAGGAAGTACAATCCATGAAAAACGTGAAGGCAATTACATTTTCACGTTTAAGACCAATGTCTAGAGGTATTTTCAGATGACCGTTTATTGCAGGTACACTGGAATCCTTCAAGGCCAAGCCTTGCATAAAACTGGAACATCTCAGAATAATGTTCAAGGGCAAGGCATAGATTTAGAACAATTTCTGCACTGCTCTAATAAAAAAATAAAATCTTTAACACTGTACATCTTTTATGAAAGCAATTACATAACTCAGGAGAAAGAGCATAGTTTGTATATATTCTATGCTTTTACAGCTGACAGTGTGTAGAATACTTGTTCAAGCTACAATGCAATTATAGTTATTTAGTTAATGTTAGGGTTTCGACTATGCACTAGTTATGGGCCCCTGCAACAGAGCTCCCTAGATTTACATAGCTCAGAAGAAAGGGCATACTTTGTATATATTGTATGATTTTATAGCTAACAGTGTGCAGAATTATTTAGTTAATATAAGGGTTTCAGCTATGCACTATTTATGGGCCCCTGCAAAACAGGTCCCTATAGTTTTTGGTTAAGGCCCTCTTTTTTGGTTGAACTTTCTGTCAGGCCCTCCTAAACTCAAAACAACATATGATGAACTAATGACTGTAAAAATGTTCATAACAATCACCTTCTCCTCTCAGAAGGCCAACCCCACAATTTAGGAAAGACTGCCTTACACCTACAAGGTTTACAACACCAAGGTTTGTGTTGGGTTGGCATTTCTTTAGCTTACACACAGCATGTATTTGTGTGTGTGAATCCAACAGTGTTTGATAAGTGAAGTGCATATTCTGGTTTATCTTTGTTACACTAAACTCAATCCTAGTCCATCTGAGAACCCTATACTAGGCATGGCACAAACCACCTCAACCAAAATATGTAATACTGTGCCCCCCTCTCTTGCACAAAGCATCTGCTTTTGCTGACAACTGTGGAGCAAACAATGAGATAGTCAGAACATATACAACTTATAATAAGAGTAAAAGTCACTGGGGCTGATTTATATATAACACCATCTCTGTAGCCTCAAGCATATCTGTAGCCTCGCGCATTTTTTCCTCTGAGGAATACAATATATAATATATACTTAAAAGGTTGAACTTGATGGACGGGAAACAGCTTACCCTATTTACAATACAGTTTCTATTTTGTAATCAGGCCCAGACTGGCAATCTGTGGGTTCTGGCAAATGCCAGAGGGGCTGCTGTATGGTTCCATAGAAAGTTACCATATAGTGGGCTGGTAGGGGGATGTTTGGGCTGGTATAGGGCTGTTTGGGCCTCTGTGTACTTGGAATGGCAGGGCCTATTTTGACTCCCAGTCCAGGCCTGTTTGTAATGTTTCTATAATTGTTTACACATGTTTAAAAATATGGAATTACCTGATATGGAATTCCAAATAATTATCCCTCAATGTAGAAACAGAAATAATAATAGAGGGTAGAGGGTCTAGGAGACCTACTGTATAGTCAACTCAATGAAATTAGTTCTGAAAAATTAAAACGGGTGGATACTTGAAACGTTTCAGACAAAAGTACATTTTTGAGTCACTCACTGCAGGGATGGTTATATTGAGCTAGTAAAAGCAGGACATATCAAAATATGTGTTTTAGATTTACCTGGACCACTATCTTAACTTGAAATTGAGTTTTTTTGGTGAATTTTTCAAATTTTTCCACATTTGTATCCAGGTGCTCTCTTGAATTGTAATACTCTACACTTTGATAAGACCCTAAAAAAGAATATCTTGGGTTTACTAAGGTATGTTTCTGTGAATTATTCTGTTTAATAGCGCAAGGGCTTCCTGTAGCAGTCCACCACATCTTGTCACTGCAAGGTGAAACCATGTGCCAAGGAGCCACACAACAGGTAAGCATAGTTGTATGTAGATTTTATAACTTAAGCCTTGATTAGGATGAATGTGCCAAAAGAGCTGCACTAAAATGTCAACTGATTTTTGGGAAGATAGTCTAGAAAACCCACCCACAGCGTGTGTTTTCCCTTATTTAGTAAATCGAGTAATGAAGAAAACAACCAATCCTTTTTAAACTATGTCACCATAGTATTCTAAATATTCCCGGGGAAGGCAAGCATTTCACTACTTCTTGCTGTGCAATTATTTCTTTATTAAGCCAGTTTTGCAACTCCAAGTTTTTGTACTCGGAGTGGCAAAACTGGCTTAATAAAGTAATAATTGCACTGTGAATATTTTGATAGTTTAAAAAGGTTTGGTTATTTCAGTACCAATTTACTCGATAAGGGAAAACACAAGCCATTAGATAACAGACTGAGGAAGACAATATAGATTGTAGACAACAACCTTTGTCCATAAGAGCTAGTGGATAACTGACTACAGGAGACAAACAACTGAATTGGAAAAAAGAAGTGGAGGCTAGCAAATTTGCCCATTTCACCATCGGCATTGAAGTTTTTTCTACGCCAGCGACGGTTCCGATGCCAATTTAGACGCCGGTGACGATAAACAGACGCCCATTGACTTTAATGGGCGCCAGCATCAACTTTGATGCCGGTGCCCATTTTGATGCCGACAAATTGTTGCCTGCATCAAAATCACAGTTTCGCTTTGGCGTGAAACTGGCGAAAAATTCACGAAACATAGTTTTTTAATCAAAAAGAGGACAAATTCGCCCCCATCACTAGTGGAGGGAACAAAATCAGCAAACAAAAATCACAAAACCTAAAAGGCATATTTTATGAGTTAACCTGTAAATATACATATTATATATATATATATATATATCTGTTTACATGAAGAAAGGTGTGATTTTACCTTGTTTACCTTGTTTTTGAAAGCATATAATTATTTTCACACTTTCGCTTTCTGAATTTTGTACCACAATCCCTTTCTAGCAACTTACTCTAACAGCAGAGCTTAAACGGAAAACTTTGTTCAAATGGTAATTTAATCAGCAGTGATGATTACTACCTAATTATAATTGGATTTATATAGTTAATTCGCTAGAGTAGTTGATTGGAACACTGATGAATTGAACTCTCCAGTTCTGACAGAGTAATAATTTTACATTCTGTACCAGAAAACATCCCTGCATTAAATGCTCTGCTCTGTTCCACTCATAATGTGGAGCAGATTAGAGCAGATCGAAACGCTTGTGACTACAGTTGCTACGGATACAGTGACAGACAAAATGATATATGAACTAGGAATCTGAAGCTTATTCCCCATGTTGATCTTCTCTATTACGACAGCGCTTAAAGCACTTCAGCTGAAGAGAAGAATATTGATCCATAAATGTCGGCAAGCCTTGCTTTGACAACATAAAATGAAATCATGTGTTGCTTCAAGGAAGAGTAAATAATTCTTTTATTTTCCTAGAACCAATTTAGATTTATGGCTTGGGGAACCTGAGACAAGTTGTGTTTAGTCATTATAATGGAGTTTGCTTTAAATGCTTGTAAAAAGGATTACTGACCCCAGAACTTTTCACAGAAGAGGCTAAAGTCCATACTTTAAATAGATTAATTATCAAGAAAGTTCAACTTTTCATATATCAACCAGTTAAATACATCAGGTAATACTGAAAACATTTAATGCTTGGCAGCAGATATTGTAGTAAACTGCATTTTTTGGTCATCCATCCAACACACCCGAATTTAGGGGTGTTGTATGACATATTATATTCTTTTGCATATTTCTTTCATTGTTCTGTTCCAAGGACCTTTCTTCTGCACCCTTGTTTAAAACTTTATCTAGGTTTTCTTCTATTTATCATTAAGTGGGTAATTTTTGCTTTATATTTCACATTCCAATATTTATTCCTCTCCAGGAAAATTTTAAGCAACTTGTTACACCTGTGATGGCCTCATGTGTCTTCTTTATGCTGAGTTGCAGCTCCCAAGAGGACCCATTTTATAACATTAGTCTGCTGTCTGATTTCACTCATCATCCAGAAATCTCCAAAGGCACTTTGGTGTGAGTATCTTTCTTGTATTGTTTATTGTTAGCTACAAATGAAATCTATTGTCCTTTTTCATTGCCCTAACTGGCCCTTTTCATGTTGTAGAATGCGAACTGCACATGCGTACATCCTACTGAAATGGGGATATGGTAAAAACCAGGGGGAATGACAGATAGTAACTCCTGGGAAAACCAGGGGAGTTGACAGGTATGTATTTACACTGTGCCTCTCATCCCTCTGTGTACCTCTTTACTGTATTCAATTTATACCCCATTTCTGAATGCCTATTTGTTTGTGAGGCTATGACAGGTTCACACAAAGTCAGGACAGCAAAAGTCTCTTAAAGAAAAATTAGTTTTCTTCCAAAAACAATTTTAACAACAAAATAGCTTTCAGTAGGAATAACAGTTTGCCAAATACGCAATGGCAGCTATTTAACAGACCTTTCATCGGGTATCCATGTGTGTGCTTATGCATAGACTTCCATACATCAAGTTGTGTCTCTCTCAATCAGAGATATTGAGATACGGACCAGCCTGGGTATTAAGGGCTAATGATTAGCCACTTGAGACTAGTCAGCCTGTAGCACCTTACTCTGTTACAGAAGCAATATAGTGATTGCTCTCCAGTAAAAAAAGCTATGCCTTAACAGACAGCAAAGCTGTACTTTAGCCCTCCAAAACTTTATAAATGCATTCCCCACTTAAACAGTGCAGTCTTGATGTTTTTTAGTGTAATTTACGACCACAAGTGCAGCGGGTATATGCAATTTAAAGCATGTGGACTTGTTGCGCTCACCAGGAGAGCTGTGTCATAATTTTGTCAGATGTGTCAAAATCAACACAATTGCACGCACACTTCACTGTAAATCGGACATGATTGTGTTTCATTTGGCGTAATTTTTGTTGTTAAAGAGCGAGGTGTGCAAGCGATTCATTAGACACAAGTGCTCTGTGCCTATTGACATACCATAGGAATTTGTTCACACTGGAGACTTTGTTCACAGCAGGCTTTTACACAACATGCAAAAGTTCCCTCACTCCCAGCCCCACTTCTTTGTCACAGGTGATGTATAATTGCAAATACTAGCTTTTCAACCTGAGTGAATGAAACCCTGATATTTACCACATTTGCTCTGTCTCAAAACATTTTTGGATAGCATGGTGCGTAAGTGGTTAGTTAGCATTGCTGCCTTGCAGTCATAGGCAGATTTTAATGAATCATTTTATAACTGGGAGTCCATACACCTGATTTCCGTATATCTTTGGACATAGCCAGAGGGACATGCCCC
Source organism: Xenopus laevis (assembly GCF_017654675.1). Taxonomy (NCBI): domain Eukaryota; kingdom Metazoa; phylum Chordata; class Amphibia; order Anura; family Pipidae; genus Xenopus; species Xenopus laevis. Next base: position 124,402,179 of record NC_054373.1, read on the forward strand.
GGTTCCAAAGGCAATCAGTACACAAAATTTTTTATATCAAAAGATATATGCCCCAAGGCTTGCCATGCTGTGAAAGATATGATACAAATGCCCCATATAGGCTAAACTGTGATTAGATGTAGAGCAAGCTGGGTTAACCCCCTTTGACCCTTGACTTTTTAAGGCAATCACCCTTTGATATTTGATTGGTTTTAAACAAAAATGGGAGGGATTACTAGGGTTTAAATTCTGTGTGGAACATGCTGTTGATGGAGACACCTAAGTGCCGGAGGATACGAAACGCGTAAGGTGGGCCATGTGGGGTCAGTATGTATCAAAAACGTTTTAAATTGTGAATACTAATAAATAATTTATTTTTACTGAAACAAGCCTTGGGGCATATATCTTTTGATATAAAAATGTTTGTGTGCAGATTTTAATGAAGACTAGGAAGGCTAAGCTTCTCCAACCAAAACAGCAATTAAACACCTTCAGCAAATAGGATGGAGTTAATTTACATTAACATGGCACTGCATCCATCCATCCACGTTATTTAAAGGTAAACTTTATTCATTTTTATTCATTTTTTGTAACAATACAAGCAATAAATAGTTCTACTTAAAACTGCATTTGTCTCTATCTTTGTTCACACAGTGTTAACAACAGGGTTCTCAAATTTACACGTTTTGGTAGATGATGTAAGTTTATATACAGCACATCATTTCATGTCCTCGATATCCCTTTGGGCTGCTCAAGGCCCTGACTCCCACCAGGGTCTATATATTTTTTTAAATTTAGTAGCACTGTCTCTAGCGTCATAGGTAAGTTTGACCTTGGGTATTGTCAGGTTAATCCAGGTGTCCCTTGTGGTGGGTTGGGCCCCATCCAATGCATTATTACACATTTTTTAGCATAAAACTGCAAGACCCAGAACCGCAATCTTGCATGGGCCATAGGTACCAGGTGGTCCACCACTCCCAATAGACACCACACCAGGGAGAGTACTTACAGGAAGTCTACTGTGTACGCTAGTGTGACCATTATTTGAGGCAGTTATTACTGGGCATTCCCAAATCATGTGCAAGAAATTGGCCTTATGAGTCCTACACCTGGGGTAGGCTTCATCAACTCTCTTACCCATCTTCTTTAGCTTTTGGGGGGGGGGTGTGAAGTTGTTACACATAATATTTACACTGTATTTATACTATAGGTACCTTGTGTGTAGGGGGCATTATATATGGAATTGGCACTGTAGTTATGCTACCATGTTTTCTAAGATGTATGAAATTGGCACAAAAATCACCCTCTGCCTATGTTATGGGGTCCTAGGTCCAATCTATCTGCATGGAGTTTGCATGTTATGTCTTCATGGGTTACCTCCCATGCGCCTAATGTGTGTGAATGTGATTGCGACTTTGGACTGTAAGCTCGACTGGGGCAGGGAATATATGTAAAGCTCTGCTGAATATGTTAAAAGTATGATGATAATAATAATATAGGGTGGTGTATGACCCTCTTTTAGGTACATAATAAATGATAATGACATAATCTGTAACATCCATTCTAAGATAAAAAGGAATCAAAGGTACTAACGAAATACTGAACAAGAGAGAGTTTTACAAGGTTTTTTCACAATACAGCAGAAAAGGAAATTGTACCACTGTTTAGCCACTGTAAACATCTCTTAACATCCCTAACCAGCAGGAAGTGTTTTACATCATTGTTTAAGAGCAATTATTATTATATTTGTAGTTATAAAATGTGAACATATTCCGCAGCGGTGTATAATAAAGGGGTATATAAAGTAAACATATAAGACAACCAGTAACCAATACAATAGGTAAAGACTGTTTAAAGAGGTTACAATCTATAAGGAATTAAATATATTTTGCATGCATTATGTTCAATTTGCAACCTATGTTACATTTGTTGGTCTCTTATTCACCTGTCAGACCCAAACATGAATCTCTATGATAATCTCCATGATAACATAAATAATGAAAATTTTTCCTACAGCTATTAAAATAAGGCTTTTAAGTATTTTGAAACTAACACTATGGGTCACAAAGCTGATTCTGCAACATACTAGGAACCACTACTCTACTGTGTTTCACTTTCGTGTGGTTACCTACATGTAAATTGTTTACAGTATTTCTATTGAGATAACATCATTTTACAATCCGCATGAATTCATTGCATGGTTTCATAGCTGTTCTGTAAAGATACTGCAACCAAACTTTTATTTATTAATAATTACATGTGACTGACACATGTACATGTACCTTTGCAGTCTGAAATAATTATGACTGTACAGAAATTTACAAATAAACTGTTACAAGACTAATATGGCATTAACATGTACTCAGACTGGAGCAAGACAAAGTGTCACCTGTAAGAACCACTGAGCTGGTGTATAATAATAAGATCCATGCAGCTACCCTATATTTTAATTATTGCAAGTTAGCTTTTATTTTGAATAGAAGCAGCCACAGTTAAAGGGGTAGTTTACCTTAAAATGTACTTTTAGTATGTAGTGTTAGAGAGAGAGAGGGGCAAATTGCAATTGGTCTTCATTTTTTTAAATTGTTGGTTTTTGAATTATTTAGTTGTTTGTTCTGCAGCTCTCCAGTTTGGAATTTCAGACGCTATCTGGTTGCTTGGTTCCAAATTACCTTAGCAATCAGGCAGTTGTGCAAAATCAGGAATAGGTCCTGAATAGAAACCTAATGAATAAAAAGTAACAATAACAATAAAATTGTAGCCTCACAGAGCAATAGTTTTTTTGGCTACTGGGTTCAGTGACCGCCATTTGAAAGCTGGAAAGAGTCAGAAGAAGATGACAAAAAATTCAAAAAGGTTGAAAAATAGAAAATGAAGATAAATTGAAAAGTTGCAAAGAATTGGTCATTCTATAACATACTAAAATATATTTTTTAAGGTGAACCACCCTTTTAAATACCATCCTTTGAGAACAATGCAGTGTCCTTTTAGTGATTAAAATAACAACCAGTAATTGGTAGCAGAAGGGACTGTCTTTCACAGGGGGGTGTCTTTGCAGAACAATAGGTAATTAAAATCCATGTGCTATATCAATTTCCAGCTTTTAGTGACCCAATTCTGCTGCATAGAATGGATTAGTTGTCTACTTTTGCACTGATTATTTAGTAACTCTCAGAGTAGTTATTTTGCCTTATTTTAGAACAAGGAGAGACTTTGACTATAATCTAGTATCTTGTAAAATGTTTGTGAGCAATAAATATTAACTGATGACTGTTGCTATGAGAATTAAAGCTAACTTTGTACCTTCAATTACAATATGATCTTTCTAATATTTACATATATGTAATGTCAGTTCATAAGTAAGATATGATTGGGCCTACAATGTAATATTTGTGAAGATGACCTACTGTGAAAAGCACAGCCCATCTCGGCTCTGCAGAGACTGAAGACATGCCAGCGGTTCTGGAAGGTCACTGCCCAATGATCTAATTTGATGCTCCACTAAAAAAATATTTATTACAATAAATATGAATATTGTGCATAAAAGCAAACTTTGGCATATTGCAGTCATATTGGAGAGGAAGTGAAAAACCACAAGTGAATCATTTCAGTTCATCAAAGCACAAAATAAAAAATATATCAGGGACTGCATAGTCGGTTTTAAGGTGGCAAGCTTTATAAAATTCATCATAAACTATTTTAGCACAGTATATCCCAAAGCAAAGACATCAAATCTGTATCATGCAATGACAGTCTTTGAACTGTTCACTTACCTTGAAGAAGTCAAAAAATGGAATGGGCTGCACAATAGGACCATAAAGGCTTTCATCGTGTTTAAAGAAGAAGAAATGGGTGAAGGCCGCATCAATCATTTCTGGATGCTTTCTGCTCAGCTTCACAAGCTCAAGTCTCTCTTTGCAGCTATCACGCCCTCTCCAAAAGGCAGTACTGTTCTTTTCTTCCCACTTAGGGCCACTATTTGCTTGGACAGACAACATGTCTAGGCTCACTCTAAAATGAGAAATACTATAGTCATGCAGCAATCTGGAAGTCTTGCGAAATATCATTACAGTATTTTCTAAACTATTCATTTAACCATACAATAGTTATTTAAAATCCAGTTTAACTGGGGAAGGGACTGGAAAGTAAGAGATATGCTACTTTAAGGAACATGGGAATATACTCTTACGTATTTCCTAAACATTTTAATGTGTGATCAGAACCTGCTTAGTGTTTGCAATGAATTAGTTATATTGTATTATATATATTAGTTATATTGGAGCAGAACTTGCACCTACTATGGTATTACCAAATGGAGCGGTGCTTTCTAAACTGTCTCTGATCATCATCCTTACTAAAAGTCAGGTCAAAACAGTTGAACAATCGGTCACTACTACTTATGTATTTTATATATTCAGCACAATTGTTAGCATTGCTGCCTTGCAGGGCTGTGGTCCTAGGTTTGGTTTCAGCTAGGATGTTATCTAAAACTTGCTTGTTCCCCACTCCTTTTAGTTTACCTCCACAATCCAAAAACACAGAGGCAGATTGGCTCCATGATAACAATGATAATTATGTGTGTAACTGTTATAGAGACCTTAGTTTGTAAGCACCAGTGGGGCAGGGACAGATGTGACTGATTTGTAATCTCTATGAAGAGCTGCAGGATTGTTTGGCCCTATATAATTATTGGATAATATATAAATAAATGTACTAAGATGATAAAGGCCATACTGGTTTCTGATCATTGCTGCCATGACTGCTGTGATATCAGGACATGACATAAGGCCAATCCTCCTGCTAGCTCTTCATATTGATTTATCTCACTTTGGGGGTTATGCAATAAGATGTGTTTTGCTACCATTAAGCAGGTAGCATTTAATATAGTAGTATTTACTACATCTTATTGGTTGCTATGAGTTACTGTACGTTTGCAAACTGTTTGCCAATTGTTACATATGGAGGAATAGGAGGAGGAGTTGAAGAAGGTAATGGCAATAAGGAAATAGTTTTGGAGCAAAGCAGACTCTGCAAAAAATAAAGTAAGCAACACCTAGAAAGACGCAAATACAAAACACATTTTGCTATTCACATCTCAGACAAATAAGTCTAAACAAAAATGTTTTAACTGCATTTTTAAGGCGAAAGAAGGAGGAAGCAGGTAGAGTATTGCTCTGTGATGCTCACTGAGAAATACCCCTGGTTGGTGCAGACATCTTCTAACCAGAGAAAGAGTATCAAGTTGGTGATTACAATCACTTGGTGTTCCCTAACCTTTGGCAGCACCCAGTCATTTAGACTGTCCTTCGCCTTTGATATTAGTTAAATTCAGTATTCAAGTGCTTCTTTGCAATGGTCTGTACATTAGTTTACTTATTGATGATTATGGGGCAGATTTATCAAGGTTCGAATTTCGAAGTGTAAAAAACGTCGAAATTCGACCATCGAATTGCATTACTTCGATATTCGAAGTCAAAGTTTTTTTTAATCAAATTTGTCCATATTCGGTCGAAGTAAAATCGTTCGACCGTACAATAAAATCCTTGGAATCGAACGATTCGAACGATTTAATCGATTGATCAATTTTACTTTGACTTCTAAAAACTTAGCCAAATGTTGGCTATAGGTTTTAGGAGGTCCCCATAGGCTAACATAGAAATTCAGCAGGTTTAAGGTGGCGAAGTGTCGAAGTCGAACTTTTTTACTTTGAGTCAAAGTCGAATTTAGGCCTATTCTATGGTCGAAGTACCCAAAAAGTAAGTTTTTAAATTCGAAAATTCACTTCGACCCTTAATAAATGTGCCCCTATATGTAAGTATATAACAAATATAAGAAATATCAATGTACTTATATAAACATCAGATTACCGTCCCATTGTTTCCAAAATGGAATCTGTTAAGTCATATGTAGGCATTACAATGTCCATAGAATCAGAGGATCCACACCAGGAAAAGATAGGGTGAATGTCTCCAGATTTCTTCTTTTCCAGGGGCCAGTCACCCAAGTTGACAAAAAATTCAACATCCGGAACCTTTACCTTGCAAAGATGAATAAAAAAGTCTGTATAATTCATAATAATCAGTAAATATGTATCCCACCACAGTCAACCCATAGTGAATCTAAACATTAAAGGGGTCATTCACCTTTGAGTTAACTTTTACAATGATGTAGAGAGTAAGACAATTTCATTTTCTATTATTTGTAATTTTGAATTATTTAAATTTTTGTTTAGCAACTCTCCAGTTTGCAATTTCAGCAGTATGGTTGCTAGGGTCCGAATTACCCTAGCAACCATGTATTGATTTTAATAAGAGCTGTGCGATATGTTGGTGCTCTAAAAATACATGTTAATAATAATAATAATAATAATAAGAGACTGAAATATGAATAGAAAAGGCCTGAATAAAAAGATGAGTAACAAAAAGTAGCAATAAAAATACATTTATAGCCTTACAGAGCAGAAGCGGTCAGTGACCCTCATTTAAAAGCTGGAAAGAGTCAAAAGTAAAAGGCAAATAATTAAAAAAAAAATTTTGAAGACCACTTGAAAAGTTGCTTAGAATTGGCCATTCTATAACATACTAAAAATTAAGTTAAAGGTGAACCACCCCTTTAAAAATGTCAACTGCAATGGAAGTAGCAACAATATTATCCGCTAGATCAGTGCTGTCCAACTGGCGGCCCGCAGGCAACTCCCCACTTGTGTGGCACGCCGCATGAAAGGCTGCCTGCTGTGACTGCCTACCTTGTGTGAGATTTAAAAGGTATCATTACTGAGATTAATTTTTTAAATATCAAATTCAGACTGTAAGAGCCCTGCCTTGTTCACACCTGTAATACTCCCTGCAATGTTCACACCTGTAACACCTCTATTGTTCACACTCCTAAAGACAGCTGGAGGGGCAGAGTGGTCCTGATAGCTTTCACTGTCTCCTGTTCTATTCTGCCTTTACTATGCTCCCTGTGTGTGTCATACTCTGCCTGCCCTATGGTGCTTGTTGGTGCATATTCTGTCTATCCTATTTTCCCGGTGTGTGCCATACTCTGTCTGCATAATGAAGAAGCACACTGGCACACAAGACTTGTAGTAACAGGGCAAGTCCTTGCAAAAATTTTACTGCGGAAGTGCTTCTTCATTATACGTACTGGGAGGTTGCTGTATCCTCTATCACTGGACACCAAGCTTATTAGCATTATAGGGGCAAATTCACTAAGATTCGTTGTTGCACCAGCGTCCGCATCGCCGCACTTCGCCAGGCGTATTTTCGCCAGCACTACACAAATTCACTAAAATCCGCAGTTGCGCTCAGGTGAAGCGTAAGGTTGCGAAGTTGTGCTAGCGTTAATTTGCCAAGCGAAGTTACGCTAGCGATACTTAATTTGCATACGGCGCCAAATTGAAGTTACAATGGAGGTATATGTAGCATCACTACACAAGCCTGGGAAACCTTCAAAACAGGTTTTTTATTTTGCCCTACACATGTGCTCACTGTATAGTTAAGGTGCCATGAGTTAGGAAATGTAGGGGGGAAGGAGGAAACAAAGCGAAAAGGCACATGAACAGGCTGCCATAGACATGAGATCCGTAAGCAAAAATAGTTAAAAATTCAAATTTTATTCAAAGATGTTGCATTAAAAACATGGTGCACACACAAATACGTTGCAGGCAGGGTGAGAGCATGGCTTTAAGCCATTTACGCTAGCGTCCGTTAGTGAATCGGTGAATTAACGAAAATGCGCTATGCTAGCGAATTAACGCTAGTGTTAGGCACTTTGTCCTTTAGTGAATTTGCCCCTAAGGGGGGAATGCAATTAAAGTCGCAAAGAGAAAAAAAAAATTTGCACCAATAAGAATAAAAATCCACATCTCACAATGTAATATTGTTCCTTAAACTGCTATAGAATTGCAAATTTTAATTGTGCACTCTTAAGAAGTGCTTGAAGGTGTCATAATCATTTGGAGCAAACATAACGACTTTTTCAGTCAGAAGTTTTATTACATTTACTGCGCATTGGCGCAAACTATAAAATTAGTAATCGGTCTTCCACTGTCTGGTCGCTAAACAGTTACCGGGTTCGCAAAAGCCATATTAAATTCGCGCAAAGCAAAATTTGTTCGTGCAAAGGTATAACTTTTTGCATTGTGAATAGTTTTTCTGTTACCGACTTTTATTAAATTCCCCATAAGGGTTGTGCGATTGCTTTCCTACCACCATACTTTGTGAGCCCCATGCTCCATGTGTGTGCCATACTCTGCCCGCCCTATGCTCCATGTGTATGCCATTGCTTACCCTATTCTCCCTGTGTGCCATACTCCCACACTGCCATATACTCCCTGTGGGATTGTTAGCATTTGGAAATCCATGTGCTGAGGGGTGCTGTGTTATCCACAGGGGATGAGAAGGCATATGGATTTATGGTATGTTTTAATATGACTTAAATATTTCACTTAAATCATCACATGAGTAATGAATGATATCCCTACAGTGAGCACCAATTGTTTGATTTTTTGGTGTGCTACCAGCATTAATTTGGACTTAAAAGTTCTTGTGGTGACATGGGTGTGGTTTAAAAACAAGGAGTGGACAGCACTACACTATATGAAACTAATGCATACATCTACAGTATGTATATTATTTACTCACAGAGCTCTGTTTTTACCTCACAGCCATTTGCAGGAAAGACATTTTAGGATTGTGGCCAGTTAGAATAGAATTAGATTAAATCGTTCGAATCGTTCGATTCTAAGGATTCCACCTTATGATCGAACGATTTTCGTTCGATCGAAAATGGCCAAATTCGATACAAAAAAACCTGAACTTGTCATTCGAAGTCGAAGTAATCCAATTCGATGGTTGAATTTCGAATTTTTTCCACTTCGAAATTCGACCCTTGATAAATCTGCCCCTACGTGGTAGTTTCCTTTTAAATCTACCGAACATATATTCTATAGTCTACAGTTCTTCAGCTGTTGTACTACTACATTTCTCAGCAAGTTTGTACAACAACAAATGGAGGGCACAAGCAGGGCATCCCCTTCATAGCAATTCTAATTTAAACCCAAGGTGACTAATTTATTTGTTAGAATTTTAAGCAAATAAATTAATAGCCGTATCACTTTGTTTATTAGCATAAATTCAAAAATCAGAAAAATCTCTCTAAACTCTTATTTCATACTGCCACCTACTGGTACTTTTTTGATGAGGCTCATGAAAATGACTTCTTACTTTCAGCTAACATCTTTGTGTTGCACTGCAGATCATTTATTATTTTATGAAGCCCATTTATATAAGGTTGGATTTTAGTGGTTTTAGAAACCACGACTAAACTCACTTTCTATAAAACTACGAATGTCATGATATAATAATGTCATGAATAAAAAAAGTAAGAACGGAAAATAATGCTGAACAGTGCACTAAAAAATACAACAATACCTCTAAAACACTAAAAATTCAAGCTTTTTAGACAACTCCTAGTGAAAAAAAATCCAAAAAACCTTTAACTGATGGTGAAATGGTCCAATAGGATCAGCAAAGATCCCATTGACTTCTGTAGGACCTCCTCAAATTTTACCTGGCAAAGTTTTGTATTTGTGGTTTTTGTGGTTTTTAGAAAAAGCTTTTTAAAAAAAAAATAGGAAAACCACAAATTTTTACAGATTTGTGGAAAAAAACAAAATGTGATTATTAGTAAATGGGCCCCTATACATGGAAAATAATTGGTAATAACTCAGTTATGATGGGGAAAGTTTAAAATGTAGTTTATTAAATGGCTCTACAAATACTAGTGCCCTCAACATTGCCTCTAGCTAATTTTAAACTATAGAGAATGATACAGTTGAGACCATTGTATTACTGTAAATGTATTTTTAACCCAAAGCTCTGTGTACCAAAACCAATATTAATTCACTTGAACACCAACAAGGGTGATCACATTATGGGAAATGTGCATGTGGCACATGCTGAAGGGTTCCCATATGGCGGCAGCAATGACTGAGCATAGACACATGCAGGAGAATGTTACATCTGGAATTTTCCAAGAGGCACTTGCTAGTTTTTGAGAAATGCCAAATCCTGATGTCCAATGCTGACTGGCAACATTAGCCAGACACAAAAAAGACCAGTGCTTGACTGCACAGTTATGTGTAGTGGTACAGCCAATTCCAGCTAGTTAGTGCCTTATTGCTAAATAATACTGTAAAAATCAGCACCGTGCAGAGTAAAAATAATAATATATGCATTTTTTTATCTGCTTTCCTTAATAGAATGAGGGTTGGTAAGAGACCACAAATGGCCTAATAGGCCCAATCTACTGTCATGGAATCAAACACTGAACTATATACTTGCAAGCTCCTGAGTTTATCTGGAAGCTTTTAGAGCTGGAGCTTATCAGTATTCAGGAGATATTTCCAGCTTATCTACCTGTTACTCTATTCACTCCACATACCTTGTTAGCAACATGTGTAAATGATCAAGTAATTAAGGACCTATATAAGCCTGTCCCTTGCTATTCACACCTGTTTGATCATTAAAGCTCCCAAGTCTGATCTTGCATGTTGTTCCTGCAATTCAATATTCCTTGTTCCTGTGTCCCTGCCTGGTTCCTGTGTTCCCTGCCTTGTTCCCTGCTCCTGTCCCCTTCCGTTACTCGATTCCTGTTTTTTGCTGTAGATTTCCCTGGTCCTGACCTCAGGCTTTTTTCTCAACCTTGCTTGCCTGCTATTGACCTCAGCCTGCTTTACGGACCTTGCCTGTCTGTCCTGACCATTCTGCTACTACCTGCCTTGTCTACCACTAAGCTTTGCCACAAGTCTGTATTGGAACTTGTTGTTCATTGGTTTTTCTTATTCATTAAATATATATTCTTCATATATGGCTTCTGTACATTATCCAGCCTTTAATGGGTTCATCAGCCCACCGGCTCCTACCTGCCGGCCACTCACCATTGGCCAGACCTGCAATTTTTATCCCTGTTTTTTGCTTAGGTGATAAAAGTGCAGTGTCTTTTATAATTGTCACTTAATTATTCACAAATGTGATAAAACTCTATTCTTGCAAGGAGTGGCAATTGGTTTACAAGAAGAGAGACTAAGCATCTGAAAGTTTGCCAACAGTACATCTTAATCCAAGGCAAGATAGTAGTATCTGCAAGATAAGGAAATTGATATAGATTAGATAAATTACAATAGATATGATAGAATGAGATCTGAGCAGATTTATTTACTAGATAATGTTCTTTTAGGGAAGCAGCTGTGTAAATAGTATTTTTGCATAACTGACAGTTTTTGTCAGTACAGTCAAATTGAGTTCTCAGGCAATGTCAGGGGTTGATCTGCATAATTAATCTGCACTATGCCTGTATAAGAAAAACCAATGAGTACTCGGTTTTACAATTCACTTGTAAAACCTTGAACTATTAGTGTGTAACATGCTAGGGCAGTCACTTACTTACTTTACTGGTTAGTGAAAGAAGAAGGGAATCCATGAAAATCCTGAAGCCGACATGCTCACCATAAGTTTTAATGTAGATCTATAAACAGAAAAAGAAAAGTTAGAATGTATGTACAATATCATTTTTTAAACAAACAGTCAAGAAAAATAGTAAAATCTCTTTCAGTTATGGATAAAATATTTAAATAACAAAAAATGGAGGGGGGGTGTTATAATACTTACATTTAAAATGTGCAAGATATGGGGCTAGACATTTTGTCAATTTCCCAGCTGCCCCTGGTCATGTGACTTGTGTCTGCACTTTAGGAGAGAAATGCTTTATGGCAGGCTGCTGTTTTTCCTTCTCAATGTAACTGAATGTGTCTCAGTGGGACATGGGTTTTACTATTGAGTGCTGTTCTTAGATCTACCAGGCAGTTGTTATCTTGTGTTAGGGAGCTGTTATGTGGTTACCTTCCCATTGTTCTTTTGTTTGGCTGCTGGGGGGTTAAGGGAGGGGGATGATATCTCTCCAACTTGCAGTACAGCAGTAAAGAGTGATTGAAGTTTATCAGAGCACAAGTCACATGACTTGGGGCAGCTGGGAAATTGACAATATGTCTAGCCCCAAGTCAGATTTCATAATTGAATATAAAAAAATCTGTTTGCTTTTTTGAGAAATGAATTTCAGTGCAGAATTCTACTGGAGCAGCACTATTAACTGATTCATTTTGAAAAATTGAAAATTAACCAACTACAATTGTTACTGAATGATGGCCACATAAGCAAGACTATGTTAACGCTGCTTACCTTGTTGTTCTTGATAGTGTAATGACACAAACTCTGGCGCTCACCAAATCTTTCTGGTATCTCTACAGTAATCCTGTCTGGATCAACAGTTGGGAAGTGTTTCAAATCCCTCTGAATTTGTGGAATAGACTCATTACATGACATATGCGCTAGCCAGATGTCACTGTTTGGTTCAGGACAGAAACAGTCCTCACTATAAATTGGACCTAATGGACAATTAATAAGTTATTGCTTAACAGAAACATCATAAACATTCTTGCTATCCATGTTTTATGGAAAGCACAATTATGTGAAATTAAAAATAATGGCTGTGATATCTGTATACATGTGTACATACTAAGTAGGGGTATATTCGTTCCAATTATTATCATTATTCTTACTGTGTATTTTTAAAACACCAACATATTCCACATACAATACAGGGGTGTATACATTAAACAAACAAGAATACATACAAAAACAACCGATACAAGAGGTGAAGAGGACCATGCCCAAAAGTGCTTACAATCTAAAAGAAGTTGGCATATGAGCCTCAATGTGGTCAAACCCGTGATGCCCCAACTTGGATAACAATTAAGCAAAATGCATGAATACACAGCTGCAGTAATTTCCAGTAATTCCTTCATACTACAACACGCAACTTCAGTTGATGGGAAGTATACCTTCTTATCCTGCAAATGTCTTCATTCTATTTGAAGATCTATACCTTTCCTAGTGGGTTACTAGTATGTTAAATTACTTGATTTTTATCAGCTTTATAATCATCAACAAAGCCATCAGCAGCAACCATGGAATTGTAGACCAGGTAGGATGGTACCTACAGCATTCACCCCAAAGTGTTTGTGCATGCACTTTTAGCTGTTCGTCTCTTGAAAAAGCAGACAAGTGACATTTCCAAATTCTTTCAGATGATTGCTGCAGAAGCACATTGGTTACAATTGTAATGTTTCACTTCTGCCTCTTGAGCAACTAAATGTTGCTGATATATAGCATTGAAAATCTCCCTGTATGCCATTAAAGGGCCTAAATGGGTCCTGATTGAAATTAAAAGTCAGTATATGTGTGGAAAATGGGACAGCTCCTAAAAGATTTTAGATTACTTATTTCTTTCACTTATACAACATATGTTCATATTTTTTATAGAGATGACAGTATCTCTTTAAGGGCTCTTTAACAGGGACATTTACCCTCAGAAAAAATCCAGCGATATCTACTTAACGCTTGCCTATAGGTTAGTAATAAGACTTCAAATAATTTTTTTTGTTCTGTTTCTTTCATTACTTGAACAGGTCAACAATGTGGGATGTTATATTAACGAAAGGAATATTGATATTGATCAAAGCCACTGGAAAAACTAACAAATTACTATAGCCATTTATATACCTCAAACTAGTGAATCTTTTGGGAGTTTAAGGCATCAATTCCCTAGAAGGCTTGGACAATGTAAAATAACAATTTAGATTCAATCAGTTGAAGTCTCTTATCATATTAATGCATTGCTTGGATAGTTTGATTGATTTGAACAAAATTCATACAAAGATTGAACATGTAGAAATTTTGCGTGGTTCAGTCCTAGTTATAGGGCAAATAGAAATCTTGCGAGTCAGCATTAGTCTTCTTTTCCCACAATAACACATACCTCCCAACTGTCCCGTTTTGAGAGGGACAGTCCCTCTTTTGACAGCTCAATCCACAGTCCCTGATTTGTACCAAAAAAAAAGATACAAAGTTTCTAATGCAATTGGCTCTTGCCAGAGAGCCCAGAATTTATACCTAAGATACTTTTGTTACAGTTTTAGATAAGATAAGAACTGACTCACAGCTTAAAGGGCAATTCACCTTCATTAGCAAAACTGTAATAACATATAAAAAACGTAGAAATGTGTTCAAACTTTCATAACCTGCCAAATTTTGTAAAATGGACATGGTAATTAGGGGGTGTGGCCACAAAATGGGCATTGTCAAAAAATGTTGCAGCGCTACGTGCGGCAAAACTATTTGTCCCTCTTTCTGTTTCCAAAATGTTGGGAGGTATGATAACAGACAAGCTAGTAAATTACCTTTTAGAATATAAGGAGATTTTGCAACATGTTTGCCATGTGCTGTAATTTCTATCCGCAGGTCGTAGTAGCTGGCATACAGTCTGTACCTGACAATGAATGAACCATCTTTTCTGTCAAGGAGTTGGACTCCCACTCTTGTATATTGCTCTCCAGGTGCAGTGATCTTTACTTGAAACACATTCGTCGGCACTGAAAACGTATAACTAAACAGGGAGAGAACATGAAATTTGAAAACCATGAGCTATGAAAGTATGAATTGCATCTGACATGCCAGAAATGTGTCCCAGGAGGATATACACCTGATAACAGTAGACTTAAATACAATATATTTTTTCAAGTTTTAACATACAGTATTTCTGCCTTTAGGCACATTTACTAAAGAACAATTTGTGTTTTTCTGATGAATTTTCACTAAAAAGACAGTTTGCAGCCTATCACCTATTTACTAAAAGAAGGGCAACACACTCTACTGGCGAATTACATTGTAACTGGAGAACTTTCACCAGGCCAATTTTCACCCAGGCGAACAATCATAAATCCACTAATTTGTTACCCTTTTCACCAAAATCTATTTTGCCAGGTTCTGACTGGCGAATGAATACAATGAAGCTACATCCTCAACATTATTATTCCAGTGACATCATATCCTGTATTCCAAAAAAGTCATAAGCAAAAGTCAAAACGCTGGCATTTTTTATATTTAAAGTGGGATAATGTCTACAAGTTGTAAATGTTAAACATATCTTATTTATACTTTTTTTTTAACATTTGAAGCTTATGCCACATTTGTTTTAGGGTGGGCCCTGACTTCTGGTGTTGCACAATCTAGCCTGAAAACCACGGGTTTGGCAGGTTTGATGCTCTTTCAGCAGGCTTTGATTCCTCCTCCTTCTGTCTGTTGCTTATTTATTTATATACTTGTGCCCTGCCCCATCAAGCAGAAAGTGGAAGGTGTGGTTGTGTAAGACGTGATGGCACCTCATGAAGGGTTGGTTTAGGGTCTGTTTAGGGTGGTTACGGGTTGGTCACAGGGTTATTTTTTGTTACCCCTGCATCACTACTGACTACTCATATCATTGCTCAGCTCTCCTTCAGCCAAGAATTCAATTCCCACAATGCCAAGAATATTCCTTGATTAAATTGCCACTTATCACTTAAAAATTGGATTGTGGCTTTACAGACCTGTAAAGAAGCAGTGTGCAAGGCATTGTGGGAAATGGCATCTTAGCGAAAAGAAAGTTTCTTTAGACCAGCGGTCATTTACCTAATTGGCCACAGTCAGTTGTGGGATAAAATCATATCAGATACTTGCATCAAAAGGCATCCCTTGCACTTCCTTATATTTGTGCACTGCACCATTGCCTTGTTACTATTCCAAATTAAGTGCAAGTGTGTCTGTTGATGGAGGAGAACCCTGGAGCTAACATCCAGGGCCAGAACTAGGGGTAGGCAGTAGAGGCACCTGCTTAGTGCGCAAAGGTGAGGGGGCACTGGCTACCACATCTGTCTGCCTACCCCTGTTCTAGGCCATTGTCACCCACTAAAGATAGTAACAGTGTGCTCTAGCATGTCCAGTTGGCATGGGCCGGTTCTGCTACCATCACCTCTAAATGTTGTTCCAGGGTTCTTAATGCAGGCTGTGTCAATAGACGCAGCAGACTTGCAACTAAAGAATCAATGCACACATAATTTTAACAGCCAGTAACGGAAGTGATCCCAACCAGACTTAAAACTTTTTCAGCACAATGGCATTCAGTTTGTGGAAGTGAATCAATTTTTACACAATTGGCTGTATCAAGTACATCTTCCTGACAACATCCAGGTAAAATACATGTTGACTGCAACCAAAATTGCACTTTGCACGCTCTTCATCAATAACCCATGTTGTTTTTGTGTTCAAGGAAACTGAGAAGGAAATGGCAAAGCCAGAAATTGCTTTAAATAGCAATTTTATTGACAAATAACTTTGAAGTCATTGAAATGTTTAATTTATGTATATTGGAACGTGGCAGAAACAAGGCAATCAAATAGCAGTAATGGTGTTCTATCAAATAGATTTTTGCTATCAGCTTGACAGGGACACACTGGAACTCTGCACAGGCATACAGACTATTCCATTTCAGCTCTAACAAAAGTTTATGATTTATTTTGAATTTCAGGTTAGTTGGGGAGGATAGTGTAGCAGTTCTGTTGTGCCAGGTAAGGTCAGTGGAGATGTGGCTAAAATAGAGAGATGTATTCTAAGGTTTACAGTGTGTGCCCATTGAACTTCTTATTGCTTTTTAGTGAGGCATGAGGATGCAAATAAAAGTACTCACTTATTCCCCTGTGTATCCACAGCCTGGATGAAGAAGTAACGTGCTGGCAGCACTAACTGTGCCTTGAGCCCGGGGCCCCATACCTGGCTCAGCTCAGGGCTCACACTCGGAGGGCTTGAGGTGCTGCCCAAGGGGGCTGTTACAGTTGCCGCCAGTAAGATCTGCCAAAACATTGACAAGTCTCCCTTTTCACTAGGCAAAACCCAAAATCGATGGATCAAGCCGAGACTAAATGTGTTTTATGTCCGTGCCAAGAAAGCTGGAGCTGCTGTGTGCATTCCAGATGCCCAGCTGGGAGTCTGCAGAGGATATGGGAGGGACAGCCTGGGGCAGCTGCTGGGCATGGAATTGCTTTAAATGCACATTGCTACACAGCCCCTCAGAGCAGATCCTGGCTTCCCTAACATGGGATTATCAGCAAACTGATTTCCTGCTTGAAAACCTGGGAAGTGGGCCCAGATGGAAGCTGTGGAGGCCTCACAAGAGATTTAACAATGGTATAAGGCACATTCTCAGACATTCCTCCTTATTAGCCGATGTCTGAACTCTGGCAGCTGCTCGCTCCCTCCCCAGCAGTTACTCATGCAATGCCACACCTGATTGGTCAGTGTATGAGAACCTCACAGACAGCTCCACTGGAACTGTAACCCTCACTGTACCGGTGCCACAACACAAAGGCTCCATTTTATTGTTCCTGCGCTTTGTTCTTGCACTTTGCATTTGTATTCTCACATCCATTTACCCAGTGGCTTGTTTTATTGTATCTTTTTGGCTGCTCCGCTCTTCATACAGTTTGAACCTAATAATAATAGAACACAATGATCTGTGGAAAAGAACAGGAGTGTTGCTCCGCAGACTTGTGCTTGGATTCTGTACAGTAACTGATCTTTATGAGCGCAGTTCATTTGGAGATGAAATGTTATTAGTGCTCAGTCTGTGTGACAAGGAAATGTAGTGCTCCCCAATGCCAAACCTATACAGGCTTCTGAAGAGGCTGCAACACCAATTCCCAGAGATCCTGGCAACATAGACAAACTGGGCAAAATCCTAACCATTGGCAATTCCCACACAGTATGTAAAGCAGAAAATGCTTAGCTTATGTGCTTTCTATTGGAAAACAAAATGCAGTTTGATTCTGTGTCTGCCTGGACATATGCTGGGACATAATGTGAAAACCTGGAGGGCGCACCTCCTTTTTTTATATGGCAATCCAGAAAACTTTATTTTTCCAGAGAATTTGCTGTTAATAAATGCAGTTTCACTCAACTGTATCAGATATAGCTTTTTGTAGTTCAGCAAAAGCTGGTGAATGATGTATAATGCTGTAGCAATCAAGCAGTTGTATCAAACTCGTTTCTTAAATATAAAGGAAAGAAAAAAATGTTTAGATCTTGTCCAATCATTTACAGTAAATTGCAACCTCCTAAACAAAAATCAAATCCCTTGGCAGGGTAAAAGATCACATCCCATAAAAGCAATAGGATGCATGGTGAGGCATAGATGGGCTTATTTATTTACACTAGGCAAATTTGCCCCAGTCCATAACCCATAGCAGCTCATCAGATGTTTACTATCATTTTTTAACCAATAGTACTCAGATCAACTGAACTTATGATTGGTTACATTGGGTTTCATTAGGTGTGCAAATGTGACCATTGTTAAACTGGCTATATTCACTAAGATCTACTCCTTTGCCAATCTAGCATTTTCAAGCCACCCTAATTAATATCTGGTCAGGGCTTGGCTATAGTTTTGGCCCCATACATGGACCAATAAGCTTCCAACCTGATCAGGAGTGGTTGTCAATAAATAATATCAGCTACAGTATAGAAAGCCTAATATATATTCTAACTGAGACTTAGGTAATAGTGTTTATTGATCTTTATAAACCCATTGCACATGCATGTCAACATTTATTAAAATGTATGGGCCCTGTTGCCACTGTGCTGATTTGTACTTGTCACGATGAGCGCTCGGCGCTCCCTACCTTACTCCCGGCGCGGCGTCGGATCCAAGATGGCGGCGCCCAGGACTACACGTGGGCGCAAGGACGGTGACGTCACGCGCTGTGGCGCCAAATTCAAACTTAACAGGATGCCGGAGACCCGGGTTCGATGCCCGAGTATAGCTCTATATTATATTGTGTTCCTGGGTTGCCTGGACTTGACCTCTCTATTGGATTTCCCTTGAATTGTACTTTGCCTGGACTCACTGGAAAAGGACTTCCTCCTTGATCCTTACTACACCCCCCTGTGGGTGCCGCAGGCCCCCGCTGACAGTAGTAAATGAGAAAAATACAAAATCAGCGTGTAAGGAGGAGTGTTAGACAGAGTTTTATAGTCTTGTTTTTGCTTTCCTGAAGGGTAAAGTTCTATTAGGGGAGGCCCTAACTAGTCGGTAGACTCAGTAAGATATGGGTAAAAGAATATGGTACCCACACTAGGCATGCCTTAGGAAGCTAGCCTTTCCTATAGGCTCTGGTAGGCCAAGACAGGTTTCTCCTCTAATATAAATAGCAATGAAATTTAAAATAACCCATTTGTTCTCCTATGTACTGTATGACCTTCCTGTATGAAAAGGCTAATTGCTAGCAGCACTAGCATAAGCCTGGGGGCCTCATAAGTGGCCCAGCTCAGGGTTTACACTCGGACGGCTTGTAATGCCACCCCTTTCACCAAACACACTTGAAATAAATTCCACGAGGACTGAAGTTGCTGTATGTATTGGGAATCTGCAGAGGATATGGGAGGGACAGGCAAAGGCTTGTGGGCATAGTACAGTATAACTAAATGATGCTACATGGCCCTTAGAGCAAACACAGACACACTTCAATTAAATTTATAACATGAAAACAGGGAACATGCCCACATGCAAGCTGTGGGGCCCCACTAGGGATTTAATAAATATGTAAAATCACATTTTCAGATATTCCTCCTTATTAGCCAATGACGTACTCTCTCCCCAAGATATAACTTTGCCCTACACTGTAACCGTACCTTTACCTTTACCTTTAGATTAGTTAGATAATATTCCTGAAATTATAATGCATAATCACATTTCCACTTTGTGCACTCCAACAAAATACTTTTATTTATAGTTCAAGCAACCACATTTTCTTCTTTGTGCTTTTAACTCACATTAAAGATGCATTAAAATTCCATGTCTAATCTAAAACTTAATCCAAGGGTGATGTTTTCTACTTAATCCCAGTGTTTAGAGGTATTGGACATATTGATACTGAAGGAGGACATATTGATACTGAAGGAGATAAAAAGCAAATTATTATTATGAGGATGATTAATGCTGCAGTTTTTTTTGGGGTAGTGGGAGCCTTACCTTTTTGAGAGTAAATTCAATGTGTATAATGTAATAGCTAAAGTGAATGTGTGTATGCCAGAGTTAAGAAAGAATGAGCCAGATGCAATGAAGTGAGAAAAAGTTATCTAATGGTTTATCACGTGAAAAGTCATGGACGAGATTCAACAAACATTGCTTCCATGGTTCCCTAAGGGCCCTTACACAGGGGCATTTGAGGATGTGCAGTGTCTTTTTAATGTGTTCCACTGCATGGAGATTGGTTTCTTCTTGGGTTGGTTTCTCACAGGACACAGTTGAGATGCAGCATACTACCTGAGTGTAAAGGTTCAGCTTCTCCCCCCATTAGTAAAGCCTACATGAATGTAATGGTCTGTTAACTCTTGCAGTCCCTTGTGGTGCACATAAAAAACACAAAAAAGTAACTCCCAGGATATCATGTCCTGGGAAAAATAAAACTCAATTTAAAAAGCAAGTGCTGTTCTTGAGCTGTTCCCAACTACTGCCAAACACCCTCCACTTGTATGTATGTATGTATGTATATTTTTATTTGTAAAGCGCTCCTTGAGGGCAAAGCACTGTACAACAAAACAATAAATTAGTAGTAACAAACAAGGGGTCATTGGAATAAAAAGTAACAATAAGTGCATTATTAGAAATACAATTCACATAAATATAAAAAATATAATTACAATACAGATTAAGTGCTCAGTGTCAAGGAAACAAAAGGCTAGAGGACCCTACCCCGTAGGGCTTACAGTCTAAACTTGTCTAGGTTGCAGTTTCTGCTACAATTCTGTTTCCACAAGCATTTACAAATGTATTTGCTGTTCAGTGTTTCTCCATAAAGAAATGCATGTGTTAAATTATACATATCTACACTGGTGGCCTTCTCCCCACAGGAGTTCAGCTCTGCTAACATGCAATAGGCATACCAGTGAAATGTATATAATGCTGTGGTCATGGCTGATCCAGGAACCAGCCACTATAACTGGAGGAATGCAAATTATGCACTTTCTATACTGTATGTATAACACTTAAAGAGTTAAGTAAGGTTTCTAAACATTCAGAATTCAGATTCATGTGTAGAGCTGATGTCGAATTTGTATGTAGGTGCTCTATGTGGTAACTCTGTCGCTTATGGAGGTAATATACTGTATGTACACAGGCCTGGATTTCTAAATTGTGCACCCCGTAGGCCAGGCAGACCATAAGCTTGGCATTTACACGCTTGTGCAAGATTCTAGCTAGCATTTCTTACTCTAACAATTGCACTACCAAAATTTTAAATTAAAAAAGCTATGAACTCTCCTGATCACCCCCAGGGCTCAGAGAAAAAAATTAGAAATGGCTGGGCAGCATGCTTCCCCTAAATTCCTGTCACCCTAGGCCTTGGCCTTTATGGCCTTCCCACAAATCCAGGCCTGTATGCACATAAATCCCAAATATTTCCAAATGTCACTTACATAACACTGCAATGTGGAGCTGGGATATTGAATAAAACAACACATTAATTGCACGTTGTAGTTTCTACACATAACAAAAGAGGTGTTATGCATTAAATGCGTAGCAACGTTTTTTTGACCACACCCCTTTCTGTGGCCACACCCCCTAATTACCATGTTTGTTTTACAAAATTTGGCAGGTTATGAAAGTTTGAAAATATTTATGCTTATCTAAACTGTGTTTTTGTGTCTCAAAATTGTTACAAAGTATCTTATTTGCACCTGTTAGCTGTGCTGGGTTCTCTGCTAAAAGCCAATTAAGTGAGAAACTTTGTTTCTTTTTCTGGCTGTTTAGTGCAGAGAAAAGAGGGACTTTCCAGTACAAATGAGGGACTGTCGGTTGAGCTGTCAAAAGAGGGACTGTCCCTCTGAAAAAGTGACAGTTGGGAGGTATGGACTAGTTTATAATGATAACATTTACAACAAATATACTCAATATTGCAACCTCACATGGACCAGACGCAGTTATATGAGTTTATGATTATTACATTATTTCCTGAGGTACTGTATACTCCATACTCACCTAGACCTGAAGGAGTTAAATAGTCTATTAAAAAAATAATTAATCTGAGTGGCACTGCTCCATGCATGCTGGTCTGGTAATAAAGGCGTTAAATGATGCCCTGGTTATTATAATAATTAATTAATTAAAGGAACACTGTTCACTGCATATGGTGGTATGACACTGAAGGAGTTAAATGATGCCCTGGTTATTATAATAATTAATTAATTAATGGAACACTGTTCACTGCATATGGTGGTATGATAATGACACTGAAGGAGTTAAATGATGCACTGGTTTATAATAACAACATAAATCAAGTAACACTGTTTATTTCATGTTGGCATGACATGAATGAGTTAAATGATGTACTGGTAACATAAACCAGAGAGACCTTTGCTTGGCGGCAGGGCACTGACACAGTTAAATGATGTAAGTCTTCCATACAGTAGGTGGCGACTCTATTGTTTAGTGTGGCTCAGGGATCCTCGGGCAACTGCTCTTTGAGGAGTGGTGAAGAAGAGGAGAATGGTAGGACCGGAGCCAGCAGCTTTATGACAAAATAGGTTGAAAATTGTTGATTGAGGCAGCCGCTGTGGGATGTGCAAAGGTAGGTTAGATAAACATGACTTCCTTTGTTTAGACATACGAACAATTACTGCAGGAATTGCTACGTTACAATTAGAGGGGTGTCAGCCGCCTCCCTCCCTCGGCTCATTAATTCTAGGCATGTTTATAATGTTTCTCCGGAGCAAACCATCAGGCGCACCCCCCCCCGCACTGCATGAGCCTGCCTTATCCGTGTGTGACTGACTGAGCTGCTTTGTTTGGTTTCGGGTTGCCTTGGTGCTGCTGCTGTTGTTACAGGCCTTGTACACTCAAGCTCCCTGGGGTTTTGCTTTACCATTTTTGGTATGATTTCTGATTTCCTTGGTCAAATAATGGTGCCATGTGCTCAGTCAGTGATAATCTAAAGTGCATGTAGCTGTGTGCTTCAAAAACACTTTCCCTGAATAATATATTCATATAAGTAAGGAAACAGAATGTCTGCAGTATGTTTGCATCTTGAACCAAAATCAATTTTTTTCTCATTTGTTCTTTAGATTGTAAGCTGTTGTGAGTGGCAGAGATCTCTGGCCCCATTTGGATCCCTGTACCTATGTTTGTTACGTAATTGTTTTACTGGCTAACAAGGTACAGCAACTTTACCTAGATTTGGTATTTATGTACATTAGTGGTCTATTGCCTCAAAATAATTGTTTTCATTGTTTTGCATATTTAGGTCTCAGTTAAAGGATGAAGCTCATTCGGTGAGACTTTTATTGACCAAAACATAGTCAATATTTTTGTTGTGATTTGCACCAAACTGCATTGTTCATCTTCATTCAATGCCTAACATAGAAGCGGACAGAGTTACAAGCGTTCCCGAAAATAACGACTGCAAATCCAAGAGTCAGCCTCTGAGGAATAATCTCCATGAAACTGTAAAATCCTACAGTATACAAGGTGCTGCCACAGCAAATATCGAGCCTCCTGCAGAAAGACCTTATCCCTGGGGATGTCCTGTGACACACACAAAGGAAAAGTTCTATACCATCTGCGCAGACTACGCCTTTTTGAATCAAGCAACATCTCTTTGCAAATCGTCTAGTTCTGTCTGCAGCTCAAGCTCAGAGGACAAATCTGCTCTGAGCAATACAATAAATTACATTGATCTTCAGACCAGCGAATCAGATTCTGTATACAACGAGGATGCAAGCTTGGAGTCTTTATCTAGCAATCTTGGTACACGTCCGCTTGCCTGGGAAATTGATAAATCAGACTTCAGCACAATGACTTCCAAGTTAAAAAGATCAGGTGAATCAGTCTTGGCTGAGTATTTTCACTTGTTTTTGCTCTATTTGAACTCAGCTGACTAGAAATCTAGTGATATATTTCGAAGTTAAAAATACTTCGAAATTCGACCCTCGAATTGAAATCCTTCAACTTCGAATATCGAAGTCGAAGGATTTAGCGCTAAACGTTCGTTCGATCGATCGAAGGATTTTTCGTTCGATCGAACGATTAAATCCTTCGAATCGAACGATTCGAAGGATTTTAATCCAACGATCGAAGGAAAATCCTTCGATCAAAAAAAGTTTAGCAAGCCTATGGGGACCTTCCCCATAGGCTAACATTGACTTCGGTAGGTTTTATCTGCCGAAGTAGGGGGTCGAAGTTTTTTTTAAAGGGAAAGTACTTCGACTATCGAATGGTCGAATAGTCGAACGATTTTTCGTTCGAATCAAAGTCGTAGTCGAAGGTCGAAGTAGCCCATTCGATGGTCGAAGTTACCAAAAAATACTTCGAAATTCGAAGTATTTTTCATTCGAATCCTTCACTTAGTGAATGGGCCCCTAAGAGTGTGTGCAATTTTAACTATTTGCTTGAAAAGAATACAAAAAGGGATTACCAACTCATTTAACATTTTGAATGAATTTGAAGCAATAAAAGCATTTCTAAAATTAACTCTATATTTAGAGAGGGGTTAATACGACTTTGCTGATAAGTAGTCTTGCAGTCTCTGGGAAAAGTACGATTTCATTAACATGCACATACAGACTAGTTAGTAGCCTGAGTATGTCTTTAGAATAGGAAGTGTTGTATTTTAGGGTGCTTCTTGGTGTATTTATGAATACAGTTCATATATCAGATTGTAAACATGTATTACGATTTTCTATAAAGGAGACTTATCACTAACGGTGCAACGTTGATTATCAACTAACTCAGAACTAGTGATAAGTGACTCTGCCCTGTTCCAATTTGCCAAAAAATTTGCAAAATAATGACATTTCCCAAGTCAGTGGGTGCTTTTTCTGGCTAACCGTGCAACTTATTTTTCTTGCACGACTTTTTCAGAGCATAATACATTGGAGTGTGGCCGTTTTTAAGCAGCAAAAGCGGGTAGAAAAACTTTACTACTCACTACTCAGAGCTAAACAACTCTATTATCATAATTCATTTAGTGTTTGGTCGTCTGCACACTTCTTTATCACAAAGGATATTTATAGGTTTATGGTGCAGGATCCACAGACTATATTTATTTAGTGGCCCCTAATAACCTGATGTAATGCTATTAGCAGAGCTATTATACAAAAAGTCTGCAGTGTACTTGTTTATTTGTTTTAATGCAGGTGTAAAAAAACAAACACCTAAGAAGAAACCTGACAGGAAGGCAAAACCATTAAGGGACTGTCCTCAACACTTAATCCTGGATGATGTTAAACAGCGGAAAGTTCTAGACCTCAGACGATGGTACTGTAGTTTGCAAACTTGTGTTGATTAAAAAAAATTAATGTATAAATGTGTCTCTGTGAGTAGTAAATGTCAAAAACGAGTCGACATTTTGTCTGTATCTGTTTTTCAGATATGAAAGGAATATGACTAAATGTGGCCTTGACAAACCTGGTCTAAACCTCTCACTAAATGTTCAGGGTGCAATGTGCAAGGTTCACCAAGAATTAGCTTCTAAAATGTATATGCCCTGTACCTGTTGTTGCTTCAGCTCACACCATGCCCACAAATTTTATCAAATTTAAAGATATAATAGAGGCAAAATTTTAAAATATTTGATAGTTTTGTGAGCTTTATTCCCTCCCGTGCATTTTTTTTATCACAAACAGCATTTACTATGTACCTCAAAATATTTCTTCAATGCTACTTTCTGATGATAGAGCTATGAGAAAGCACAGTAGAGGTGCTTAAATCCATAGCAACCAATTGGTCTTATAGAGCCAGTGAAAATAAAAACAAAACAAACATCTAATTGTTTGCTATAGCCCACCTCCATTTTCTGCAGGACAGTCCCGATTTTGACAGCTCAGCCTGCAGTCCTGGTTTCCTGCTGAAATGTCCTGAGTTTGTCTTAGATCTCCTGCACATTTGTAACTATTTAAAATAAGCAAAGATACAATTGTAACTATTTAAGATCGGCAGATCTCTTGGGGAAACTTTGACTTGCAGCTTAAAGGTGTATAACTGCCTTAAGTCAAGATAAATGGTTCCCTCAGGACCAACAATAATTGCTTTAGAAAAACACAACCCTGAAAAAAGATTTCCAATCCCTTAGTTGAAGTGAGGGCGCAGTAGGGCAAACAAGGCAAGTTTTGCTAAAAGCAGTAGAATACCTCGGATCATCCTTGTGTATCTTGTCATATTACAAGGACTTCTAATTAGGGATGGGCGAATTTGACCCGTTTCGCTTAGCCAAAATGCATTAAAGTCTATGGGCTACAATTTTTTGTTTGATGCACAGTATTTTTTTTTCTCCCATTGGAGTCTATGGGGTCATTTCCACGTTGAAACTCAGCAAAAAAATGTGCTCATCCTTCCTTCTAATACAATGCCTAAACTGAATTTAAGATTACTAGGTGATATGCCTGATTCAGGTGACTGTTCTATATGAATATTTATAAATCCTATTCCATATCTAAAAATGTAGATTATCTAACATAATATTTTCATTTTGTGCTTATATACTGACAGGTATTGTATCAGTCGACCCCAGTACAAGACCTCGTGTGGCATTTCTTCTCTGGTATCATGCTGGAACTTTCTTTACAGTACTCTGGGAGCAGGAAGGTACATACTGTAAAGTGACTTTACTATGTAAATTCTGTATGTTCTGGTCCAGATTGAGCTGAACTGAATGTCACTCTTTACAGACACAAAACGAGAAATTGTATGGACTATTATTATGTATTTGTGTGTGTGTAGATGCAGTCTGATTTTGGCAAACTACAGAATATTTTTAGCTAAGCTGTACCTATAATTTTATATAAAATGTATTTCTGATAAATACAATTAAATTCTGTTGCATTTAATAGTACCTTTATTTTATATCTCAAAGCCTCCCACCAATTACTCAAGAGGAAGCTTTACATATTTTGGGCTTTCAACCACCCTTTGAAGAGATTAGGTTTGGTCCTTTTACTGGGAACACAACTTTGATGAGGTAAGTTGTGCTTCACCACTTCATTCTTGATGGAATATAATATAATTATTTGGTTTGCTCATATTGCCTAAAACTGTCAATGTAACAATTATTCTTAGACATCACAATGACATTGCTTATTGGCCTCTGCTCCATTTTTAAAATGTATGCCCTAACACTCCTCCCCACTCATATTTCAGAAGCTGACCCTTTTATGATTCCCTATTTTGTGAGTTTCTCTACACACTGGGCTACTGGGAAGCTCTTATAGGTTTGGGCATTGATTTACATTGACACATTGGAACTCTAGCAAATTGCAAGCTGTCATTATTCACAAATTTCCTTTGGTTTATAAGGAGTCAGCGCTGCCACAGCTTAGGGAAAAAAGTAGTATGATAATATATGGTGTAGTATGTTTACACTCTTTTTGATTTAGTTAGCCCACTTTCCAAATTTTCGATCAAACGGGTTTCATACGTTGCACACTCCAGTGTCACACATGTAGTACAGCAAAACAACCACGTGTAGTTTAAAAATACTCACAAACGTTTAGTTAATGATAAGCCCGTCAAGGTATCTTTGATCCTAATCCGCACTTCCGATCTCACGGTACTTTAAGGGTAAGGCCACACGAGGAGATTCGGGGAGATTTTGTCGCCTGGCGACTAATCGGCTCGTCTTTTGCGCGACTATCTCCCCGAACTGCCTCGGCATTTTTCCCCATAGGCTAGAATGAAAAGTCGCCTGCGCTAATGCACACGCGGCGATGCGTTTTCAATAGTCGCCCAAAGTTGCCTCACACACAGGCAACTTTGGGCGACTATTGAAAACGCATCGCCGCGTGTGCATTAGCGCAGGCGACTTTTCATTCTAGCCTATGGGGAAAAACGCCGAGGCAGTTCGGCACAAGAATTTAAACATGTGAAAAGGATATGACGTAAGGATTAACCCTTTTTAGGGTTTAACCCTATAATACCAATTTAGTTAATATGGAACATCATCTACAAAATATGGGGGGAAATTGGATTACTTTAAAAATCCGCAATAATAGCTCTAATAAACATATAAATACAGTATATAGATACATCATGAAATAATTCCAATAATCCAAAAAATTCAAAAAAATGTAAGAAACGCAATAAATGCACAATAAGTTAACATACAGATTAGTTCACATGTGTGTTAA
Organism: Xenopus laevis; assembly: GCF_017654675.1. Classification (NCBI taxonomy): domain Eukaryota; kingdom Metazoa; phylum Chordata; class Amphibia; order Anura; family Pipidae; genus Xenopus; species Xenopus laevis. Next base: position 124,430,258 of record NC_054373.1, read on the forward strand.
ATCCTATATGTTTGAATCAAAATTAATTAGAAATCAAAATGCATACTATAATGATTTATTCAATCGAACAGACATTCTATTAAGAAATTAATGAACTAATGAATTCATAAATTAATTAAATAATAAATGAATGTAGTGAACAAATTCATAAAAAGAATAAATACATTCATAGATCTATACATTTGCAAATGGAGGAACTCTTCACATAGTGAACTATCAATTTCTCAATATCATATGGTATCAAGCAAAGTCGTCACTTTACTATTTTCACTAATTTCACAATTTTTATTACCCTGGTGCTCCCAGAAGTTCCAAAATATAGATAAATAGATGCCTGTGCACACAGGGATTTTTTCTTCAGAGTCTATTTTTATTTAATCGACACTTCGATCCACCTCTGGGACCTTTATCAAGATAAAACACCATAAGACTTATCAAACATTTACACACTCATCCCCCTATGACAGGTGCAGCCAGTATCGCATTTTACACAAGTAAGCAAATAATTTACAGTATGTAGCTTCTGATATTATGCACTTTTCTGGTGCTGCTACTTACAAATTCAGATGATTTTACCATATGCTTACATGTTATGCAGCACGTTGCCCCGCAACTAAATGATCCTACGGTGTTCAACCAAGTGATTGAATTCTTCTTGCCACAAACATCACTCTTGGACAGAATGTTTCCTAATGTCCTTGCCCGACGAGTTACAAACTTACAACCATGTTGCATAACCTTCCGCAATTTGTCATCTCTATTTAAAACTAAGATACTTCTTGACTATTTGCTTGACTTCATGATACTGCTTACTATAAGTTGTCAGAAACAATAGCCGATCCAGACTCATCCCTCGTGGTTTTTCCTCCTCCACTCAGTTCCACTACAGTCCCGGGTGTTCGGCCACCAGTGCCCAAACTGTGCAGTAGCAATGCAACAACAGAGTAAATAATAAAAAAAATAGTGAAAATAGTAAAGTGACGACTTTGCTTGATACCATATGATCTTGAAAAATTGATAGTTCACTATGCGAAAAGAGTCCCTCCATTCACAAATGTATAAATCTATTTTATTTATTCTATTCTTTTTATGAATTTCTTCACTACGCTAATTTATTAATTTATTTCATTAGTTCATTCATTTCTTAATAGAATGTTTGTTCGATTAAATAAATCATTATAATATCCATTTTGCTTTAGCCTTATCACTAATTCTGACAACAATTTATTCCTCGATATTGGGTTTTAAATCATGCCTAGTCTACGGACAAACCCCATCTCCTTTTTTGTTTATCCTGTTCATGAAACATGGTATACAGTAGCTTACAGTCACAACAATAGGAACCATGCACTTATTAGCAAAATTTTCAAATGTTTTCCAGAATTTCAGCATAAATGTGTCTAGTGCAATCAGGCACAAAACTTTGTTTTTAGCAGGGGCATCACAAGAATAGCATTCTGCACCTTATCTGCCAAAGGAATCTGCAAATTTGTACAGGGTGCTAGTATAGATTAACATAAAAAGATGTCTATGCATTGTTTATGACATTTTAATAGACACAGCCTTTTGCTATGCATAGTGATAAGTGATGAAAATGAGACTTCTGATGCCAGAAACTTGTAGAGGTATGATTTCTTATGAGGCACCTTTTGTAGATGGTTTCTGAAATTCGCCCACATAATTGTATTATTTCACTTTCCTATCAGCTAAGTCTCAGCACATAATTATGGTTTATTCCCACAATGATCACAGACATAGTTATAAGAATGTAATTACTAAAATGCTGAATCACTACAGGATTGTTCTCTCATCAGATGGTTCAGACAAATCAATGATCATTTCCATGTAAAAGGATGCTCCTATGTTCTGTATAAGCCGCATGGCAAGAACAAGACAGCAGGAGAAACTGGTGAGTGATATAACAGTATCCCTGTTAAAGATCTGCAGTTATTTTTAAATACATTGCAAATACATAAACTGTATTGTGTTGATATAAACATGCACCCAAACAGTAGTGGATAGATAGTAATCCTTCTTAACCAATATTTAAAAAAAAAAAAAATCTCATGTAGTTTCAGGGATAGGTAGGGGGCGCTAAGGAGGACGAGGTAGGGAAGGTGAATCCTTCAGGCAGATGTGGATACTGTGTGGACAGGAACAAGATGGAGCGGGGAAGAATCTGTGACTGGATGTAGACAGGAGTGAAGCAGGGTGAAGAGTCGGGGGCAGAACAAAATGGCTGGAGAGTAGAACCAGATCAGGAATAGGTGTAACAAAGAAGACTGGGGCAGGAGGATAGTGAATGCATAGAAAATAATGTCAAGATGAAGGGTTAATTGGAGGACTTGAGCAAGACAAACAGGGACAGAACTAGGACAGGACTAGGCACAAGAACAAGAAGAACAGAGAACAGGATAGGAACTAACCAAGGAGCGGCCAGAGCAGGGAACTAGGGCCAGGGACAGTGCCTTGCTGCTCAAATAAGGCCATTGCTCAGGCACGGCTTGTGAGGAGCACTGGCCTTATATAGGGCAGGGTCAGCCCTGATTGGCTGACCCCAGCCCACCAATAAGGATGCTGGGGTAAAATAGCTAAGACCAGGACCCAGATGACTAGGCAATGAGAACTTGCCGGCTCCTCTCCTGGCCCCATGGTTAGGGCAAGCAGCCAGGAAGTCCCAGGATCAAACCCCAGCAGCGCCTGATGTAGCTTTATTTGGCTAATGTTATACGAGGCACAGCCTTGGCTTCTCACCACCTGCAATTTCTCTGCAGATGTAATGCACAATGTACTAATGGGCACAGCATCAGCCTGTATGTAGACACATTGAGCAGATATTGGCTTGAAAATTCAAAACTATGCACACAGGCTGACACTGTGCCTGTAACTGCAGAGACATACAATGGGGAGAACATCAGCAGAGAAAATATAGCAGGAGAAGTTGCACCTGTGTCATATAAGACTTACTGTGCTCCCTCTATAACTATATTTCTGACCTCAATGCAACCATACTGCATACCTCCCAACTGTCCCGTCTTGAGAGGACAGTCCCTCTTTTGACAGCTCAATCCGCAGTCCCTGATTTGTACAATGTCCTGAGTTTCTTTTTGTTCTGCTGCACTGATCAGCCAGAAAAAGATATACAAAGTTTCTAACTTAATTGGCTCTTGGCAGAGCGCCCAGAATACATACGTAAGATACTTTTGTAACAGTTTTAGATAAGATAAGAACTGACTTACAGCTTCAAGGGCAATTCACCATCATTAGCAAAACTGTAATAACATATAAAAACCATAGAAATGTGTTCAAACTTGCATAACCTGCCAAATTTTGTAAAATGGACATGGTAATTAGAGGTGTGGCCACAAAATGGGTGTGGTCAAAATATGTTGCCGCACTACGTGCAAAAAAAACTTTTTGTCCCTCTTTCTGTTTACAAAATGTTGGGAGGTATCCATACTGTTTGCCACTAGTACATTAAATATTGCTGACTTACCTCGAGACAGAATCATCCAGATAGATCTGATTCAATATGTCAGCTACTCAAAGCATGAGTGTGTTGTTTGGAGCCTGGAAAGGAACGGTTCAGTGTAAAAATAAACTGGGTAAATAGATGCACAAATTAAACCATGTTTGTAATATAGTTAATTTGGCAAATATGTAATGTATAAAGGCTGGAGTGAACCAATGTGTAACAGAACATTTATTTATACATTACATTTTTGACTAATTATATTAGAAACATTTTTTATGTTGCACAGCCTATCTATTTACCCAGTTTTTATTTTTACACTAACCAATTCCTTTAAGGTTGGGGGATTCCCAAATAAAACACACACACACACACGCCTCTCACTTTTATTGTGTATGTTTCCTAGCTGTTGGGGCACTATCAAAGTTAACACAAGGGTTAAAAGAAGACTCAACAGCCTACGTCTATCATTGTCAGAATCATTATTTTTGCCCAATTGGTTTTGAGGCAACCCCTGTGAAGGCATCCAAAGCATACAGGTGAGGAAAATATAGAGACATCTCTGTATAAAGTACCTATTTACATGTACACAGGGAAATATTGATACATATATAGTGGATAATATATCTGTTGATATTCAGTGTTTTTTGATAACTTACTTATTCAACACCAAACCATATCCTGAATTAAATTCAAAGAACACATTTGTGGCCCTTTTTAGAGACCTGCAGCGGGTCACATTCTTGTGGGTTGTGGGTAGAAAGATCCCGATTCACAAACCAGGTGGGGGTCTGCTGGTACCCTGCTTGGGTATCCGGTTCAGCTAAGGGTTTATCCCTCCCTTTCTGATCTAGCAATGTTTTTCCTTTATCTGGTTGATCCAACTCAGGATTGATGTCACTTCAGAGTCCACGGCATTTAACATTTATAAGTCTAGTTCTATTAAAAGGCTGATATCAATTTGCTTTCAGTCAGACCCTTTTTCGGGGGGGGGCAGAGGGAACCAATAAGATTGGGGCCCACCAAGAGTGCTTATGCTCTACCATCTTATAAAAGAGCATGATTACTATTTTAAATGTTAATCCCTGCACCCTTCATAGAAAGGTCACATGGAGAAACAGACCTAGCTGTCATTTACAGTATAAAATGTGGGCGAACATCACCATAGACAGATTAAGTTCTAGTGTGTGCATTACCTTAAGAATCCTGTGCAATTGGTTACTATGGGTTTTACTGGAAATGGCATAACAACCAGCAGTTTGATAAAAAGTGGGTTTTAAAATTTTTTAGTTTGGATGCCGGTTTTGATTTAATTAATTGCTATCATTTGCTGTGAAATTTGCTGAGTAAAAACTCTAATGCTAACGTGTAATATAAATACATTTTTAGAGCAGACAGTTTTTGACATAATTGGGCACAGTTTACCTGAATATCTCTATCTTCACTTCTGACTTCCAGACACTGAAATTACAATTACTTATGGCTAGGAGTAGGGGAAGCTGTACAGTAAATTAATATAAGGTGTGCTCTGCGTTTTTGAAATATGAAAAACATGCAGCTGCTATTAAAATTAATTTGGTTGAATTGTTGTTGTGTAATTATAACTAAATCTCACCCAAATCAACCATAGAGGCAAATATTCACTTTTTTTCAATTTTGATTGGCCCCTGGATAAACAATCTGATCACAACAGGGCTCTGTTCAGAGCCATTAGAAGACTGCATCAAAGGTCTGATGTAGTGCTCATCTGAGCCTATACAGACCCATCAGAAGAGGTCCATATATACAGTGGTGTGAAAAACTATTTGCCCCCTTCCTGATTTCTTATTCTTTTGCATGTTTGTCACACTTAAATGTTTCTGCTCATCAAAAACCGTTAACTATTAGTCAAAGATAACATAATTGAACACAAAATGCAGTTTTTAAATGAAGGTTTACGTTATTAAGGGAGAAAAAAAACTCCAAATCTACATGGGCCTGTGTGAAAAAGTGATTGCCCCCCTTGTTAAAAAATAACTTAACTGTGGTTTATCACACCTGAGTTCAATTTCAAAGGTTATAAAGCCATTTCTAAAGCTTTGGGACTCCAGCGAACCACAGTGAGAGCCATTATCCACAAATGGCAAAAACATGGAACAGTGGTGAACCTTCCCAGGAGTGGCCGGCCGACCAAAATTACCCCAAGCGCGCAGAGACAACTCATCCGAGAGGCCACAAAAGACCCCAGGACAACATCTAAAGAACTGCAGGCCTCACTTGCCTCAATTAAGGTCAGTGTTCACGACTCCACCATAAGAAAGAGACTGGGCAAAAACGGCCTGCATGGCAGATTTCCAAGGCGCAAACCACTTTTAAGCAAAAAGAACATTAAGGCTCGTCTCAATTTTGCTAAAAAACATCTCAATGATTGCCAAGACTTTTGGGAAAATACCTTGTGGACCGACGAGACAAAAGTTGAACTTTTTGGAAGGTGTGCGTCCCGTTACATCTGGCGTAAAAGTAACACAGCATTTCAGAAAAAGAACATCATACCAACAGTAAAATATGGTGGTGGTAGTGTGATGGTCTGGGGTTGTTTTGCTGCTTCAGGACCTGGAAGACTTGCTGTGATAGATGGAACCATGAATTCTACTGTCTACCAAAAAATCCTGAAGGAGAATGTCCGGCCATCTGTTCGTCAACTCAAGCTGAAGCGATCTTGGGTGCTGCAGCAGGACAATGACCCAAAACACACCAGCAAATCCACCTCTGAATGGCTGAAGAAAAACAAAATGAAGACTTTGGAGTGGCCTAGTCAAAGTCCTGACCTGAATCCTATTGAGATGTTGTGGCATGACCTTAAAAAGGCGGTTCATGCTAGAAAACCCTCAAATAAAGCTGAATTACAACAATTCTGCAAAGATGAGTGGGCAAAAATTCCTCCAGAGCGCTGTAAAAGACTCGTTGCAAGTTATCGCAAACGCTTGATTGCAGTTATTGCTGCTAAGGGTGGCCCAACCAGTTATTAGGTTCAGGGGGCAATTACTTTTTCACACAGGTTTGGATTTCTTTTCTCCCTAAATAATAAAAACCCTCATTTAAAAACTGCATTTTGTGTTTACTTGTGTTATCTTTGACTAATAGTTAAATGTGTTTGATGATCAGAAACATTTTGTGTGACAAACATGCAAAAGAATAAGAAATCAGGAAGGGGGCAAATAGTTTTTCACACCACTGTATCTGCCCATTGCCCAACGCAGTACTAGTCAAGGAGGTCTTTGTTTCGACTCCATAAACAGGCCAATAAGCTGCTGACTCTGGTGTGGCCAAGTTGACAGACAATGTCATACCAGCTTGATAGCATACTAAGCACATTCACTTTCATTTTTATTTCAGGGGCCAACTTTTCCCGCATGAAGTGGAGTACTGGATTTTAATTGGTGAGCCAAGCAGAAAACACCCTACAATTCACTGCAAAAAGTAGGTCATTATTTCTTTAGTATTCATTTTTTTTACTGCCTAATTAAAGTAAATTTTCCTTTTATAATATATAGGAGGGTTACTACACATATTCCAATAAGTGATACTATTCACACATTGAAGTGGATAAGTATCGTAACATTAAGGGGGTTATTTATCAAAGGTTGAGTTTGTGAGGTTTATTTGTACCTCAAGTAAACTCAGCTCGAATGTTTTCTTATTTATAAAAAAAACAATACTCTTAATTTATTGAGTTTTCAGTGAAAATGAATTTATAGAGTTTTGGAGTGCAAAAAAAACTGAACATCATGAAGGCTACAAACATCTTCAAATGGTTCAAGGGACCTTTGCCATTGACTTTTACATTACCTCAACAGGTTTTAGCTGGAGTATTTTGAGATTTGAGCTATTTCCAGCTTTGGGGCATAATAAATCTCGAAAGATTTTAGGGTTTTTTTTTTTTTTTTACCCGAAAATTCAAGTTACTGAAAACTACCCTCGAAAACTTGAATTTTTTGGGAAAAAAAACAACTCGACCTTTAAAAAATATCCCCCTGAATATGAGTATGCTGCAAACTTGGATAATCGAAGACAATGTGTACGGGCAGATTTATCAAAATCTGAAATTAGCAATTAGAAATGAACAACTTTCTTTTTATTCCTATGGGATGTTTAAAATTGTATTTATCAAAATAACGAACTCTAACTATCTCACCCATTGATGAATACCATTCTGAAAAAATCCCAAAGAAATGATAAATCTACCCCATAGTGTTCATTTTGTATTTTTGAATAAAAGTATTTCTGTTAAGAGACGTGTGGTGTATTTTACAAAGACCAGGGTGAAAAAGGACAAGAACTAAGGGGCGCAAGAAGTCTCCAGGGAAGGAAATGCCTGAAAAACTATATCAGCATAATTTTTGAACTTTATGTGAAATTAAACTTTTCTAGCCCACAACAACTTTTTTTGTTTCATGTATAATATTTTGATATATGATGTAGCATTAATGGAAATTTTCTAACCTCCTTTAGGTGGGCAGATATTGTTACTGACTTAAATACTCAAAATCCAGAATATTTTGATATTAGACACACTGAAAGAGGCCTTCAGTACAGGAAAACAAAAAAGGTAAGGGCATGCTGGTATTCAGAATTACATAATGCCAAATGCTTCATGGTTGAAAAGTCTGAAGAGCTGAAGAGCTGAGTCGGGATGCCTACTTTTGTGTTTTCAGTGCCGATCCCGACTCTGCTTTAGGTGGCTGAGCAGAGGCAAAAGCTGTACTTGTCAGTGAAGTTGTACTGAGGCGCATAAGGGATCGAATCCACTTCGCTCAGCCTGCTAAAAATTCAGGCTGAGAATGGCAGAGCCAATGCTCCATGCACCCTCAGCCTTAAAGGAATTTTTTAGTATAAAAATAAAAACTGGGTAAATAGATAGGCGGTGCAAAATAAAAATTGTTTTCAATATAGTTAGTGGAGTGACTGGATGTCTAACATAATAGCCAGAACACTACTTCCTGCTTTGCAGCTCTCTTGGTTTTCATTGATTGGTTACCAGGCAGTAACCAATTAAGGGGGGGGCACATGGGTCATAACTGTTTGCTTTTGAATCTGAGCTGCATGCTAAGGATCAATTGCAAAACACTCACTGAATAGTTTTGTCCCATATGGGCCCTCTTAAAGTCACTGACTAACTCAGAGTTAGTCAGTCACTCCAGCCTTTATAGATTACATTTTTGGCTAACTATATTAGAGATCCAGTTTTTACTTTTACACTGAACTGTTCCTTTACACTCCATTGTGTCTGGCTGTGTATATCATTCTTTTCTGATGCTTGAACATAGGTAGACAGTAGGTAACAGACCAACTGCTTGCGGTGTACTTTGTTGCCTTATTTTTTATTTGTTGAGAGTGTAGTATAAACGTTTGCAATTCTAACAGCAGCTTGGCAAAGAAATTCAATAATCAATTTACATTTACCTTGCAGGTTGGAGGAAACCTTCACTGCCTTCTGGCATTTCAGAGACTCAGCTGGCAAAGATTTGGTCCATGGCCCTTACAGCTTGGAACCCTTAGGCCAGAACCCCAGCCACCCGTACAAGGAAGAAGAATCCCTAAATCTGAAAGTGAGGATAATGTCTCCAAGAAACAGCATGGGCGTCTGGGGAGGTCATTTAGTGCTGGATTTCAGCAAGAGCTTGCATGGAAAAGAATGTGTAATATACGTGAACGCAGGGGCAGTGGCTCACCTGAAAGTGATACGGACTGAGAAGGAAATGATTAAATTATACAAAGTCAGTGTTACTTGTAGTTTTGGGTTCATGGCACTACGATTAAACTAAACATTAGTCATATAATGCTGGACATGGTTGGCAGACATTATTTGTAGTTTTGGGTTCATGGCACTACCATTAAGCTAAACATTAGTCATATAATGCTGGACATGGTTGGTAGACATCTATAGTGCTCTCCCATTAATCATAAAACCTTTGCAAACTTTTTACAATCATTTATGAACTTATTGCTCAAATGCCATTCCTGATCTACAGTATACTGGGTATTGTATACTGCCATGTCAGGAGTATTTTCATTAATTAATAAAATTGGAGTTTAAAATCAAAATACTGCATATCAGGTTCTTAAATATTTCTGGCCTGAAAAATGGTTACCACACAAAAAAAAACATGTTAATTATTTTCCATCCTTAATGTGCAAGCAGGTAGAAAATGGAGTGTTCCATTTACTTATTAGTAAAGTTATGTGCAGTACCCTAAGCCATTAAATACACAGTTGCACGCCACTGCTGCAATACTAAGGGGCACATTTATCAATTATCACAATTCATAAAATGCTTTTCCAATAATCACAGTTATTCAATTAGGGATGCACCAAATCCAGGATTTGAATCCTTCTGCCCAGCAAATCCGCATATGCAAATTAGGGGAGGGGAGTGAAATTGTGTGACTTTTTGTCACAAAACAAGGAAGTAAAATTTTTTTGTAAATTCGGATTCGGTACGGTATTTGGGACAAATCTTTCGCAAAGGATTTGGGCCTTCGGCCGTATCCAAATTAGCGGATTCGGTGGATCCCTATTTCAATAATTTTGAGTAGATTTCTCACTCCAGTCTCAGATGGGTTAATCTAATCCTATTAAGTTGCAATGAAAACTCACATAAAAAGCAACAAATTGCAATGTTTCTGTGATAAATCACTATTGATGCTAAATCTTGTTAAAAAAAGACAATTATGAGCTTGCTTACCGTAACTTGAAAGTGAAAACATAAAATAAACGAGAATTAGTTTTAGGTGGCATGCTTTTAATAAATTATAAAATTGTGCTAAAAAAAATTGCAATTATGGGGAAAAGTTGGTAGGGTAAACTATTTTTTTTTTTCTTTAAGGAGAAGGGAACCTGATCTGAACCTGATATCCCGGACCAGTGCTCCTGTTTAACTGATAACTGCTCTGGCTCAGGGTACTGTAGTAGAGGGTCGGTGCACACCCTCAATAAGAGTGAAAAGCCAACTTTTTCCCTCTACTGCGCATGCATTGGCCCTGGGCTGCTAAAACAGGAAGAAGATTTGAAATTTGGTGCTCGTACTAAAGTACCATGGGCCGTTGCTGTTTTCAGCTTATAAGAGCACAAGTTCAGGGGATCAGATAAACTATTAAAATCTCTGCAGGTTGTCTCACATTTGGCACCCCTGGTGATTTTAACTTTCCTTGCCCTTTAAAGCACCTGGTTTACCACTATGGGACAGTTTTATGTAAAAGTGAGTTGGTGCTTTTTCTCGGTTTGAGAAAAAACTCTTTGGAAAAAAACGTGAGCATAAAAACATGTGCGCAAGTATTTTCTGAAACTCAAATATTTTTTTTTTTTTTTACAACTTTATCTTTTACATATTTATATTCTTTAATAAAACATTCGAAACTGTCAGCCTCATTGAAAATGAACGGAACAAAGTGGTTTTTGCTGGCAATTTGTCTTATGCAACAAAATTCAAATGTGACAGTTCGGTTTCAGCTTTTCCTTAAATAAGGTAGTTCTTGTGGAAGAAGAACTTGGTTGTTTTTCTTGACAATTAGTAAATCTGCCTCCCCTCCCTGCAATTTTTTCTTTTATATGCTCTATTTAAATATGCAATTTTAGGGTACTGGCACGGGTGGCAACTGATGAGCAACGATCACCTAAATAATAAGGTCAATGTGCTTTTGAATAATAATGATGTAATTATTCAGATGTACCATACGGTTTATGGCGTTTTATCTGAGAAAACAATTAGACAATGTGCCACTGCACTTCCAAAAATTTTAATGTACGCTATATTGGTGTGCAGCCTTTATTGATGTGACAGGGCATTGTGGTGAGAGAAAATTTCAGATTCTGGAAACAACTGTGGCAATGTAACATTTTCAGTACCTGCTTCACTGGGATTATTAAAAAGAATCAGAATATATAAGCACATCTTTTAAGTAAACCTCATATTTTGTAAAGCTTTATACTTCCTTGACTTTGTCTTTAGACTAGAATGATTCTTGTATATAAAGAATATAATCTTATCTGCAACTGAAGATCCCTGAGCTTTCATTTAGTGCAGTTTGGAGTATAGTGTAGGTAGTTATCAACATTTAGCAATTGGGCTTGCCCCTTAGCAGCTGCTGAAGCAACACAGAATGGGCACCCCTGCTGTAGATTAGGCATGTTAAACAGAGGATACCCATTAATATAGAGGGTAGCCAAACTGTCTCTGGTCTGCTTAAATGAAGCAGGGTAATGCAAAAAGTTGTGGTTTAACAAAGGCCACACAGATAAAAGCTTTTATAAATCTATCTACTGATCTACATCATAAACTAAATATTGCCTAGCAGACATGTTTTTAGATTATTTTCCTCAAATTTCAGCACATATCTCTCTGGGCTATTATTTTTTTGCCAGAAATATAAGTATAAATGAATACTAGACTCAACCCACACCACAAGTGTCTGTTCTTCTGGAAAGCTGGCAAGGGAGATGCTACAAAATATACATATGTATGGCCAGCAATAATGTCTTAAAATGTTTTGCTTATTTTCTACTTTTATAGTTCTACGTCATCAATGTATCTGCTTTTCTTTCTTTGATACTGTAACTTTCTTTTCTTATCTAACTGATATAAAATGAAATAATATATATTTATTGGTGCTTGTGTTTCTTGCTAACTATTCCTTTTTTGGAATTCCATACACTATGTAAGTATATCCAGTAAGGGTATAAGCATTTGAAGACATATCTGTCAGTGAGCTTAATTTTCTGCACAAAACACTGGTAAATGCCATGAAGTTCTTCAAGCACACTGTGTATTTAGTGCTGCTCTGCTCAAGTGTAAACAGCACCTGTCACTTCTTGCTATACAGATGTAAGGGAAACATACAGGCATCTGCTGTTTGTTTGAAACTTGGACTTATTTTCCAGGTGTTTTTATCTTGTTATATCTTGTACATCTCAATGCAGCAGGAAGTGAGACACTTGTCAGTTCTTTTTGTTTTCTGAAACACCATTCCATTACTTGCGGTTTCCTTCCTGAGATTGCCAGCTACATCATATACACACAACAGGCATTTCATTTTAATGTTTGCCAATATAAATACTTGTTGATGTTGGGCAGTATAACCTCCCAGTTTAACATGAATGCAATGAATAGAGCTTGTGCTGAAGGTATTTTTTGCCTTTTAATATAATGAACTTCTGCTTATCTGTGCATTAGCAAACTAAGCATATACCTCACAAGAACCAAACAATCAGTAGCTTTCAGTTTCCCTGTTTGCCCTGTTTATCTCAAGAAATAAGAAAAAGCATTTTTTTTTTTGTGATTAAAACATAGGTTAAATATATTTTCAGACAACCCCTATTAAGTGAACTCATGTTGAGAAAGGTATATACTGCCAATTTGTTGCAGCACTTTACGCTCTTTATTTGTTTAGTTTCATGCAGACAGGCCTATTGCCTGACCTCATATAAGGGAATATGTAGTTATGGTCTGTACCTCTTTGCCCTGCAATTAAAATAAGAAAGTTTTATGCTGATATGCTGTCCTCTGTTGATTAGGCATGAACGTGATTTGTATTCTTCACATGAAGAAACCATTTACCAGCTTATTTAACAGGTTATCCATAACACTGCTGAAAGTGGAACCTTAGTAGTTTAGTTTAATGGATGCAGTTCTTCTCCATCCTTATTGACTGGGTTAATAAGGGAATAGTTTCACTTTATTGTTAAGTATACGTTCCAAAGTTAATTTGAAAGCTTTGAGAAATGCCTCCAACATTGCATGAATTTCTGTACCTCCATGTAAACCACTGGCTTTTTATTCTTATAAGCTGGCAAATATTAACTTTATGGATGGCACATTTGTCCTATTTCCTTTTGCTGGTGCTGATCTGGTTTCACAGACAACAGAAGCAATTGCTGTAAAGAGCTTCTTACATATTGATATGTACATATTGTATGTCACAGTAAGAAAACATGCACTGAACTAGTGGATAGTGAATGCTTAATACCGTTCATTCCTTTCACTAATAGATTAATATTTTCCTAGAATGTTATGTGTGACAGCCAGAGAAAAGATAGCAAAGAATGTACTGTTAGAGAGGAAGAAAAGGTCCAATTGATGGGGGGTGTATGGGCACCCCCCCCTCCAAGGATTGTAATCACTTACCTGATACCCCAGACTGGTGCTCCAGTTAGCAGAAAACTGCCCAGCTCAGAATACAGAAGTGTGACCTCCTCTTCCTGCTTCTGGCTTCACACCGCTTGCTCTTGTGCAGTAGAGTGAAAAGTCGAAACTTAAAGGAGAAATCAACCTGTGGGGAAAAAAAAATCCACACCAGGTAGCCTGCCCTTCCTCCTCCCCCCCCAGGCTAACTGCCCCACCAGGGAGATGCCCCATACTCCATATTTACCCCTCCGCGCAGATTCTTCCAGCAAAGTTCCGCTCATCCAACTTCCGGCTCCTTGGTAAGCTGACAGAGATCTGCAATTTCCGTGTAATTCCGCGCATGCGCAGTTGTCCCAAACCGGCAAACTGCTCCAACTGCGCATGCACAGAAATACTGATCTCTCAGTCAGCTTACAGAGGAGCCGGAAGATGGATGCGTGGAACTCCACTGGAAGAATCTGCGCTGAGGGGTAAGTATGGTGCATCTCCCCAGGGGGATAGTTAGCCTGGGGGGAGGAGGGAGGGCTACCTGGGGTGGGGGGTACAGAGTTTTTTCCCCACAGGCTGATTTCTCCTTTAAGCTAAAAAACGTCTTTTTCATTCTACTGCGCGTGCTTCAGCCGCAGGATTTTGAAGAAAGGAGGCAGAGGATCACTCTCTCGCAAGTACCCCTGGCCAATGCATTTTTCTGCTAACAGGTGCATCGGCTTGGGGTATCAAGTAAGTGATTACAATTTGGGGGGTGCCATTAACACATGGGGCACCCCCATCTATTGGACCTTTCCTTCTCCTTTAACACATACGCTTCCATGTGGTGGAAAAGTCACTACAGGGGAACGTATGAACAATAAATAAATAAATGCTAATGGAACTAAAACAATATTGTCCATGAAGCAGTTTGCTTTGCTAAAGCATTCCTTATGTAACAATTCAATACAACTGTGTGGGACATTTTATTCATTAGAATCATTTGAAAGAGATTATGATTATTATAAAAATGTAATTAATAAAAGTGTTAAATGAGGAGAAAGAAATACATCAATGTAGATGTGCAGAGTGCGGCCTTAGGGTCTGTAGCAAGGTTGCAATGTCTGAAGGAGATGTTGTGCAGCAGCCTCCTAAAAGTAAAAAAATGTATTTCACAGTTTAACCAGCATAAAAACCATACATCTTCACTTTTAGACAGTCAACTGTTTTAGCAGTACACTCATATGGAAACACCTCTGGCTAGCTCTAGGTGCTACTAGAGTGTAGCAACGTTTTCTGTCTGTAGTTTCCTCCACTTAAATATAATTTTGTTTGAATATGGGTATGGTACGGGATCCCTTATCCAGTAATCCATTATACAGAAAGCTTCAAATTATGGGAAAGCCATCTCACAGAGTCTCATTTTTTCTGTAATAGCAATAGCAAGTACTTTTTACTAAAAAGGGTGGTTAGTATGTTATTGAATGGCTAATTTATTGACCACAACCAAACAAATGCTCTGTAAGGCTACAACTTTATTATTATTACTTTTTATTACTCCCCTTTCTATTCAGGCTCTCGCTTGTTCATATTCCGGTCTCTTATTTGATTCAATGCATGGTTGCTAGAGTGATTTTGACCCTAGTAACCAGATTGCTGAAATGGCAAACTAGAGAGCTGCTGAGTAAACAGCTAAATAACTCGTCTGTTCCCTTGCACTTCCAGTGAGACAGCAGGTGAGTCATTTTGAGTGGCTATTGGAAGCATATAAACTGCATACTTACCAATCCATTTTGCACCTAGATTAACCCATTCTAGAGCATATTCAGATACTGTTTTTTCTGTACTGCAGCTTTGCCAGCTGTAGGAAAGAATACAGAAATGCAATCTTTTAGACTGTAAGCTCTTTTGGGCAGGGCCCTCTTCACCTCTTGTATCAGTTACTAGTTTCTTTGTATGTAATCCTGGATGTTCAGTGTGTAAACCCATTTATTGTACAGAATAAGCTGGAGCTTTATAAATACATTTTTATAATAATAATAATAGGAAATTATAATGCAAAAACCAGTTCCTTTTTGGCCTGGCTAAGTTACGTTTGTTACTTACTGGACTTTTCTTTTATGTCACTACAACCAATTTTTACAGTAAATTTCTACACCAAAAATATTTTTTGGATAATGAAAGAAAAAATAGTTCTAAGCAACTTTCCAAAAAGTTCCGAATCATAGGAAGGCAGTCTCCCATAGACTCCATTTTATCCAAATAATACAACATTTTTAAATATGATTTATTTTTTCTCTAATAATAAACCAGCACCTTGTACTTGATCCAAACTAAAATATAATTAATCCTTATTGGAGGCAAACCCAGCCTATTGGGTTTATTTAATGTTTAAATGATTTTCAAGTAGAAGGTATGAAGATCCAAATTACTAAAAGATCCAGAAAACCCCAGGTCCCGAGCATTCTGGATAACTGGTCCCATACCTGTACTGTATGTAGACAGCAGTTAGGGTGAAGATTGGTAACTGCACTGGTGAGAAAAATGTACAGTAATAACTTGTACAAATAATATTTGTCCAAGGTAATAGCGATATGCAGATATTAACAAGTGAAATAAACATCTAAAAAAAGTACAGTGTGCATAATGCCAGTCTATTACACCAGTATGTTTGCAGTATTACTCTTATGGGGAACCAAATATCCCAGTGCAGTAGCCAACCGTTATACACTTACCCCAACTTATCCCATTTCTTTCCATTGTTGGGATAGGCAATCCATCCGATTTCAAGTCCTCGGTTCTTGTTAGCAGAGGTTAATAGTGAACTAACGTAAGTAGGAGAGCAGCAGTTCACCCCCACAGCTATTAGTTGCTTTGATCTATGAGCGATTCCCACAGCCTTCTCAAATGTGTCTCCATAGCTGGTAGAAGACATATCCTGAAAATTATTAATCAGCTTTAAAGTATGTTGGAATCTTAACATTGTGTCTTTCTACTATGTGATTGGACAGCAGCTCTGACTAAGAAATACACAACTGTCAGCAGCTTATTGTACGCACACTTACCCGACAGGAATAGGAGAGCCAGGCTTTTGTATTTGGGAACTCCCTTAGCAGCTCCAGGAGGGCTTCAGCCTCCTTTTGGCCAGGTATTGTCTCCAGAGCAAACAGCTCAATCCCAGCAGAGGCCAAGCACTGCATCTGCAACCTGTGCCAATCCTTTAATTCCTAAATTAGAAGATGACATGTGACACCTATGTTTGGAATGTATATCACAGCTA
This sequence comes from Xenopus laevis, assembly GCF_017654675.1. NCBI lineage: Eukaryota > Metazoa > Chordata > Amphibia > Anura > Pipidae > Xenopus > Xenopus laevis. The sequence goes on from NC_054373.1 coordinate 124,447,136, forward strand.
AAGTTACTTGGGGCTCCCACATATTTTCTTTTCATCACAAATATGTATTAATTGTAGTTCAGTTTTAAGTTAAAGGGATACTGTCACAGGAAAAAAAAGTTTTCTTTTTTTTCCAAAACTCATCAGTTAATAGTACTGCTCAAGCAGAATTCTGCACTGAAATACGTTTCTCAAAAGAGCTAACAGATTTTTTTATATTTCATTTTGAAATCTGACATAGGGCTAGTCAGTCAGTTTCCCAGCTGCCCCCAGTCATGTGACTTGTGCTCTGATAAACGTCAGTCACTCTTTACTGCTGTACTGCAAGTTGGAGTGATATCACTACCCTCCCTTCACCCCAGTGGGAAGATAACCAGATAGCAGCTCAACATAACAGCTGCCTGGTAGATCTAAGAACAGCACTCAATAGAAAAATTCCATCCTAAAGTGCTGGCTCTTTAACTATCCTTTAACTATTAGTATGTTATAGCACCTTCTTTTCTTACCAGTTTTTTTAACTGGTCTTCAACTTTAATAATTGTTTACAGTGCACTATAGTTCTATAGAAGTCACTGCTCTGTGAAGCTGCAACTTTATAGTTATAGCAGTTTTTCTCGTCTACCCCTCTTTTATTCAAATTCCAGTTTTGAATTAAACTACCACGAGGTTTCTAGGGTAAAGTGGACCCTAGCTACCACATAGCTTCTGAAATGCCAAACCGGAGACTATCTTAAATAAAAGCCAGGGGCGCTTCGCCAATGAGGCGAGTTGAGGCTGTCGCCTCAGGCGGCAGCGCCCCACTAGGTACCAGGGGCGGAAAAAATGCCACTCCTGGTACTTTAAGAGCTGAATTTCCGGTTTTCAAACCGGAAATCAGGCTCTTCTAGCACAGAGAGCGCAGTTAGGCGCTCTGCGCTAGTGTACTGGCCCTCTTGTGGACCCCCTGGACCCCTTCAGGCGCAAAAAGGTAAGCACACGGGGGGGCGGCAGCAACTGCTACTGCCTCAGGCAGCGGAGGGGCCAGGATCGGCCCCTGCTAAAAGCTAAATAAAAAAAAGACACAAAACATAAAGACGAATTGCACATTGTCTCAGAATATCACAGTCTACATCATATTGAGGGGAAAATGATCAAAATGTGAGATTAGAGCTCACCACAGAAAAACTTTCATCCATTGATAAATATGATTCTAAAAACTCCATAGGATTAAATAGAAAGAAGCTGAATTATTCTGTGGTGAGCTCTAATCTCACATATCCTAAAAGTTACCATAATATAAAAGTGAAACTCTAAATATACAGCATTATACTAATAGTTGAATGTGTATTTCGCTGTATTTAAGTTGATTTATGTATGCATATTCTCTTATATAGAAAATGTTTTGCCAAATACAAAGTTAAATCTGCCAGATAGTCCAATTTTTAATTTACAAAGACAGAATTCTAATACTCTGCAACTTTATATAGTGGTTATATAAACTGTTAGGCTGGCATGTTGTTTTCCCTATTGTTATACTACTAAAATGCATATTTGTATACAAAATGGCACTTTATGGTCAAGCATGTATTTTATTACATAAATGCTGCTAGAGAGAGAAGGAGGGAATATTGTTTGACAAAATGTGTCTAAACCACAATTACTTTTCCCCATTTTATCATTAACCCCTGAAAACCATGCAATGCTTGACAGGATAAACCAGTTTTGGAAAATAGAGACAAATCACAAATATGTGCACATATATCAGGGTTATTAAAGCACTTTTATCATGCATTCCATTTTTAATTAAAAAAAAAAACAGTGATTCATAGAGCCATAATGATCCATTTTAAAGGGCATACAGTATTTATAAAGCTTTGTAATTATATGCATTTAAAGGACAATGAAATCATAATTCACTGGAGGTGCCAATATGTTAGGCATCAACCCAGTACAAAAAAAATTCTAGTTTAGGCTACTGCGCATGTCCAGTCTAAGTCTATGAAAGAGTTCTCTGGCCTGGTATGTTTGTTTTTCTGAAATGGAGCACGTAGCACTTTCATTCACTTGGGGTGTCTAAACTATTTGTTTTTGTATGTTTTGTATTATAGTTACAGTATGTTCATGGGATTCTTAGAAATTTCAGTTTTCTATCATTATTGTCCTCTCTGAAAACATTGACCCTCATTTCATTGTCTTTTTTCATTACAGCAGGAAGAAATCATACCTCAACAGACATGTTTCCTAGGTAGTGTCCTGAGTACTCGGATCCATCACTTAGGAATGCACCATATGGGCCTATAGAGCCAGCAATTAAAATGTTTCTATTTTCTGACCCAAAACAAACAAAAAAGTATTACAAATGTCAGTCTTGAATCCCACCTTTTTACTTCAGGGTTGGAAACAGCAAGTTTTATTTGTGTTTGCTTACTTTGTATGTTTTATACTACCGTGTTTATTATGTAAAATATAAAGCTGGATTTCTTCAAATGGATGTAAAAAAATAAAAAAAAAAATAAATAAAAAAAAAAAAAATATATATATATATATATATATATATATATATATATATATATATATATATATATCTCTCTATCAATCATAAATTAATCATGCCCAGGCCCTCTGAATCATAGAAACATTTACATGTACTTGATATGACAATCATGTAATTTAAAAAGCATGAGAGAGTGTATGTGTGTTTTTATCAGATCAAATGAAATTTGTATTCAGTTAGCCATTAAAGTGATGGTTTACCTTTAAAATAACTTTTATAGTATGGCAAATTCTAAGCATTTTTTCAATTGGTCTTCATAGGTTCTTTTTCTACAGTTTTTGAGTTATTTGCCTTCTTCTTCTTCTGACTCTTTTCAGCTTTCAAATGGGGGTCACTGACCCCATTGAAAAATATGCTTAGTAAGGCTTCAAATGTATTGTTATTGCTGCCTTTTACCATCTTTCTTTCCAGGCCTCACCTATTCATATTCCAGTCTCTTGTTTAAATCCATGCATGGTCGCTAGGGTAATTTGGACCATAGCAGCCAGATTGCTGAAATTGCAAACTGGAGAGCTGCTCATAAAAAGCTAAACTAACTCAAATGCACAAATAATAGAAAAGTCAAACCAGCTGCAAATTGTCTGCAAATGTCACTCTCTCCATCATACTAAAACTTAATTTAAAGGTTAACAACCCCATTATAGGTATCTCATTGATGGCAACTTGTATTTTTCACAGATATACCGTATATACTCGAGTATAAGCCGAGTTTTTCAGCCCCCAAAATATGCTGAAAAACGCTACCTCGGCTTCTACTCGGGTCAAGCGCAAAAACGGTCGCCGGTATCTAAGAATAGTCGCCGGCGCCTAAGAATAGTCGCCGGTGTCCAAGAATAGTCTAAAAGAATATTCGCCGGAGTCCAAGAATGGTCGCCGGCATCCAAAAACAAGACGCCGGCACCTCCAATGGGAGAAGAAACCCTCAATTTTTTGGTTGAAACTTACCAGAAGCTGCTGCATTTCTCACCCTCGGCTTATACTCGAGTCAATAAGCTTTCCCAGTTTTTGGAGGTAAAATTAGGTACCTCGGCTTATACTCGGGACGGCTTATACTCGAGTATATACGGTAAGCTGAATGCTTAACCTTTGCCAAGAAAATACTATCGAACAGAGTACCTCTTGGATATACAAGATTGATTTTTTTCAAAAATTCACATTTTGTTAGTAAAAGATACCTTTAACTTCAGCTGCAGCCTCTTTAGCTAATCTCACTCCTACATGAAAAAGTTCCTCCGCTTCATCTATGCTGAGCCCAAGATGTTCCTGAAAACCTTTAACGCTGGCCTGATAAGTTGCAGTACTCAAGACTTCGGCACCACTCTTGAGGAAACTGGAATGAAAAACACTCAATCTTTTTACCAAAGTTGTATTCTTTATACAAAAAACTGTATATTTTTAAAAAACCGCTACCAGTTTTAGGCTTATGGCCCATAAAAACACACAATGCTATGTTTATATAAATTCTGATAAGATCAGTGTAAATGTCACAGTGTGCATCTTTAGGGGGATAATTTTTCATTTTAAAGATGGCACCTCCCAATTTAACAGGAGGAGAGATAGGAAGTTATTTTGTAGGAATGCATATACAGTACAGGTATGGATCCAGAATGCTCATAACCTGGGGTTTTCTGGATAAAGGGTCTTTCTGTAATTTGGATCTTCATACCTTAAAGGGGTTGTTCACCGTCCAAACATTTTTTTCAGTTCACTAGTTTTCAGATTGTTCCCTAGAAATCCTTCCCCATAGGTTAACATTGATGCTTGGTAGGTTTTAGGTGGCAAAGTAGGTAGTCAAAGTTTTTCTTAAAGAGACAGTGCTTCGACTATCGAATGGTCGAATAGTCGAACGATTTTTAGTTCGAATCGTTCGATTTGAAGTCGAAGGTCGAAGTAGCCAAAAAAATACTTCGAAATTCGAAGTATTTTTTATTCTATTCCTTCACTCGAGCTAAGTAAATGTGCCCCCAAGTGTTTGAAGGTGAACAACGCCTTTAAGTCTGCTAATAATCATTTAAATATTAAATAAACTCAACAGGATTGTTTTGAAACCAATAAGGATTAAAATGGTTCTGGATGAGGTTGTATTGCACATATGCTTCACATTCAGAGCTACCCAAACCTGCTCTATTTTCTATACCGTGAGGTTATAATCACATACCCCACATTACACACAGACAATTTATGGAAGCTATGTGAAGTACATTTACTTCCAGATGAGACACTCCTACCTTGTGTGCACATTCTTAATAGCCTGAGGATTAGTCTGAAGAAGTCTGGCACTCCAAAGCGGGTCCCCCTAGGCAGACAATTAAATAATATTATAACATGAGAGGTATAAATATACTGCTGTTCATAGTAACACGGAACTCCAAGATAACATATGCACGTTACCTGACTAAGAACCTATGTTTTTAAGTGTCAAAATGTTTTGCGCGTTTACTTTGATGTTACAATCTGTACTATTTTACACTAGTTTGTCCAAAACTACTAGCCATATAAAATGTGTAAATTGGATATATAATGGTTTCTCTAAATTAAAAGCATGCAAAAAGTCACCACTGTGTGCACCTGCAGCAAGAAGCCAGCATTCTCCAGTTCAGTTGATAGCCCCCCACTCAGAATCTTCACAGCTTCTGCCATGAGCTTGATGCTGGTTTTTAACTCCAGAGCCCAATATATCCTGTAACACATATAAAAGGTTATTCATAGTTGCATCCACACTAGGGATGCACTGAATCCACTATATGGAATTTAGCAGAATCCCTGAATCCTTTGTGAAAGATTATCGAATACCAAACTGAATCCTAATTTGCATATGTGAATACCAAACTGAGTCCTAATTTGCATATGCAAATTAGGAGTGGGAAAGGAAAAAGTGGAAAAGAAAATCTTTTTACTTCCTTGCTTTGTGATGGAAAGTCACATGATTTTGCTTCCTGCCCCTTATTTACATATGCAAATTAGAATTTGGAATCAGTTCAGTCAGGCACAAGGATTCCTCTGAATCCTGCTGAAGCCAAATCCTGGATTCGGTGCATCCCTCATCCGAACACAGTTGTTAATGACTTGTACGTTTTTCGGACATGGACCAACTTTGAACTAAAATACCTAGTACATAAATTTCTCCATTGTGGTTACATTACCAGACGCACTAGTCCCAAAAGTGCCCCAATAGCTCCACATGTCTTGAGCAAATGACATCCCCATGGCCTCTAGAGCAAATTATGCCAGCAAAGAAATGTTTTTCAGTACAGACTAGTGATGTGGAGGCGGACTAAAAGTCAACCTGGTTCCGACCCGGCAAGACTGTTGGAGGAGTAAACTGTGCAGAATAAAGTGGTGAGGAGGGAGGCAGGAAGAGCTGAGCCCGAAATCCACCCATGACACACAAATCCTGTGTGAATGTTGACCTGAACCCATCATGGGTTTGGGCCATCCCGCACATCACAAACACAGACCTCTTATTTTTTCATAATTAACTGGAAATGCAATTTGTACATTGACTAGCCCCCTACCAAATGAGAACTCAAAGCTGCCCTTGAATAAAAATGACCAGTCTATGAACTAGCAGAAGGTAATTCATTTTGGGCAGTTATGAGTTTTGTTTCTTGGTAGCCCAACTGCCACTACTTTTGGTAGTGTGTGTGTATATATCTGTGTGTGTATCTATCTATCTATCTATCTATATATATATTGTGCTGTATATATGTATTTATACATGTAAGTGGAATCTTACATCACCGCTCACCATTTTGAGGAACCTTTGCTGAAAACCCTCTAAGCTAATCATAAAAGCTATTAACACGTAAGGTGATATATTCTGATGCACTGTATGATTAAAGGTTTTATAGTTACATTAAATATTCAAATACAGACCAATACAGGAGGTAAAGAAGGGCCTCACAGTCTAAAATTAGAAGTGGAAATCACGCAGTGAAATCCTTAACCTTTAGAAAAAGCAAAGATGCCAACCTGCTTGCATTATAAACCAGGTTTGCCTTAGCCTTGCCCCTATACTCAAGCCATGTCTGTTCTGATTACAAATACACCCCAGTCCTGTTCAGGCCATGTTCTATAGAACACATTTTAGGACATCGTTAGGGGAAATAGTTGTCCTGCATGCGTTGTCCTAAGCCAGAGGAATGCAACATGGCATGCTTTTTTAATCACCCATCCTCCGAGGCTGACGTTACACCTCGCTCGTCCCTTCTCAGCTCTGCTCCTCAGCCATCTGTCCTGGGTCCTCGCTCCTCCCTTCTCAGCCATCCGTCCTGGGTCCTCGCTCCTCCCTTCTCAGCCATCTGTCCTGGGTCCTAGCTTCTCCCTCCTCAGCCGTCAGCTGTTACTCCTCGGGGTGCGCATATTCAACCCTGTGCCCTGATTATAGTTACTATACTTTAGTTTTTTTTTTTTATATGATGCCATTTCTTTTAATCAATAGGCGTTTTAGGTTTTTTAATTGCACCAATCAAATTCGAGCTAGACTTGACAGCTGAGGAGGGAGAAGCTAGGACCCAGGACGGATGGCTGAGGAGGGAGGAGCAAGGTACCAGGATGGATGGCTGAGAAGGGAGGAGCAAGGACCCAGGTCAGATGGCTGCGAAAGGAAGGAGTGAGGAGCAGGAGCTGACAGCTGAGGAAGGAGGAGCATGGTGTGATGTCTGCTTTGAGGAGGGGTGAGTGGAAAAGCAGGCGACGTTGCATTCCTCTAGTGTAGGAGATTGCATACAGGACATGGATTTCCCCTGACAATGTCCTAAAATGCAATGCATTGCGTTCCTTAGACTATGTCCTAAAATGTGTTCCATACTCGGTAACACATCTCTCTACTGGTTACTGGTTCTTTCCTAGACAATTCTCGTATCTGATATGAACTACAGCTCCCAGAATGTGGCATTTGTTGACTGGGGTGTGATGGAAATTCAGCAGCTGTACTTTACAGTAGCAGATCTTGCCTACACACCATTGTTGTCTTCCTTCCAAAGTAAAAAGTGCATCCTGGCCACATGGGTGTCTGCAGAAAATTTTCTGGGGGGAGGGGGGTGGGCAAGGAGGCAAATTACTTGTACCAATATTTTGGTTTCAGAATCCGCAAAGCTTTTATATAATATATTAGGGATGCACCGAATCCACTAATCTGGATTCGGCCGAATCCCCGAATCCATCTTGGGAGATTCGGCCGAATACCGAACCGAATCCTAATTTGCATATGTAAATTAGGGGCGGGAAAGGAAAAAGTGGAAAAAATTGTTTACTTCCTTGTTTTGTAACAAAAAGTCATGTGAAATCCCACCCTCCCCACAATTTACATATGCAAATTAGGATTAGGATTCGGTTTGGCCAGGCACAAGGATTCGGCCGAATCCGAACTCTGCTGAAAAAGGCAGATTCCCGAACCGAATCCTGGATTCGGTGCATACCTATAATATATAAAGTAGTACAAATTGCATCCATATAGCATCTTCATTCTGTTACTGACACTACTATCAATTGGATCATTCCAATTTGGCGATTTGTATTAAATATAAAAAAGATGGCAAAGTGGCAAGTTCATGTATAAATACCTATAGAACTCATAGCAGAATGGCACAGTTACTTTACATGATTTACTGCCTTCACAGCTCTCTGGCTTTGACTGGAAAGTGGACCAATAGCCAGCACATCATCCAGGGACAAAAATACAAAAGCAGAGCCACTGACCGTGTGGGTGAGAGGGTGGTGAGCACTGGCAGGCTGTAGTGTTTAAGGGTTAAAGGAACAATAACGTCAAAAAATAAAAGTGTTTTAAAGTAATGAAAATATAATGTACTGTTGCCCTGCACTGGTAAAACTGCTGTGTTTGCTTCAGAAACACTACTATTGTTTATATAAATAAGCTGCTGTGTAGCAATGGGGGCAGCCATTCAAAGAAGAAAAGGCTCAGGTTACACAGCAGATAGCAAATAAGAGCAGTCTGTCTAATGGTGTTATTGCTCCCCAGCGGCTTGTTTATATGAGCTATAGTAGTGTTTCTGAAGCAAACACACCAGTTTTACCAGTGCAGGGCAACACTACACGATATTTTTATTACTTTAAAAAACTTAAATTTTTTGGTGTTACTGTTCCATAAGCAACTCCTTCCTTGCAGTATCAGTGCTGGCCAATCAGCTCCACAGCTGCTACTAATGCTCTATCCTCCTTGTCACAGCCCAAGTCATTTGATCCGGCTGCAGGGAATGTTACAAGGTAGGAGCGAGCACCAAAGGGAGCTGTAAAAAGAAACGTCGGGCTGCAGAGAAGAAAAGGTCCGAGGGAGTGGGGGAAAACATTTTGAAAATCATTGCAGTGTCCGTGTCCCAAACTGCTTCTCAGCCTGCCCCTATTTGTGGACGCCCATGCCTGGCCAATACATAAACACCAGGGACTAAGTAGTGAGCGCTGAGGCTGTTCCCTGCTTACCTCCCAGCTCTGAGCAGCACTGGCACGGAACAAGTTAACTGACGTGACGTTCTTCCTTAGGACGCAGCCTCCAAGGCTGCTAGTGGGTTTTTTTTTTTCAACAACTTTATTCAGAGATTTTTGCGCTGGTAATGGACAATAGAAACATTACTCAATATTGTCGCATTTTCCTACGGACTTGACATGTTTTTCTTGTGATAATGCACTGCGTAGAGCATTACTGTTTCAGCATGCAATATACAGCAGCACTGTGTTGCTCTTGGGAATGATAGGGAACCGTAGTTTCCGTGTGTAAACAAAAAACTACAAATCCCAGCTGCAAACAGGATGACAAGTATCATATGACCTTACTAAGCCAATTAAAACAGAATACAGACGCAGGAAGTGTTGGGAAGCCAGGTTCTGTCCTATTGTGTAACTGGGTCGGTGAAATGTATTTCTGGCCTGAAGCAGGAACGATGGACTGGGGTTTTATTGACTGAGGTGATGTTTTCTCCTTAGCTGGATATTGTACAGGATGAAATACTTGTGATCTCTGAGAGTGTGCATGGGCTTTATGCTAGCACAGATCAAATTGTAAATGATAGATGGGCTCTGTTTATTACACAGGAGGAGGTCATATTAAATCATAACAAGGATAATTTGCTAACATATTAGCTCATTTGTGCCAGTGCAGTTGCCAGTACAAACCAGTCATTCATATGCATGTGTTACTTATACATGTACAGTATATATTGTATAGGGTTATATGTGTGTAGGGCTACTATACGCAGCACTGTACATGTTTACATCTATAATTGTACTAGCAGGGAGGGCCACTGTTGCTATAAATAACAACTATACAGGGTTACAAAGAGTTATGTGTAAAGATCCCCATTGAACTAACAACCTAAGTCGTACAGTGTATTTGATTGTAGTTGAATGTTCCAAAGGAAAGGCTGATTGGTTGCTGTTGGCTATTTTACATGAGCAAGTTAGCAACTATGTTCAGAAGTCTGCCCAACAGCCTTAAAACAAAACAAAACAAAACAATACAAAATTGGTGACTTCAACATGACTTTGTGATGTAATTAGCTTTTTTTTTACCCTAGGATCATATGATATGGTGCAGTAGGCAAGTGGAAATGTTTTACAATAAAATACTCCCAAGCAATTAAAGGGACACTGTCATGGGAAAAAAAAAATTTTCAAAATGAATCAGTTAATAGTGCTGCTCCAGCAGAATTCTGCACTGAAATCCATTTCTCAAAAGAGCAAACAGATTTTTTTATATTCAATTTTGAAATCTGACATGGGGCTAGACATTTTGTCAATTTCCCAGCTGCCCCATGTCATGTGACTTGTGCCTGCACTTCAGGAGAGAAATGCTTTCTGGCAGGCTGCTGTTTTTCATTCTCAATGTAACTGAATGTGTCTCAGTGGGACATGGGTTTTTACTATTGAGTGTTGTTCTTAGATCTACCAGGCAGCTGTTATCTTGTGTTAGGGAGCTGCTATCTGGTTACCTTCCCATTGTTCTGTTGTTAGGCTGCTGGGGGGGGGGGGGAAGGGAGGGGGTGATATCACTCCAACTTGCAGTACAGCAGTAAAGAGTGATTGAAGTTTATCAGAGCACAAGTCACATGACATGGGGCAGCTGGGAAATTGACAAAATGTCTAGCCCCATGTGAGATTTCAAAATTGAATATACAAAATTCTGTTTGCTCTTTTGAGAAATGGATTTCAGTGCAGAATTCTGCTGGAACAGCACTATTAACTGATTCATTTTGAAAAAAAATTTTTTCCCCATGACAGTATCCCTTTAAGTAGAAATGATGCAGTCCAAGACTCTCAAAGGATAAATATAAAAAAAAAAACAGGTCAGTATTCACCATTCATGAGGCTCATGCAAGTTCTTTTTTTATTGCCCCATACCCATATTTCATAAAAATGGTTAATGGTCAATTACATTTTTTCGTTATGGAGAAAATTAATCTTAACCTTATTCTTTAGCAGAATCCACAATCCTAATGGCTAACTAAAACTTTGGAATACTTTGCTGTAAGGTGTTAAACTGATATCCAGCAGTTTATTGGTACAAAATTTCATTAGAGACAAAGAGCAAAGCGGTTCCAGATGTCCTGTTTATATGTGTATTTGTTCAACTCGGTAAAATAAAAATCTATTTGCACATGATGTTATGTTGTGTGAATAAAGTTTTTACATTATGGTACCAGGTTTCCTGCACTATATCTAATTGTACTCTCTATATGTTTCTTTGGGGAAGTCGCATAGTAAGTTGATCTTTTCTCCATTTGGCCACCCATATTGGGGACATCATCTGGCCCCCCCAAGCCAAAGATCAGCTCATAATTGGACCTATGGAGACCTGTCTGGAGAGGACTGCATCTGCCAGCCAATCTGGCCCTCGCAAGATAGGATTTTAAATCCTGTCCGATACCTGGCTGATTTTCAGCCATGCATTGGTCGGGTATTCAGTTTGTTTGCTGCCCATACATGGGTTGATAAGGTGTTGACTTGAGGGGCAGATCTGGCTGTTTTTATTGGTCGTGTAAGGCAAGCTTTAGTCATATTACAGTTATAAGTAGAATTCTAATTTTTAAAGTCTACATTTATCTTCCGGTATCTCATGTGCAGTGCCTTTTAAAGTCATTAAAGGGATCCTGTCATCGGAAAATGGGATTTTACTATTGAATGTTGTTCTTAGGTCTACCAGGCAGCTGTTATCTTGTGTTAGGGAGCTGTTTTTGGTTACCTTCCCATTGTTGTTTTGTTTGGCTGCTGGGGGGGAAAAGGGAGGGGGTGATATCACTCCAACTTGCAGTACAGCAGTAAAGAGTGATTGAAGTTTATCAGAGCACAAGTCACATGACTTGGGGCAGCTGGGAAATTGACAATATGTCTAGCCCCATGTCAGATTTCAAAATGTAATATTAAAGAATCTGTTTGCTCTTTTGAGAAATGGATTTCAGTGCATAATTCTGCTGGAACAGCACTATTAACTGATTCATTTTGAGAAAAAATGTTTTTCCCATGACAGTATCCCTTTAAAAAAGTCTTAGATGCTTATTAAAGTAAATAAAGGTAATTTCGAATACTCCTAAAGGTGTTCAGTGCATATGTTGCAGAATTTAGGGATGCAGGGATTTCATAATTTTTGGATTCACTAAATTACCTAATCCTTATCTGAATACTAAACAGAATCTAAACCATAATTTGCATATCATATGTTTAAAACATGTTTAAAATTGCATTATAGGTGAACAAAATGCCACATTCATTTTTCCAGATCTTTAAAAGGAACATTATTTTAAGGGTTTGAATTTACTTTAGCTGAACACTTACGATTCTAATTATTTATATTTTTTTCACTCTTCTACATGACTAATGTGATGTCATGCTATTATTATAGGTTGCTTAATATATATATATTGGAAGAGCAGCCATGGGAGTTCAAGGACTTTGGAAGCTTTTGGAGTGTTCGGGAAGACCAATTAATCCAGGAACACTAGAAGGAAAAATCCTTGCTGTTGGTATCCTTTAAAACTACACGACTCTTGGATCCATTTTTGGAAAAGTCAAAACTTTACTATATTTCCAGATTGATAGCATCATGAAAACAAATACAAGCCACTGATTGTAAAATTCTGTTTAAATCAGTTAAGATCAAATGTAACTTTTGTCATTGTATCATATGCCATACCCAAATGAAAAAAACTCAGGTATTTATAAATTTTTTTAATGTAGTGCAGGAGTTTGTATGAAAAAATAATGAGTAATGTGGCTATGGGAAAACAAGAAAATTGAGCTCTGTATAACACAATGGTTGAATGTACAGGGCACCGGGAAAATAAATACAGATGGTATGCTGTCTATATGCATACACTTGCATTAAGCCAAACTGATCTTAACTTGGTGTGGTTCTGTTAGTATGTGTATTATGTTTAAAAAGTCATAAAAGTAAATGTAAAAAATCCTTGAGTCTGAAGCCATTTCAGTGCAGGGTAAAAAGAATATAGTGAAGGAACTATGACTGTGTCAGGAGGGAGAAGTTGACTTGTGGTACATCAGCCCTGCAAGTGTGTCATATAAATGAGACTGTCCTCACAATTTAAAATGGTACACTAGACCAATTAGAATGATCTGTGGATATAATTTAGGTAAAATCTCTTTTCCTTCTTTTGTTAGCTTTGCTTTTAATTACGCAAACTTTTGTTTTACCTTTAACTGTTGTTCAAGATATCAGCATTTGGCTCAATCAAGCTGTAAAAGGTGCTAGAGACCGACAAGGAAATGCTATCCAAAATGCTCATTTACTGACCTTATTCCACCGGCTTTGCAAGCTCTTATTTTTCAGAATTCGACCTATATTTGTGTTTGATGGAGAAGCTCCTTTGCTGAAGAGACAAACTCTTGTAAGTAAACTAAGCATTTTTTTTAATGATTGGCTATAAAAGTGATTTCACCAACAAAGGTTCAATTTAAAATGAGATTCCATATATCCCAAATCAATGATTCTTTTAAAACTTTGCACAGTATCATATTTTTTTTTCCTTTTTATCGAGGGAACTGAAAAAAATCCCCTCTTTAAAATGCAAATAATTCTAGCATAACCAAATATTGTTTTTTTACATTTAATTGAATGACATGAGATCATGTGATGGACTCAGGGATTTGAAGTCCCTTTGCTTTTCTGAAAATCTGCACCACACAATATAGGAAGTAGATGGGATTTAAGTCCCAGAATCCATCACTTCTCAATTGAACAAGTAGAGGAAATGTTATATTACACTGTCAGCCTGTGGACAGGGAAATAACTCTTACAAGTAACATGGCTTCCTTTCAGCCTGTGGAATCAGTTATGTCTGTACAAAAGAAAAAAAATATATGTGTGTGTGTATCTCTCTCTCTCTCTCTCTCTCCCTCTCCCTCTCCCTATATCTAATCTATATATATATATATATATATATATATATATATATATATATATATATATATCTGTAAATGGACAGCACCTCTTCTCCAAAAAAGCTAACTTGTAGCTGCCCCTGTGCTTGGTATAAACTTCATACACAACTGGAACAAAAAACCAGCACCAAGGGACTTCTTGTGCAAAAAATTTCTGTATTTGTTACATTGTATGCAAAACCGACATTTTGGTCCCTTTTTCTTGATAGTCCATGGAGGAGTCGGCACTCTCGATACTAGGTTCAAACGTGCCTGGGTGCAGTGTCCAATATCTATCCCACAAACAAGGTCTGCACTCTCAGGTTTTAACAAAAATAAAAAATGTTTTATTTACATGGAAGTTTCAGCCTCTCCGAGGCATTTCTCAAAGTGAGAAAGGCGGAAACGTTAGTCTTCCATGTAAATAAAACATTTTTTATTTTTGTTAAGACCTGAGAGTGCAGACCTTGTTTGTGGGATATATATATAAATATATAAACAGCCAAAAGTGTGCACTCCATTAAACAAGGTTGCATGCCTAGGTGCAGGAGTCTGTAGATTATACAACATCCTATTACACGGCACTCACAGGTCTTTGGTAATGAACAAAAAAATATACGTTAATTGAATCGACGTTTCTACCTCAACAGAGACTTTAAAGGGATTCAGTCATGATTTTTATGATGTCGTTTTTATCTCTAAATTACATTATTTACACTGCAATATACCATTATTTAATTCATGAACTAGCAAGTGTAATTTTTTTTAGTTGTAATATTGGTGTGTAGGCAGCCATCTCAGGTCATTTTGCCTGGTCATGTGCTTTCAGAAAGAGTCATCACTTTAGGATGAAACTGCTTTCTTGCAGGCTGTTGTTTCTCCTACTCGGTGTAACTGAATGTGTCCCAGTGGGATGTGGATTTTACTATTGAGTGTTGTTCTTAGATCTACCAGGCAGCTGTTATCTTGTGTTAGGGAGCTGATATCTGGTTACCTTTCCATTGTTCTGTTGTTAAACTGCTAGGGGGTAGGAGGGGGTGATATCACTCCAACTTGCAGTGCAGCAGTAAAGAGTGACTGAAGTTTATCAGAGCACAAGTCACATAACTGGGGGCAGCTGGGAAACTGACAATACGTCTAGCCCCATGTCAGATTTCAAAATTAAATATAAAAAAATCTGTTGGGTCTTTCGAGAAAAGGATTTCAGTGCAGAATTCTGCTGGAGCAGCACTATTAACTGATGCATTTTGAAAAACATTTTTTTCCCATGACAGTATCCCTTTAAAGGTCTGAGAAGTTTAGATAGTGTTTACGGACATTTTCTACATATGCCCATTTGAATTAGCTTATGTAAAAATGCAGGTACATTTTAAAGGTGAGCTAAATACTAAAATTTTTTTAAATTATACTGTTTTATATATACTACACTTACTGTACCAGCCCAGACGCACAAAAGCCCTATAATAGTAATGAGCCCTGACTTCAAAATTGTTCTCAGGAGCTCAACACATTTGAGTGTCAGTGACACTGTACATGCTGTACACTTTATCTGTTGTTATTCCGGAACTCGTTCTCCACCAACCTCATGGTGAAATCATGGCGCTTAGTTAGTAACATATTTGCAAGTAGCTGTATAATACACTATACTATGCATGCTATGGTATACTAAAAATAGAAAATGATAGCAGAGACCTTACTGATCGCTTTTGGCAACTGCACTATGTGCATAAATTAGCCACTTTATTAAATACTGTTAATAGGCTTCGGTGCATAACAAAAATATATGAATATTTTTACATTTGGAAAAAGTAATTCACCTTTAATTACATAGTTTACATTGCACCTAAAACAGATGGTCTAACAACTACTCACTATTATTTTGCTTCTTCAGGCAAAAAGGAGGCAGAGAACAGACAAGGCAAGTAATGATGCAAGGAAAACAAGTGAAAAGCTGCTGAGAACCTTCTTGAAAAGACAAGCAATAAAAGCTGCCCTATCAGGAAATAAGCAGAGGTACGTATGAAGTATATTTTTATTGATATTCTCCCTAAAATAATATATACATTCAGTACTGGGCCAAATGGCAAGGGTGCCCAAAGCAATCCCCGACCTTAATCTCCCCTTTCCTCAGTGAGGTGACGGGGGGGGGGTGACAAGCATGAGACCCCTTGAACCACACTTATCACCATTGAGCTCAAATCCCTTCACTCCATCAGTTGGCTGCCTTAGCAGACTTACAGAAAGCTGAACTAAAGGTAGGCAGGCAGAAGAGGTATGTGTCTAGCTTCCTGCCACCATTTCCCCTAGGCACGTGCTTCTTTTGCCTGCCCCTAGTTATGACCCTGAATTTCTGAGAGAGAATTTTACTTACTCCCCTCTTACTGGAATTTATCTAAACTCCTGAAATATAATGGAAATGTGTTTTTCTTTATTCAAGCAATGAAGAATTGCCAAGCTTCTCCCAAGTTCCTAGGAAGGAGACTGAAGACTTGTATATTCTGCCTCCGTTGGAAGATAATGAGAACAATAGGTAATTTTAAGTTTTGTCAGTACCTGCAAAAAGCAATAAATTGTTGATTGTTTGGATTTCACTCCACTATTCAAACAATTATATTGCAAGGGTAGCATGTAATATGCAACATTTAACGGAACCCTCACAATCAGGTTAAGGTTGCAAACAGAGTTTCTTTTAAAGTGATAGTTGCTTGTTAACATTTTTTTTAATGCACAAAGAGTACTTTATATCGTATAATGCATTGTCTCCTGATGTCCCATCCACCTGTTAAGAAGGGGCGTAGCAGATAACATTTTCAGTTTGAGTAGACCATCAGGGAACTCATCGGATCACATGATGGTCTCAAAAGTGCTTCTCGACGTGTGTAATTTTGCTAGTGTACATAATGATCGTTCTGAATCTTGCATACACAGGCAGTCCAAACGGCCACCATTTCAAATAACAATGCACTGAGATATTTAGCATTTAGGATCCTGAATGTAGAGATTGCTAATGGGTGCAGAGAGTCTGCAGGTGGGCTAAATCACAAGTTTTTGTCTTCAGGAATTTTTTTTTTCTCCAAAGGTTCATAGCAGTGAATAAATCAGAATCTGCAGCAAACTGCTTGGACACATGACACATTATCTTGCAATATGCCAATGAACATTGCACACCCAAAGCTTTCTTTAATATGCAAATAGAAATAGTCTTGTTGCGTGGTCTTTACATGTTTAAGTGATATCTGGTGTTCCTAAAATAGATAGTAACGTGAGTAATACTATTAAAAATGCATAGTTCTCTGTAAAAGTACTTTGTAATTTGTTATTCCTGTAAATATAGGAAATAGTATATTATTTGCAGAGTTTACTGTTTCTGGGACTTGAGACACTCCTAAAAATTCTATTAACTGATCTTTAATATCGCCATGTATATTGTTTGGTGCATTTAAATACAGACAGATACAAACATATTTCTTGTTGTCTTGTCCTTGTAGCTCTGAAGAAGAGGAGGAGAGAGAATGGGAGGAAAGAATGAATCAAAAACAGAGGCTGCAGGTAATAAAGCCTGTATGACATTGCCTTTTTTAGTTTGAAACTGGGCTATTTTGTTGTCCACTACACCTAAATGCAGCGAGCTGATATACTGGTAATTGCAGTGGGCCACTTCCCATTAACTGTTATGGAGAGTGCTGAAAGTCACTTTTAAATGCATTGGTACTAGGGGTTTTTAGAGTGGTATGAAAACCCTCTGAATAAAAAAACACTTACGCAGTTTATTTGTAGTTTTTGAAAAGATCTCCCAATCAGGAGCCTCCATGCATTAGACCTCCCCATGTGTTGGCTGATCCTCTAGTAGTGTTGGACTGCAAAAGGAAGGCTCAGATTCAACTAGCATGTGAATGTTGTTTGTAAATGCCGACAATCAATCTACAATGCCGGATCATGTAATGTTAGCAACTCAACACTGACATAAGATGCACTGGAAAATACTCCAGGAAATGTCCACCACTACAAGAAAGGTCTTCAGAGCCATCAAGGATAGGGCAGTTTAGGGTTAGTTTGCACATAACCAGATAGAACTAGTCTTGTAGCTCATAAAAAATTCATATAGTTGCTCAACAAAGGCAAATTTACATAGTTTTATGAGTGCTCATTCATTTTGGAAGTTTGGAAGATCAGACTCTTTACCTTATAACAGAAGGCTGTCAATGCCAATGGGATAAACCTCTGGGTAGTTCCAGTAATTGCCAAGTTTTTCAACCATATGATATTGCCAGCTCAATGGATAAAATAATTATCCCAAACGTAAAGACTTTGATGTTCTTAGAGGAGGTGCATGGCATGTCTTAGAACTTTTATATAGCATACAGATTTATTTTGACCAAGCCTGTTCTGAGAAAGATATGTCAAGCCATTTCTTTTTAGCCTGGTGTTTTAGTTTTGCATTTTAAGACTGTTCTGAAAACAGCAAAAACTTTTTTTTATATATCCCATAGACATAAGTTCAGTGGACAAATTATGTTATACAAAAACAGCTATTGAACATAGCTGCGGGTCCTTACAGCGCTTTACAAATATATATATATACATCCAACCTCTAGGTCAGTCCTGTAGACTTGGAGGGCTACACATGGTTAATGTGTCTTAAGCTGGATAGCAGTGTGCTATACCTAAGGCTTCTAAAAGGCTCAGTAACAGGCAATCTGGCATTTCTTCTTCCTAAATATATGACTTGCAGAGAGGGGTTAGTCTAAGTTCTCTGTCGTCTTGGGGGAAACAGGAAACAAATGGGGTTAAGCTCCACCCTCCAGAGGCAGGACACTTTATAATTAATTAGGGGGGTGTACCATTCCATCTTAACCCCTCCACACAATACTCATCCTTTCGGTTTTTAAAGTGTCCTGCTTCCTGGGAGGATGGACAATCTACTTCACTGAGGATTTTGTCAGCAGGAGCTGACACTTGAGGTGACATAGGGAACAGGACTCCCTGTATCCTTAGAATTAGCCTCCTTCGTTGGATAGCCACCAGGGTCAGTTGAATAGCCCTTGCAGGTTAAAGAGACCAACCAGGCAATTCCTGCAATCCGGTAGGAGGGCCTGGTCGGGCGGCAAGAAAACTGTGAATAACTACCTGCCATTCCGCTGGTACTTGCAGGGTTCCCCAGGGTGCTCTCCTTTCTCGCAACCCCCCCCCCCAAGCGGTAGCACAGCGCAGGGTTTTTCGCCTCTCACTCAGTTGCCGCAGGTTACTACCAGGGAGAAGCGCGCTTACCTATTTAGCGTCTTTCCCTGGTCCTGCTCCCTCATAGCCGCAGATTCGCTGTTGCTGACAGCTTCCCTCTCTACTGCATTGCATTATCTGTGACAAAGAGGGGTAAGCGCAGCGAGCAGCAATGGTGCCTCAGCTGGAACGCACTCTGACCGCTCAAACTCAAGCGATAGAGGGAGCTACAGAAGAGGCTAACCACCTCCAGCGGTGGTCTCCTGTGATAACCAGCAATTGTACAGTGCAAGCCAGCCGCTTACACCTCCACTCCTACCCATTCATTCAGGTCCTCTCTTATGGCAGAAGGTAGGTCAGGGCGCATTTGGCCCTCCGTACGGGCCAGCTTTGTCAGTGGCGTGTGAGCTGCCGGGGGGCCCTGAGGGGGTGCGGGCCCTGGCCCGCTCGCACCCCCTACTCCCCCGGTAGTTCCGCCACTGGTACTCTGGTTCATGGTGTCAGCATGGAAGGGGGATCTCTAACTCAGATTTGCTGACTGTCCCAGTGGACAAAGTGTCCACAGGCCAATCCTGGGCAACACCGGAATGGAATGTGATATCAAGAGATGCCAGCCTGCTCGTCTGGGGAGCAACGTGGAGCAACTTGTCTGCACATGGTCTATGGTCTCAAGAGGAGTCCAGATCGTCAATAAACGTTCTGGAACTGCGAGCAGTAAAGCTAGCACTTATTCATTGGTCACACCTCATCCAAACAAAATCGGTATGGGTACAAAGTGATGTATGCTACCGCTTTGGTGTACATCAATCAGCAGGGAAGAAGGTGCATCAAAGCGGCAATAGCAGAAGCCCAACAAATCTTGAGTTGGACAGAGATGACCGCAGTAAGACTTTCCGCCATTCACATACCGGGTGTGTCCAACACAGATTTCCTCAACCGGAACCAACTGGATCCAGGGGAATGGAACTACATTCAGAGGCATTCTCAGTACAGGAGAGACGCTGGGGGAAACCACAGATCGACCTCATGACATCCAGAACCAATCGCAAAGTACCAATATTCTTTGCCCGCTACATGGACAAGACAGCAGTGAGTGTAGATGCCATGACTCAGTGCTGGAGGGTGGACCTGGCATATATCTTCCCTGTTCTTCCAATGCTACCGCGGGTTCTAAAGTAGATCAAACAGCCCCACGTCACGGCAATTGTAGTAACTCCTTACTGGCCTCAAAGAACTTGGTTCTCAGATCTCCAAGAGATGTGGATAACACAACCAATCTGCTTGCCTCCCAGGGCCGACCTCTTTGCCAGGGCCCCATTGCTCACCACAACCCGGGTTGTTTGATTTGACGGGATGGCTACTGAGGCAGCCATTTGGCAAAGACAAGGACTAACAGAAGAAATTATTACCATGATGCTTAAAGCATGCAAGCCCAAGTCAGGGAGAAGGCATCACTGGGTTTGAAGCACTTATTGGGCCTTGTGCAGAGAGAGCAGGACTTACCTTTTCTAGAACTTTGCATTCCACGAGAGCTCTCATTTCTCCAATGGGACATCCAATCAGGTCTGAAAC
This sequence comes from Xenopus laevis, assembly GCF_017654675.1. Taxonomy (NCBI): domain Eukaryota; kingdom Metazoa; phylum Chordata; class Amphibia; order Anura; family Pipidae; genus Xenopus; species Xenopus laevis. Next base: position 124,467,822 of record NC_054373.1, read on the forward strand.
TCAGTTCCCTGAAGGTCCAGGTATTGGCACTATCAGTACTTTTCCAGTCATGACTAGCTCTCGATAGTTTGATCCATACATCTGTACAAGGAGTGGCACACGTGGTTCCCCCATTCCGACCACCGGTACCAGGATGGGACCTAAGCCTAGTTTTTGAAGCTTTGATTGACCCACCATTAGAGCCTCTGGGAATGGTCTCCGACATGAGGCTGACACCGAAAGTGGTGTTTCTGGTAGCAATTTCATTGGCCAGAAGAGTATCTGAACTAAGCGCACTCTCCTGCAAGCCTTAATTTTTGTTTTTCCACAAAGACAAGGCAGAATTACATATGGTTCCTTACCTCCGACCCAAAGTGGTATCTGCGTTCCATGTGAACCAGGAGATCATAGTACCATCCTTGTGTCCTGATCCTAAGTGACAATGAATTACATATCCACAGTCTAGATGTTGTCAGAGCGCTACATTGGTATTTGGAATGATGAAAATCATTCTGTCTATCTCAATCCTTGTTTGTGTTGCCATTGGACTCCTGTCGAGGACAGCCAGCAACAAAGACTTCCATTGGCACGGTGGATCAAAGAGACCATATGACAGGCCTATCTGGCCAAGGGAAAACCTTCACCAGAGAGCATCCGAGCCCATTCTACTAGACTGCTATGGTAGCCTCTTGGGTGTGGTGCAATTCTGCTTCCCTGGATCAGATGTGCAAAGCTGCTACCTGGTCCTCAGTGCACACATTTACCAAATTTTACAAAATTGACATGATTTCCTCGGCTGAGGCTTCCTTCGGCCATAAGGTACTGCACTCATTTGTGTGTCTCCTCAATCTTAAATTCCCATCCGTCTGTTCTGGAGCTACTTTGTTAAGTCCCCATTCATTCCCTGTGTCCCCCAGAGACAACAGAGAAAACTGAATTTTTGTACTCACCGCTATCTGTTTTTCTGAGGACACAGGGCTTCCTGCCCTTATGATGAGTTCGACCACGTTGGTCACGATTGGGAAAACTCTGCACTATTTTAGTGTTATTGTTTTAGTTACAGCAGTTTCCTTGGTATAACCTGAAGGGATGAGTACTGTGTGGAGGGTTTAAGCCGAAGTGTCCAGCCTCCTAAGGGTGGAGCTTAACCCTATTCTTTCCCTGTGTCCCCCTATCGACAACAGATACCTTTTTGTTGATTAGTGCTGGTCTAATGATTCAATAAATCAGACTAATACCCCCTCTGCAAGTCATAGATTTAGGATTCCAGGGTCCATATAAAAATGAATACTAAGGGCATTGGTGTATATATGATACCAGTGGGTTCAGATCTGGAATTCAGTTAGTCGAAACTGATTATAATTTTTGACACTGGGTTAAATTAAATCAGACCATTTGCTTTATATTCTGCTTGAAACTCGTAAATAGGAATCAATACCAAATTCATTTTTGTACAAGAAATGCTTAGTTTTGAATGTCGCCTAAAGTAGATTTTACAACTTTATTCCATGTTTTATTGAATATTTATTTTCTCTTCCAGTCTCTTGACACTTTTAATTCGTTACAACCAAGCTTTTAATTTTATTATGTTTGCTACTTTTGTTAACGTACTTTAAATCAATCCACAGTGAAACTGAGGATAGCAACTTTATGTAAAGATAAGGTAGTGAAAGCACTGTGCAACTGGCCAGAACGTGATCTAATCCAATCCATGCTGAGGAAAGGCAGTGAGCTGTGGGCCAGTATCACTTGCAAATATTTGGTTATTGTAATCAAGTGAGCAGGCCCAGCATGCAGAAGACACAAAACATTAAAATTTTAGAAATTTAGAAAGAGTTCTGTGCTGTTCTGTGAAACAACACATAATTCTTCAAATTTCAAAAGGTATAACCTGATAATTATTCAAATCAAGACTTTCTGAGACAATTCCTTGGTGTGTTGTATGGTGTACATGTTGTTTCAGATAAAAAGCTTTGCAGACTTTTTTTCCTCTTTCAAATGGCATTTTAATTTTGATATTTGTAATAAATAGGAAGATTTTTTTGCCAATCCCAGCTCTGTGGATATAGAATCTGAAGAGTTCAAAAGCCTTCCTCCAGAGGTAAAGCATGAGATCCTGACTGACATGAAGGATTTTACAAAAAGAAGGAGAACATTGTTTGAAGCCATGCCCGAGGTAACGTCTCTCATGTCGGAAAGAATCATTACAAAAAAAGTACCTGAATACATGGACTGATTCTTAAATGGTCAGTTGTATTAGTAATGTTGGCAAAACTTTAGCGGTACAATGTTGTATTGGTTTCAAAAAAAATGTTGCTTATTATTCTGCAACACCCACCCCTTTCATTTTTGGGGGTGGGAGTATGTTTACAGTTTGGCTCATTTCATGCATTGCTTTTTTATATAAAGTTAGAGGTCAAGTTATCTGTGTTATTATGTTGTACATATTCTATTGTTCATTGTATAACAAAGCTGAATTGCATAAAATAACCACCAGGTGTCTTCATTTTACAAAAGCACAATTTTGTCTAGCATTAATGTGTTTCCTCTGTACCAGATAGTCCGACATCCTGCATCCTTTTTGTAACTGCTGGCACAAATGGAATTGAAGTAAAATAAGCTTTAAATCATCAAGGGTCTGTTAAGCAGCACAAAATATTTGAGCAACTGAGATTGCAACTTAGTGCTAACTTCCATAAGCTTCAAATCAGGGCATACCGTCTTGTTTCTAGTATTAAAAATACATCTACATTAAAATTAGCCTTAAATCATCTATGTATACATCACTAGCAAGTAACAATATTATTATAACAAACAGAAGACAACAAATTAACAAACAAGGATTCCAGTATGAAAGAGAAAGACAGTGCCTTGCCTTGAGCAGCTTACAAACTCAACATGTGGGGAACAGCTAAAATAACTGTAACTTGATGGGTCTGCAAACTGGCAGTTGGGAATAGGACCCTAATGTTGGGAGGCAAAAGTTAGAATTGTGATTGAGTGTATTAGGAGATTCAATATTTTTTAATTATACTTCTTGAGCCCAAAGTTTCTCATAGTATATACTTCTCATAAGCATCTAGTTTCTGTTTTCTAGAGGAAAGATAGTCATGATATGAACATTTGCAATTTACTCATATATTTAAAGCATATTGCATTGTCTTCCCTTTGTTTTTTACTTTTATTTGTATGTGTGCTTCTTATTCAACTGTCCATATACCTGACAATTATTTTGCCACAAAGGATTCCAGCGATTTCTCCCAGTACCAGCTGAAAGGTCTGCTGAAAAAAAACGATCTGAACAAGTGCATTGATAACGTGCGAAAGGAGCTGAACCAGCAGTACTCTGGGGAAGTCCAAGCTCAGTTTGAGTCCGAAGGAGGCTTTCTGAAAGAGGTGGAAACCCGCCGTCTGGTCTCTGAGGACGATTCTCATTACATTCTAATTAAAGGTATAATGAGACAGAACCATAATTGCTTAGTGGGAGAAATGTCATCTGTGCCAGAATGTTTTTTTTATTTTTTGCAGTAGCTTAGAAAAACTTTTTCTTACATTTTAAAAAAAAAATTCATAATTTGTGTGCACAACATTTTTTATTGGTGCTTTAGACACACTTTGGCTGTGCCTAGTCTGTATTCACTTACAAATGTGCTTTTATATAGAAATCACGAACTGAGCTATAAAACAAAGATTATGCATGCACATAGTCTGCTACAGGTAGAATGATTGACGCAAATCCCTCGTTTGTTGTAGAGAGATTAATTAGCTTGTAAAAGCAAGTGAACCTGCTTGAGTCTTCATGAAAAAAGTCAGGAAAAATTTAGTGGTATGACCAGTGATGCTGCTAGACATGAATTCCAGTTAAAAGTGCAGTATGGGCATGGCTTTATATAACTTTACTTAAAACGTAACTTAAAACTAATGCAGTGTTGTTACACTAGATTTTTTTTTTTCAAATTGGGATGTCCAACCAGTTTCCCGTTAGCTATTTTTATGGAAAACTTTCTGTATACTTTTACTGCATTTCACTGATACTGGAAAATGTACAGTACCTAAACATCTGATTGAAGGACACTAGCGGACATTATCTGTACTGATTTATACTGTTATACTATCTTGCAGACTTAGAGGCACATTTATCAAGGGTCGAATTTCGAATTCATTTGAGTTTTTTTTTAACTCCCATAAATTTGACATTTGAAAAGTCAAATTTTGTAAACTCTAACTAAATTTATTTTTTTTTTCTCTAAAAAAACCTCAAATGTCAGGAAGGCTGCAAACATCACCAAATTGATCTCTGCACCTCTCCCATTTACTTATACAATAATTTGGCAGGTTTTAGATGGCGAAAAGTCGAATTTGAGTTCTTAAAGGGCCAGAGTATGATAAATCTCAAAAATTCAAATGTAAAACTTGAATCGAGTTTGGATAATTCACAATTCAAATTTGAGAGTTTTGACCAAAGAAAAAAATTTAATTTAAATTTTCACTTGGACCCTTAATAAATCTGACCAAATACAGACCGAAATGGACATTGGACATGGGCCTTGTTTTTAATGGACGATTTTAATTGGTTACAATAAAGGTTACGTTTCCAATCCTTATGATAAGTGCCCAAATTAGCTCTGTTCTGTCTGTTTCTATGTATTGACAAGTTGACTTTGGACTGATTTTACCATCCACTCATTTGGTGACCAGGCTAAACAAACTGTGCATGGCCAGCCTTACTTGCTAGCAGTAAAGTGTTGTCATACACCAGTAATCATCATTGAAAGATTTATTTTCTGTTTAAGAGAGCTAATCCCTTTAGATAACTGCCATCATTGTGTTTTTACAGTGATCTGTATTTTTGAAAATGTGTAATTCAAGAAATACTTACTGACTTCTTAATATTTCCTTATGGAATTCCATGTTAATACTGTGCATTTCTTTTCATTGTATTCTGTTCAGGAATTCAGTCAAAACAGGAAGAGAAAAAAGTTGATTCTCCTCCACAGTCCATTACCTTTAATTCCTCTCAAACTCCCAAAACGTACCTTGATTTAAAACTAGCTTCTGCTCACAAAACAAAACCTTTACAAACCAGTTCTGCTGAAGCAGCACCCCCTTCTCCAAGGACACTCTTTGCTATCCAAGAGGCAATGGCGGAGAGCTGGGATCATGAAAAACACGAGAAGCCTTCTGTGTCTGGCTGTGAAGCAGAAGGGAATGTATCACCCAGGACCCTACAAGCAATTTATCAGGTTCTTGCAGAGGATGAAGCAGGGGAGAGTAATAAGATAAAGGTGGTTCTGCAAAGTGATGAAGAGAGGAAACCTAAAACAAAGGTACTAGTAATAAGCAGTTCAGATGAAGAGGATGATTGCTTAAACTATCAGGATGGAACAAAAACTACTCTTGGAGCCTCTTTAATAAAGAGTATTTCACCCAGTTCTATGCAGTGTCAAGAATCTACTGCAGACAGTCTGCCGAACTACACACGTTCTAAACCTGTCTCACAAATAGAGGAGCCAATGGCTGACCATAATCTGCAAGGTGATAATTGTAATGTCCCTAATGCCAAAGATAAATTAATTGTTCCACCTTCGTTGGGCAATGTTGACAAACCTATTATTTTGAGTAACACGATTCCAGTTAATTCTGAATTCCGAATCCCGTTACTTCCTGTGAATATGAGCATGCGAGAAACTGTAATAATTCCTAACAACACTGGTAGCTTGGGCTCTTCCAGATATATTAGCCTAGAAAGAGATGCCACAAAGCAAGGTTTTTCTGACAATCCAGTTGGGGATTTAGTGAGGAGTCCAGATGAACCTGCCCTGAACGCCTCATCAGCCTTGAGTGACCGCAAAACCTCTGCTACTCAGTCGTTATTATGTAACAACATCGAGTGCACGGAGCAAAGTATGGTTCAAGGTTGTAGTAATACCCTGGATGTTACACAGGCTACGCAACCTTCAGGAGGATCAGAGGTGAATAAACCTGCAGAGTACAATCCACAGGTTAAGAAAGTATTTGGCAGCAATGACTCAAGTGCCATGTATGTGCCAATGACCCCTGAAAGTATAATTGTTAGTGATGAGGAGTTTGTTAATGAGAAGAAGGAGGACTCTGATTCAGATGGTAAGTTGTTTGTTGCTGTTTTGTGCAGCTTGACCAAATATTATTTTAGTAGATACCTGTAAATATCATTTAAAATCATCAGGTTTCTTTGTGTTGGTCATTTTGAATTGGCAGGTTTTATTGTTGGTTGATTAGAAAGGCTCGAGCAGTTATGAATAGGCCCCTATGTGTATGTAGCCCTAATCATATAAACCTTACATTTTTAGTTCATGTACAACATCTTCTGTTCTTCTCAGACAGTTTCATTGAAGTGGACAGTGAATTTAGCACTAGCAACTCCCAACATGTGGTATTTAAAGAGCCAGGAGATACACGTGAAACTGCAACTAACTTTCAGGCAGTTGAAGAAGGTAATTCTGGAAGTCAAGACATCCCCCTTGAACATGATAGTGGAGAACCACATGAACAGTCAAACAGTGAAGAGTCGAAAGATTTGGATGACGTTAGCAACGAATGGCAAGACATTAGTGTGGTAAGAAAGCTGTATATTTAACTGGAGGCACTGCTTTAAATATATGTGTTACTCTCACTTTTATTCTGTAAGCCTTTCCTCAAAGCATAGACTTCTGTACAAAGTGACTTTCAACATTTTTATTTATCTATATGTGTTAGAGCTGCCATAATGCTTCCTATTTCTTGGAAAGAAAATCTATACAAATTTATATTGTTTTCAAAGGACATTGGGGTCAGTTTTTTGCGCCTTTAAAATAACTTGCCTTTGATGCAAACTGCTTTTTTTCTAACACTTCTTCTCTTCATCATATAACTACAGGAGGAACTTGAATCACTTGAGAACAATCTGTATGTTCAGCAAACATCTCTCCAAGCTCAGCGGCAACAGCAGGAACGTATAGCTGCCACTGTTACAGGACAGATGTGCCTAGAAAGCCAGGTTTGTACAAAACTCGTAATATATGGACCGACTCACAATATACTGTTTGAACAGAATATAAAAGTCACAATATAAGACTGATTAGTAAATATTTCAGATTATTAGTGCATGGCAGCTCTGAAACCAATGCAATTATCATGAGAAATTAATTAGCAACCCTAGCCCTGTAGAATCAGCTTCTATGAGAGGCACACCTCAATTTGCACAACCCCTAAGCTTAGTTTATCAACTAGATCACACTGAGCAAGTGTCACTGACACTTTTAACAAAATCCAAGATGGTGATGCCCTGTGCATAACTTTGAAGGCCTTGATCATTAGTACTATAGAGATGCTGAAACTTTAGGCTGGTGCAATAAGTTCAGTATATAAAATATATCATTTCTAGCAATATTCATTTTTATGGCTTAGTCAACATATCAGTGGCATAGAGGAATTGTTTTCCTTGAGACAAACCTATACTATAAGAGTATTAACAAACATTTATAGTGGTCATGCTTAAAGGAGAACTAAAGCCTAAAAAATAATATGGCTAAAAATTCCATATTTTATATAATGACCCTATTGCACCAGCCTAAAGTTTCAGCTTCTCAATAGCAGCAATGATCCAGGACTTCAAACTTGTCACAGAGGGTCACCATCTTGGAAAGTGTCTGCGACACTCACATGCTCAGTGGGCGCTGAGCAGCTGTTGAGAAATTAAGATTAGGGGTTATCGGAAATTATCAAGCAGAACATAAGGTTTGCCTGTAATATAAGATGATACTACAGGGTATTAAATTCTCGTGTTAGTTGCACTGGTTTCTGTGCTGCCATGTAGTAATTATCTGTATTAATTACTAATCAGCCTTATGTTGCAACATTAGTATTCAATGTGTTCTGTATATTTTGAGCGAGTCCCTAAGCTCAGTAACTGACAGCAGCACAGAGCATGTGCAGTGAATCAGTAGAAAAGAAGATGGGGAGCTACTGGGGCATCTTTTGAGAGACAGATCTTTACTGCTAAAGGGTTGTGGTTGCCTTGGACAGGTACAGAAGCCCAAAACATAATGTACAACATTTCTAGCCTACTTCTTTAGTTCTCTTTTAATGATCATTCAGGGTTCGTCCCCTAGGACAGGTCAGGGGTAGGGTGAAGTGGTGATTAAAGACTTCTCACACATATGTTACAAACGTCTCAATGAAAATATCTTTTTATGTAACCTGATGATTTTTCATTGTTTTAGGAGTTGCTACAGTTGTTTGGCATCCCATACATTGTAGCCCCCATGGAGGCAGAAGCTCAGTGTGCCATCTTGGATCTTACTGACCAAACATCCGGAACAATCACAGATGATAGTGATATATGGCTTTTTGGGGCACGACATGTGTACAAGAATTTCTTTTCTCAAAATAAACACGTTGAGTACTACCAGTATGCGGATATTCACAATCAGCTTGGTAAGGTCCCTGTAGTATTTGGGCCAATTTTAGTGTGTATTGTAAGATTATAAAGAATTAATCATTTGTTTGCTCTGCAAGTAAGTGCCATTTTGTTAGACACCCCTCTGGGAATTTAATTGCTAACCTGGCCAGCACTCCTCTTGTGTAACAAAAAAAAACAGTATTTTTATAACCTATATTTCTATTCTGGCCCTCTCCTATTCATCTTCCAGACTCGCATGCAAACCTCTGCCTGGTTGCTAGGGTAAACTGGATCCTTGCAACCAGATGAAATTCCAGACTGAAGAACTACTTAACAAAAAGCTTAATAATTCAAAAACTACAAAATGTAAGGCCAATTGCAAATAGTCTCAGAATGTTAGTCTACATCATACCAAACGTTTACTTAAATGTGAACTAGCCCTTTAAAACTGTCCCTCTTGCTTTTAGAGCCACCATGTTTTACAAACCAAGAACAACACACATGTTCACTCAGCTTAGCATGCAGAACATCACAGTTTGGTCCCTGATAGTTAAAGGGGAGGTTCAATTAACTTTTACAATGTTATAGAATGGCTAATTCTAAGCACCTTTTCAGTTGGCTTTCATTTTTTTATGGTTTTAAAACTACAAATGTATTGTTTTTGCTATCTTTTTATTACTCGTCTTCCTATTCATATTCCTGTCTCTTATTCAAATCAGTTTATGGTTGCTAGGGTAATTTGGGCCCTAGTAACCAAATTGCAGAAACTGGAAAGTTGCTGAATACAAAGCTAAATAACTCAAAAACCACAAATTAAAAAAAATGAAAACCAAATGCAAACAGTCTCAGAATAGCACTCTCTACATCATGCCAAAAGTCAACTCAAAGGTGCACAACCCCTTTAAAGGAGTAAAAACAAGATTTATTGATATGTATGTACCAGTTTGATAAGATTTTTTTTATGGGTCACATTAGGATTTACAATAATTTTGAGGAATTTACCAAACTGATTTGTTTTTTGGGGTTTTTTTGTACCCCAATTCACTTCAATCAAAATAATGCTCTAAGAATCAAGCAATGCTAAAAGAATGTATGCAAAATTTAATGGAACACTAGATCGCTCAATGAATGGGGCTTGTGTAGTTACTTTTTGCCTACCGTTTTAATCAATATGTATGTATCTTACAAGGCTTAAATATGGAGCGGCTTCAGTTTCACCTGTGATATTAAATTTTTTCTGATGGCAAAAAGTATGCTCAGCACAATCCCTATTCATTTCACTCTTGTTGCAAAGGGGGTATGCTGCCACTTTAAATTAAAGAGGATATTATAATTTTGCATCTTAAAAGAAAGCTATAAAAAAGAGTTACATTTAACTTATATTATACCTAAAAGTTTTGTTTTTTCCAAACATCTGAAGGTTTAGACCGGTCAAAGCTAATAAATTTAGCATACTTGTTGGGAAGTGATTACACAGAAGGGATCCCGACAGTCGGTTACGTGTCGGCTATGGAAATCCTGAACGAGTTCCCTGGGCAAGGCCTGGAACCTCTTGTAAAGTTTAAGTGAGTTGTTTATCACACATTACACACACAATTTCACAAGTATCTTTTCGAGAAGATTATTGAAAATGTTATAAATGCAAACGTTTTTTAATCATAGTCTGATACCGATACTATCTTGCTGCATGGAAAATCTGCTATTGATCATCATCAATACATCCTCTATAACCGGCTCACCTGGAAGGAGCATTAGCAATGCACCCTGTATGTAAACAATGTATGTTATATTTTATGGTGAGTCTAGGGTCCTTCCTCACAACTACTGGCTACAACATTTTATCTTTTACCCAACATCATGTACACATTGCTTTGGTCATTTACTATTCACTAAACTAAAGGGATACAACACTAGGACTTGCATAGATCTTACCTTGCTTAGATAGCTCACCAACTAAAGCTGGTTTTAGAATGGTGTACCTACAAGTATTATGGGTGGTGGCACATGGGGAGGTTAGACGCCCGGTGACGGACGAGTAATCTTCTCGAAATGCCTTCCCGCCAGAAAGAATAGGAATCGCCGGGGGGTGGCATATGAATCGCTTCGAGTTCAGAATTCCGAAGAGATTCGTATGCCAAGCCACCAGCGATTTCTTGCCAGCTGGAAGGCATTTGGGGAGATTAGTCACCCCAAAAGGATTTGTCGACGGGTCACTAATCTCACAATCTGCCACCACCCTAAAGCTGTTAAGTGATACCTCGTTGTGCAATATATATATATAGTTATGGGTCAAGCTTCCTAAAATAAAGTGTTTACATGTACAGGTATGGGATCCATTATCCGGAACCCATTATCCAGAAAGCTCCAAATTACGGAAAGGCTGTCTCCCATAGACTCCATATTATTCAAATAATCCATTTTTAAAAAAATGATTTCCTTTTTCTCTGTATTAATAAAACAGTACCTTGTACTTGATCCCAACTAAGATATTGGGTTTACTGGGTTTATTTAATGTTTACATGATTTTCTAGTACTTAATGTATGAAGATCCAAATTACGGAAATATCCCTTATCCGGAAAACCTCAGCTCCTGAGCATTCTGGATAACAGGTCCCATACCTGTATTATAAATATCTTTCCCCAAAGATCTTGCATCCTGGTGCCTGCACTTCAATATAAAGCTAAAAACTAAACATGATTGTTGATTTTGTTGTTTGATCCAGAGAATGGTGGAGTGAAGCTCAAAAGGATAAGAAAATGAGGCCTAATCCAAACGATACTAAAGTGAAAAAGAAACTGCGGCTCTTGGAGCTCCAGCAGAGCTTTCCAAATCCAGCTGTAGCCAGTGCATATCTAAAGCCTGTGGTGGATGAATCAAAAAGTGCTTTCTCCTGGGGACGACCAGACCTAGAACAGATCAGAGAATATCCTTTATTTTTTCTTAATAACCACCGGGTCTTCTCAATAACGAGTTATACTCCTTTTTTCCCCTACTTCTAATGATGTCACTTCCTGTTTCTTGATGGTCAGCAGATCGGGTTGCGGACAAGGTACTTGCTGGTGCGGTTGGCAGGTCGGGTTCAGGTTTAACAAATTGGTTCCGCGCAGGACTGTGTCAACATTGTGTGTTGAAAAGAAATTCACATTAGCCTCCACTCTAAATGAGCCACCCTGATAAAGTATACTAAATATGATGCCTGTTTCATAGTAGTCTGTAGACTTGTCGGGGTTACTATTAATTCAGTTGCAATTACAGAAGCGTCACCAGAAACAAATGTTTTTTCTTAACTGCAATCACATTCTGTGAGAGCCGCTTTGGCTGGTATCGGTTAAAGACTGATGAAGTGCTGCTGCCGGTGCTGAAGCAATTAAATGCACAACAGGTTAGTATTTCTCCTGGCTAGATGACTGAACAGTGAAGTAGTTGCAAGTCTTAAAACTGATGGAACAATCCCATTCCTTCGCTATTGACTATTACCAGCCATGTCTTAAAATAGTAGTATTGCCTTTTATTTGCTTGGACCTGCAAAACTGATTGTAATAAATGATGTGTTTTATTCAAATCTTTTTTTTTTTTTTCTTCTCCCTCAGACTCAGCTTCGAATAGATTCATTTTTCAGGTTGGAACAGCATGAAGCCGCTTGTTTAAAGAGCCAGCGATTGCGCAGGGCTGTAACTTGCATGAAAAGAAAGGAAAGAGACGTGGAAGCAGAAGAAGTAGAAGCAGCTGTTGCAGTCATGGAGAGAGAATGCACAAATCAACGTAAAGGTCAAAAGACAAATACAAAATCCCAAGGTACGAAAAGGAGAAAGCCAACAGAATGTTCTCAGGAGGATCAGGATCCTGGAGGGGGATTTATTGGCATTGAGTTGAAAACGTTATCTTCTAAAGCATATTCTTCAGATGGATCCAGCAGTGATGCAGAAGACCTGCCCTCTGGCCTAATTGATAAGCAGAGTCAAAGTGGCATAGTTGGCAGACAAAAAGCAAGTAACAAAGTAGAAAGTAGTAGTTCAAGCGACGATGAAGACAGAACAGTCATGGTTACGGCAAAACCTGTATTTCAGGGCAAAAAAACTAAATCAAAATCTATGAAAGAAACTGTGAAAAGAAAATGAATTCTCCTACATATTAACAGTGTGATTTTGCTTTTTACAAATACATGGGATCAGTCTTAACTAGATGTGTATCATTGCTTGACTTCATTAAATTCATATTTATAAATAATCCTTTAGGAGTTTTTGTGCATGGGTTTTTTTCATTTTTAATGTGTGCAGTTGTTTAAGGAGAAATATGTAATAGTTTTTCAGTTGGTATTTTGAGTTGTACAAGAAAACAATTGCAACAACCAGTGGTAAAATGGAGGGGGAAGTAAATGTGTAGGGCTGTTTACGACATTTGCAGTGTCTGGGTAAACGTAATTTAAAGGGGTTATTCACCTTTAAATTAACTTTTAGTACGATCTAGAGAGTGTTATCCTGATACAATGTGCAATTGGTTTTTATTATTGCGGTTTTTTAAGTTATTTAGCTTTTTTTATTCAGCATTCTGCAGTTTGGAATCTGGTTGCTAGGGTCCAAATTACCCTAGCAACCATGCATTTGTTTAAATAAGAGACTGGAATATGATTAGGAGAGGGTCTGAATAGAAATATGAGTACTTAAAAGTAGCATTTGCAGCCTTACAGAGCATTTGATTTTAGATAGGGTCAGTACCCCCATTTGAAAGCTGGAAATAATCTGAAAAAACTGCAAATAATTCATAGTAACATAGTAAGTAAGGTTGAAAAAAGACACATGTCCATCGAGTTCAACCTTTTTTTTTTTTTTTTTTTTTATTAACTACCTATCTGCCAGTTGATCCAGAGGAAGGCAAAAAACCCATCTGAAGCCTCTCCAATTTGCCTTAGAGGGGGAAAAATTCCTTCCTGACTCCAAAATGGCAGTCGGACTAGTCCCTGGATCAACTTGGACTATGAGCTATTTCCCATAACCCTGTATTCCCTCACTTGCTAAAAAGCCATCCAACCCCTTCTTAAAGCTATCTAATGTATCAGCCTGTACAACTGATTCAGGGAGAGAATTCCACATCTTTACAGCTCTCACTGTAAAAAACCCCTTCTGAATATTTAGGCGGAACCTCTTTTCTTCTAATCGGAATGGGTGACCTCGTGTCAGCTGGAAAGACCTACTGGTAAATAAAGCATTAGAGAGATTATTATATGATCCCCTTATATATTTATACATAGTCATTATATCACCCCTTAAGCGCCTCTTCTCCAGCGTGAACATCTCCAATTTGGCCAGTCTTTCCTCATAGCTAAGATTTTCAATACCTTTCACCAGCTTAGTAGCCCTCCTCTGTACCCTCTCTAATACAATAATGTCCTGTTTGAGTGATGGAGACCAAAACTGTACGGCATATTCTAGATGGGGCCTTACAAGTGCTCTATAAAGTGGAAGAATGACCCCCTCCTCCCTTGACTCTATGCCCGTTTTAATACAGCTCAAGACTTTATTTGCCCTTGATGCTGCTGACTGGCATTGCTTGCTACAGCCAAGTTTATCATCTACAAGGACTCCAAGGTCCTTTTCCATAATGGATTTGCCTAGTGCAGTCCCATTAAGGGTATAAGTGGCTTGGATATTTTTACATCCCAGGTGCATGACTTTACATTTATCAACATTGAATCTCATTTGCCACTTAGCTGCCCAGATTGCCAGTTTGTCAAGATCATGTTACAAGGATGCCACATCCTGGATGGAATTAATTGGGCTGGATAATTTTGTGTCATCTGCAAACACTGATACATTACTTACAATAACCTCCCCTAAGTCATTAATGAACAAGTTAAATAAAAGTGGACCCAATACTGAGCCCTGGGGGACCCCACTAAGAACCTTACTCCAAGTAGAGAATGTCCCATTAACGACCACCCTCTGTAGCCAGTTTCCTATCCACGTGCAAACGACTTCATTAAGCCCAACAGACCTTAGTTTAGAAAGCAGTCGTTTGTGGGGCACAGTATCAAACACTTTGGCAAAATCCAAATAGATCACATCTACTGCCCCCCCACTATCCAGAATCTTACTTACCACATCATAAAATGCAATCAAATTCGTCTGACATGAACTATCCTTCATAAAGCCATGCTGATTGTTGCTCATAATGCCATTCATTAGGACAAAATTTTGAATGTGATCCCTTAACAAGCCTTCAAATAATTTGCCCACCACAGATGTCAAGTTTACTGGCCTATAATTGCCAGGCTGAGATCGTAATCCCTTTTTAAATATTGGAATAACATCAGCTTTTCTCCAATCCATAGGCACCATACCAGATGACAGTGAATCTGAGAAAATCAGAAATAAGGGCTGGTCTAAAACTGAACTAAGCTCTCTTAGAACCCGGGGGTGTATGCCATCAGGCCCTGGAGCCTTGTTTACATTAATTTGTATTAAAGCTTTTTGAATCATATCCTGAGTCAGCCACTGACTAGATTGAGCTGAACCATTCGTGCAGTTATTAAGTGAGCCTGTGAACCCAGACTCCTCTATTGTATACACTGAAGAAAAGAACTGATTTAACACATTTGCCTTATCTGTAACTGTTACAACCATACTGGTACCATTATTTAATGGAGCAACACTCTCAACCTGCATCTTTTTACTATTAATATATTTAAAAAACTTTTTAGGGTTAGTTTTCACCTCCACCGCAATTAACTCTTCATTTCTTTTCTTAGCCTTCCGGATTGCTGATTTACAACAATTCAAAAACTATTAAAAGAAATAAAATAATGAAGACCAATTAAAAAGTTGCTTAGAATTGGCCATTCTATAACTTATTAAAACTAACTTAAAGGTGAACCACCTCTTTATGTTTTTGTTTTTTTTTATAACCCACACTGTATAACTCTGCAACTGTTTCTCAGATAAAAATCTGATTCCTAACTGGACCATAATATGAGCAAATCGTGTTTGTTTTACGGATGTTAACTTCAGCTTAAGTCGTTTTATTTCATTGTGTTGCATTTTATGTCTTACTTGTGCACACATAAATGGAATGTAAAAACTTGTATTTTTGTGAGTAAATGAGGCCAACTAGTTCTTTTTACCTTGTCTGTATGTTTTGTTTTGTCTGTTAGTATGCAAAGCACCAAGCTCCAATATGAACCATATATTCCCAGGGCTGATGATGCCCTTTACATCTGTAAGAGCATTTTTTGGAACCCGTACCCGCAACCTGCAATCCGCGACCCGCTGACCATCAAGAATCAGGAAGTGCTGTCATCTAAAGTAGGCATGGTCAGAAAAAAAGGAGTAAAACAGGAAGCGCTGTCATTGTAAACCGGAAGTGACATCATCGCAAGTGGACGTGATAAGAAAAAAGGAGTAAAAATCGCTACTGAGAAGACCCACGGCCCAACCCGCAGAACCGCCGGCCTGCATCTATACCCGCACCCACAACTTCTACCCGCAACCCACAGGGTACCGCAAGTTTTTTGCGGGTAACCCGCAGGTACCCAACCTGCTGCAGGACTCTTCTGTGAACTACCATGCCAACCATATGTCAGAATAGCAGTCACATTGTTATGACCCAGTTTATAAAATATGTTGGCAGCACTCAGATGATCTTCCAAAGCATTATACGCTTTGTTTTCAAGAACATCGTTTGCTTGTCTCACATGGCCAGTGCTTGTGGAGCTGTAAGGCAAAAGGATATTAAAAAAGTCATTATAACACTGACTGCAGATACTGTACATGAATACACAATTTGGACATTAATGGACATAATTATTTAGGTTCCATTTTAACAATTATTGTGGTAATGCCAATACAATTTCATTCATTTTACTCCACCCTCTTTTGTGGGGGTGATGTTTCAAAAGTAGCTAGATATGGGGGGGAGTGTAGATGCAACAGATATAACTGCTGTATCACTCTTTTCCAGGGAGATACAATATAGCCTAACGACACACAAGTGTAGGTCCCCCCTTTTTATTAGATACAAAGTTGGAAATACAATGAGGCAGATTCATTAAAGGGCGAAGTGACTAACGGTAGCGAAAATTCACCAGCGTGACGTCATTCCGTTACTTCGCCGATTTACTAACGGGCGCAGGTGTAATTTCGCTAGCGAAGGAGATAGACTCTAGTGGTAATTCGCTCTTTCACGCCTGGTGATGTCTCTGTCGAAGGGATGTAACTACTCAAATTCACTAAGATGCGGATTTTACTGAACGTTACCTCTTGCGCCAGACTTGCCTTCACCACCTCAGACCAGGTGATGTGCAATAGAGTAGATAGGACTTCCTCAAAAAATAGTTTAACATTTTTATAAGTCCCAAAAAACGCTGGCGACATTTTTTCAGGGTGATAGGCTGCAAAAGAGCGTACATTTTTTCTGGGGTACCTGGCTTCCCCCCTACATTTTCCAGCATATGGCACATAAACTATACACTGGGCTCATGTGTAGGGCAATATAACAACTCTATTTTGTTTTATTAAGGTTCCCTGGGCTTGTGTAATGTAATGTATTGGCTGCAACATATATGTCCATTCAACTTTAACTTCCCACCGTATGCAAATTCGCCAACGCTAGCGCAACTTCGCTTCTCTTGCCACAGTAACGCTAGTGCTACTTTGCCAGCATTCGGCGCCCTAGACGCAACTTTGGATTTTAGTGAACTAGCGTTGTCCTTGCGAATTAACGCCTGGCGAAGTGTTGCGGTGAGCTAAGCGGACGCTAGCGCACATTTGTCACTTAATGAATCTGCCCCAATTAATCTTGGTAAAAGCACCATTTGCCACAAGCCAGAATACTGACACTAACTCTTGTTCTCTACACTTTACTCCATCAAGAGCGCCACACTTACTCCGTTTTTCCTCTGATACTTTTGGATGGCGCTTTAGGTAATGAAATACTTGACGTGCAAAAAGGGGGGGATCTTTGCCCTCTGTCTACACCTTGGGCAACTTATGTGACGGGAAGCACAGCTGGCAGAATCCCCTGTCCATGAGCATAGAAGGTTGTGCTTAGACTATCTTCTCCATTCTGTTGTATGGAGACTCATCTGCTGGGGGAGGAAACACAGATATCCATGAAGGATAGGTGTCCTCTTCTTCTTTAAAAGGCCAACAAGAGCTAAATAGGGATTTTCCCTTAATGATAATACAGTTGTGGCTGATAAGATGTTATTTGAGATATGGCATGTACAGTCTGTGAGTAATGAACCAGTATCCCAAAGAATACAGCTTTTATAAATCCTACAAATAAGCATCTGACATCTATTTTAATGCAGTCGTTACAGTATTTGGTTCTTTTGTAAGACTCCCTATTACTGCAGTCTGGGTGAGCAAGGTGATTCAAGATGAGTGGCTTCCTGGATGGTCTCCATAGTAACCTCCCTTGGAGAGAGCAGGTTACCTGAGCTTCTAAAATAATGGATGTTAACAATTATTTGGGAAATGGCTTGATATTTTTCAAGCTACGACCAGGAGTTCTGCCATAGCTATGGCAGGCTGCCTTTTGGTTGCATAACTGGGCTGCCAGTCTTGGCTCAATGAAATCACCAATGCATACAGGCAAGCGTTTGTGTGGAGAGGGACTTGAAAAAATTATTTTTCAAACAATTTGCGAATAGAACCCTTCTGTCACAATCCAAACTCTACGCTACACTCTTGGGTACTGTTTTGTTTCTCTGGTGTTCTTTTAAAACTTGTTTTTTAAAAATGTGTCAGCCATTTACCTGCTTCCAAAAGTATCAAGGACAGTAAATACTTTTTTTATGTATATTAAACTCCCATTCTTGCGCATCTATTCTGTCAAGATCAAAAGATCTTCCAGAACTTTGTCAAGTGACTGAAGGTGTCTGACACTGTGTTGGGAGGTATTACAATAGGGCCACTGACTTCAGGAATTCATCATTGAGGAAGATAAGCTGGAATTTCAGACCATTCCCTCAGAGTGATTATTTCAATTCTGGGTTTCATAAAGAAAGCCCAAAAGAAAAGCTTTCTTTGAGACATTGAGAGAATTTTTTTAAATTGTCAATTATGTATTTGTTCCCTCAAAAAATTGTTTAGAAAGCTTCTGTTCAGATTAGGTCTCAAGTAATGGAAGAATGCTGTATGCAGGCTGTAGTTTCTCTGAACATGTAGGACAAGGTGCAGAGTAGAGTGCTGCTGGGGTACAAGTCAGTGCTATACTAAACACCTGCCATAGGATTCTGCTGCACCTCGTGACCCCTGGCACTACCTAGTCTGCGTGTATGTATACTCTTTGTGCTCCATTGTAAAGTGCTGCACCATAGGGCACAACCCAATGGCCAATACTGTATGTAAAGTGCAAAAAAACAAGGTGTTTTAACCTGTTTTTTTTTGTAAACTGCTTGTTGCTTCTTGCATGATTAATGAAACCAATGGCATCACCAAGCAGAAAGTAAAAAGCTGTAACAGCAGTAGTCTGTAACAGCTGATAAGGCACAAGCTGACGGAGGGAAGACATTATCTTTCTTATCTTATGCACAATTATCTAATATTTTACTATGTAACAATAACACAAAGCACGCTTCATACCAAACTATGAGGTATAATGACACTGGCTATGGCTCTGTTAAAAATAGCCCAGGGGATCATTCAAGGGCATCACGTTATAAAATGAAATGTATTTATGTGAAACACAATTAGTTGGAGATATACGGCACCTTTTATTGCAAAAGGAGGAAAAACCCTGTAGTAGGTTTGTACAATGAAACTCCCTAAAGAATATTACAATGTGGGATGATAATAAATGACTTTCCCAAACTAAATTCAGTGTAAGATCCATCCCATCAGCCCGTCCTACTCAGCCTTTTTCAAGGATTCTGTTCACACAGAAGAAATATGAGTGTCCCGGTCACAGCTGTTAGGAGTCATTAAGTCTCATCCCTCTGAAGAAAACCTTCCTGTCACATTACCAGTGCGAAACAGACTCAAATACATTCTCTGGCAGTGTGTGGAAGAAACGTCTAAAACCAAGTAACAATCCAGGGAATGTAGGGCTGTTCTTTCAGCCGGCTGACATCCTCCATTGTGGGCAAGGTAAAGTCATTGTCTTAATCTTCGCTCTATACTTGTGGCTTATATAAAGATTTAGCCTACTACTGCCACTGAAAGGAACAAATATTTTTGAATAGCTGGCAAGTTAAAATGGAACATTAAAATTAAAATGGCACTAACATCTGGAAACAAATGACTCCTGTGTGAAATGTGAAGGATCTGCAGCCTTGTATGTTTCAGCTAGTGTGTGTGTGCTAATAGAGAGGATTTGAAGGAAGGGGACACTAAATATAACCTCTTTCATTATTAAGGTGCAACCACAATAGAGAAGAGTGGCAGTAATTAACCAAAAGTGGTGTACAGTATTTATCCAGGAGGAACTGTCCTTCAACTTATCCATTTATCTCCAATCCTCTTTTTCTTTTTTAAGATATTTTCCCTTTTAAATGTTAGTGTTAAAATAAAATTATTTCTCTACATATGCACTTTCAAGTAGTACAGGTAAGAGATTCATTATATAGAAACCTATTATGCAGAAAGCTCCAAATTACAGAAAAGCCGTCTACCAAAGACACCATTTTATCCAAATAATTAAAATTTTTAAAAATGATTTATTTTTTTTAATGTAATAATAAAACAGTAGCTTGTACTTGATCCAAATTAAGATATAATTAATACTTATTGGAAGCAAAACCAGCCTAGCGGGGTTATTTAATGTTTACATGATTTTCTAGTAGACTTAAGGTATGGAGATCTAAATTACAGAAAGATCCATTATCCGGAAAACTCCAGGTCCCGAGCATTCTGGATAACAGGTCCCATACCTGTACAAAAAAAGTCAGTCATGCATGATATAAATATACTTTACTCTTAACGGCCCATTCTGAAATGATAATTTGTTATTCCATGGGATACAGGGGCATTTAAGTTGTTTACAGTAGAGGGGTATGGCTAATATAATTAAAAAAAAAAGTGCAGCATCGACATTGTGCCAACAGTCTAATTTCATAGTATTATTATAACTCTGAATCAGATGGGGTATGTGAAACATGAGATATGCCAGGCCAGCTAGCAGAGCAGAGAGATACATAACCTGAGAAAAGGGGGGTTTCCCTTAGGTGGTAAATATTGATGAATATGTTGTATAAGCTTTTTAATTTTCATCTCCCTAGAGTAGAAATAGAGAAACAAGAACAGAAATACATGTAAGCTATGCTGAGGCTAATAAGGGCTATCATCCTGTAGTGTCAATGCTCCCAGTATAGGGACTCAAGTGGTCAGGCTCTGGAACAGAAAGATCCCAGGAGTAATATACCTCTGTAAATGCTTTGCCTAGCACTGGGGATTATTTCACCAAGGCAGTGAGTACTACCACTGGGTGTTCTGTGAATAACAACTGAAGTACTTAAAGGGGACGTAAAGGCAAAAAAATAAAATCCCATTTTTACTTTCTTTAATGAAAATGAAACTTATCTCTAATATATTTTAATTCAAAAATGTATACGGTTTTTTTTATGAGACTGTATGCAGTGAAATTCACCCTTCGTTTTACTTGCTCTCACAGCTGCATTTAGGAAACTACAGATGGTCCCTAACTGCTGTGCAGGGGAACAATCATACTTTCAAATGACAGGGGGAGCCCCCCACCTTACTTCCCAGAACTCGAGCTGCCTTGTTTATTTCCCTGTAACAACTGTATAGATTTGTATCCACAGATCGAGTGCAGTCTGCATATTCTGATTATTAATCAGTCCTACTGTATCGGCTTCTATGGCAGATATAATCTGACTTGTGCTGTTTTGATAATTTATGACAATCCCTAAACTTAACCTCCCAACTGAAGGCCAGACCACACTGAGCATGTGCACAGTCTTGGTATTGCAAAGATGTTTAACAAAGTTACAAGATGACAGCTCCCTGCGCCAACTTTAAATGCATAAATCATTTGTTTAATTGGGCTTCTGGTGCAGTGAGTTCATGTTTATATTTATTATACAAAATACAGCATTTCTAAAATTATTCTATTTTATTTTAAAGCTGTATGATCTTGTACCATCTAAAGCAGCAACATCAAGAGAGATTGTGTAAAATCTGACCAATCAAGAGTTTTTATTTATTTATTTATTTATTTTTTTATTAACAATTTTTGCAGTTTACAATCATTCAGTGAAAGGAAAGAAAGAAAAGGGAGGAAAAAAAAAAGAGAGGGAAGGAGAGGAGACTGAGAGAGGAGACTGGAGACTGTGGATACTTTATGTCACAGCTAAATAGTAATAGGTTTCCCCTATTGTCAGGTGGTTTTAGGAGAAAAAAGTGTGTTCATACAGGTTCATCCTGTTGATTTCAGCTTGTATGTGTGCAAGATGCGGCAGGGGTAAACCATCCAGGGTAATTGGCATCTTAGGGATCCCCGTGTCCTGTTACTTACACTTTGAAAATAGACTCTATAATTTAGTGGAACCTATCAAGAACCCTTTAAAGCTTGGTCCTTCAAGCAGAAGCAGACTGGGAATGTGTACAAGAATATATCTTCCCTTGCATGCCATTAATTTTGAAGGTGCTATGCAAAATATCCCAACCAAGATGGAGGTGATAGCCATAATTCCAAATTGTCTCGCCAACAATGCTATACTTTACACTGGTGGTTGGCACTCTGCAACCCGCTCAATTTCCAGCTGTTTCAGACCATTCCTTACGAAAACTGACCCCTATCAATCCCTATTCACAATTGCATCTAGCAGCCTTGTGGCTGAAATTACAAACCATTTGCTGTTTTTGGTTTGTTTTTTTTTGTGCAAATTAAGCCATAAATATATGTGGGCTATTTTTGAGAGCACTGTAAATTGCCCAGAGTTGTACTTATGCTGCTTCACTTTATCACTGCACTCCTTCTCACCTCCACTGTCAGATCAGAGCGCCCTTGGGAAAGTCATGGATCTGCCCAAGATGTATATGTGTACAGCATTATATAAAATTATATTGTGCATATATATATATATATATATATATATATATATATATATATATATATATCAAAACAAAGTGGAGTGGAGTGTGCACCGGTCTGTGACTTAGTCCACTCAAGGACACAATGTATAAAAAACAAAATAAAGTCCAGACAACTTATCTTGTGAAGAAAACGAAAATTCTTTATCAAGCAAAAAATGCAAGAATATGCAACGTTTCGAAGCTCCCGCTTCTTTGTCAAGCAATCTAGTATACAATGTTCACACATCCTTAAAAAGGTTACAGCCGTAGACACACCCCCCTAGGGGGTGGTACAAATTAAACACAAATTAGTATATAGTATTTAACCCATTTGGGCATTATACATAGAAACAATCATAGAATTACTTAAATATGTCATACAAGATACACAAGCAATCTGTGTTACAAAGTATATGCTGAAAATATCACATTAATTCAAGGATGCATTTATGTCCCAACCTCTATTCTATATATGCCATAACCTCACTATATAAAGGCATGCAAGTCATACTCTCTGTTTAACCCTTTAGGGTATAATGTCTGCAAAGTATGTATCCAAAATTTCTCTCGTTTCTGGAGTTGTAGGAGTCTATTGACCCCCCGACGTGGGGGGGCAATAGATTCCAACACAAGGAATCTGAGGGTTGCTACAGAATGTCGCGCCGAATGAAAATGAGCTGGAACTGGTAATTTGAGTACTTCCTTTCGAATTGTGGACTTATGCTGACTAATGCGATCACGTATGGGTTGAATTGTTTCACCAATGTAAGCTAAGCCACATGGGCATTTGAGCATGTAGACTACATACTCTGTATCGCATGTAAAATGTCCTCGTAGCTCAAATTTCCTCCCTGTTTGTGGGTGAGTGAACATATTGGTGCGAATCACACTGGAACATTGATTGCACCTCCCACATGGAAACATACCATTCTTTAAGGGGCCCAAAACCCTCTGTGCCTGAACCTTCTGGGTACCAAGGTCAGCCTTGACCAATCTATCTCTTAGGTTCCGTGTACGTTTATATGATAACAGTGGTGGTTCCTGAAAATCAGGAATAGTAGGATAGGCTTTACGTAATAAGGGCCAGTGCTTGTAAATAATGTGATGAATTTTACGAGTACACGGATGATATGTATGTACAAATGGTATGCGTGTTTTTTTAGATATATCACGTGTTCTGTCCTGTATGATAGAGGTGCGATCCAATTCCTTCACTCTGGCTACCTCCTGATCAAGTATCTGTCTGGGATAGCCCCTCTGTGTAAACTTCATGGTCATCTCATCCAAACGTGTATTGAGCTGTTCCTCCTCTGTAACTATGCGCTTAACACGCAACATTTGAGATCTGGGGAGAGAGGAAATGTTAGCCCTCGGGTGTGCACTGTCAAAGCATAATAAGTTGTTGCGATCTGTAGATTTGACATATAGGTCCGTGTATAGTTGTCTGCCCTTGCGATACACACTGGTATCTAGAAATGTCACTCTTTCCTCACTATGAGTGAGGGTAAATCCTATAGTGGGAACACGTGTCTATATGTAATTTGAACTCCAAGAGGGATCCAACGTCACCCCCCCATAATACCAACAAATCATCGATATAGCGCCACCATCTTAAACAATGTTTTTTGTATAATTCATTGTTGTAGACAAAATTGTGTTAAAAGTAATTCATAAATATGTTGGCATAGGTGGGGGCGACGTTGGATCCCATAGCGGTCCCCTGCACTTGCAGAAAAAAAGTATCTTGAAACAAGAAATAATTCTTATGCAAAACCAGGGCCAGTAGTTCCATGAAAAGGTTAATCTCCGCCGTATTGTACTGTGTACCCTCGAGGGTTAATCGTACTGCCTGTGAGCCCAAATCATGCGGAATTGAAGTGTACAGGCTATTAACATCAAATGCTGCCAATAGCACAGTACCTTCTCCCAAGTCTATATCCCCAATTAGGCGTAAAAAATGAGATGTATCTTTAACATATGACTCACCACACTGGACAAAAGGCGCTAGTACTTTATCCAAAAAGATTGATAACGGGGATAAGACCGAATTAACGCCGGCCACTATGGGACGTCCTGGAGGGGATTGAAGATTCTTGTGTATCTTGGGGAGGGTGTAGAGCACTGGTATACATGGAAATTCTTTTGTAAGGTAATCCTTCAAACTATCAGTCACTACACCCTGTTCATGATAGCGAGACAATACTTCAGATATTAAGCCAGTAATTTCATCAGTGGGATCTTTATCAAGCTGTATATAGGTATCTCTATTACTCAATTGGCTCAATATCTCCTGTATATAGTATTCCCTATCCAAGATAACCAATGCTCCCCCCTTATCAGCTGGTTTGTATATCACATCTTTATCTCCCATCAACACTTTAAGGGACTCCCGTTCAATTTGAGTTAAGTTGTTATTATACCGCATATTTCTAAGCCCCTTAGGATCTTGTATGAACTGATTAATATCCCTAGACATAAGGGATATAACAGTTTCCACTGGATGAAAAGAAGTAGGGGGAAGGTATTTGCTCTTTTTATACAAATCAAATTGTTGTGGAGTTAATGCTCCAATATCAGCCTTAGTCCCTCTAACTTCTTTATCCATGAACTGAACTTTTAAACGTAAGAGTCTATAGAACCTTTGCAGGTCAATGTCCAGCGAAAAGGTATCCAGCTTAGAGGATGGACAAAAAGATAAACCCTTCTGTAACAAATTCAGTTCAGATTGTGACAGTACCTTTTTAGAGATGTTAATCACGATTGAAGTCCCTTCTTGGGTGCCGCCTTGTGAGTGACCCTCGTCTGTCGTGGTTTGGTCGCAGCTGCCGCGCCGGGTTCTGGGGCGCCTCCTTCGCGTTCCCCGCTGCTTGAGGGAGCGCTGTCGTCGCCTAAAAAAGCAAAAGATCCGGAGGAATCCGATGCGCGTTGCGAGGATGTCTCCCCTGAACTACTGCGTCCGGCCTCCTGCCGTCCCTCGCGGCGTGCCCCTCGTGGCACCCGTGCCTGTGTCTTGCGACCCCGGAAGTAGGAGGGAGTGGTGTATCTTGTATGACATATTTAAGTAATTCTATGATTGTTTCTATGTATAATGCCCAAATGGGTTAAATACTATATACTAATTTGTGTTTAATTTGTACCACCCCCTAGGGGTGTGTGTCTACGGCTGTAACCTTTTTAAGGATGTGTGAACATTGTATACTAGATTGCTTGACAAAGAAGCGGGAGCTTCGAAACGTTGCATATTCTTGCATTTTTTGCTTGATAAAGAATTTTCGTTTTCTTCACAAGATAAGTTGTCTGGACTTTATTTTGTTTTTTATATATATATATATATATATATATATATTTTGTGGGGAATAGCTCAAAGCAGCAGGTAGGGCTCAGGTAAAACAGTTCTTACAGAGGAGACAGGAGGCTTAGGTTTGCAACAAAAGTGAAACAGGCTCCTGCCTTGGTTTTTATTGTTCAAACCGGACAACTTAAACAGGCACAATTTCGTGCTATAACAGTCAAATAATAAGGAAAACCTCACCGGTTTGCAGTGTTACAGTCCTTAGGAAAGTTCCTTGCGGTGGTAACAAACATTTGCCATTTTGAGTTGCAGTCAAACACACAGTTTGTTCACAAAACACTTCACAGCGTGTGGTCAGAAGTTCTCTCTGACTCCCCAGTACAACACACTCCCACTCCCCGCCAGGCTCCCTTAAACAGCCCCACCTGCGGACTAATTGGGCAGCATACTGAACTATCCTTGCTCCAGGGTCCTAACCTGTCTTACCCTGGAGATTTAAAGGAGCCAATACCTCAGGCTGGGTGCTATATACCTCCCATCATATACAGGCAGCCTATTGGGACATAGCTCTTTGTCACATACCTCCCCCCTCTGTTCGAACCCGGGGTTTCGGACACCATTAGCCACCATACAGTGGACCCTTGACAAGGCATCTGCATTACCCTGCAGTTTGCCTGCTCGGTGTTCCACTGTAAAATTGAAATTCTGCAAGGAAAGGAACCAACGTGTGACCCTTGCATTTCTTTCTTTTGCCTGTGACATCCAGGTTAAGGGAGAGTGGTCCGTAATGAGCACAAACTGGCGGCCCAGAAGGTAGTACCGCAAAGCTTCCAGTGCCCATTTAATTGCTAAGCACTCCCGCTCAACAATACTATAATTTTTTTCTGCAGGGGTCAACTTCCTGCTCAAGTAGACCACTGGATGCTCTTCTTCCCCAACTAACTGTGACAATACCGCACCTAATCCAACACCAGAGGCATCAGTTTGCACAACAAATTTCTCTTTGAAGTCTGGTGCGACCAACACTGGATCTTGGCATAAAACCACTTTCAAATCTTGGAATGCCTCCTCTGCTTCTGGACCCCACTTAATCATTGTGGACCCTTTCCCTTTGGTCAGGTCGGTCAAAGGAGCAGCCCTACTTGCAAAATTTGGAATGAATCTGCGATAATAGCCCACCATACCAAGAAAAGTACGAACCTGCTTTTTAGTGAGTGGCTGGGGCCAGTCTTTAATTGCCTCCACCTTGTTCACTTGAGGCTTGATAACACCTCTCCCTATAGTGTACCCCAGATAACGGGCTTCTTCCAAACCTAGGGCACATTTCTTGGGATTTGCCGTCAGGCCTGCTTCTCTAATGGAATTTAGGACGGCCTGTACTCTGGGGAGGTGACTTTGCCAATCCCTGCTAAAAATGACCACGTCATCCAAATAAGCAGAGGCAAAATGTTGATGAGGTCTAAGAATTTGGTCCATCATTCTTTGAAACGTGGCTGGGGCCCCCTGGAGGCCAAATGGCATATGAACATACTGGAAGAGCCCTTGTGGGGTAGAAAAGGCTGTTTTCTCCCTAGCTGTTTCTGACATTGGTACCTGCCAATACCCTCTAGTTAGGTCAAGAGTTGTTATGTACCTAGCAGGACCTAGTCGTTCAATCAACTCGTCAACCCTAGGCATAGGGTAAGCATCAAACTTTGAGACTTCATTTACCTTCCTGAAGTCATTGCAAAATCGTATAGACCCATCTGGTTTAGGAACAAGCACAATGGGACTATTCCACTCACTTACAGACTTCTCAATTACCCCCAAATCCAGCATCCTCTGCACTTCCTCGTCCACTGCCTGTCTACGGGCCTCTGGGATCCGATAGGGCTTAAGGCGGACCCGAACCTGAGGATCAGTAATGACATCATGTTTTATCAAATTTGTACAACCTGGTATGTCAGAAAACACCTCAGTGTTTCTTTGCAGAAACTCCCTGACTTCTTGCTTTTGTGGCTCTGACAAGGTTTCAGCTATTTTCACCTTTTGTATACCGTCCTGGGTAGGAGGAAGGGGTTGAATTATAGCCGTGAGGACTTCTCTGTCCTTCCAGGGTTTTATTAAGTTTACGTGGTAAAGCTGTTCTTTCT
Organism: Xenopus laevis; assembly: GCF_017654675.1. NCBI lineage: Eukaryota > Metazoa > Chordata > Amphibia > Anura > Pipidae > Xenopus > Xenopus laevis. The sequence goes on from NC_054373.1 coordinate 124,495,675, forward strand.
TCCTTTTATTTGGTTGGTAAACTTTATAGTTCACCTCACCTATTTTCTCGATTATTTCATACGGGCCCTGCCACTTAGCCAGGAACTTGCTCTCAACTGTTGGGACAAGAACCAATACTCGGTCCCCAGGGTTGAAAGTTCGAACCTTAGCTGAACGGTTGTAAACCCGACTCTGGGCCTCCTGTGCTTGCTGCATGTGTTCCCTGACTATGGGCATGACTGCAGCAATTCTATCCTGCATGAGGGTAACATGTTCCAGCACACTCTTATGGGGTGTTACCTCTTGCTCCCAGGTCTCTTTTGCTACATCCAAGAGACCCCTGGGATGACGACCATACAATAGCTCAAAGGGCGAAAAACCTGTGGATGACTGGGGCACCTCTCTAATGGCGAACATAAGGTATGGCAGGAGACAGTCCCAATCCCTCCCATCCTTATCTACCACCTTCTTTAACATGTTTTTCAGGGTTTTGTTAAAGCGCTCTACCAACCCATCAGTCTGGGGGTGATAAACAGAAGTTCTTAACTGTTTAATTTTCAAGAGCTTACATAGTTCCTTCATAACCCGAGACATAAAGGGTGTACCCTGGTCTGTGAAGACTTCTTTAGGAATGCCAGTGCGGGTAAACATATAGAACAGCTCTTTAGCAATATTTTTGGAGGCTGTGTTTCTTAAAGGGACTGCCTCAGGATACCGCGTAGCATAATCCATAACTACGAGAATATACTGATGGCCCCGAGCTGACTTAACCAGTGGCCCTACCAAGTCCATTGCAATTCTTTCAAATGGGACCTCAATGATAGGCAATGGCACTAGAGGGCTACGGAAGTGAGGTACCGGGGCAGACAGTTGGCATTCTGGGCAAGAGTCACAATACCCCTTCACCTCCGCAAATATACCGGGCCAATAAAACCTTTGTAAAATTCGCTGTTGGGTTTTCTCCTGACGTAGGTGACCACCCAGGGGGTGAGTGTGGGCCAGGTCCAAGACCATTCGCCTATAGGGCTGGGGCACTAACAACTGCTCTACCACCCCCCCTTGGACTTTGTCAACCCGATACAGTAAATCTTGACTGACAGAAAAATGAGGGAATACACTCTCAGCACCAGGTTCCTGAGGTTCACCATTAATTACCTTAACATTTTCCCAGGCCCTATTCAGTGTAGGGTCCCTCATTTGGGCTGTTCCAAAGTTAACCCGAGAGACCTCCAAATCTGGCATATCGGATGCTTCGGAGGGCTCCAAGGGCAACTCTGTTTCACCTGCTAGTACCTCTAGGGGAAAATTATCTGCTTCAAGCATGGTCTCCCCTTCAGTTACTACCTCTGAGTTAGGTTTACAAACCCCTGGTGCATCCTTAGGAATCCCTTTCTCAGACCCCTGTGGAGAACCTTCCTTTCCCCAGAGCTTCCAAAAGAGGGGAAAGTCTCGTCCCAAAATTACACTATGCATCAAAACAGAGGAAACACCCACTTCATGACATGCAGTACCAGTAACAGTTTCAAATGTCACTATAGCAGTGGGATAACTTTTACAGTCTCCATGAATACAGAGCACCCCAAGATTACGTTCATTAACTTGGTCTGGGCTTACCAAACTGGCGTGCACCATTGTCACTAAGCTCCCGGAATCCAACAGAGCTTGAACAGACTTTCCACCCACCTTTACCACCGCCATATGCAAGTCAGTGTCTGCGCTGCACGCAGGGTGAGCAAACAACGACACCTGCTGAGCCGAGTGACAATCCATGGGCTCTGCAGGTAGTGGGCACCTGGCAGCAACATGACCCCACTCATTACATCGCCAGCATTGCACTTGGCCTCGACCCTTGGTTGGAGGGGACAGCTGAGGTTTGTCAGCTCCTTTAGACCATTCTATAGCCTTTTGGTCAGCCCCAGTATCCTGAGGCAACGAATCACTGGCTTTTCCTGGGGACCTTGCAGATGGACGTTTTGTGGCTGGCTTGCGGTGTTGTGGAAACGATCCTAAGTTGTCCTCTGCGGCAATATAACGTTCCACCATTTCCACCAGGTGATCGGCTGTCTGGGGATCTGCATGACTCACCCATCTCCTCAAGGATGGCGGAAGAGCTCTCAGAAAGCGATCCACAGTGACCCTTTCCACGATTTGAGGAGCTGACAGGGATTCTGGCTGCAGCCACTTTTTCACAAGATGAATTAAGTCATACATCTGGGCACGGGGAGACCTCTCTTGCTGGTATGACCACTTGTGCACCCGTTGAGCTCGCACGGCTGAGGTGACACCCAAGCGGTGGAGTATCTCCATTTTTAACTTGTCATAGTCTTTGGCATCGGCTATGGTCAAATCAAAGTATGCCTTTTGCGAATCCCCAGTCAGAAAAGGCGCTACCAGACCTGCCCACTGGGACTTGGGCCAAGACTCCCTCTCGGCAGTCCTTTCAAAAGTATGCAGATATGCCTCAACATCATCATGTGGCGTCATCTTTTGCAGAAAACGACTGGCCTTAATGGAGCTATCTGTGCTAGGGGTCCCACTTGACACATTGCACCTCAGTGCAGCCATCTGCTGTACCACATCCGTCAATAGTTGTCGATCAGCCTCACCCGCCTTTGCTAATGCTGCCAGTTGGGCTGCAAGCAAACGATTAGTCTCTTGCTGGGTGGCCATACTCTCCCTCTGGATGGCATTGGTCTCTTGCTGACTAGCATTGACTTTGGCCAGCTGCAACACAAGTTCCTCCATGTTGTTGAACTACAACTCCCACAGTCTGCAGCAGATAGCACTGGCCTTTTACCAATGGCTGTCCTATTATGCTCACTGTCTCTCTGTTGCCCGCATCCGAAACACCATTTGTGGGGAATAGCTCAAAGCAGCCGGTAGGGCTCAGGTAAAACAGTTCTTACAGAGGAGACAGGAGGCTTAGGTTTGCAACAAAAGTGAAACAGGCTCCTGCCTTGGTTTTTATTGTTCAAACCGGACAACTTAAACAGGCACAATTTCGTGCTATAACAGTCAAATAATAAGGAAAACCTCACCGGTTTGCAGTGTTACAGTCCTTAGGAAAGTTCCTTGCGGTGGTAACAAACATTTGCCATTTTGAGTTGCAGTCAAACACACAGTTTGTTCACAAAACACTTCACAGCGTGTGGTCAGAAGTTCTCTCTGACTCCCCAGTACAACACACTCCCACTCCCCGCCAGGCTCCCTTAAACAGCCCCACCTGCGGACTAATTGGGCAGCATACTGAACTATCCTTGCTCCAGGGTCCTAACCTGTCTTACCCTGGAGATTTAAAGGAGCCAATACCTCAGGCTGGGTGCTATATACCTCCCATCATATACAGGCAGCCTATTGGGACATAGCTCTTTGTCACAATATATATATATATATATATATATATATATATAAAAATATATATATATATATATATATATACATACATATACAGTATATATATATATATATATATATATATATATATATATATAGTAAGTGATTGTACCTTATTGTATGTAAGAAATAAACATCTAACAATGGTGCATGAGCATTTCATTTTTTCTTGCAATGAGGAGTTGTTTATTGGTATTTTAATCTTTGTGACAGATCCACCTGTGCTTATGACAGAGCCATCTGTACTTGGGTAAGAAATTAAACCTGGGCTGTTAGGGGACATCAAAGGCATACTGTTGGGTTATCTATAAATAGATCTACATTTTTTAACAAGTTCATTAATTATTTGAAAATGTAACATACCATTTTCAGGTGCATTTTGGATACTGACCATTAATCCAAAGGGCAAAGGGTGGGGTAAAATCTTTCAGACTGGACCATGGATCCAAATGGCTGTTAAGTCTATTTAAAGGGTTGTTCACCTTTAAATTAACTTTTAGCATGATGTAGTAGAGAGTGATTGCTAGGGTCCAATCAACAATAATGCATTTATTTGAATAAGAGACTGGAATATGAATAGGAGAGGCCTGAATAGAAAGATGAGTAATAAAAAGTTGCAATAACAATAACATTTGTAGCCTCACAGAGCATTTGTTTTTAGATGGATGGGGTCAGCCCTATTTGAAAGCTGGAAAGAGACAGAAGAAAAGGGTCAAATAGTTAAAAAAACGATAAAAACCCCTAACAATCCCTAACAATGGAGACTAAATTAAAAAGTTGCTTAGAATGGGCCATTCAATAACATACTAAAAGTTAACTTAAAAGGTGAACCGCCATTTAAAGTATTCATATGAATCATTTCCTATAGGTAATGTACAGTATACTCTATAGGCCATGTTATGTGCATTGCTTGGATTGCTATCTGCCTATGTACAAGAGAGGTTTCCTTGGAGCGTCTAACCATCGCCCCCTTGTTTTTATTTTGCAGGGGTTTAAAAGTGAAAATTAGGCTTTGAGTTAAACATTAAAAATAATCCTTTATTCAGCACAATGGTGAATTCATTTCAGAGCAGGACTTATATCTGATTTTGTTTTTCTTACAGGGAACTACTAGACTTGAATGAATGAGCATAGAGAATTTGGAAGTTACTTAAAACGTCCATCACAAATGGCAGGAGAGAACGGTAGGATATTTTTTAAGCAACGACCAGCACATTCTAATTATATGATAGTTATATTCTATTCTTTTATTGTTTTATATAAAAATCAGTATTAGACATATTAAAAATGTTGCAAATTTTCATTTGAGCTGCAGTTTCGAAGGAAGACCCTTTTCTGATCATGGAGAACAAAAACCATAATTTTTGCAATACCTTTTAATTAATCATAACACAGGTCAAAAACATGTTTAGGAAAAATACATTTCTTTTTTCCAGTTAATTGATACTCTTGTATAGAAGTAATACCTGGTAGGTAATACTAATACCTTATTCCTTAAAATTGCAGTCAGGTAGCACTTGCTCCCTAAGACATGGCACAATATGAAGACATCAAGCAGTGTTAGGGTGACTCCCTGTAACAGAAAGGTTAATTTCTAGAAAATACCATTTTCATGAGACCAGCACAGAAGTAGCAATTGGTTTTTACTGTTGTCCATAAAACTCTGGGTCCCTATTGTACAACAAGGAGCAAAGCATTGTTAGATACCAAGCTTTAGACACTGAAGAACCTTTACAACATGCCCTTGCTAGAGTATGTTTTACTTTTTATGGTACAGCAATTAGTACACTTTTCACTAACCTATGCAAAGGTGAGACACAGCATTAGTATCTATGCAAAAGACAATAGTCATTATTTCAGCAGTGTGCACTTTATATCCACTTGCCTCCTAATAATTAAACTGTAATGCAGCCGACCACAAAATCAGAAAAACACATACATTCAACAGAAGAACTGATAAAAACATATATGTGTAGGGATGTGAAAATTTAGACACCCTCACATATTATTGACAGGCACATCCCTAGTAATATGAACGCCTAAATGGGTCCTAATGGGGACCTTGTGCTTATGTAACCCCTGTAGTTCTCGCAGTGTACACTAGATGGCACTGTGTCATAGTGTAAAGGTCTTGGGAACCATGCGGCCTGGGTCCATTACTTTAGCCCAGTGATCCCCAACCAGTAGCTCGCGAGCAACATGTTGCTCTCCAACCCCTTGGATGTTGCTCTCTGTGTCCTGAAAGCAGAAGCTTATTTTTGAATTCCAGGCTTGGAAGTAAGTTTTAATTGCATAAAAACTAAGTATAGTACCAAGTAGAGCCTCTTGTATGCTGCCAGTCCACATAGGGGCAACCAAAGAGCCAATCACAGCCCTTATTTGGCACCCAAGGGACTATTGTATGCTTGTGTTGCTCTCCAACTCTTTTTACATTTGAATGTGGCTCACGGGTAAAAAAAAGGTTGGGGACCCCTGCTTAGCCCAACCAAGCAGGCTGGAAGGGAATGTGTAGTGTGATTCTAGGAGCAGAGGCCCTAGTAAATAGATAGCATACTCTTTTATAGATCACTCTAAGAGTTATAGTGAGGTTATTTAGTTGAGCAGCTCAAGGCTCTGCCGAGGATATTAGAGGGATTAAGATCCCAGGGTATTACTGACCAAGAGTATCGACAAAGTGTTGAGACTAGGGATGATAGGAATTCCCCCAGATGCCACTTAAAGAGATCCTGGAAACTGGGCAATACCTTCTAACGAGCTGCATAACCCTCTGCTGATGTGTCCCTGGCCTGCAGGGATTCAGCCTATACTGGTACTGTGAGTATATGCTACCTTTATGCTATCTGTGTTCTAAGCTCCATTGTGGATTTGTGCTATTGTAAATAAATATTGTTCATGGTTAAGCATAAAAGAACCTCTGACACCCAATTCTTGTGCATTGGCACACGGTTACAGTTACACTACACCCTGCCTCCACCCCGCTGCGAGGGCTTACCCCTGAGTAAAGAGAGTTTCATATGTGGTTCCACGCCACATGGAAAGTAGCTAAAATTGACCACAGTAGTGTCAGTTTACTATAGCGCTACATATGCATTACAAAAAGTAGCTTCTCGTTTGTGATACCTCTTTTTTTCATGTATTTGCAGAAAACTGGACCAAAGAAGAACTGATTGTTTCTTCCATCCTGGGCCGGCGCTTTGTTCCTGCAAGTTTAACAAGTGTGGCCTGGGAAAGTTTTAAATTCCTTGAAGAAGAAATAAAAATTGTTGAATCCACAGACCTCTATGGAGCTACAGTGTGGCCTTCTGTATGTTTATGCCATTATGTAATGTAGTCTTTTAATGCTTTGCTTGCATATCTAGATTCAGCCAATATAGCATGTATTCATGTGATACAGCCAGTTGTATTTATTCCAACTTATACGTTCTAAGCTATGTGAGCCGGTCTAGTCTTAGGAACAAATAATTCCTGCAAACCTTGTTTTAATAAATGAGCTTCAGTGTTTTCACCTATATAAAAATAATGTATGGCTCAAACAATTTGCACATAGAAATTAAGTATGCTTCAGTTATTAGACACATTTGTAGTACTGTTAAAGTAGCAATATAGCTTAAATAATTATAGATTTTTGGTTAGAATGGCAGCGATGAAACCCATTTAAAGGGGTGGTTCATCTTAAAGTTGACTTTCAGCATGTTATAGAATGGTACAAGCTATGGATCTTACTTTTTCTTTGTTATAGTTTTTTATTTATTTGCCTTTTCTTCTTTCCAGCTTTTAAACGGGGGTCAATGAGCCCTTCTAAAAAAACAAATGCTCTGTAAGGCTACAAATGTATTGTTATTACTACTTTTTATTACTCATCTTTCCATTCAGTACCTCTCCTATTCATATTCCAGTCTCTTATTCAAATCAATGCATGGTTTCTGGTTGAACCCTAGCTACATGATGGCTGAAACTGGAAACAGGAGAGCTTCTGAATAAAAATCTATAATATTTTCCTTAGAGCGCAGACCAATTAATGTAAAGTGAGAGTATTTGTTAGGCTGGTTAATCAGACTGGAATCTACAAAACACATGAATGCAAAATAGAGTCAGCGAAAAAACATACATAATCAATTGACGATTCGCAAAGGATCATAAATCAGCCGCCAACTGTATGCAGTGAAATCATCCATTTTGTCACATAAGGAGACTTTGACCAGTACCATTATTATTCATGCTTGATTACTGTATATGTTACTTTATTTCACATAAGTAAGTTGGATTCATTTAAAGGTACTTTAAGGACACTTGTGGGAGGGGTTAGTTTGACTTTAAAATGAATACTTGTGTGTATGCCATGCCACATAACTTTTAAAGCTAGATATGTTATTGTATATGCAACAATAAAACAAATTCCAGGTGAATAACTAATGGCAAATATTCTACTTCCAAGTCAAATGCCTTAAATTGTGGTTAGCAGAGGCCTAGGAGTCTTGTGAAAGGTCACTTCCCTGTTGTCCCAGATTAACTAACTGTTCTTCATTTATTATCTTCCCTGTTCACAGGCACTTGTATTGTGCTACTATTTGGAAAGGCATGGAAAACAGTTATGTCTAGAAAACAAACATGTAATTGAGATTGGAGCTGGAACTGGCCTAGCATCAATAGTAGCTTGCCTCCTAGGTAAGTGGTCTGACTATGGCTAAAATTGGCATACTGTACATGTTTAATTCTGGGCATTATCAGTCAATAATAAACTTTATTCACCAGGGCCGTGTCATTCCCTTAGACTTGATGTCCTAATCCTAAAGTCTATTAGGATGTCTTATATGTTGTATATATTAGCTGCAATTTTCATTGCGAGCCTTTTTTTTTTTTGCAAAATGATCCCATTGTGTATATCAGCCTCCATTTCTGCTATTCCTTTCTCAAAGTTTCTGGGCTTGCCTGAGGGTGAGTTTACTTATCAGAGCAAAGCAAGTACCCCAAAGACTTGGTTCAGCTTGACTGCCTCTCTATTCTGGCTTTATAGCTCTCCAAGGCCACTTATTCTTATTTATACTCCTTTCCCCTTTAAATGTTGTTTGCAAATATACGAAACACAATTTAAGGATAGGAAATATTGCATTTTGTTTAATTTCATATTGTTATAGACATATTTCTTTAGTCCCACTGTATTGTCTATCTAGAGTCTAGACACACCATTAAATTGTGAAGATGTCCTCCCAAATAAAAATAGCTTCTTACCATATAAGCATAACCAATGGTAGTACAAAATATTGGGATCCCATATTTCCATGGGAGAGAGGGAGCTCACATCTGCATTCCCCAAATTATGTGTGAAAGCTTTTCTCAGCAGCTATTTTGGTCATATGTCTATCTATAAAATGACAACTAAACTTAGAGAAATACTCTATCTATCTATCTATCTATCTATTCATTGTGCTCTGATTTGGATAATATAGTGAAATATTAAGATAAAAAGCACGCTTGGACTAATTCTGATGTTTGTATTATTATATTATTTATTCACCGTAGGACACTTTTCCATTTCCCCTCTAATCAGCTTTTAAATTACAGACTAAAATATATAATACACGTTTTGATCATTATTGCATCCCCTGAGAAAAGCTGGCCCAGTTATTTAATAATTGCTATTAACATGTTCCTGCTTGTCACTTGCCACACAAAAGAAATGTTTGTATTGTAGACTACCATAGAATGCACATGGCCAGCAAAGTCATATGCAGACACATGGGCAGAGGGTGATTTGTTTGTTTGCTAAAATGAAAAAACGCCAGCGCTAATCACACGCAGCGATTCGTTTTCTGAAGTCGCCCAAAGTTTCCTCATGAGGCAACTTCGGAAAACGAATCGCCGCGTGTGATTAGTGCCGACGTTTTTTCATTTTAGCCGGCGCAGAGTGAGGGAAGGCATTTGGGGAGATCTCCTCAAAACGCCCAGTGTGGCCCCTAAAGGGGTGGTTCACCTTTAAGTTAACTTTTAGCATGTTATAGAATGGCCCAGTCTACAGAACTTTTCAATTAGTTCACTATTTATTGGTTCACTATTTAAGAGCCTTCAACTCTTTTCAGCTTTCAAATGGGGGTCAGTGAACCCATCTAAAAACAAATGCTCTGTAAGGCTACAAATGTATTGTTATTGCAGCTTTTTATTATTCATCTTTCTATTCAGGGTCCTCTCCTATTCATATTCCAGTCTCTTATTCAAAGCAATGAATAGTTGCTAGGGTAATTTGGACCCGAGCAACCGGATTGCTAAAATTGCTGGAGAGCTGCTGAGTAAAAAGTTAAACAACTGAAAAACCACAAATAAAAAATTAAAACAAATTGCAAATTGTCTCAGAATATCACACATCAGGCATCCCCAACCTTTTTTACCTGTGAGCAACATTCAAATGTAAAAGGAAATGGGGAGCAACACAAGCATGAATAATGTTCCTGGCTGTGTCCATAAGGGCTGTGATTGGCCATTTGGTGCCCCTATATGGACTGGCAGCCTACAGGAGGCCCATTTTGGTAGTATACTTGGTTTTTATACAACCAAAACTTGCCTACAAGCCAGGAATTAAAAAATAAGCTCCTGCTTTGAGGCCACGGGGAGCGACATACAAGGGGTCGGAGAGTAACATGTTGCTCACGAGCCACTGGTTGGGGACCACTGCTCTATATCATACTAAAATTTCAAAGGTGAACAACCCCTTTAATGCTGAGAGCTGAAAAGTATAAACTGATGGGCCTCTGAAGCATGAAGTCCTAGGTAAATTAGCCTAAATGAATTTAGTTGTATAGTTTTAATACAGGTATGGGATCTGTTATCCAGAATGTTCGGGATTTGGGGTTTTCCGTATAAGAGTCTGCCTGTAATATGGATCTCCATAACCTAAGTCAACAAAAAATCATTTAAACATTAATTAAACCAATAGGATTGTTTTGCATCCAGTTAGGATTCATCATATCTTAGTTGGGATCAAGTACAAAGGTACTGTTTTATTACTACAAAGAAAAAGGAAATCATTTTTAAAGTTTTGAATTATTTGATTATAATGGCATCTATGGGAGATAGCCTTTCTGTAATTCAGAGCTTTCTGCAAAACAAGTTTCTGGATAACACATACTATACATGTAGTTTAGCCCCAGCGTTATCTCCTGTACAATATACTATTAGAGAAATAAGTCATGGCATCACCATAATATTATACATCGAGGGTAGTGAGTGCTACACTCCAAGTGCATTTTAGTGAGAAGCAATTGTAAGTACAGGTATGGGATCTGTTATCCAGAATGCTTGGGACCTGGGGTATTCTGCATAAGGAGTCTATGGAAGATGACCTTCCTGTAATTCGGATAATGGGTTTCCCAGATAATGGATCCTGTACCTGTGGGCACTGGCCATGTGTGGGTTGAGACTTATAATAGACCTATTTTCACTGAGACCCAAGCAGTACACCACAAGCCCAAAATGAAATACAGGGTTTACAATAGCCCTCTGGCATTCCCCGGATTGCTACTCCAGACCTGGCAAGCAGTTGATACTGACACCCTTAGCACATTATTTAAAGCGAAGCAGTGGATACTGGCACCATAAGCATGATATTGCATTTTGCAAATTTTTCGCTGTTTCTTTTCCGTTTTGCAAAAATTTCGGCAAATCAAAATGGTACAGATTCACTCATCACTAACCTAGTATGGTACACCCTACTCACATTCTATTTCTCAGAGCTAACTGCTTTTCTGTTGTATCACTCTTATTTCCATGTCTCTCCAGCTTTCCTCTACCTTTGCTTTTACTGTTTCTTAACATTTCAACGTTTTTTCTTTTCTTTTCTTCTTGTCTTCTCACATCTGCTTCATTAAAATGAATATGGATAAAAATGACATATTTTATATACTGAACTTATTACACCAACCTAAAGTTTCAGCTTCTCAATAGCAGCGATGATCCAGAAATTCAAACTTGTCACAGGGGGTCACCATCTTGGAAAGTGTCTGCGACACTCACATGCTCAGTGGGCTCTGAGCAGCTGTTGAGAAGCTAAGCTTAGGGGTTGTTGCAAATTATAAAACAGAAAATGAGGTTTGTCTGTAATATAAGATGATGCTACAAGGCTGATTATTAAATTCTGATGCTAGTTGCACTGGTTTCTGTACTGCCATGTAGAAATTATCTGTATTAATTACTAATCAGCCTTATATTGTGACATTTATATTCTATGTGTACTGTATATTGTAAGTTGGTCCCTAAGCTCAGTAAGTGACAGTAGCACAGAGCATGTGCAGTGAATCAGCAGAAAAGAAGATGGGGAGCTACTGGGGCATCTTTGGAGACACAGATCTTTACTGCTAAATGGTTGTGGTTGCCTTGGGCTGGTACAGATGCCCAAAACATAACGTACAACATTTCTACCCTACTTCTTTAGTTAAGCTTTAGTTCTCTTTTAAACTGTATTATACTTACAGAGCTCCAGGTAATCAGTCCCTATTTCTACATTCCCTTTTCTAGGAGCACGGGTAACTGCAACGGATCTGAAGGAGCTTGTTGGAAACCTTCAGTACAACATTACTCATAACACAAAACAGAAATGCAAATACCCTCCTCAAGTTAAAGAGCTGACCTGGGGACACGAGTTAGACAAAACATTTCCAAAATTGTCCGTAACATTTGATTATATCCTCGCGGCTGATGTTGTTTACCATCACTCTTATTTGGAGGAGCTTCTAGCAACATTTGATCACTTGTGTCAGGATAATACCACAATCCTCTGGGTCATGAGATTTCGAGAACAAAGCACAAGACTGACAAATGAATTTCTGGCTAAGTTTCAGAAATTGTTTGATATGGATGTTATCTATGACTTTCCCAGTCTGGACATAAAACTTTACAGAGCTGTCAGATGCTGCAGGAAAATAGTCTAACGGCAAAGTTTTTTATTTATATATTTAAGTATTAAATAAAAAATATTTATGAATCTAATAGAGGTGGTTTTTCTTGAATATATTTGTTTGCTTTTATTTTATAAGTTCTTGTAAGGTGGTTATAACATACACTAAATTCATAAAAATTGGCTGATTATTAACTAGATTTTGGCAACCCTTTGCCTATTTTATAGCATAACCACTAATGCTTTTTAAAACCCATAAATAATTCTCTCTAGAGAACAAACTTGGATATATATTTTAGCAGGCTTGGTCTTGTCTTATTTAATGTGAATATGTACCTACAGGGATCTCTAATTACTAATACAAATGTATTTGTTAAACAGAGTTTAGCACTGAAATATTAGAAACTGACACATTCCTTTGTCTAACTGCTAACACCCATCACTCTCACTAGCCGCGAAAAAATGCTGCTAACAGGGTTACACCGTATCCCTTCACCTAAAATCTCTGTGATGCTTCTGTCAAGCTGTTGGGAAAATGCACTAAGCTGTGATAAGCTGGTGAGTTTATTTCTGACAGCGATGGTCTTGTCCAGGTGCAGAACAGAACTGAATTATGTAAACTTAAAATTTGCGTCAAAACAATTATTTGTGGAATAATTGGGAAAATTCAGTTCCATTAGAGCATATCTCATGGTTTATCTGAAACTGCCAGTGAAGTCTAAGTAAAAATCTAGAATTATCCATTGGGCCAGGAGAGCAGCCAATGTTTACTCATTTCCACTACACCTGTTGCCCTGGGTCTGTTGCATCATCCCAGCAACATTATTGATTGGGTGGGGTCAGCCAGTTAGGGCCGACTCTTCCCTCTAAAAGCCCAGCCCTCCTCACAGCTGGTGCCTGAGCATTGGCTTTGCTTCTGAGAACTGTGACAAGTGCCCTAGTTTCCCTGCTCTGGCTCCTGATTCCTGCTTCCACCTTGCATTGTTCCTGACTTGCTCCTTGCACCTACTCCTGTTTCCACTCCTGCTCCAGTCCTGTTCTTGTTTCTGTTCCTGTTCTAGTCCTGCACCTTGACCTGTTCCAGACTTCGCCCACACCATCCTGCTCCAGTCCTCCACCTGCTCTGTTCCAGTGCTCTGTTCCACTCGAGTCTGTCTTTGAGTCTACACCCACTCTGTCCCAATACAGTCTGTCTTTGAGTCTACACCTGCTCTGTCCCACTCCAGCCTGTCTTTGATTCTTAGGCTCTTAGCCACAATCCTGTTCCTGATCTTCAGCCTCTCCCTTCTCAGTTCCTGAGGGTCATTAGTAGCTCCACGCCTGAAGGACTCATTCCTAGAATCCTTAAAAATCCCCTTACATTGATATATTGTTTTTAATGTATGATTCTTGATAACTTTTGTGCTTCTTCCCCATCTTGCACATTCCCCATCTTTTAAGCCTCTACATTTGGCATTATCCATATAGGTTTTTATGCTGCTGTCCTGTTGACCAAATTCTAGCTCTAGTCTTCACAAACAGAACTTAATATTTTAAAGAGTATTTGAAGGAAGATTGATTACTATGAAGCATGGTGTTTAGTCTGTAAGAATTGGATAAACTGTTGCAGCTGCTGTTCCTTGTGGTGTTCATGTCGAAATTGGAAAGTTACCAGGTGTTTTTAAACTGTAATCTTAAGACTTTTTGGGAGGACTGACTCAGTGGTAGAATTTCTGTGCCCATGCCATATGGCCTTAGGCAAGTCACTTAATCTACTTGTGTTTCAAGCAGAAAAAACATATCTTGTAAGGTTTAGGGTTATAACCCTGTCATAGCAGGTTTTCCCACGTGACCCATAGTGGTCAGGCAGAGCTTAGAAGATGCAAATTGGAAAGTATTGAGCAGCAGCTAATTCTGGTTTGGCATACCTTACAGTAACGATTTTGAAACTGGGGCTTAGAGGTCAGTTGATTGAAATCTAAGAAAATAACTATTTTCTCTCCTAGATACCTGTGGCCCCTGGTCTAAGGTTTTTTGGTGGGCTCCTGTTTTAAGTTTTTTTGGTGGGCCCCTGGTGTCCCAGTCCGACACTGGACCTATGTTTGATACAACAATGTTTTATATAGCTTTCATCTTGTTATGAGCTAAAGAGAGGCACTTAAAAAAATGTTGGACCTCAGTGTGATGCTGAAACTAAAACAATAAGATGACCACTGCTTTAAATTGAGAACACTTAAATTGTGAGCACTTAAATTGTGAGCACTTATGCAGTAGCAGTAGGAGTAAATGCACTGGTTACCAGTTGTACCAATAATACAAGGGGGTATTAAAAGTAGCATAGCAGAGAAGCGCCTAACGCTAGCGTGAATTCGCCAGCGTAGTGCAATTTCGTTAATTCGCCGATTCACTAACGGACGCTTGCGTAAATTCGCTAGTGTTACTTCGCACCCTTACGCCTGGCGAATTTGCGCAATGGACGTAACTACACAAATTCACTGACATACGCATTTTTCTGAACGATACCTTTTACGCCAGACTTCCTTCGCCACCTCAGACCAGGTGAAGTGCAATAGAGTAGATAGGGATTGCTTCCAAAAAAGTTAAAAAAAATTCTAAGTCCCAAAAAACGCTGGCGTCTTTTCTTTTTTGCCGTATGCAAATTAAGCATCGCTAGCATAACTTCGCTTTGCTTGGTGAATTAACGCTAGCGCAACTTCGCAGCCTTACACTTCCCCTAAGTGCAAGCGAATCGGACGCTGGCAAATTTGCGCAGGTTAGTGAATTTGGGCCTAAAAGAGAGAAAAAAAAGTTGAAGGCACACTGCCTCATAAAGTAAAAATCACTGTTTACTGTAACATTAAAAAACAGGTGACTGCTGGGTGATGGACGCCTAACGCGTTTTGGGAACACCACTTAAATATGAGCAGCCATCTGTTTTTTAATATTACAATAAATAGTGGTCTTTACTTTATGAGGCGGTGTGTCTTCAACTTTTTTTTCCCTCTTTTGGATTATGGCAGTTGGAGGAGCTCTGCAAGAGTATAGGCACACTGAATCCTCAGAAGTCCTCCTTTGATTTTAGTGAAAGGCACATGGGTGTATTGTTTCATTAAACCCTTACAAATTATCTTGAATGAAGAATAAACATTAATAAATATTATTGAGTATTTCTTGGTGCCCTCTTTTAGGACTGCTGCCCTAGGTCTGATTGTTTTTTTTTTGCCTACTGTACATGGTAAGTGCATCCATGGGAGGTATATTCATATGGCAGACTCGGGTTTTGGATCTGCCATGGTTTTATACCACTCACATGAAAATATCTTACCCTGTGCTTTGGACTTGGGGTTTTCTAGATAAGGGATCTTTCTGTAATTAGAACTGTTTGCTTAAAATGGACTCTATAGGAGATGGCTTTCCTGTAACTTGGAGCAGTAAGGTATTCCATACTTGTACTGTGTCTGTACAGATTGGAGAAACTTGAATTGATACAGTATTGCATGACTATTATGTTCTTTAAAGAAAGGAATGGTGTTAACATGGAAATATGATAAATAAAAAATATTTTCCACTGTGGGAGTAAGTTTTCATGGGCAAACAACAACATTTATTTTTACCTTGTCTAAGATATTTTGCTGCCGGAGGAAAAATACTTTTACTTTTCCCATGTGTATATAATAAAGCTTCTTACTAGAAAAGTTATTTTGCCACAAAAAAACAAAAGTCATCATAAGTGGGTATGGAAAAGAATTATGTGCAACTATATTTAACTCATACAAGCATCAACAAAATTACATTCTAAGATGCAAATTGTTACTTTGCATTATGGAATGTTATTCCTCTTATAGCTTTTATTATATTCCTCCACAACTCTATGACAGAGTGGCTACTACTTCAGGTTTTGGATCTCTTATAATGAAACCTGATATACATAAAGCCCCAAATTACAGGAAGGCAATCTCCCATAGAGACCATTTTAAGCAAATATTAAATAAAAACAGTAGTTTGTAGTTGATGGTAACTAAGCTCTATGGGGTATATTTATCAAAGAGTGAAGTTAGAGATCGCCACGGTCTGAAACTCACTTTCCATTCATTTCTATGGGATTTTTAAAAGAGTATTTATCAATGGTGGAAAGTGAAAGTTCATCCTTTGATAAATACGCCTTTTAAAATCCCATAGAAATGAATGGAGAGTGGCGGAGTTTCACTCTAGAGGACTGTGGTGATCTCTAACTTTACTCTTTGATAAATATACCCCTTTGAATCCATATTGGTGGCAAAACAATCCTCTTGGGTTTATTTACAAATTAAATGATTTTTAACAGACTTAAGGTATGGTGAAAAAACCCTTATCCAGAAAACTCCATCTCCCAAACCTTCTGGATAATAGTCCTAATCCCATACCTGTGTTACTATTCACCCCAAAGGGATTTACAGTTCCTATATTTTTGTGCACAGGAAATTGTAAATGTATTGGCATATTTACCAAAACAGAATAATGTGCCAACTGATCAGAAATGTAGTAACTTGCCCTTCTGTGGTATTAGGGCTGAGCTGAAACAAAAAACCTAGCCTGGTTAGGGTAAGATGGGCTAAACGGAGCCAAAAAGCCCTTAACGTGCAAGACCTGCAGCGTAAAGCCTTCTGAAAATAGAAGGTATTTACTTGCCTCATGCATGTTTCTGCCCATAATGCCTTATGTGAGAGTTAAACTTTCATTTTTGATATCAAGGCAGTGCTATGTATATGAAACAAGGCAAGTAAATACCTTCTATTTTTAGAAGGCTTTCTGCTGCATGGCTTACCTGAAAAACTACTCCTAGTATGAAAAAAAAGCTTGATTAATTTGAAACAGTTGTGAGGCATATTTATCAAAATTTTAATGGTTTTAAAGATTTTTTTTATCCTCAACTAAAATCACATTTTAAAAACGTATGAATATCTCCTTGTTTTGTAAAAGATTAAAATGCCCGCTAGGTTCTCTGGGCATAATTGAACTCCTGAGAGAGGCAGAGACAGTGTCTGTGGCTCCTCTCTGCCTAAGCAAAGGTCTGAGTGGACAGACACAGCTGGTCTTTGGTGATATATTCTGTACAATCTAGTCTGCTACCTAAATGTATTTTTGTCTGTCTAGCCATGATAAAAGGGTGGGATCACAGAGACATGATGGTGACCTTCAAAAGGCAGGTCTAACTTCCTGCTGCTGTTGCTCTGCAACATCCATATTGCATTCCAATATGTTTACTTCCCTAAAGAAGTGTTGTTGTACTAGGAAACCCCAGTTTTGAAATAATTTTTATATCTATGCGTTTCGGTACCTCAAGGGACCGTCATGACGGTCACTTGAGGTACCGAAACGTGTAGATGTTTATATAATTCAGTAAAGGACTTCTAACAACCTTTATGCCGTGAGTGCTTCCTTTTATTTTTGGACTTTATATTGAATTGGGTTAGCACCCGGTGAAATGATCGAATGGCGGAGGTGAGTGCCGGCAACTATATATATATATATATATATAGTGGCACTTTGGTATCAAAAACTTTGCAGCATTTGCATCTGCCCCTTCGCCTTTAATACCAGCCATTTTCTTAAAGGAGAACTAAACCTAAAAATGGCATATTTTATATACAGAACTTATTGCACCAGCCTAAAGTTTCAGCTTGTCAATAGCAGCAATGATCCGGGACTGCAAACTTGTCACGGGGGGGGGGGGGGGGTCACCATCTTTCAAAGTGTTTATGACACTCACATGCTCAGTGGGCTTTGAGCAGCTGTTGAGAAGTTCAGGGGTCGTCGCTAATTATCCATCAGAAAATTAGGTTGACCTGTAATATAAGCTGGTGCTACAGGGCTGATTATTAAATTCTGATGCTAATTGCACTGGTTTCTTTGCTGCCATGTAGTAATTATCTGTATTAATTACTAATCAGCCTTATATTGTGACATTTATATTCTATGTGTACTGTATATAATGAGTCAGTCCCTAAGCTCAGTAAGTGACAGCAGCTCAGAGCATGTGCAGTGATTTAGCAGAAAGGAAGATGAGGAGCTACTGGGGCATCTTTGGAGACACCGATCTTTACTGCTAAAGGACTGTGGTTGCCTTGGGCTGGTACAAAAACCCAAGACATACACAACAACATTTCTACCTACTTCTTTAGTTAGGCTTTTGTTCTCCTTTAAAGCACAGAAAATGTTTGAAACAGTGATATACTGTATGAATAATAAAATAACTGCAAATGCCCCTATAATGTACAGTAAATTTGAGAGTATGGCTATTGTAACCATAAAAGTAAGTCCTTATTTGGGACCTGTTATTTGCCCAAAAGCATGCCTGTAAAAAGCAAATTGTCAAACTCTTTATAAATCACCCAGGCTGTAATGCAGAATAAATATCGGTGTGAAATTCCATTCCAAACTTAGGTTGCAGTAATGCCCTGGAAGAGAGATGGTTTAACAGTTTATACACATCAGTTCCAATTACATCAGTTCAGCAGGGATGTGTCTGACATACAAACTAGACATTTTTATGCTGGCAGCAAAGGTTATTGACCCCAGACAAACAAACATAGTAATAAGGCACATTTAGCCAAATAATGTTGTAATATGATGAAAGGAAGCATGATAACATATAACGGTTGCTCCATCCTTAGGACACTCAGAACCAAGAAGGACTTGACTTACTTCCCAATAGTTTGGTTTAATGAAATGACAGGTCTTCTGGAAGCTCATCCATCGTAAGTTTACTCACTTTTTGCTTTGAATGCTTGCATGTCATGCATACTACTCTCTGAATATACTGATCAAACTTGGATGGATTTGTTTTGTCTGAGCTACTACTAAAGATATTTATATTTGATAATGCAGCATTGTCTGTCCACACCTATGGTGGCAACAATGGCATGATAAAAGCAGCGTGTATTCATAAACACATATTTACTTGATGATGGCAGTTTCCTCTCATTCATTAAATACCAGATTTGTTATTTTTAGGTTAGAAATGAAAGGATATGTACCAAACACACAAGAACTGTAAAAGCATCAGGACCAATCGTGAACAATATAGGCTTTATCTTTAATTTCATTATATAAAATATTCTTAGTGATATATATTTACTTCTGTTATAAGAGAAAAACATTTATCGAGTTTGCACACATCGGAAGTGTTACTCTTAACTATTATCCAAATGCACACTTTTCTGTTTCATTCGGGTTGACACCAAAATATTACAGATTAGGCAGGCTTTAATTCTGATTTGTATCTCACATATGAATTGCACATGATGTCGCATGTAGAACTAGTGACAAATAGGAACGACACAGAACCATGCACAGAATAAGGATTTTCAGTCTTTACAGACACACTGTATTCTGACACTGTCTCTCAGGAAAAATCTTTACTGGTTGGAGGAGTGGGTTTTGAGAGTTTTCTGACATTTTCTCATAAACACTGTTACAGAGGCTTCAGATGCTTTAGCAGATGTCATTGGAGCAACATACTTAAAGAGGTGGTTCCCTTTAAGTTAACTTTTGGTATGTTATAAAATGGCTAATTCTAAGCAGTTTTTCAATTTGTCTTCATTATTTATTTTTTATAGTTTTTTAAGTAATTGCCCTTTTCGTCTGATGCTTTCAAATGTGGATCACTGAGTCCATCTATAAACCTAAATCCTCTGTAAGGCTACAAATGTGTTGTTATTGCTACTTTTTTATTACGCACGTTTCTACTCAGTCCCTCTCCTATTCATGTTTCAGTCTCTTATTCAAATCAATGCATGGTTGCTAGAGTAATATGGACCCTAGTATGTAGCAAATTATATTGAGCTGCTGAAAAAACAAATAAACAACTTAATTAATCACAAATAATAAAAAATGAAAACCATTTGCAAATTGTTTCAGAATATCACTCTCTACATTATATTAAAGGAGAAGGAAAGTTGTTTACAGGTAAGTAAATACATTCACTTGGGGGTGCCTAACATTTGGCACCCCCAAGTGGTAAACGACTTTCCTTCTCCTTTAAAGGTTAACTCAAAGGTGAACAACCACATTAAGGAAATCCTTAGTTCCCTAACTTTGCACAAATAGTCTGGAATAACCCTGGGCGGGTACAGTTTTCTGCTGATAGGAGCTTTTTTTGGGGGGGGGGTCTTAGTGGGCCAGTTTTTCTGAATCCTTCATATTTTAGTGCTCACCCCTCATAAGCATTGTGAGACCTTGTTGCCATTAATAATAAATGATGTTAAATAAACCATGCCTTTCTTCAGGACAAGTCACCACAGATAGTGGACCAATTCATAAAAAAGACTTGGCAGTTCTTGTACCCCCATGACAAATGAAAACACTATAGGGGTTATTTATCGAAGGTCAAATGAACTCAAATGAACTTTCAACTCGAATGGCATCTTAAAAAACATAAAAAAACTAGATTCTGCGAGTTTGAGTTGCAAAACCCGAAACTCGAACTGATCGAGTTTTCGGTGAAAAAGACCATCTGAAAAAAAATCAATCATGCAGGCTATTAACATCTTCAACTGGTTCAAGGGACCTCTGCCATTGATTTCTACATTTTGATGTGTATTTTCGGATCCAACCTATTTCCAGGGTCGGGGTATAATAAATCTCAAATAATTCGAGTTTAAAAAAAAAAAAGCCCCTATGTGTGAAAATTGCTTTATATTAATAGTAAATTTCACTCTCCTATTACTGACTGGTCAATATTCTAATTGTCACACTGGCTCCATATTGGTGTTACCACCATTCCCTTCAAAGTTGATTCAACACAGAAACACATCTTTCTGTATTCCCCAGTCTGATCTATTATAATTCTACCATTCCTTCCACGTCCCCGATTAATGTGTCTTAAAAAGTGTAGCCTTTGTGAATGAGTTGCCTCAGAATGAGTTGCATGCAAACTGAAGCTATGGGCAATAGATCATTTATTTAAGTCACTTGCAGAAACAAAACATATGCCTTTAGAAAACACAAGGCCCATGAATATCCTGTAAATTAAATTCTTATAAATGATGCATGTCATTGGTTATAATTGGTGCTTAGTGATATCATTTTTGTCACATAACTCACTGAAAAATGTTTATTATAACAATAATGTACACCCTTTAGAAAAATATGAGGATATGATAATATTGAAAGACACCTCAGAGTTCCATGACCTATATAAAAGCACTTGACCTTAGACCTTGTGCCTTTATATGGTCTCAATGACTTCTAATATCCTTTTATTTTACAGTAGTGGATACAGTATATGCCAGATAAAGGGGGGGTATCCAGTATAAGTGGAGCACTGATCTTGCACATAAATTCAGGAAACAAAATATTTTGGCTATTAATTTGAGAATGATTATGATAATAAACTATATTATGGTGCTTGAAATAAATCACATACAATGAGTGAATGGCCTGTGATATAAAAACATCTCAATTTTCCATGAACTAACAGGGGTTAAATGGAAGTGATGCTATAGTGGTAATGAATGTTAGTATGTCTTAATAAAGCTACTAAGTTCTCTCCTTTCTATCTACTCTATTCTTTCCTATACAACTTTACTCTGCTTGTGTTCAGTGTTGCTTGACTCTTGCCTGTCTCCTGAAATAGTCAATTGCCTGCTTTTTTGCTGTCTGCCTCACCACTCATTTCCAGATGTACATTTTTTTGTGTTATTATGGGCTATAGCTCTTTTATGTGGCCATCGAAGGCTAATGTCAAAAAGCCTTACTCACAGCTATGGCCAGAGATTGGAGGTCCCTGACTGAAGGGACTGTTGTCTCTTCCACTATTCAGATTACAGTACAGGATGAGTAGCACTCATTTAACATTTGCCTCTCTTTTCTGAGACACCTGGCTACTTTCTTTCTGTTCTTTCAATTCATTTAAGGGGAGTTAGTTTTGATGCAAAAGTGATTTTATATATATCGCTGGTTTTAACAACTGCACATTTTCCACATTCTGATTTACTAGGTCTCCTAGTGCTATACAGATACAGCAATTTTAAAATGTGTTCTCTTCTGATGAACTCAAACCATCATTGCTATTTATTCTTATAAACTGCTTATGATGGTGGCCATGCGGGAACATGTTTAGCAGAAGCTTAATAAGGTACTTTTAGTCCATTCTGAGACAAATTTTTCTTTGTGAGGAAGATAGGGACCTCCTTCTTCCATATATTATTATGGGTTTAAAGGTAACCTATCATGGCTTCAAATGCATTCCATTAACTTTAACTTTAAAAATAAAATGTATTCAAGTAAATGATTGTTTTGTGTTTCATTTCCTTAAAAAATGACTAAAATCACTCTTGAACAAGCTATTATTAAGATACTGTAAATGCAAACGGTAGGTCAGTGTTCTCATGTAGGTGTAGAAAAGCTTTAGGTGTTGTGGGAAGTCACTTATATCGTAGCCTTAGCAATACATTCTCAATGTGGAAAGGCAGCAACGTCCAAGGAAACGTTAAACAGAAATCCATCTGTTTTATTCGCAACAGAGTTTTCAAGAGAGAAGAAACTTGTCACAGTATGTAAGAAAAGTAACTGTAACTTACAGATTTTTTCTTTAACCAGAACAGCTTTTTCCACTGGCAGACTGGCTGCACAGGTCTTGGTCTTTACAGCGAAGTCTTAGCTCCACTTAAGGTAGTTTAGTCCATATATCCATATAACGACCTTGGTTTTCTCCAGAGTTTTTTTCACACAAGACCTCATTTAGCATATACCTCATGGGCAGAGAGTAGGGTTGCCACCTTTTCTGGAAAACAATACCGGCCTTCCTATATATTTATCTTTTTTCCCTATTAATAACATTGGGATCAACCATAATTTTTACTGGCCAGACTGGTAAAATACCAGCCAGGTGGCAACCCTAGCAGAGAGCTCTCCCCCATCATTCACATCACCTGGGCTAGTTGATTTACATCTTGCCTCTGTTATTCTCCCATATGCTGGGTCTCATAGAACATTCTGGAATATTTGTACCTTCCCTCTAGTGTTTTTCCAGACACTGTGACACATACCCCCCCCCCCTTCCGGCCTATGGGGTTGGACACTCTTTTCGGCTCAAATACACAACTGGGTATTTCTCAACATTAACTACATGTGACGGGACAGCCCCTAAACCTACGTTAGAGGCATGGGTTGACCCCCCTGACAATGGTGTACCCAAGATAATGCACTTCTTCTTGCAATATAACACACTTTTTAGGGTTAGCAGCTTCTCTGATAGAATCTACCATCGCCTATACTTTTTGCAGATGACTATCCCAGTAAGCACTAAAAATGACAACTTCATCCAGTTAGGCAGGCCAAAAAAAAAGTACAGAAAAAGGATTTTATTGTGAACTGTGACTTTGACTGCATTCTAAAATATCTACATTCTAAATCCTTCATGGCTCACACCTCTCATATTTTATGTTGTGGCCAGCCTTGTAGATTGACCAAAGAACAGCGTGGGAAGAGTGAAGACCTTTATAGTAACGCTGCCAAAGTGATGTCTAAAATTGCTGTATGCTTGCAGGCTTGAGCTTTTTGTAAAAACAAACTTGTGATGGTGATCGAGGAGGATGCCTGCCATGGATGGACTATCCACATTCAGTACAACCAAGCAATATTAAGTAGGAAAATGCAAACATTCAGATAAATCTATCAGTATTTTACTAGGCATAATGAGATCTTCATATACACTTCCAGCTGGTTGAAGATTTTAACTGCCATAAATGGTTATCATTTGTAGCAAGCACAGCTATACACCTCTAACAATTGACACTGTCTTTTGAAAACCTCCAGCTCTTGTTTGTCTTGCATTAAAACAATGTGGCTTCATCAGTCATCCGACATACACTGACTGCAGCAGCTGTACCAAATAGTGCAAAGGGTATGAAAACTGAGCTTTTAATGCCATTTAGTATCACATGTGTGCTATGCACAGAACAAAATGTCAGAACTTGAATATTAATCTATGTTCTATACAAATTCACAGAAAGTTACGCTGGTTAAGATATTTGAATGATAACATTAGAAGCCAATTTAAACATAAATCTATTATTATCAAACAAACACTGAACCTATGACACATGGCCTTTTATTACACTTCCCAGAACAGTGCTTGAGTAATGCATAGCTCTGATATTTGTTGGGATTGGCTTCTACATATTTTCATTAGTAGCCTGTAGAAACAGCAGCTAGAAATAAGGTATGGAAAGGTTTGTGACTTTCTGTGATTTCTGTTTTCTTTTTTTTCTTCTTTTTAGAGACACACGTGGAGATTCTGGGAGATTTAGTCGCCCGAAATTGCCTCTCGAGGAAACTTTGGGCGACTTCGGAAAATAAAGAGCTCCAAGTGCCATCCTGCCGGCGATTTAGATTCTACCCTGCGGGAAGGCAGTTTGGGCAGATTAGTCACCCGAAGAAGAGGCGATTTGTCGCCGGGCGACTAATCTCTCCGAATCTCCAGAAAGTACAACGTTAAAACATGAATTCAAAATGCCTTTGTCCCACTTGTGCACAGCAAGCACATAATGCTCATAATTCTGCCATGGAAATGTGGAATTTCAGCAGATTGTATTGTGCAGTTAAATAAAAGCAATAAAAGTGGTGTACAGAAACATTTGTTTCCAAATGTTCAAATAACAGGCTCTAGAAAAAGAAATATCTATGGATTGCACACTCAGACTTATATAAATGAATCAAAATTTATTGTATCATATTATTAAAAACTTACAAACACCATAGAAAAACCGACGCGTTTCGACCACCATGGTGGTCTTCATCAGGGGAAAAAAACTCCTCAATATAAGAAAAATCAAAAAGGCAGGAAGATTGTATGTATCTATGCAGTTTAAATACCTTGTGGCATGTTAAACTGCATAGATACATACAATCTTCCTGCCTTTTTGATTTTTATTATATTGAGGAGTTTTTTGCCCCTGATGAAGTCCACCATGGTGGTCGAAACGCGTCGGTTATTCTATGGTGTTTGTAAGTTTTTAATAATATGATAAACAATAAATTTTGATTCATTTATATAAGTCTGAGTGTGCAATCCATAGATATATCTTTTTCTATGACATGTTTTAGGAGGCTATGATTGGGCAGCCCCCCTTGGATTAGCACCTCAGCATGCTAACGGGTGTGCGCCTTCCAAATTTCATTTTGACAAATAACAGGCTCTGACATTGTACAGTGGGGACCTGTTATCCAAGATGCTCGAGACCTTTGGTTTTTTCAGGTAAAGAATCTTTCTGTAATTTGGATCTTCATACCTTAAGCCTTCTAGAAAATCATGTAAACATTGAATAAACCTAATAGGCTGGTTTTGCTTCCAATAAGGATTAATTATATCTTAGTTTGGATCAAGTACAAGGTACTGTTTTATTATAATTACAGAGGAAAAGGAAATAATATTTAAAAATTTGGATTATTTGGATAAAATGGAGTCTCGAAAATGGAGACGGCTTTTCCGTAGTTTTGAGCTTTCTGGATAATGGGTTTCAGGATAAAAGATCCCATATAGAAAATGAGATTTCACTGGATAGCTGAGGTGCTGAAATCTCATTTTCTACATGATACTTCCTTTCTGGACTTGGCAAAACCAGACCACTGTTTGATTGATCTACCAACAACTCACACACGGTTTGTGGCATCAAATTACTTCTATTTGGACATTATAAAAGATCCCATACCTGTATCAGTAATGTAATGACTGCGGAAGTGGGCTTTAAAGGGGACCTGTCATCCCAAGAAATCATTTCAAATCCTATTTTATGATGTTAGTCAAACAAAATAAACTTAACTTAAACTATATTAATTATTTCAATCCTGTTTCTTCTAGTCTTGGAATTCACAATCACATCAAGCAGGCAGGCGCCATTTTGTCGGCAATGTTATTAAAGCAAGATTTGCGTTGTGCCAAAATCTCGTTAATGTGCCAGAATGGGGCACCTGATACCCATGCCTGTACACTGGCTATGCAATTAGATAGTGAGGAGAGAGAGGGAATGTGGGGAGTGCAGTGGAATCTAGGAAGTGCAGAATGCAAAATAAAAGTAAGTGCCTGACCTTCTCTATGCCTAAGGCATAGAAGAGGGGCAGGCTATAAATGATTGACAGCTGAGACAAGTTTATAATAGTTATGGATGTTTTAATAAAAAAAAGGTTTCATGTTTATTTAAAAAGGACTTTTATTATACAGCTTTTTATGTCTGGGTAAAAGGTCCCCTTTAAATGAACAGTTCGGTGTAAAAATAAAAACTGGGTTAAATAGATAGGCTGTGCAAAATAAAAAATGTTTCTAATATAGTTAGTTAGCCAAAAATGTAATCTGTAAAGGCTGGAGTGACCAGATGTCTAACATAATAGCTAGAACACTACTTCCTGCTTTTCAGCTCTCTATCTCTGTGTTAGTCGACAGAACATGGGACATAACTGTTCTGTGAGTTTGCAATTGATCCTTAGCATGCAGGTCAGATTCAAACAGTTATGACCCATGTGGTTCCCCCTCCAGTCACTGATTGGTTACTGCCTGGTAACCAATCACTGGAAACCAAGAGAGTTGCAAAGCAGGAAGTAGTGTTCTGGCTATTATGTTACACACCCAGTCACTCCAGCCTTTATACATTACATTCTTGGCTAACTAATTATATTAGAAACATTATTTATTTTGCACAGCCTATCTATTTATCCAGTTTTTATTTTTATACTGAACAATTCCTTTAAGTAAAAGGCTCATTTTCACTTGACAGTGCTGTATTCAGGGGGTCTGGAAAGAATGAACTAGGACATTGGAAATGATAGGGCCACGACATGGTTTTATAAGGATCAGACAGTTTAAGGGGGGATTATGGGGTTTGTAGTTTAAGGTAGCTGGT
This sequence comes from Xenopus laevis, assembly GCF_017654675.1. NCBI lineage: Eukaryota > Metazoa > Chordata > Amphibia > Anura > Pipidae > Xenopus > Xenopus laevis. The sequence goes on from NC_054373.1 coordinate 124,522,790, forward strand.
AGGAAGGAGGAGTAACAAAGGGTTTAAAGGCAGAGAAAGAAAGTAAGGACCTCAAGCAGCCCCTCCTAGCTGTCCGCCCACCTACCTTATGGTATAAGAGTACTGTGAGAGCAAAAAGCACTTGGAAGTATACTATATAAACTATATATTACTATATAGTGTATATATTCTATAAAATATACTATAAAACTATATTTGCATTAAATTTAGAACCCGTGAACATGTTTGTATATTGGACTATTACTTAAAATTACCTGTTCTTTCATTAAGCATTATATTATGGGTGGACTCCCCCAGGGAGAAGCCTGAACCTGGAAGCCCAGCCATACTGTATATGTAGCAAATGATGTAAAGATAGATCTGCAGACTGGTCAGGACATTTTCAATGGCTAGTTTACATGGGAATCTATAAACTATCTATTCCTGTTGCCATTTTTGGGAATTACAGGTATAGTGTTATAATATATATATATATATATATATATATATATATATATATATATATATATATATATATATATATATATATATATACCAAATACTGTACAAAAACCGCACTCTCAGGACTTCATAAAGGTGCAAAAAAGAAAATTTTTTTAAATTTTTTCTTTTTTGAACCTTTATGAAGTCCTGAGAGTGCGGTTTTTGTACAGTATTTGGTTTACATAATTCTTGAATACTGCACCCAGGCAGTTGTTTTTTGAATGTATGAGTGCTCCAGTTTCGTAGATATATATATTATATATATATATATATATATATATATATATATATATATATATATATATATATATATATATATATGTATATCTGAAGTGACAGAACTGTCGTTGATGAGAAGTCCAAGAACAAAACTAGGTGTCTAAAACATTCATTAATGTAAGTGAATAAACAAATGCCTCACTGAAGGAACCCTCAATACATTATATTATCTTACTTTTGCCAAAGACTTTACAATGAAAAACTAGAGCACCAATAACAGAGGAGCTCACAATCAGTAGTAGAAGAAAATCAGTTAAACAGCATATTCTGTATTGCATGAACGTTTATACTGTAATTAAACTACTTTTTTTTAGGTTGTGTCTTTTTGTGCTTTTCAAAGCCAATGTTGTAATAAGGGAGAATCGTATCCATCCTATGGCAGTTTAAATAATAAGGGAATACATTGGACATGGCTTTCCCAGCTCGAGTGACAATAAGCCTTTCAAGAGTATATTATATTACAATATGGTTGCCACTGCCCAATAGACATGTCTGCACTGAGCATACTACTAGGCAACTTTGCAAAAAGCTAATACAATTTGTCATATTAACAAAGCTTTGGTCTATAGCTATATTATCTAGCAAGCAAGCTCTAAGTTTATTTGCTTCCTCTACATATTTATGGGAAGCCTATCATTTTAATTTGTTCGGACATTATGTCCAGAATACTGTTCTCTGTCAATTCTATTTAGCTGCTAAGACATTATGATGACATTATGATGACATCTGAGCACTTGGCACATAACCTTAATCTCTCTACTGTTTGTAAAGCTCAAACTGTTAGAATGTCACTTGTGTAATTCCATCTGTGGCATCTAAAGGGCAGCTAAGACACTAGCCAATTTAAACCATCAAAATCTGTCTATGTGCACTGATGTAACATTGTGTGTTAAATATAATGAGATTTCTGTTGGGTCAGGCAGTAATTCTAGGGAATCCAGTGCCTTGATGACATGTCCAATAGTTGAATATAACAGCCCACTTTTGGTTTACTTTTTATTGCCTCAGTTAGCTGCTGGTTTAATATAGAGTAGGCTCAAGCATGGCTTAGAATCGCAATGTTGGCTACAGCAGTAGCTCACGAACATTCCGGGAAAACCACGTATTGAATACAGCAAGACAGAGGCATCATATGGAAATCAGGATGTCATAAAAAGAATTACATAATATCATTTAAGGGGATGTGCAAACCTTATATTGCCTTGATTAACTTGCTTTGTGCAGTGGAATACCTACAGATGATACAAGTTTTATACGGGCAGTGAACCAATGAAGGGAAATATTCCTGCTTGTGCTTTGCATGACTTTTGCACATCTGACCCACCCCGAATTTTCAATTGATCTAGTAACCCTAGCTAAGCCTGAGAAATAAGGCAGCAAGAAGTGGAACAGATGAGCGGGACTAGTAGGATTTTTGCAGTAATATTCAATAAAGTGACCAAAAACACCACATTTTCAGCACATTCCTTCTATATTTAAAAGAGTATAATGAACTGGCACATTCTTGTTTTCACATAATGTATCTCATTTAATAGACAACGTGAATTATCAATGTCATGACAATCCTCTAAATAATCATATTATAACCCCTCCAAATGAAAACCCAGCATCCATACACACACCCCTCCCTGCTTTCACATAAATTCTATATACCCATACCTATACTAACTATAGAGTTTAGTATCACAATAGCCTTTGATATTATGTCTGTCCAAAAAATCATCCAAGCCATTCTTAAAGGCATTAACTGAATCAGCCATCACAACATCACCCGGCAGTGCATTCCACAATCTCACTGTCCTGACTGTGAAGAACCCCCTACGTTGCTTCAAATGAAAGTTCTTTTCTTCTAGTCTAAAGGGGTGGCCTCTGGTACGGTGATCCACTTTATGGGTAAAAAGGTCCCCTGCCATTTGTCTATAATGTCCTCTAATGTACTTGTAAAGTGTAATCATGTCCCCTCGCAAGCACCTTTTTTTCCAGAGAAAACAACCCCAAACTTGACAGTCTACCCTCATAATTTAAGTCTTCCATCCCTCTAACAGTTTAGTTGCACGTCTCTGCACTCTCTCCAGCTCATTTATATCCCTCTTAAGGACTGGAGTCCAAAAACTGCACTGCATACTCCAGTTGAGGCCTCACCAGGGACCTATAAAGAGGCATAATTATGTTTTCATCCCTTGAGTTAATGCCCTTTTTTATGCAAGACAGAACTTTATTTGCTTTAGTAGCCACAGAATGACACTGCCCAGAATTAGACAACTCTACAAAAACCCCTAGATCCTTCTCATTTAAGGAAACTCCCAAAACACTGCCATTAAAGGAGAAGGAAAGGTTAAAACTAAGTAAGCCTTATCAGAAAGGTCCACCTAAATATACCAGTAAACCCTCAAAGTAATGCTGCTCTGAGTCCCCTGTCAAAAGAAACACTGCATTTCTTACTTCTATTGTGTACACATGGGCTTCTGTATCAGACTTCCTGCCTTCAGCTTAAACCTCATTGCCCTGGGCAAGAGCATGCTCAGTTTGCTCCTCTTCCCCCCTCCTCCTTTCTCTACTGTAATCTGAGCCCAGAGCAGGGAGAGACTCAGGCAGGAAGTGATGTCACACCACATTAATACTGCAGCTCCTATCCTAAACAAACAGAGAGTTTCTAGAGCTTTTTACTCAGGTATGGTAAAACATTCTACAGAATAAATATAGCATTCTAGCTTACACTATTGCAGCGAATCTATTGGCAAAAAATGCCTCCGTAGCTTTCCTTCTCCTTTAAGGGGCACATTTACCTAGGGTCGAATATCGAGGGTTAATTAACCCTCGATATTGGTCCGTCAAAGTAAAATCCTTCGACTTCGAATAACGAATTCGAAGGATTTTGCGCTATTCCTACAATCAAACGATCGAAGGAATAATCGTTTGATTGAACGATTAAATCCTTTGAATCGAACGATTCAAAGGATATTAATCCATCGATCGAAGAATATTCCTTCGATCAGGAAATTGTTAGGAAGCCTATGGGGACCTTCCCCATAGGCTAACATTGGCCTCGGTAGGTTTTAGGTGGCGAACTAGGGGGTCGAAGTTTTTTTTAAAGAGACAGTACTTCGACTATCGAATGGTCGAATAGTCGAACGACTTTTAGTTCGAATCGTTCGATTCAAAGTTGAAGGTCGTAGTCGAAGGTCGAAGTAGCCCATTCGATGGTCGAAGTAGCCATATTCGACCATTCGAAATTCAAACTATTTTTCCTCTATTCCTTCACTCGAACTAAGTAAATGGGCCCCTAAGTGTATAACTTTGATTTATATTATTTCTGCCAAAGTGCATAACCTTGCATTTATCAACATTGAACCTCATTTTCCAGTTTAGCAAACAAAGGTATGGATGGAGCACATAAGACGCAGTCTCTGCCGCAAATAATTATTTATTGCATCACAACATGTTTCGGGTCCCAAGGATCCTTTATCAAGTGGATAAAGGATCCTTGGGATCCGAAACATGTTGTGATGCAATAAATAATTATTTGCTCCATCCATACCTTTGTTTGCTGAACTTGTCTATGGGTCTTCTGGCGTGGCCTGACTGGAGAGTGAGCACGATACACAGGTGAAGGTGACTGAACAAATTTGCTGATAGTTTCATTTTCCAGTATGCTGCCCAGTTTTCCAATTTAGACAAATCACTCTGCAAAGTGGCAGCATCCTGCATGGAACCTATAGTTCTGCACAATTTAGTATCATCTGCAAAAATAGAAACAGTACTTTCAATGCCCACCTCCAGGTCATTAATAAACAAGTTGAAAAGCAAAGGACCTAGTACAGAGCCCTGCCGTACTCTGTAGTTAATACAGTAACAATTGTGGTTTTGCAAAGCTTCTTTAATTGTTTGTAGGAAATGTTATCTTACCAGGTACCAAGGTATGTAATTTTCTGATGTGCAGTTAATTTATGCTGCATTAATTAAATCAGCAATTTTTTTCAATATGCTATTATCTCTTCCTTCATAAATGCTGTCATTGCTTTGTACATAGTTGCTCTGAATACACCAAACTGGCAGTTAATATGACAGATGGTCCTGCATGGCGTGTACAATTGGTCTTCTTTAAAATACATTCAAGTGTGCTATTTTCCTCCGTACAGACTCATACACCTTGTTGATACAACATGTGCATAGGTTCTGGTTCAACATAGTATAAAGTACAAAAAAAGAAAACACAGCAACATTTGTTTTCAAGGTTGCAATAAGACATAAGAGACTCAACGGTGGTTGTGAGTATTTTTATACAAGTGGTGATCATTTCAGCAAATTCAACACTATTTCAGTCTCCATTCTCATCGTACGTGATGTTGCACAGCCTTTTTTATCTCTAACATATTTTTAGCTTGCAGCCGTGTATCAGAATCCAAAGAAATGTGACATGTCAAGAAAAGGATCCAGCTTTGGCATCATGTCTGCTTAGGGATAATGGTTTTCTCTGGCAAGTGTGCGAAATGTTTAGTGTAACACTGGAAGCTATTGTGACATTTGTAATCTCTCCTTAAATAGAACATTGTCATACTGATCGCCATAATTCAGCAGTGAGTCATTATCTCAGGTGGTTATAGCAAAGATGTCGGACCATGCCCTTTGCCGGGCGTTGGAATCCTGCTTTAAAAGGTAAGAAAACTACAAAACAAAATTTTTGCTTTTGAAAAAAAAAAAAAATGATTGTAGCATCATTGGTGCAGAACTATATATTACTAACATAGACATCCAAAGGAAGGACGGCACTCCAATACTAGGAATAAATATTTATTCCAAACACATACAAGGATCCAACGCCCTACGCGTTTCGGGAATCACTCCCTTAATCACATGCCTATGATTAAGGGAGTGATTCCCGAAACGCGTAGGGCGTTGGATCCTTGTATGTGTTTGGAATAAATATTTATTCCTAGTATTGGAGTGCCGTCCTTCCTTTGGATGTCTATGTGAATTCTAGCAGTGGGGACGCTGCGGACTGAGCACCCGTTTGAAGCAGCAAACAGGAAGTGTTAAACTCGGAGCGGTTCTTCTTTCGTGAAATTGAATCACTATATATTACTAACTATGCACAACTCAGTGCATATTGCATGCCACTAAACCTTTTTAGAATAAATATATATATATGGAAAATCATTTATTAGTATGAAGGCGTGCTGGTTCCAGAAACCCATTATCCAGAAAGGATCTAATTACAGGAAGGCCATCTTTCATAGAGCCCATTTCAAGCATATAATTCAAAATTGTAATCATAATTTCCATTTTCTCTGTAATAATAAAACAGTGCCTAGCACTTGATCCCAACTAATATATAATTAATCCTTATTGGAAGCAAAACAATCTTATTGGGTTTTATTAATGTTTAAATGATTTTCAGCAGATTTAAAATCAAAAATTACGAACATATCCCTTATCCGGAACACCCCAGGTTCCCAGAATTCTGAATAATAGATCCTATACCTATATATGACACAGTATACACCGAAGGTTATTTTTTATATACATACTGGCATACTGGAAGACCTCTGTAGGTTGTCAGTGAGTCCCTGTGAATTAGTTAATAATGTCTGGATAGCTTCCAATTTCCCATAACTGCAGCAGACAGCTCACAAAAACCAATACTCATCATAGTGTTCTTGGCTGCTATAAATGCAAATAGGTTAGGAAAGCAATATGGTGTTCTGTAAACATAAGGCTGTGGTTCTCTTTCAGAAAAGCCGTTGCATTTTTAGCTTACGCAAAATTTTGCCCTGGCTTCTGAAATTAAATGCTGTGCATTATTAAAATGTACATTGAAAAATGAGCCCATATCTACTCTAGTCAAAAGTACATCTGTTAGATGATTCATCACATTTATTTTAATGATAGGGCTGCTTGTGTAATAATGTGGGTATAAGTACACATAAAAAAAACCCAATACATAATGTTGGATTTACTTATTTCCCATAGTATTTTTAGTTCTGCAGTTTTTTCTCCTTGTATGGCACTTTTTCTTTATATAGGTAAGTTCATTGGAAAAATACAAAAAAACACAATACAAACATTTGACATGTCAGGGTACCAAACATCAGATTATACATACACATAGACAGAAACAGCGTTTCCATCAAGATAATTATCATGTTACATATTTGTTGCTGTAAAAAATTCCTACTAGGCATTCGCAGTACTTAAGGGTTGCTGAAGGGGATATTTTCTAAGCCATGGTCCCCATACCTTTTCAAATTTCTCACCCTGCCCCTTACGCTTCAAGTACTTCAAGATTTCAAGTACTTTATGTTGCAATGGGCAATGGCTGGGGGTCAGACATCAATACGGCCCCCAACATCTCAAAGAAAATCGTCAGGGTGCTGTTCAAGTAGGGTAATAGCAGGGCAGGACCAGAGGGTGTGCAATAAAATGCCCTTTACTCGCTTACATTGAGGACAGTGGCGAGAGTCTGGGGAACATTTTGTAGAGTCTAGTCAGAGTGTAGTAAGCCCTGTGAAGTAAGTAAAGTTCAAGACCTGGGTTAGGTTTTTCCTAATGCATTCTACATGTTAGTGGACTTGCATTATGATAATACAAATTTATCAGCTTGTACAGGGTTAAGATCTTACATTCGGCTGGTTCTTTTTTAAGTAGGGCGATTACAGGATGATTAGTTATTTGTACAAAAAGGAAATTATGCCAGCAGATAAGCGTTGCCACTGGGACGTAAGGAGGGCATATATTGTTTACAGTTTGGAAAAGTTAAGTGGTTTGTTGGCCCCCCATACATCTGCTATTGTGAGGATTCTGCATTTCAACCAACTGTTACTTGATGTTCTTTTGAAAAGACCCATTTAGCTGCTCCCAGGATGGGGTTAATCTGAGCATTGAGAGTAATGGGGGTAGCTACTAGGAGAACTTGTAGAGTATTTATACGATTAGGTAGTATTATTGACCAGATGTGGTACAAGGCTGAATAAGGACCCCCTAGCATTAGAGAAGTTATGTGTGACAACTGCACAGCAAGGTACAATTAACAAAAAACTAGTTTAAACCATACCACCCTCTTCTTAGGGTCTTTTCAGTAGACCCATACGCAGTCTGTCTACATCTGGTAGATTTTTGCCCAGATATAGATTGGTGAGGCCACTAAAAGGGCCCCACACATGGGCCAATAAGATGGCGACACGGTCTGTTGGCAGCTTTTATTGGCCTGTGTATGGCCATCTTAAGTAATACACAATGCCATATTATGTTCAAATAAAATGTTCCAATCTTGCTGCCATTAACATCCCTCACATTGGGTTCAAGTTGCCAAGATTTTATAGTTAGTCCCTGTAAACCCTCAGTCATTCTTATTTGCCCTTAAGTCTGTTAAGACACTAAGAGGGCTATTGACCAACATTTGGATTTCTTTTTTTTTTCTTTTTCACAAATCATATTATTTCTCTAAAAATTCATGGCATTCATGATTTAGAGAAATAGAGTATAATTAGAGATGTCGCGAACTGTTCGCCGGCGAACTTGTTCGCGCGAACATCGGGTGTTCGCGCTCGCCGGAAGTTCGCGAACGTCGCGCGACGTTCGCCATTTTGGGTTCGCCATTGTTGGCGCTTTTTTTTGCCCTCTCACCCCAGACCAGCAGGTACATGGCAGCCAATCAGGAAGCTCTCCCCTGGACCACTCCCCTTCCCTATAAAAACCAAAGCCCTGCAGCGTTTTTTCACTCTGCCTGTGTGTGCTGAAGAGATAGTGTAGGGAGAGAGCTGCTGCCTGTTAGTGATTTCAGGGACAGTTGAAAGTTTGCTGGCTAGTAATCGTTTTGATACTGCTCTGTTATTGGAGGGACAGAAGTCTGCAGGGGTTTGAGGGACATTTTAGCTTAGGTAGCTTTGCTGGCTAGTAATCTACCTTCTACTGCAGTGCTCTGTATGTAGCTGCAGTGGGCAGCTGTCCTGCTTCTGATCTCATCTGCTGACTGCTGCAATAACAGTAGTCCTTGTAAGGACTGCTTTTATTTATTTTTTTGTTGTTTTACTACTACTACTACTACTACTACTATAAGAGCCCAGTGCTATTAGTCTAGCAGTGTTGGGGAGTGGGACTGGTGTGCTAATCTGCTGCTCCTAGTAGTTCAGCAGCACCAACTTTAATTTTTTTTTTTTAATATTCATTTTTTTTTATTTTACTTTTTTTTATTTTACTACCGCTGTAGTAGTGTATAAGTTGACCTTTTAGGCATTATTTGCCCTGTAGGCATTATTTGCACACTGTTTTCTTCAACCCGCCATCGAGCTGTGTGACCTTGTTCACATTCTGTCTAAATATCCATAATATTACCGTCTCCAGAAAAAACACCGGAGTCACTTTTTTCAAGCAGCCATAATATATTTTACGTAATCCGTATCCACCGCTGTAGTAGTGTATACGTTGGCCTTGTAGGCATTATTTGCACACTGTTTTCTTCAACCCGCCATCGAGCTGTGTGACCTTGTTCCCATTCTGTCTAAATATCCATAATATTACCGTCTCCAGAAAAAACACCGGAGTCACTTTTTTCAAGCAGCCATAATATATTTTACGTAATCCGTATCCACCGCTGTAGTAGTGTATACGTTGGCCTTGTAGGCATTATTTGCACACTGTTTTCTTCAACCCGCCATCGAGCTGTGTGACCTTGTTCCCATTCTGTCTAAATATCCATAATATTACCGTCTCCAGAAAAAACACCGGAGTCACTTTTTTCAAGCAGCCATAATATATTTTACGTAATCCGTATCCACCGCTGTAGTAGTGTATACGTTGGCCTTGTAGGCATTATTTGCACACTGTTTTCTTCAACCCGCCATCGAGCTGTGTGACCTTGTTCACATTTTGTCTAAATATTGATAATATTATCGTCTCTAGAAAAACCACTTGAGTTACTTTTTTTCAAGCAGCATTCATATATTTTACGTAATCCGTATCCACCGCTGTAGTAGTGTATACGTTGACCTTGTAGGCATTATTTGCACACTGTTTTCTTCAACCCGCCATCGAGCTGTGTGACCTTGTTCACATTTTGTCTAAATATTGATAATATTATCGTCTCTAGAAAAACCACTTGAGTTACTTTTTTTCAAGCAGCATTCATATATTTTACGTAATCCGTATCCACCGCTGTAGTAGTGTATACGTTGACTTTGTAGGCATTATTTGCACAGTGTTTTCTTCAACCCGCCATCTAGCTGTGTGTATTATCGTTTCCAGAAAAACCAACTGAGTTTTTGTTGTTGTTGTTGTTTTTTTAAAAATAATGCCAGGCAAAGGCAGGCCGCCACGCAGAGGCCGTGCTAGGGGCCGTGCTGCTATGCAATCCTGTGGCCCTAGCAAATTGCCCAGTTTTAAAAAGCCAATGACCCTGAACTCCCAAAATGCTGAAGAGGTAGTTGACTGGCTTACACAGCACACCCCATCCTCTACCGTTTCTAACTTTACCACAACATCCTCCTCATCCTCCACTGCTATGGCCACCCCACGTAACACTTCCTCCACCACCGGTGCCCCTTCTTCACTGGGGTCAGAGGAGTTATTTTCCAATGAGTTTCTTGAACTGAGTAATGCGCAACCATTATTGCCAGAAGAAGATGAAGGAGATGAGGACCTTACACCAGATTTAATTCTGGCAGAGAACACGATAGAGATGGACATAATGAGTGATGAGGAGGAGGTCCCCGCTGCTGCTTCCTTCTGTGATGTGTCAGAAGAAATTGATGCATCTGAGGAGAATGATGATGAGGAGATTGATGTTTTGTGGGTGCCTAGTAGAAGAGAGCAAGAGGAGGGTAGTTCAGATGGAGAGACGGAGAGTCAGAGAGGCAGTAGGAGAAAAAGACTTAGAAGAAGCAGGGAGGACAGCCCGCAGGGATCAGTAGGGCAACAACATGTATCGGCACCTGTGTTCAGCCGGCCAACGCACCCGCCATTGCCGCCAATACCGCCAACTCCGCCAACTTCTACTGTTACCGCCAGATCGCACACTTCCAAAAAGTCAGCAGTGTGGGATTTTTTTAATGTGTGTGCCTCTGACAAAAGCATTGTAATTTGCAATGAGTGCAGTCAGAAACTGAGCCTTGGTAAGCCCAACAGCCACATAGGTACAACTTCTATGCGAAGGCACATGAGCGGCAAGCACAAAGCACTTTGGGAGCAACACCTCAAAGGCAACAGGCAAACTAAAAGCCACACTCCTTCTGGTCCAGCATCTTACTGCTCTACCTCTGCTCTCCTTGACCCGTCTGAACCACCCTCCACTCCGCCTTCCACCTTGACCACCTGTTCCCATTCCCAGTCATCTGCCACCAGCCAAGTTTCTGTGAAGGCCATGTTTGAGCGTAAGAAGCCAATGTCTGACTGTCACCCCCTTGCCCGGCGTCTGACAGCTGGCTTGTCTGCACTCTTAGCCCGCCAGCTTTTACCATACCAGCTGGTGGACTCTGAGGCCTTCCGCAAATTTGTAGCAATTGGGACACCGCAGTGGAAGGTACCCAGCCGCAATTTTTTTTCTAAAAAGGGAATACCACACCTGTACCAACATGTGCAGAGCCAAGTTACCGCATCTCTGTCACTTAGTGTTGGGCCAAAGGTCCATATGACTACTGACGCATGGTCCTCCAAGCATGGTCAGGGCAGGTATGTCACCTACACTGCCCACTGGGTGAACTTGGTAATGGCTGGGAAGCAGGGAATGGGTAGCTCAACAACAACAGTGGAGTTGGTGTCACCGCCACGGATTGCACGCGGTTCTGCCACCACCTCTACTCCTCCATCGCTCTCTACCTCGTCTTCTTCTTCTTCTTACTCTGCTGCTGGGTCCTCCTTCTCCTCCTCCACACCTGTGCACCCCCAGCTCCCCCTAGGCTATTCGACGTGCCAGGTACGCCGTTGTCACGCTGTCTTGGGGATGACGTGCCTGGAAAGCAAAAACCATACCGGATCTGTACTCCTGTCATCTCTGCAGTCACAGGCCGATCGGTGGCTGACCCCACACCAACTGCAGATCGGAAAAGTGGTGTGTGACAATGGAAGCAATCTGTTGGCAGCGTTGAGACTAGGCAATTTAACACATGTGCCCTGCATGGCACATGTGTTAAATTTAATAGTCCAACGTTTTGTCTCCAAGTACCCAGGATTCCAGGACGTTCTCACCCAGTCCAGAAAGGTGTCGGCCCATTTCAGACGTTCCTACACAGCCATGGCACGCCTTGCTGACATTCAGCAGCGCTACAACATGCCAGTCAGGCGTTTGATTTCTGACAGCCAGACTCGCTGGAATTCAACGCTCCTTATGTTGGAACGTCTGCTGCAACAACAAAGGGCCGTCAACGAGTACCTTTTTGAACTGGGTGGTAGGACTGGATCTGCACAGCTGGGGATTTTTTTCCCCCGTTACTGGGTGCTTATGCGCGATGCCTGCAGGCTCATGCGACCTTTTGAAGAGGTGACAAATATGGTCAGTCGCACCGAAGGCACCATCAGCGACCTAATACCCTTCGCTTTCTTCCTGGAGCGTGCCGTGCGACGAGTGACAGATGAGGCTGTAGACCAGCGTGACGAGGAGCTGGAAGCGCACGATTTCTGGTCGGAATCACCAGAACGAACCCAGGCACCTGCTGCAACGCAGGGAGAGGTGCCAGAAGTGGAGTCAGAGGAGGAAGGTGGCTTTGTGGAGGAGGAGGAGGAGGACCAACAGGAGCAGGCTTCCCAGGGGGCTAGTGGTGACCTTTTGGGGACCCCTGGTCTTGTACGTGGCTGGGGGGAGGAGACCGTGGATGATGCAGTCCTTGATAATGAGGAAGCGGAGATGGATAGCTCTGCATCCAACCTTGTGAGAATGGGGTCTTTCATGCTGTCATGCCTGTTGAAGGACCCCCGTATCAAGAGGCTTAAGGAGAAGGACCTGTACTGGGTCGCAACGCTACTAGACCCTCGGTACAAGCATAAAGTGTCAGAAATGTTACCAACATACCACAAGTCCGAAAAGATGCGGCATTTACAAACCAGCCTGCAAAACATGTTGTACAATGCTTTTAAGGGTGATGTCACTTCAGGAACTCATCAACATTCCAGGGGCAGAGGTGCCAGTAATCCTGCCACGAGCACACCTGCAAGGACAAAGCCCTTTGGCCAGTCTGTAACGTCAGACATGCAAATGTTTTTCTGTCCAAGGCAGCGCCACAACCCTTCTGGATCCACCCTCAAAGAACGCCTCGACCGGCAGGTAGCGGACTACCTGGCATTAACTGCAGATATCGACACTCTGAGGAGCGATGAACCCCTGGACTACTGGGTGCGCAGGCTTGATCTGTGGCCAGAGCTGTCACAATTTGCCATGAACCTCTTGTCTTGCCCAGCCTCAAGTGTGCTCTCAGAAAGGACCTTCAGTGCAGCAGGAGGGATTGTAACTGAGAAGAGAACTCGCCTAGGTCACAAAAGTGTCGATTACCTGACCTTTATTAAAATGAATGAGGGGTGGATCTCGGAGGGTTACTGCACGCCGGAAGACTTGTTCTGACTTCTATGTAGCTGTCCTTCTCTTCAAGCCTCATGACTCCACACACAGCTGTCCTTTAGCGTCCTCCTCCTCCCTCCGCCACCGTTACAAACTAGGGTGCAAACCCTACTGGTTTAATTTTTTCTGGCCTCTGTGCTTCAGTGGCTGCGACCAAAAAAATGCCTATTTTCTGCATTTATATGACATAATTTTTCTGGCCTCTGTGCTTCAGTGGCTGCAACCAAAAAAATTTATATTTTCAGCATTTATATGGCATAATTTTTCTGGCAACTGTGCTTCAGTGGCTGCGACCAAAAAAATGACTATTTTCAGCATTTATATGGCATATTTTTTCTGGCCTCTGTGCTTCAGTGGCTGTGGCCAAAAAAACTGGGCAAACAATGCCTACAAGGTCAACGACGTTGACCTTGTAGGCATTGTTTGCCCAGTTTTTTTGGCCACAGCCACTGAAGCACAGAGGCCAGAAAAAATATGCCATATAAATGCTGAAAATAGTCATTTTTTGCCATACGTTGACTCAACGTATATGGCAAAAAATGACTATTTTCAGCATTTATGTGGCATATTTTTTCTGGCAACTGTGCTTCAGTGGCTGCAACCAAAAAAACTGGGCAAACAATGTCTACAAGGTCAACGTATGGCGAAAAATTACTATTTTCAGCATTTATATGGCATATTTTTTCTGGCAACTGTGCTTCAGTGGCTGCGTCCAAAAAAACTGGGCAAACAATGTCTACAAGGTCAACGTATGGCGAAAAATGACTATTTTCAGCATTTATATGGCATATTTTTTCTGGCAACTGTGCTTCAGTGGCTGCGTCCAAAAAAACTGGGCAAACAATGCCTACAAGGTCAACGTATGGCAGTTGTTTAAAGAGAACAGTAGATTACTAGCCAGCAAAGCTACCTAAGCTAAAATGTCCCTCAAATCCCTGCAGACTTCTGTCCCTCCAATACAGAGCAGTATCAAGCAGATTACTAGCCAGCAAACTTACTATCATCTGTCCCTGAAATCACTAACAGCTCTCCCCCTACACTATCTCTTCCAAGCACACACAGGCAGATTTTTCAGATACATTTTTGCCCTTGATCCCCCTCTGGCATGCCACTGTCCAGGTCGTTGCACCCTTTAAACAACTTTAAAATCATTTTTCTGGCCAGAAATGTCTTTTCTAGATGTTAAAGTTCGCCTTCCCATTGAAGTCTATGGGGTTCGCGAACCGTTCGCGAACCGCTCGCATTTTTGCGCAAGTTCGCGAATATGTTCGCGAACTTTTTTTCCGACGTTCGCTACATCCCTAAGTATAATCATGGTTTTCAAAAAGCACTAATACCACAAACATTTGACCTTATATAAATAATAGGTCTCTAAAGTCTATTTATCCACTTAATTAACTACCACCGTGCTCTCTTGTATGAGGAACACTTGAACACTTTGGATAAACCACATCATCTGCCTTTAGGTCCTTTTGGAAGTCTATTAAATCATTTGATTAACTAGATTTCTGTATGGGGTAAATAAACAGGTGGTGGCTAGAGACCTATTTGAGCAAAGGAAAGAAGCTTATGGAGGCTCCTATAGTTGGTAGATAGTTGACTGCAGGGTCTCTTTCTTGAGTAGAAACTTGTCATTAGGTGTAGGTACATAATCAGTGATGTGGCATTCTAAAGCAGTAACATTTTCTAGTGTGTGGAGAATAAGTTGATACAGGGTTATTGCCATTTTGATTGACTGATGAGTTTTCTCTATAAAGTGCTATGTATATGTAGCAGTGCTATAAAAAGAAAAAAGATAATACATAAAGACTCAAATCAAACTGTGTATTTAATCATTTCTTTTAGAGTCCTTAAGTAAGTCTTCTGTATGCTTTATTAGCCATACGGGACTGACAGGCGATAAATCACAGTGTTACTGGAAATGCTTGTTAATCTGAATCTTTTTGCTACTATTTGTCCTTGCCAAACAACAAGAACCTACTGAGATTAGAACCTGTACAATTGTACATGTACACATACCTGTCTCTTTCAGTATTAGAACAGCAAGGTTCCTCATGTATATGCAATTATACCATGTAAAAAACAAGCTGTAATAGTCAGAATAATAATGTAGAGACTGTCATGTACTTACCTATCCTACCCACAGACATCATGCAAGTTTCTTCTTTTCTTTTTTTCTTCTGTTTGGTGATTGATCCTTTTTTTTTGTGTATTTCTTTATTATTTCTATTATGTATGTTTGTATCTTTGAAATGCCTTTCAATAAAAATATAAGTTAGAAAAAAAAGAAAAGCAAGGTTCCTTGGGCTTAAGTTTAAGATTGGTGGCCATGTTCTCATATCCCTAATATACATGATGCTCCAAAAAAGACTTAATTTGTAATGAAGGATATTGTGCTTTCTGCTTCTATTAGGTGTCAGTGCTGTATGGTTTTTCAAGATCTCGTTAGCAGCATCCTGTTGTGTTATTAACCTAATTGCCTGCATGTGTCCAATGTTGTTTCTGGGTGCAGTCGTAATGTGTGCAGTGGCCTTCAAATCTACACATACAGATCATTTTTGGTGTTTATAGTCTTGCCATATGAAATACATTGATAATGTGGATGGTAAACGATCATGATGATAGTTTATCATGTGCTACTAGAATTGCATTGTTAGTGCATACTGAAATATCTTTATCTATGTGGGAAGAGTAACAGCTGACATGTCTGCAACACTTTAATGCAAGGGTCCCCAAACTTTTTCACCCATGAGCCACAGTCAAATGAAAAAAAGAGTTGGGGAGCAACACAAGCATGCAAAAAGTCTTTGGGGATGCCCAATAAGTGATGTGATTGGCTATTTGGTAGCCCCTATGTAGACCGACAGCATACAGGAGGCTCTATTTGTTAGTACAAATAGTTTTATGCAACCAAAACTTGCCTTCAAGCCAGGAATTCCAAAATGAGCACCTGCTTTGAGGCCACTGGGAGCAATATATATGGGGTTGGTAAGCAAGATGTTGCTCACGAGCCACTGGTTGGGGATCACTGTTTTAATGTTGTAGATTGTTCAAACTTTTTTTTACATTGATTTGCCTTGTTTGCTTACATTTCTTGAAATTTATGCATACATTTAGGATTCTAAATGAGTTTTTTATCTGCTCAGCATGTTTCAGTATGAGGCATGGATAATGAAATGGTTCCAACAATTCTAAGTTAGTTTAGTGCCAGTTCCTGTTATGGTTTATTTGGCCCCAGCCCCTTGAGCTGCTTTATCTCATAAGCTAAAAACATAACTGGTGGAAGGGAGGAGGACTGGTAATGTTTTTACCACCTAGTAAGAACCTAGTTAACCGGAATATGACTCTCAATTTCTAATTTAAATTTTTGTTTTGCTTAGTGCCAGAAATGACAAAAAACATAGATATTTCTTAAATCATAGACAATAACTAAGTTCAGCACAAGCCCTACTCATTGAACTAATGGTGAAAAAGGAGGTGCCCTGGCTCTTTAACTTTAATATTTTAACAGATTTGCCTTAAATAAGGAAGAAATGGGGGAATAACATTTAAATAATCAAGTTATAAACAGTTACAGTATTTATATATAAGTTATATGTGTTAGACCTACTGTATGTGTAACTTTGGCAAGTTGGTGTATGGTAATTAACCCTCTGGAATATCTAGAATTGTAGCGCTGAAAAACACAGCAATATCAAAGAAAAATATTAACATTTTGGCTTGATTGCTTACTTAACTATAGAAGTGGGTCCTAAGACACTATAAAACTATATATGTAATGTACAAAGCTTTATTATCAAAATTGCAAGCTTAATATTGCCTAATGCTCAATGAAGGCAGCATAGGCTATGGGGATGCATTATTTCAGCAGGGAAAGATTTGTTATGGCTGTGCTACAAAAGAATGAGCAACTTGTAAGCAGATATTGCTGAAAAAACAGTTTATGATCCTTCATTTTAGTGCTGAAGATGGAACAAGAGGATCTCCAGTGATTGCAACAGTTATAAGTCCAGCAGTGTCATAAAAAACACATTTTAGAAAAAAACGATTATGGAATACTGTATATAAATGCAGTTGAATGCAAAAGTTTGGAATCCCTTTGCTAAATGACATATTGGTTAATTTTTTAAGTAAAAAATAGAAAACAACCAGGAATCAGTATTCTATTGAAAAAAATATATTAATGCACAGTTAAAGGGAGTTGTGGAAGCCAAGGAAATATAGTATAGGGGGAATAATGGATTCCACTAAATTCTGGATGCCCCTGTGAAACAGTCAGCCAAAAAGCTGAAAAGAGGATCTGGAACTTACAACAAGACAATAATCATAAACATATCTCAAAAGCCACCATGAGCTACTGAAGCTGAATGCTTTGAAATGACCCTCAAAGTCCTCTGACTTACACATCACATAAAATCTGTGGGTAGATCTTAAACGGGCAATACAGCCCAAGAAGATCTCAGAATTATAAATGATCTGTCAAGAGAGGGCAAATGTCCACACAACAATAAATTCAAGCTGGATACAGGTGTTTCCAAGCTGTGATCTGTGCCAAAAGGAGTGTTACTAAATACTGACTTATGCACATGTCTCAGTTACTATATTCTGTGTACCTATGTTTAATGTTTGTCAAATCAACATTTACAAATATGCTGTTTTTAAAACTCTGATTCCTGCAGTTATTTCCTACTTTTCACCTACAAAATTATCTAAATATGCAGTTTGGCAAAGACTGACATAGGGGCAAATTTACTAAACGGCGAAGTGACTAACGCGGATGAAAATTCGCCAGCGTGACGTAATTTCGGTACTTTACCGATTTACTAACAGTCGCCGGTGTAACTTCGCTAGCGAAGGAGATAGACTCTAGCGGTACTTTACTCCCTAACATCTGGCGAATTTGCGCTCTGGCGAATGGACGTAAATATGCAAATTCACTAAGATGCGGCTTTTACTGAACGTTACCTCTTGCGCCACACTTGCCTTTGCCACCTCTGACCAAGCGAAGTGTAATAGAGTAGATAGGACTTCCTCAAAAAATAGTTGAAAATGTTTCTAAGTCCCAAAAACGTTGGCGTCTTTTCCTTTTTCAGGGTGATAGGCTGCAAAAGAGCGTAAATTTTTTATGGGGGTAACCGGCTTCCCCCCTACATTTACTAACATATGGCACATAAACTGTACAACAACTTTATTTTATTTTGGTTTCCCGGGCTTGTGTAGTGTAATGTATTTGCTGCAACATATACTTCCGTTGAAATTTAACTTCCCACCTTATGCAAATTAGGCAACGCTAGCATAGCTTCGCTTGGCGCAGTAACGCTAGCGCAACATCGCCAGCATTCAGTGCCCTGGATGCATCTTCGGATTTTAGTGAATTAGTCTTGTCCTGGTGAATCTACGCCTGCGAAGTGTTGCGCTGTGAGTGAAGCCTATGCTGGCGAATTTTCGGAGGTTAGTAAATTTGCCCCATAGTAATGTATGGCAGCTCACTAGGGTTGCCACCTGGGAAAAAAATACGGGACTTCTTATATCTTTATGGTTTTTCCCTACAAATAACATTGGCATCAAGCAACATTTTTACCAGCCAGGCCGGTAAAATACCGGCCAGGTGGCAACCCTACAACTCACACTGGAGCAATATGACTCTCTAGAATAAATGAGGAATTACCACTGTTATTATGTTAAATATGCTCCATTAATAAATACAGTAGTTTTACCGTCATCTTAAATGTTATTTCTGTCTGTCCTGGCTAACAATAAAAATGTTCATAGTAACTACTTCTTTTATATGGCAATTCCTTCTCCCATCTGAAATTAGTGCTCTTTGGGAAAATGTCAGGCTCTAGAGAGTCTTTGCAGTGCAGGATTACATTGGTCTGGGCAATAGATTTCAGTTTTTGGTTAGTTCGTAAAAATCTAGTTATTAACTGCAAAACTTACGTTTAAATGTCTAGTGATCAGTTCAATTAAAGATCACTAGAGCACAGAAGTAGCATATATATATTTCACTCAATCCTTTTTTATTCAAATGCGAGACTGCCAGACTGATTTCATGTCCCAGATCATATAATAACAGATCTCATTTGTCACCAAAACCAATTGTTGATTTCTAAATATAAAGGAAAAGCCTGGAGAAGCTAGGGGAAGATCTGCCAGATTCTGGCTGTGTATCAGATTAATAATCATGGGATGCATTGCAACGAGTCTGACTGTCCCCCTCATCTGAACACCTCCTCCTTATATCACACCTCTAGGAAAGGAACTCATTTCTTTCTAAATGCAGATGGCTATGCAAACCCCCAAACAGCAGCAAATCATGGCATAGTCTGACAGGAGAGCCCCCCCCCCCCAAAACACAAAGCATAAGAGGAGAGGAACAGGATGAGTCCCTCTGTTTGATTTTTGCTGCCTGTTTTCTTACACCCTGTTATCAGGGCTCTGGCTATGGATGCTGAGTGTTTGGAGTGTATGTCCTGTATGCAGCCTGTGCTCTCCGCTGCAGAGGAGGAAAGCTGCAGGGAGGGAGATGATGAAATTGTGGACAATGAGACGGGAGGACTACAGCAGGATCAGCTTCCAGAAACCCTCCAACTATGGGGTGATGAGAAAGGTAAGGAGGTGCACTATGTGTTTGGGAATATATCCTAGAACATTCCCATTCTTTTCATTTGTATACCCACTTGTTCCTCTGAGCTTGCCATGGGAACTGACAGACGCACAGAACAGAATCTGGAATCTGTGAATATGAAGGTGTTTTCCTTTTTATATAAGAATCAAGATCTGACATAAATACAAATAAATGTGACCAACAGTAAATACGTATATCCCGTTCCTTTGAGATACAGGAGGCTGGTAGCATTTTATTGCTAGATTCTAAGCCAAGAGATGTGCCTTGCATAATAGAGGCATCAGACAAGAGCGTGCAGTATTATTATTCGAGACAAAGAGCTGCTTATCTCGAGGGTTAAGGCAATCAGCAGCGTTCTATTCGCATCACTGTTTTTCAATCAATTTGGTCATTACAGATGAGCTATTATAATATATAATATTACATCATTGCAGTTGTACATTATCAAATAACACAAATAAATGGATGATCGATTTAGATTAGATATTGATACTACACAATTTGGTGCAAGCAAGGAACCTACTACTATAAACACAGCATTGTAGCGTCCAGGCAGGTAAACAAACTTTGACAACATTTGGTTAGCCATAGACTCCACTGCTAAACCCTTTGTATAAAAATATGCAGCATTCAGATCTCTCCAAGTATACAGTAACTGAGCATTTATTAAGGAATCATGTACGTAAACAGTGTATTTCCAGCACACTCAGTAGACAGGGCTCCCTCAGTTGTTAATACAGCAGCAGTCTACTGTACTGTTTACTAGAACATAAAGCTGTTTGGTCTAATAATCAAGCTCTACCATTCATATACATCTAGCATTACTATATAGAGAATATTTAATCATTCATACCAGACCCTGCTGTCTGAGTTAACAACCTAATTCCCTTTGCCAGAGCCATTCATATAAAATGTATAATTTGCTTTGCTTTTTTACCCAATATATCTATAAACATTGCAACTAAAGAAACAAAGTCCTAGTTGTAAGCGTGTTCTGCATGTGCTGTTCTGTTTACAGTATCTGGTGGAATTACTGCTATCCAGTGTTTATAAACAGTCCATGTTTCTTGTGCTTTGAAATAATTGTATTTTTATCCACAGACATCATATGTGACTTTGAACCACCTCTCAAGCCCAAGGCATGGGCTCCCATCATCTACGACTGCTTCGACAAAGAGCAGTACTGGTATGCAGGCTACCAAATTACCATTCAGGAATCAATTGAAGAATACGCAGGAGTAGTCTGGCATGCAGTAAGTATTCACATGTTATAGTTTTTCCATCCCATTCTGTTTCTGTTAAATCTTGTCCATTTTCAGGATTGTATTAGAGAAATGAGACAGTTAGAATGCATTTCTCTCATGTTGTACTAGGGAGGACATTAACCCCTGTATGTAATAAAAGGAGCCAACTTTGCCCAGGTGCAGTAACCCATAGAAACTACTAAGATGTTTCCTTTTAAACAGTTGACCTGTAAATGCTACCTGCTGATTGGTTGTTATGGGTTAATGCTGCTGGGCACACGCAGGGGGGGTATTTATCAAAATCCGAATTATTCCGATTTTTTAAATGAAAAAAGTCCTACCAAACTAGAATCCATGATTTGACCTTATATAATATTAAAAAAGTTAAATTTAATCAGGTAAAAACTCGATAAAACGGAGTGAAAACCCCGAATTGTATGTTGTTTTCAAAGTTTTTTCCAAATTGCTCCATTTTTTCAGGCTTTTTCCTGAAAAGACGTAATTTTTGGATTTTTTACCGAAAAGGTCAGATTTTTGGGCTAATTCCAGCACAGACCACAAAATATTCAAAATAGGATAGGGACCTCTCCCATTGACTTATATACAACCTCGGTACGTCTGAGATGCCGGATTTTCAGATTCAGGCATTTTGATGCATCAGACTTTAATAAATCACCAAAATTCGAGTTTAAAAAAAAAATTAGTTTTGTTCCAAAAAGCCAGTTAATAAACCCCCCTTTTATTGAATAACCCCATAAGAGCATTGGGTGTAGTCTCCCTGTATCTGATATTTATATTTAAGTGATGGGTAAAATATATTGTGATGGTATATTCAGATATGCACAATTTCACCAAAACATCACTCATAACCAAAGTAACAAGTATATGAGATATTAAAAAAACATGCATAAGGTTCTGCTTACCACATAATGAATAGGGAAGGGAAAGTGAGCAGGGAATGGACAAGTGACAGTATATTGGTAATACAGATTGACAACTCTTCTACAATGGCATATACAGGATTTTCATAAGACAGATACCACTATTTCAATGAATTACTTAAGAAAATCACATTTACCGATTTAATGCATAAGCGCACAACATGTGAAGGCAACACATGGACAGCTCAGACAACAAAACATGTTTTATTACTCTATACACACATGCGGAGCCATTGCAGCTGTTGTACTCACTCCCCCCTTTATTTATTAATTTTAAAGCCCCTGGACTGCATTTGATTTTTCTTTGACTCTAACCCTCCCTGTACATTTAGAGATGTGGTACTCTTTATGGGTGATAATGCTGATTAGAAACATATGGGAGGTGACCCTTGTTATCACTCTAGAGGGATGCTTTCTATATTTCAGGGAAGGGTAGGGCTTCTTAGCACTGGACTTCTTAGCATCAGGTTGGGTCATTGAAATAAATTCAAAAGGGAAAATGGGAAGAAGAAAATTTCACTCAAATGAAGAAAGAACATAGACTGTAGAATATGGGAACTACAAATTAAGAATGATGGGTTTTTATATAGTAATGGATCCCCTGTGTGATTTCTAATATCCTTATATTTAACAACATTCAAACATGTTTTAGGGATCTTTCATGGTTTAAATCGTATCTGTCTGACCGTTCCTCTCTCTGTTCTCGCTCTATGCTACTTCGATAGGAAACTTATTCAGTTGTTTGGACTTTAGTATCACCTTTATTCTTTTTTTTTTGTTTTTATTTATTGTGTTTTTCCAACATATACATACATTGTATCTTAATATACTTCTCTAAGGAGTAAGATCTAAAATAAACTATAAATCTAACAACAACAAAAAAAAAGACCCATAAAAAAATAAAAATAAAATTAGTATTATTCTGATGACACCCAACTCTACTTGTCTACTCCTGACCTCTCTCCTTCTGTCCTTTCCCAAGTTACAGACTGTCTCTCTGCTGTCTCCTCCTGGATGTCACAGCGCCACCTGAAACTGAATCTTATAAAAACAGAACTCATTATATTTCCTCCAAGATCTTCCCCTGTCCCTCAGATATCACAGAAAACACCACCACCTTTCATTCGACCACACAGGCACGCTGCCTAAGAATTATCTTACACTCACATCTGTCTTTTTCACCACACATCCAAACACTTGCAAAATCTTGTCGTATTCAGCTGCGCAACATTGCCCGAATACGACCATATCTCAGTGCAGAATCAACTAAAACACTTATTCAGTTTATCATCTCCTGCCTTGATTACTGCAACCTAGCAGTTATTCCAACAAGTCACCTTTCACAACTCCAATCTGTTCAAAATGCGGCCGCTAGACTCATTCATCTATCTCACCCCTCAACATCAACTACTCCCATATGTATATCTCCTCACTGGCTCCCAATCTCCTCTAGAATCAAATTCAAATTACTTACACTCACATTCAAGGCCCTTAATAATGAAGCCCCTCCCTATATTTCATCTCTGATCTCCAAATACTCTCCTTCACACAACCTTTTCTCTGCTTCTGACCTTCGCCTTGCTTCGCCTCTCATCACTTTTGCCCATTCTCGTCTACAAGACTTCTCTCCGGCTTCTGCTTTTCTCTGGAAGTGTAATTTGGCAGCACTAAATTAATAAATGATGAAGATTGTTTAAGGGTATAGTTTCCTTTTAAGCAGAGGGATCAATAGAGAAAACAGCACTGTACATTATGTATTTCTATGCAATTTCATGGTTCATTGTGGTTTAAAAAGAAACGGAAAGTTAAGTGAAGGCCACATACAAGGTCTATATTAAATATGCCACCTGAAAAGAATTTTGGAGTAAAGAAATAAAAAAATCTTGTTTGTCCAAATCTTGCAACCCATAGCAACCATATGTTTATCAGTCAGATGCCCAAAAACTTCTACCTGGTGATTGGTTCCTATGGCTTGTTATACAAATGGCAAATTTAAGGTCCTTTTTTTAAATGGCCCTACATGTAAAATGTTTTTAATTTACTAATACTGTATAAACAGATGGGTGGCAACAACCTTTCACCAGGCACACTATCCAATGTGGATCAGACTGAGCATAAGGAAGCCAGAAGGAACTAGAGGTCCAGACACATAAGCTGAGCAGGAAGAAGTCAGCTGCTCCTTTACAAAGATGTCATATGTTTAAAATACAAGCTCACAGACACAGTAAATGGTTTCAGTAGTGGTGTGGAATGAAATAAATAAGAAGATTCATGAGACGGGGGTCAGGAGTATGTTTACTAGCTGACTCAGCTGGGGTGGCTTTCCCTGATCTGTTAAATATATAGGGCAGACCAAAAGACCCCTAGCTGCATGTATGGTGATAAAAAGGGAATCATTAATAAAGGAAATATAATTATTTCTAAAAGTATGGTGCTTCCTATATTTACAGACAAACAATGCAAAGACTTTTTAGCATTGCAGCAAGTTAACAAAAAATGTAGGTAAAGGGGAGGATTAAAAGACAATTAACCCGTAAAAGAGATTTTTTTTATTTCAATACAAATTTCTTTTTCCCTAATGGTTCTTTTTATTTTCCCCATATTTTGTGTCAGATAATGAATTTCGTCAACTGTAAGCATTGACCCTTTTTTATTAACTTGGAGAAAAGTGGGTTTAAAAGGGTTGGCAAATACTGCTAGGGCCCTTACAGGCTATGGTGTTATTCTGTCACTGATTCACCTTTCAATATGGAAGCTTCATCCCACCGCTGTCACCAGTTTTGTAACAAACCAGCTCAACACATGGTCCACAAATGGTTTTGATCCTGAACCATTCTGTGGCCATTACGATAAGTAAAATAATGTATAAGAGTTTTTGTGGTCCTCTGTATAAAAGGGGATTTGTTTTATATTAAAAACATTTCTCTGGATAGCTGTGTTCTAGAAAGAAAACACACTTCCACAGTTGCAATAAAATGTTGTAGTACAGGCAAAAATTACCTTAAAAATAGATAAACTAATTACTAATAACATAATACATAGTACATCATAAAGGACATACCATGCAGTTAAAGGATCAAATAAAATCTATTTGCACGTGGATGGTTTGATTTCTACAATGATATTCCGTTATACCATAACCAAAGCTACAAACTACATAAACTGCATAAAAATATGAAAACTTTTTTCAGAAATATAGTGATGGATGAGCACATTACACATTTTAACTTTACTATTTAATGTACTGTAATTATAACAGCACTGGATCATTGTATTTTTCTGAGAAATACTGGAGTAGTGAAGTAAAAAAATATACGTCTCCTTGCAGATGTAAAATCATCCATTTTTTTTGTCAAGCAGACACATCTATGTAGACCTAATTGGCACTCATCCACTCATAATTAGTGCACCATATCAGATCTTTGAAAAGTAGGTTAATTGAAATCCTGTCCCTAAAGCTTTTAATACAGTTTAGTACTCCAACAAGAACCAGCAATCTCAAACACTTGTATTCTTTAAACCATGGTTAGCTTTATCATCTAGAAATATACACTATTATGCTTAGTGTATGGACAGCCTTCTTGGAGAAGCTGAAACATTCACTTTGGTGAAAAAAAGCAGAATCTTGCGCTTGTCTCAGCTAAAACTATACTGTACATGATGCAGCCACCTGTAAATAATCCTCTTTGTACTTATCAATCTAATATCAGGATACCCATGCAAGAGAGAACTTAATAGTGACCATGGTTTGTACACATATAAATATGAATTTCTGACTTTACAATTAAAAATGTAGTTTTGGATTTAAAGAGTAGGATGACAGACCGGGTCAAACACATTTCTGATTTTTCCATTACTTAGCCTGGTGATTTAACATACTGCTTATAACTAATGGCATAGGTACTGTGGTGTTTACATAACAGGTACAAAAAGTGTCACTGAATGGGAGGTCTGCTTTAGAAAGGGCACATACACAGCTCAAAACATTGAGGTTATGATCTCCAGTTTTGACAATACTTGTCACCTGTTTGCAGTTTAAGTGATGCTGATTCATTAGATTATATAGATGTATGTTGTGTTACCAGCCACTTGGAAGCATCAGCATCTGTTCATTTGGTATATGGGACTGACTGTGGCTGCATTGTTGGAATTATTTAAATATATACAAAATATTATTTATATATATATATATATATATATATATATATATATATATATATATATATATATATATATATATATATATATATATATATATATATATATATATATATATATATATATAAAACCAACAAAAAAGTCAAGACAACTTTGTTTTGTTGGTTATATAATTTGTCAACAACGTGGACTAAGTCATGGACTAAGGGTGAGCTCTCTAGCACTCCAGTTTGTACGGAAATATATATATATATATATATATATAATATATATAAAAAACACACAGGTAAGGCAGCACTCACTTGATCAGAAAACGTGTATTAGATATAAAAATAAAGCATCAGGCTACGTTTCGGGCATGCATCGTGCCCTTTATCAAGCCAAAGGTTTCACATGGTTTACAGGTGTGCAAGGTCAGGTGACTTAAAAAGGAGTTATCAGGAAGTGACATCAGCGTTAAGTATACAGGTGTGACCCCTATAGGTCAAGGTTCACATTATATTACATACACATTGCCCTTACCCTTCATGTGTCTAATTTAACCTATGATAGCCAGCATAGTTTACAAATTATACAAACATGATTTATTGACAGGCTCAGTCCAAATTGAGCCTGTCAATAAATCATGTTTGTATAATTTGTAAACTAATTTGTATATATTTAAATAATTCCAACAATGCAGCCACAGTCAGTCCCATATAACAAATATATATGTATACAGTTATATGAAAAAGTTTTGGAACCCCTCTCAGCCTGCATAATAATTTAGTCCACTAACAACAAAAAAGATAACAGTGGTATGTCTTTCATTTCCCAGGAACATCTGAGTACTGGGGTGTTTTCTGAACAAAGATTTTTAGTGAAGCTGTAATCAGTTGTATTAAATTAAATCAAAATGAAATCAAAACTGCTCAATACTGGCAACACCAAATTGATCATAGACAAGTGTGTCCAATCACGAGAAAAGGTATTTAAGGTGGCCAATTGCAAGTTGTGCTTCTGTTTGACTCTCCTCTGAAGAGTGACAACATGGGATCCTCAAAGCAACTCTCAAAAGATCTGAAAACAAAGATTGTTCAGTATCATGGTTTAGGGGAAGGCTACAAAAATCTATCTCAGAGGTTTAAACTATCAGTTTTAACTTTAAGGAATGTAATCAGGAAATGTAAGTTGCTGTAAAACCCAGGTCTGACAGGCCAAGAAAAATACAGGAGCGGCATATGAGGAGGATTGTGAGAATAGTTACAGACAACCCAAAGATCACCTCCAAAGACATGCAAGAACATCTTGCTGCAGATGGTGTATCTGTACATCGTTCTACAATTCAGTGCAATTTGCACAAAGAACATCTGTATGGCAGGGTGGTGAGAAAGAAGCCCTTTCTGCACTCACGCCACAAACGGAGTCACTTGTTGTATGCAGAAGCTCATTTAGACAAGCCACAGTCATTTTGGACTAAACTAAAAGCTCTTTGCATGGCGGAAGAACACTGCATACACCTGCTACCTACTGTCAAATTTGGTGGAGGTTCCATGATGCTGTGGGGCTGTGGGGCTAGTTCAGGGACTGGGGCCCTTGTTAAAGTCGAGGGTTGGATGAATTCAACACAATATCAACAAATTCTTCAAGATAATGTTCAAGCATCAGTCACAAAGTTGAAGTTATGCAGGGGTTGGATATTCCAACAAGACAATGACTAAACCATGTGTCAACCTCAAGGCCCGTGGGCCAGGCACAGCCCACGAAGGGATTATCTTTGGTCCACATGATAATTTCTAATTATTATTAGATCTGGCCTGCCGGTATATTGCATCCACACTATTAGAACTGCAAGTCTCACAATGCACTGCTAGTGTGATGTGACGTCAATCAAAGATGCGCGAGTCCCTCTTCCGCTTGTGTATCAGCAGCTTAATGGTGGAGCTAGCATTAACCCTCTCCCTGAAACATGATAGCTAAACAGAAGGTGGACTTTGAAAACAGGGGTTTTCAAAGAAGGTGGGAGGTAGAGAACATGTTCACGGATATGAAGGGCAAAGATGTTTGTCTTCTGTCCTGAGACAGTGTGGCTGTAATGAAAGAATATAACATAAGAAGACACTACGAAATGAAACACTGTGATGGTTACATGGATTTGGACATGAAACAAAGGCTCCAGAAGGTAGAAGAGTTGAAAAGAAGTCTGATGTCACAGCAGGCCATGTTCAGAAATATCAAATCACAAAGGGAGGCAGCTGTAAAGTCCAGTTTTATTGTGGCAGCAGAGGTCGCAAAATCAGGCCGGCCCTTTACAGAGGGAGAATTTGTCAAAAACTGCATGATAAAAGTTTGTGATATTGTGTGCCCAGATAAAATTAAATGTGAGCCTAAGCAGAAACACTGTTGCTGATTCTGTACATCAGCTCACCACCAATCTACAACAACAGCTGATGGAAAAGGGAAAAGATTTCATTGCATACTCCCTTACTATGGATGAGTGCAACAACACTTCGAATACTGCCCAGCTGTCAGTCTTTATCCGTGGAGTGGATTCAACAGAGGAACTTTTGGGATTACACTCAATGCATGGCACAACTACAGGAAAGGATATCTTTCAGGAGGTAGGCAAATGTGTGAATGGGGCCTGACCACAGATGGAGCACCGAGTTGTGCGGTCAAAAGAATGGTTTGGTTGGCAGGATCTGGGATGACTATGAGTTTATGGAAAGCAAAGGGAAAGACAAAAAAGCTCTGACACAAAAAGTTTCTGTGTGAGTTGAAATTTCTGTGTGACATCACAAGCCAACTTAATGACCTCAACCTGCAGCTTCAGGGGCGTAACAGTGTGATCACAGACATGTACGCCTCAGTGATGGCCTTTAAAAACAAGCTGCACCTATAGGAGACACAAATGATGCAAGAAAACTTGGCCCATTAAAAGAGCAGGTCTCTACCACCCTGTTCCCAGTACACAGTTTGCCAAAAAACTCTGCATACTTGGTGCCGAATTCGAACGCCGATTTGGAGACTTTGAAGCCCAAAGAAACAGATTTGAACTGTTCAGTAATCCATTTGCAGCTGACCTGGAAAAGGCACCATCAAACCTTCAAATGGAGCTGATTGAGCTCCAATGTAGTAACACACGCAAGGCAAAATAGGATTATGTGGGCGCTGCACAGTTTACATGTTTCATCCTCGACACAATGCCCGAGCTGCATACCCAAGCTGCTCTTTATGTTTGGCAGTACATAACCGTGTGAACACCTGTTCTCATTGATGAAGATAACCAAAACATCACAGAAATCATCTTACTGAGGAACACATTCACTCAATCCTGAGGATTAATTCGCCGATTCACTAACGGACCCTGCCGTAAATTCGCTAGTGTTACTTCGCACCCTTACGCCTGGCGAATTTGCGCAACAGACGTAACTACGCAAATTCACTGACACGTGCATTTTTCTGAACGCTACCTTTTACGCCAGACTTCCTTCGCCACCTCAGACCAGGCGAAGTGCAATACAGTAGATAGGGTTTGCTTCAAAAAAAGCTAAAAAATTTTCTAAGTCTCAAAAAACGCTGGCGTTTTTTCTTTTTTTATGGGTGATAGGCTGAAAAAGATCGAAAAAATTTTTGGGGCTACCCTCCTTCCCCCCCTACATTTCCTAACTCATCGCAACTTAACTATGCAGTGGGCACATGTGTAGGGCAAAATAAAAATTTTATTTGATGTTTTGAAGGTTTCCCAGGCTTGTGTAGTGCTGCTACGTATTCCTCCATTGTAAATTCAATTTTGCGCCGTATGCAAATTAAGCATCGCTAGCGTAACTTCGCTTTGCCTGGCTTTGCGTAGCGCTGCCGAAAATTCGCCTGGCGAAGTGCAGTGAATCCTACGCTGGCGCAACTACCCCAAGTGTCTAGAGTACTTTATTAAACCCTCGGGAAGGTTCCTCTGGGAAATATTTTCACTTTAAATTACTCTGTGTAAACACTGCATAACGATTCATGTTGTTTTATAGGAAATAACTTGTGTGCTGTGTTAGTTCCAGGTTCAATATATACAATAAGGTCACTTCAATTTGTTTTCAATAAACACTGAACCCGTCCGGCCCTTGACTTGGAGCATTTTTTAAATTTTGGCCCACTGTGTATTTGAGTTTGACACACCTGATCTATAAAGTCAAAGGTTTGTATTAGCATTTTGCAAAACTGTTAGTCTGAAATGTTCTCACTATTGAAACCCAGACATGCTTCAGGATGGTTACATGGAAAGTTGTATGCTTAGTCATGAATTAGCGGTGACGTTGCCCAGAGCAACCAATCAGCAATTAGATTTAAACAGTTAGAAAACAAAAGCAAAGATCTGATTGGATGTTTTGAGTAACATCGCCGGTACTATTTTACTCTACTTTTTACACAGCATAATAAATAGGTTTCCCCAGGTGCACTAACCTAAAGCAACCAATCAGCAGGTAGCATTTACTTTGAGTGTTTAAAATCTTATTGGTTGCTTTGGGTTACTGCGCCTGGGCAAACGTAGTGCCTTTATTACATATGAGGTAAATATATTAGAAGCTGAATATTAAGAATGACTTTTTCATATACTAAAACATTCAAGTTTTACAGGCAAAGGCATTATGCCATTATCTGGAAGAAAACAGAGAAGAACTCAACCTGAAAAACAAGAAAGTACTTGAAATTGGTTCTGGAACTGGCCTGGTATCAATTGTTGCATGCATGCTAGGTCTGCGAATATCATATTTTTCTATGTACTTATTCTACAAATACTGTTTAAGTCGATGTGCCTTGCTTGATTAACCCTTTATGCATAACTGTATGCAGTAGCATATTTTAGAACGGACTGTTTGTACCCCACATATATGCAGTAGTTTGTCACTTATTTCCTCTCTTCCAGGAGCTGAAGTCACAGCAACTGATTTGCCCAACTCTCTTGGAAATCTGAGATATAATTTATCGAGGAACACAAAAGGGAGAGGCCTACATAATCCCGAAGTAAGAGAGCTGATGTGGGGTCAAGATCTCGAAGCAAACTTTCCAAAATCGTCTTGCCTGTACGATTACATTTTGGCAGCTGATGTTGTCTATCACCATAAGTATCTTGACGAATTACTGGAAACAATGAAGCACTTGTGCCAACCTGGAACAGAACTGATATGGGCCAATAAATTCAGATTTAACACAGATTACGATTTCTTATCGAGGTTCAATACGTTATTTGAAACAGAACTGCTAGCTGAGGTTCCAGATTTGGAGGTTAAAATCTTCAAAGCAAAACACAAGGCAGGCTAGATGAGAAGGTCTCACAAAACATTGTGTCTATTCCATTTGTAAAGCAGCTTTAGGTTGGGCTTAAATAGTGAGTCAGACAATTTTTTTTGATTCTTCTGTTTACAAGACTTGCTTGCTGATGTGTTTTCATGGACTTGTATGTAACAAACATGCTTCTCTTAAGTTGCCAGGGACATTGTCTCGAGTAGAATCTGCAAATTTAACACAAAGCATAATGTGCCGCAACTCTGATTTTCTTGATCGGTTTACTAAAAACCCTTTTATAAATGACAGAAGTGTATACACTGCTGGTGTGTTTGTGTGTATGGTTGGTATCCTTTAAAACACTAAAAAACAGTTTGTTGTTATTAACACCCCAATATGCACCATATTGTGTTTTTGAGTGATAATCCCATCTTATTTCTAGGGATGCACCGAATCCAAGATTCAGTTCGGGATTCGGCCGAATCCATCTGAACCAAATTTGCATATGTAAATTAGGGGTGGTGAGGGAAGTCACGTGACTGTTTGTCACATAACAAGGTAGTAAAATGTTTTTCCCTTATTGGCATATGCAACTTCGGATTCGGTTTGGTATTCGGCCAAATCTTTCGTGAAGGATGCGGGGGTTCGGCCAATCGAAAATAGTGGATTCGGTGCTTCCCTACTTATTTCATACTTGCTATTAACTATACTGGGGAACAATATGACGATTTCTGCCCCTGCTTCTCTACTGAACATACAGCAGCAATTTACTGTGTGGCAAAATGATGCTTCTGTCCTTTCATTCGAGACAGCTATGGCGGTTATTAAATAAAAGGTTAGGGGTTTTACATAAGGTTTAGGGATTTTGCTTAGTATTCCCATTTTTCAGACTATTTCCCTTAATATAGTTTAAATTGAAACCATTTACATGACATAAGTGCCCCAACGCGTTCGGCCTTTTTCATGTTCTAATAAATGAATTTTCAATTTTTACTATTCTTGCTTTTTGACTTTTTTTCAGAAACCTCACACCACATTTTCAATTTTTGGCCAATAAAATACTAGGGATGCAATGAATCCAAGATTCGGCCAAGATTTCTTTCACCAGGCTTCAGAATCGTCCAAACAAAGTGCCTGCCCGAACCAAATTCCGAATCCAAAAAAATTCACATGACTTTTAATTACACAAAAAAGGAAGTCAACATTTTTTAACCACCCGCAGTTCTCTTTCCCCCTCATTTCCCGAATTTACATATGCAAATCTTTCACAAAGGATTCGGCCAAATCCTAAATCCTTTTTTCCCTTATATTTACTTTTTTTTTTAATCGAATTTACAAATATATTTGGTATATTTAACAGAGGCTCATTGCACCACTTACTTCCTTGTTTCCATGACATTCAGTCAAACTGGTATTTAAAATTGTTTCATATTTACCAACCTCCTTCTGCGCATTAAGAAAACAAACGTACATGATGAAACAGAAAACAACCGCCAGATTGCGTATTTTATTGTTGTAAAAAAAAAAAAAAATCTTAAAATAGCAGAAAGTGTGTTACATCTTTGTTCTGTGCACTGTTTTATCTTACATTATAATAGTTTGATAAACGCGTTTCACTTTACATTACCTGATTCAGAAGCATTATATGTGTATCGTGTACAGTTTATATTGCAAATAAAACATTGGTTTTGTCTCAATAAATCTGTATGCTAGACTTCATAAAAAAAACAAAAAAAACTTAGAAGTCTGTAAAAGAATATAATCTGTTAAATGAAGAGTTTCCCCTCCAGTGTAAAAAAATGATTGGAGGGGTGATATTCACTTTATAATGTAAACACTTACTGTCTAATAAATAAAATGTAAATGTGATTATCATTCTGAACATTTAAGGCCTTAATAACCATGGCAACATAGAATCTTAAAAGTTTTTTTTTTTTTGTAAAATCCAGCTCTTTTACAAGGGTCACGTTAAAAATAACCACCTAGACATGCAAGAAACCCGTTCCCAAACACACAATGTTTCACATTGCGCACTTGCTGATACATACACGGTTTAATAATTGTCATTCAATGAAAACATGCTTTTGAAAACATATAATAAAAACAGATGTCTGCTTAGAAGATCCCTGGTAAATAAAAAAGGATTGTTTTAGAAAACGGAATAATCAGGAGGGTACATGACTGGCATCCAGTGTTCTGTAAATGATGCACTGTGGTTCCATCCAAGAAATTTCATTATCTGTGGGAATAAACAGCAGCCATTTAATTATCTGGATCCCAGTTTAATTTTTAAAAACTTATGTTACAAGTTCTCTTGTCAAGAGTTGGGTAGCAAAATTAATAAAAAAAAATAGGGGCAATAGTCAAAGGAATGGCAATAACTTATATTAATGGCTAGTGTGGCACCAACAAGCTCAGTATACAATACATGTAAATCAATTTTTAAGAAAGTTGCAATATAAAGATTTTTAGTTTGTTTGGAATGTGCCTCATCTATGTATAAGCCACATTCACAAAGTGACACCTCAACTGGTGAAACTTAGTGGAAACATCTGAGCTAAAAGGAAGGGAAAAAAGCTTGGGTGAGGTGTTGTAGAAACAGAATTAAGGTTACAAAGCCCATAATTCTTTATTCACAAGCTCTGTGCTTAACTGTATCACATATATAATATGTTATGGACAAGCAGCACTACATGCACACTCACAATAAACTCCTACCACACTCACAATAAACTCCTACCAATATATTGCCTTGGCGTATGCACAACTATAGGCATGATGCTCACAATAAAACTAAAACATACCTGGATACAGTTTTTCCAGTTTTCTTTTGTAGGTTTCTCTTCAACAAGTTTTGTTGCAAATTTAATGCCACGACCGTACAGTTTGCTTGCTAAGGCATGTTTATAGACGAATGGAAGAACCTAACAGCAAGAAAAACAGCTGAATTATTCACTCTGATAACACATACCCTCTTGTTTAAATGCACATTGATACTTAAGTGTAAGGTCCTATCACAGAGGAACTTAAGTCACATTTCATTATATTTAATGACTGGACTCATGATGATGTGTTATTGCAAATGGAAGACACACACACACACAGCTCTCTCTGTGAAGTTCATAGACATAAAT
Source organism: Xenopus laevis (assembly GCF_017654675.1). NCBI lineage: Eukaryota > Metazoa > Chordata > Amphibia > Anura > Pipidae > Xenopus > Xenopus laevis. Next base: position 124,557,451 of record NC_054373.1, read on the forward strand.
TAGAACAAAGGCACTACATTTTCCTCCTGTTCTTCATTTAAAAATCTTTTAATTTATGTTTGACACCATTATAAATGTTGTACACTATAAATAAATAAAATAGCACCTTTGAATCATTGAGGTCAGCCCATTTAACCACTTCCCAGTATGTCTCATTTAAGGCATCTGAAATGGCTTCTTGATCGTCTTCCTTCTTTTCCGTGTCACTTGAAGCAGCTCCTTCTTCAGACTGAAGATGAATCAATTTATCAGCAAGGGCACAGCCTTTCCGACACAGAGCATCAATCAAGGTACTTTTCTGCTTGTCCATGTCACTGAGAATTTAATAACAAGGTAATAGAGAGAAGGTTAAAGACCTACTGCATATAATAAATGTAGTTTTAAATAAATAAAAAAAAACAAGACATTTTAAATCCAAATAAAATCACTTGAAACGTAGTACCCTATTACTACCAAGAGTAAGCATGTTAATAAACAACCGTGCAAAAACAGCATTTCAGGTCTAGCAATTATATATATATATATATATATATATATATATATATATATATATATATATATATATATATATATATATATATATATATATATATATATATATATATATATATATATATATATATATACATTTGCAAATGTCACATTTTAAATTAAATATCCTGCCACAAGGAATAAAACTGAGAACTCTGCTTAATTACGATAGTTTGAGGAATAAGCCAGGTACGTGTACAATCAGCAAAAGACCCTTGCAGTGCTTTCTTAGGGCAGACCACAGGCTTGTGCTTTTAAAGGAGACCTAAACTAAAGTCCATCGATCTGGGCAAACTAACGGTATTCAGTAAATTGGTAAAACTGTACACTTTTTGCATAGTTTTATTTTCTTGCATGATTTCCTTTACACAGATAGGGTGCAAAAAACAACAACAAATATTTACTGGTTAGGTACTTTTTTATTGTGGCTGCATCAGGTCTTGGATCCGTCTTCATTGCTAGAAAAACTGCAAGAGCAGTTTGGTCAATGCGTGAGACAACATCATTAGATGCTTCAAGGATTTCATGTATTCTTTTAATCCGATCCTACAGGGAAGCAAACAGTCTTTTAGCGAATGCAAAGGAGTAAAAAGCCTTAAAAACACATTTATAAATCAGTAGAAATGTACCTCTTAAACAAGAACTATACTCCCAGAATGTATACTTAATCAACAGATAATATGATATAAACTAAATGGCTTATTAAAGAATCTAACCCAACTGGAAAAAAATACATCAGTAAATATTGCCATTTTACATGTTTTATATTTATTCTGCATTTTATGATATTCTATTTGCTCCCGAGATCACCTGACCACTAACTGTATGAGAATAAAAGACAGAACTTTGTACATTAGTTGGCTTATGTACGAAGGCAACATGTATGTATGCCTTAGTATTTAAAAAAAAAAAAAATATTTTATAAAAATGTTTTATTTAGATGAAGCAGTGTTCACTGTAGAGAACTACTGTACAGTGGTTGGGGATTTAGCTTTCCTTTCCTATTCTGGATGAGTGTCTTCAGCAATCAATAGAAAAATCATTTGCCTTGTAACCTAGCACACACAGGCATCATGTAAGGGCAAAAATGAATATCAGGTACAAATGTAACCTGAATGTACAAAAATGAGGTACATTTAAATAGACAAAACAATAAAAAAAGAAAAAAAAAAAAAAAAAAAGATACTTGGCTGAAATAAATATTACTAAATGCAGGGCATAATTAGATGCACAAATATCTGTTGTACTGCTTACAAACTTCTTAGAGCTAGAATAGTCCTTTCCGTCCATGTGTCATTAATTAAAATTAATTAAGCATTTGGCTTCAGTGAAATAGCTGAAGAGCAGCAGCCTTTATAGCAAGTACATGCACAAGTAGTCTATGCTCCAGAATAAGCGGCCTTATAGTACCACAACTTAGAGTTAAAATCAAATGCTGTGCCTTTGCCAAGCATGCTCTGCATCTTCCATGAATCCTTGTCATCATGGAAACAATTATTAGCTGTTGGCTGAAAGGCTGTGCTTAGTGCAGGGCATGCTTTGCGAAATCCATTTTAGTAAGCCATCATATCTAAACCAGAGCTTAGGAAAAAGCAGGTGCAATACTAGCTAGAAAGTGCACTGAATCTTATGATCGGCCCAGTACGTCGAGATTTTGACAAGAAGATATTCTACTGTATTCAGCAGTTGTAAAAGAATGTACAAAACATATAGTTTCCATTAAAGTACACAACCCCCCAACTCTTGCCTCCTGAAAACAGAGTAGCAGAAAAAGTAATAATTTTCCTTATTCTCATTGCCTGTCCAGATTCTTATAAAAGTAGTAGGAAAAATTAAATGACTAGGGGGGAGGTAAATGTTAGGCATCCCAGCAATTATAAACAAGTACCAGCCCTGGGTACTTCTGAGCAAGCGGAGGAAAGACCCATTCAATGGCCCCGGGTCAATGCATACACAATAGATGCCATGTTTTGCTTTAAGTTCAACTTTTCACTCTCAGTGCATGCACACCCAATGCAAAGAAGCAAAAAGCAGGAAGATGATCACTCAGCAGTGCTCACTTAGTATCCCAGGCCAGTACAGATTTCTGTTAATAGGAAGTGATTGGAATCACCTTTCCTTCTCCTTTAATAAGCATTTTTGTTCTGCTATGCCTAAGCTTCCATTCCACTCCACCCATCACTTGACAGTTAAGAGATCTTAAAGGGTAAGGCTTGGTGTGATAGTTATAGTTGGTTGCAAACACAGTAAAAGTTTACATTTTCCAGGAGGCCAGAAAAAAACATAAAATTCAGGAAAATGTCAAATGTCGGGGGGGGGTATATAAAAATCATGGTTTTCCAGTAAAAATTGTGTAAACTACAAATGGTAAAAGGGACATCTGCCATTGACTTCTACATGACCTTGACAGGTTTGAGATGTCAGATTTTCAGATTTGGTCTTTTTGCAGCTTCAGAGTCTAATAAATCCACTACCTAAAACTTAGAGTTAATGCCCTAAAAAACATTGACCAGAAAAAACAGCGGTTTAGTAAATAACCCCCAAAATGTGTGAAAATCCGACTTAAATCCAGTAAATGCTCCCACTGATATTCATTAGAACATGAAGGGCATTCAAAAGAAAAAAAGTAAAATCCAGATAAAAATAAAATCAGGGGAAGTGAGGTTTACCTGTATTTTATACTATACATAAGCCCAAGAGAACTGTTATTTTTAATAAAGCACTATTTAAAGGAGAATTCAACCCTTAACTAAAAAAAACTCATACCACCCTACCCTACGTAGACCCCCTCCCTCCTCTCCCCCAGCCTTGCTGCCCCCCTGAGGAAATGCCCCTGACCTGCAGAGTCATGGATCGCAGTTCACGGCAGCCATCTTTCAGGTCTTTGTGTCTTCTTCCGGCGCTTCGACAATTTCCAACCATTTCGGCACATGCAAAACCGGGATATTGCTCCAACTGCGCATGCACCGCTTTGCCGGTCTCAGTCTCCGATTACCGAAGACCTGGAAGATAGCTGCCGTGAACTGTGATCCCTGAATCTGCACCGAAGGGTAAGTAAAAAGTTAGGGGCATTTCCCCCGGGGGCAGCTAAACTGGGGGGAGGAGTCTACATAGGGTAGGGTTTTTTTTTAGTAAAGAGTTGAATTCTCCTTTAACCGCTTGACAGCTTTTCTCCACTTTCATAATAGGGGTACAGACAAAACTGTGGCTGCTCCAAAATAGGCACATTAAAGAGTCCATGTTGATGCAATTTAGTTCTTGCAGCCAAAAATACACCTATGCTTCTATATAGGTGCAAATTGGGACTAGTCTGACTGGTGAAAAGCACAAGTGCAACTATTGACGCTTAAGCATAGTTCCAGGGTTCCACAGTGGGTTGCTCAATATGTGCACCAGACTTGCACCCAGTCAACTGGGACACCTCTACCCAAAAGTAATTTAAAACACATCTGTTTACTGAGATAATGTAGTACAGTGATACATTTCACCCCTTTAAAAATGAACTCCAGATTAAAACACTCAGAACATGCCCAAGTATGCTGTACTCATCAAAGGAGACCCGTCAGAGTATTAAAGAGTGAAGGCACCAGAGCCTGGATTCATACTACTGAGTAAGCCAAAATAGCACATAGTGCATGAAGAATGGTTACATAGATAATGTTGTACTGCATGTGCAATATCACATCTATAGTTTAACTTGGGTATGATGCATAACTTAAATGGCTCATATTGCCATAAATAGATCAGTCAGAATGTCAGCTCTTGGCACTTGTGAGGATCAGACTTTAGAAATCCCACATTTCTTCCCATGAAGAAGAGCATGAATTACAGACATTTGCAGGCTGCAAAGATCATCATTACTTGTTGTCTTGAGAATAATGCTCGCAGTATTGCAGAAGCTATATTATTTGTGTAATAAAAATGTAAAAATGCAGAACAATTGTATTACTTACCCCTAACTTTGTGCTGCCTTTCCTCTATTGATTTGCGGAAAAACAAAGTTGCATATCTTTACACATAAGCCATTTTATCTTTCAAGAATAAGTAGTATTTTCGGAGCTCTATTAATGAGCATGGGCCTGTGTAAATAGACACACAGGAACTGGCAAAACTGGTTGATTTGCTCTTCATGAAATAGTTGAGTCGTTTAGGAACAACGTGATTTATTAAGTAGCTGAACCACATTTGGGCATTGACACATGGACAAAAAGTATTTAAAAAAACAAAAAAAAAACATAGAATATGACCAGTAATGCTGCACAGATATGGGATTTATCATCTGGAAGCCCATTTCCAAGAAAGCTCAGAAATGTCGGAATACCATTTTCAATATAGACAGTTTTAAGCATTCAATTTTCATTTTTGAATGAATTACTTTTTCTCTGCAATCCTGATATGGCAAGCCAAATTATAGAAAGACCCCCCTTATCCAGAAAACCTCTGGCGCCAAGCTTTCCAGACACAGAGCAGAGGTTCAGTTGACCTTCTATGTCAGTTTTATATTGGATATATACAATAAATCGGGAGTTGGTACCTAAACTCAGGTTAAATTACAGTAGCCCATAGCATGAGCTGTGGGTCAGCAAAAAAGAAGCTGGGGTGCCAATAGGGGCATTTTTAGAGGCAAAGATGTTTAGAGGCTAATATAAAGACCCAAAATTAACATTGAGCTCCTTTATACAGGCGTTTAAAAAAATATATTTTAATCAAAACATGTTTAATGACTTTACCTTCTCAGAATCCAACTGATGCAGTCTTGCTACATACAGGGGAAGATGATTTGGGTAGGCCTCTTTTAACTCAGTAAAGATGTCGTTGCTTTCAAGCCTGCAATGTAGAACATTAAGACCCATTTAATTCCAGTATTTGTTCAGGACCCCTTAGCTTTAAAGGAATTGTTCAGTGTAAAAATAGAAACTGGATGAATAGATAGGCTGTGCAAAATAAAAAATGTTTCTAATATAGTTAGTTAGACAAAAATGTAATGTATAAAGGCTGGAGTGACTGGATGTCTAACATAATAGCCACTACTTCATGCTTTTCAGCTCTCTTGGTTCCCACTGATTGGTTACCAAGCAGTAACCAATCAGTGACTTGATGGGGGCCAAATGGGTCATAACCGTTTGCTTTTGAATCTGAGCTGAATGCTAAGGATCAAAAGCAAATTTACTTTACATTTATGTCCCATGGGGCCCCCTTAAAGTCACTGAAAGCTGAAAAGCAGGAAGTAGTGTTCTGGCTATAATGTAAGACATCCAGTTACTTTCGTTATTATGAGTGAAATTAAAGGAGTAAACAGACAGTTTTATTACTTATCAATTTAATACTCCATTTAATTTTAGCAGTTTCTCTTTAGCTAACCCTTTGGTTGGAATATCTAATATGGAAACAATACTCCCACCAAGATACACTGCAGTGCCCTTTGCAATGTATAATATTATTTAAGGCCATGTCTTTATCTATCAATACTCATTTCATAAAAAGGTGTATGTTTAAAAAAAAAAAAATTAAACCATTATCACTGATGGGGGAGGGGTCTGTGCAAATGAAATGCTAAAATGCCACCTTCTAAGGTGTGCTGGATGCTTTCAATCTACCAATGCAGTGAAAACAAAGGGTAGTTCTAGTATGTTTGTAGATTTACTTTGACATCCATTGAATCTTTAAGTCTCTAAGTGCTTCAGCATACTCCTCCTTAACATCTTTTTCTGCCTCCTTTTCTTTTTCCTTGGTCCCATTTTTAGGTTTAGATGAGGGGGGAATCAGATGATAGTGCACTGAAATCACATCCTATAATGGAGAAGAGAAAAATATTGAAATTGGCTAATTTAATAGTGAAATAATTGTTTTAAACACAAAAATGTGCTTTCTGTGACTATAACAAATACACCCAGAAAATAAAGCCGAACTAAAAATTTCAGTTCAATAAACCCAAGGAAAATGCATCGTTATACAGGTAGAAAAATCCAGCTGATATGCAAAAAATGCAATTTAAAATGAGTGGATTTGTAATATTTCTACAACATTTTAACCTTACAAAAGATTATTAAGATTTTATAGTATATTTTATTTTTACAGCCATTTTATAAAAAGATTGCTGTAACGGCATGTCTTCCCTTCTTATGTCCCTAAAAATTCCTTCGAAAAATATCAGAAGGGGCAGATTTATCAAGGTCCGTGTTCCACTTATTTTTTATGAGACTAAATAAAATCTCAAATTTGGATAAATCTGTCCCGAAGTATGTAAACCATATTCTTGGTAACACATTCAGGGGCAAACTGAAAAGCAAAATGTTTATGTCCTAAATTAAATAGGTATATATAAGTACCCATGTTTCCTCTGTCACAGGTAGTATGGATGCACTAAACCAAGATTCAGTTTCGGATTCAGCCTGTATTTTTTCTCGTATTGAATTTAAAACACTGCACAGCTTTAGACAACAAATTTTTCCTGGTGATGCAATGTTTTGGGACTGTGCTCAAATTTTAATATGCAAAGTAGTGTTCAGATAAGATTCAGCTCAATCTTTAGTGGCCATAAGGTACTCTTTGCAAAGAATTTGGGATTCCAAACATCCCAAGAGAAAATGGGTCACTGCTTGAGGAACTAGGCTCAATTTAATGCCAGTAAAGGGTATAAATACTGTCAAATGCGAGATCCAATAGGTTAAAAAATAAGCTTTGAATAACTGTGATCTGTGTCTCTGACTACAGATAAGAAGGAAATCATTATGCAGGATCTTTTAATATGACGAATAACTTGATTGTCTTCTCCTCCTTGGACATTAACATGAATATTAAGAACCAAAGAAGTGGATCAAGTGTACATTAAATGGTGTACAAAGCATTGTATTTTCAATTATAATACCAGACATCCAACACAAATCCTATTTATTAAATTGTTGTACACAAATTGTATCAGTAGTATACTGCCCCTTTGAAAGAGAATTAGCATAAAGAGGGAACATAAGGTGCCAAAAAGCCAAAATGGAATGCTCAGAAATGCTCTGTGGCCATAAATGTATTTAACTTAATTTGCCATGCGGTGTTGATTAATTCTCTTTATTGCATAGCACAATCTTGCCCACTGGATGATCATATCAAGTCTGCTGGCCTCCAGCTGGACTTCCATGTTTTCATTTGTAAAATATATTTCATACAAACTTGGACTAATGTTCCTTGTTTATATTTCACAGGAAAAAAACACGGTCTTGATTTTTGTAATGATTCTCAAGTCCATAATATTTTCCTAACAACATTAATGATCCTCCTTGAACTTATTTTTGTAAAGTAGAAAAAAAGTCCCTAAAAGAAACTGAATTTGTCCTATTTAGCGTTAAGAAAACATAAAAAGGATGACCCAGAAAGAAACTGGTAATTTGCTCATTAGAATCCAATCCACACTATAAAAAATAAATCCCAGATCCGAGAAACAGCCCACTGTCACAAATCTACTTGATTTAACAATGAAACAAGCCTGTTGGCAACCAATACACCGGAACATCGAAATGTGTTCAAGGGTCTTTGAAAACTGTATAAACTCAGTCTTAAAAAAAAAAAAAAAAAAAAAAAAAACAGTTAAGACGGTACCCCTATACCCTCTAAAACAAATCTCAAGTGAAATTATAGATACAATAGTCAACTAGATTATTGATAAATGCATGTGGTCCTAATTTTAAAAGGCACAAAAAAAAACATTCACTTAAAATCAGTGATATAGGTATGGGAACTATTATCCAGAATGCAATAAGGATTATTTACATCTTTGTTGTGATCATACACAAGGTACTGTTTATGAATACAGAGAAAAAGGAAATCATTTTTAAAACATCTGAATTATTTGATTAAAATTGAGTCTATGGGAGATGGCCTTCTCGTAACTCGCAACTTTCTGGATAACGGGTTTCTGGATTACCATACCTGGACTGCCATTCATTGAAATGTTTTTCACCCATAGGCACCCCGAGAAGATACATTCAAAATTATGGACGAGACAAGCTGCAAGACTTATTCTATCAATCTTTGAAACTTCAGAAAAACATTTTTTCCAGTCCTTAGTAGTATATTATTTAAGAAAAAACTCGAACGTCTAAAACGCATTTGAATATTGCCGACCCGAAAGCTCAAATCGAAATCGAATTTGACTAAAAACGAATCGAGTTTTCTCTACGAATGTCAGGAAGGCTGTTAACATTTTCAAATGGGTCACTAGACCTCTGCCATTGACTTCTACATGAACTCGGCAGGTTTTAGGCGGTGAATAGTCGAATTCGAGTTGTTCTCAGGGTCAAGGTATGATAAATCTTGAATATGAATTCAAGTTTGCATTATTCCCAACTTGAATTTGTTGGTGACCAAAAATCCAACTCGAAAATTCTAATTTGAATTTACAATTCGAACCTTAATAAATCTGCCCCTAAATGTCTATTCAATATTTGACTCCCGTTCGCCAAATTGACTCCCTTTTGACACACAGAACAGAGGACATTATCTTTCTATTAAACTGTATTTACGTTAACATACTGTTGGTAACAATTGAATATCCTTACATCCCAAGGACAAAAGTATATTTAACAGTGGATGCCATATATGCAAAGATCACATAAAAGTGTTTTACAAATAACTGGTATGCAGTACCTTTTTAAACTTTCCTTGTCGCTTTGCTGCAGACTGCCCCTGAGAGTTAGAATAACATACTGTAAGAAAATATGCATACTCTTCAGCTAACAAGGGCTAGGATTACTGAGGCACAGAGGTGCAACCAGATGGTATCCTGGTTGTCATCAACGTCTATCCTATTTATCATCACTCATTTGGATGGACCAATATAATCATCATAAATGATTACCATGCAGTTTTAGATGAAGCCACCTAACTAATTATCTACGCAAATCATGCATCTGGTTGCACCCCTGAGAATATGGGCTAAAACAAACATACAGACTTTCATAATACACAGAAATACTAATCGTGTGTCAGAAAAAAAAAATACAAATGGTATTTTATGCCAAAAATTTTTACTTCTAAGTTTCTAACTTCACTCAGAGTACTGTACATTGTTAATCATCACTTTCTGCAAAAAAATGTTGTACTTTTCAAATGCTATATAAAGCTCCCATGGCAAAGGCAAAAAGTAACAGTGCTCTCCTTTAAAGGAGAATTGAACAGTTTTCGGGGGAATTGAACAGTTTTCAAAAAAAAAAACCCTACCCCCCCCCCACGTAGACCCCTTTCTGTCCTCCCCCCCCAGCATAGCTGCCCCCCCCGGGAAATGCCCCATACTTTATACTTACCCCTTGGCGCAGATTCAGGCATCGGAGTCCCAAACAACCATCTTCTGGGTCTCCGTGTCCTCTTCTGGCGCTTCTGCAATTTTCATGAGTTTCGACGCATGTGCAGTTGTCGCAAATCGGCAAATTGCTCCAACTACGCATGCGCTGCTCCGCCAGTCTCCCACTTAGCTTACTGAAGACCCGGAAGATGGCTGCGTGGAACTCCAATGCCTGAATCTGCGTAGAGGGGTAAGTATAAAGTTAGGGGCATTTCTCCAGGGGGGCAGGGGTTTTTTTTTTTTTTTTGAAAACTGTTCAATTCTCCTTTAGCACTGTTACTTTTTGCCTGTGCCAGAGCAGGCTTGAAGTCCTTCAGGACCCTTTAGATACAAGTGTAAGCATTCTGACCCTCAAACTAACAGACAAAGGGGGTTATTAATATATTTTTTCTATTAAAACAAAGTCAACCTCACTTTCATCCACAAATTGAACTATTTATCAATAATTTTTCTCAGAGTAAATTTGAATTGTATTATTGACGCTCCAAAAACGAGACTTTACCTAAATTGTTGCCGTGAAAACTTGTCTATATCGGATTATCAGATCACAACGTCAATAAAACTACTTCAGGGACATCTGCCACTGAATTCAACAACCTTGACAGGTTTGAGATGGAGTATTTTCAGATTCAGATTTTTAGCAGCTTTGGGGTATAATGAATCTCTAAAAATTCAAGCTTCCCCCCCCCTCTAAAATTCAGTTTTCCCCTTTAAAACTTGACTAGAAAATATGAGATTTAATAAATGGGCCCCTAACCTTTATATTTCTATATCTAGTATGCTACCACCTGCAATAATAGAAGTTACTGATATCATCCACATACTCTTAAACGGCCGTAAGTGGCTTTCAAGGAAGTCCTTATATCTTTAAATGAACTTTGAGGAAATATGCTTAAAGGGGAAATGCCCATGTTTAAGCATTCACTTATGAAATAACCTCATCCAAAAAAATGGTAGAATGCTTGCAAAAAAATACAAGTGACATAAAAAGCTTCTTTAAAATTGAATTTTACTCAATTCCAACCCTTATAACCCTATAATTGTAGATTTGCTGGAGGACACATCACCCACTACTCATAACATTATGAATAAGCTTATGCAAAGAGTAAAATTTGTAATTATGAATGGAAGTACCATTGAGCTGAATATCCTCTCTGATATGCTAAACATTGTCCACTATTCCTTAGAGAAGATTGAAAGAGGTTTCGTCCCACCAAATGTTGGTGCTTAGGATTTTTAAAAGTAGGCATGAAACACTTGGAATTACTGACGGTTATCATGTTTATGGAAATTTAATGGGAATGTGGAAGGGTATGCAACAGCTACTTAATGATGATTGTCTACTCTTCAATTTTTCAGGATTCTCTCAGAAAATATTGCATGCCAAAGCCCCTGGATTTTTTCATTAGCCTCCTGTTCTTTTGCCTCCTCTCTCACACTCTCTGGAGTATGAGCTCACTCACCTGCTCCCAATAACTTTACTCTGAATAAAATGTTACTCTGCAATTGCAAAAACTAGCAAACCTTCCCATGTTGTACAAGTTATTGGGGGGATGTGTGCATGGCCAGGGAATGAGGAGTTGTGGCCAAAAAACCTCATAGAAATCAACTTCAGAAGGTTGAAGTCTCTTGGCAATGAAAAAATATATGGTAAATCATACTATTTAATATTTTGCACAAAAAGTCTGGTAACTGTTTCTAATGCACTGAATATATAATATTTTAATATCGAAGATATTTTAAAATATCAAAGTCTCTACAAAACACCTCATCTAAATACAAGTCCAAAACCTAATTTGCATATTCAAATCCGAGAACAACAAAACAGAGTTGCATTACAAACACTTGTATTTTTTCAGTTTTTCATAATCCATTTAACATTAAAGAGAACCTATTGTGTGTAAAATGTATAGGTATGGGAACTCATTATCCAGAAAGATCCGAATTATGGGAGGGGAATCTCCCATAGAGTGCACATTAAGGAAATAATTACATTTTTTCCCCTCTTCTCTGTATGAAACAGTGCCTTGTACTTTGCTGCATAAGTCCATAGTGTTGGCAGAAAAATCTTTTTGGGTTTTTTTGTGGTTTTATTTTAGCAGATCCAAATTAAAGAGAGTTCCCTTATTTAGAAAACTCCAGGTCCCAAGCATCTGGGTATTCCAGATCATTGGCTCATGTTGAGATCACCCAGTTTGTGGTGACAAAACAAAAACTGAATGAGGAGGTCATATAGAATACTTTTTAAAACAGAAAATCTTTCCAACCCATCTTTTATGCAGGTCAAGTCTTATCCCCCACAGCTCATCCTCAGCACCTTATGTTGAAACCTCAGTTGAACTTATCTCTTAACCATTATTACTTTTTTTTTTTTATGACTCACTTACAAACAACTTCAACCGCCCTACAGTTGCACCTTTTCTTCAGAATGTACTTACAGATCTTTTTCCATTTTCAACCTATAACTGTATATTTATTTATATAGCACAACTTGTACATGCAGCATTGCACATTCAAACAATAAAGTGATGTTTCAAAAATAATCTTTTCTCCGCTCACTTTTTCCCTTACATAACATAATAAAGCAGCCCACGTACAACCTAGACTGCAAGTTATTCCTCCTCTTTACTACTTTAACTGCTCTTGCATTCCTACCTTCACTGATGTTATGATCAATCACATGAATGTACATCTCTATGCTTTACTCAACTTGAATGTACTTCTATGTACTACTTGTATGTATTATAGCTATACATCTTAAATGTACAGGACTGCAAAATAAGTTAACAGCACTATTGACAGTACCGGACTTGTATAACCAAAGTGTCGCTAATAGCCAGCACAGTAATTGTGGTGAAAAAGCCAAACAAAAAAAAAATGGCAGGTGATCTGAAATACAAAAACATGCACATTCTAACATGGCATTATGTTGTATTGTAGGTCACATAAACTTGCTGCTTAGTGAGAATAAATACATCTAGCATAAAAACTATTCAAAGAAATACTTACAGCTTTCTTGCCCAGTTCAGTTTTGGATAGTGTCAGAGTACCAGCAAGGTAACAACCTGGCCCAGCGCCTTTAGGTATTCTGTTAAAGGCAAAGAAGGAAGATCTATCAATATATGGATTTTTTATTTTAATAACAGGTGTAAAACACATTGCTTGCCTGTAAAATTACTACACAGAGAACCCCAGCCCTCCCAGCACTGCAGGAAAACATATCTAAAACCAGTAAACAAAATGGGAAAATGGGAAATGTCACTTTTATAAAAAGTATTATAAAAAAATCCACTATGCTGTAGCAGATGCCTATTGGTTCAATTATTTTTCACTAATACTGAACTGCCAATGCCAACACATAATTGTAAGCACTGCCAGACCAGGAGTATAGCAATAGGCCAATGTACATTCCAAACATTTATCAGTGCAAATAATATATTGTTATCTCGGACTTACTTGTCATCGGGCAGCATTGTAACAAAGAATGGCTGACTATGCTTTGGTGGTAATGTCTGACTATTTGCCTTTTTCTTTCCCAAGAGGGCCATGCTGTGGGTTTCGTATATATCTAGACTTAATGCACTGGACATTCTGTGAGAAACCACGAATGGCAGGTCTTTCAGGCGCTCTAATTCACTTATTTGCTCATGACGGACTTGCATTCGGATGGTATAATCCCCTTTCTCCAGTTTAACCGAATACTGAAATGAAAGACACTGATTTAAAGGGAGAACTAAAGCCCAACAAAGAATTAGTCTGGACATGTTGCACCATATGATTTAGGCTTCTGTACTAACACAAGGCCTCCACAGTACTTTGGAAGTTAATTAAGCTTACAGTTTAAATCTTGCAGAAGGTGTCATCGTGTTAGGCTGATTGGTCACTATATTGCTTATCACCTGTATGCATTTATAAAGTGTCAACACGCTGGGCCATGCAAATGCAATGATAAAACTGGAGTAAAAGTGGAAAACAGCCAAAATTTTAATTCTTCACAGTAAGCATTTGCAGGAACCCACCACCCAAAGGATGGTAGCCTGTAGAGAAAGATACCATAAAACTCCGCCAGCTTAGCTTGTAATTCAGCATTTGAAAACAAAAAACCTGTTACGTTCCTCCCTTGCTGCCCTATTAGAACTGTTTCTGTTTCTGAGGCCTATAGAACAGACTGCTTCAGAAAATATTGAGCAATCTTGCAGGTTCTAAAAGGAGGATTCTAATAAAGATGGGGTCCACGGGGGGGGGGGGTTGGGAAATCGGGCAATTATCCCAGGAAAAAGGGAGAACACTGTAATTAATACAATTCAGCAGATACATTTAAGTGTATAGGGGCCCTTTAAGAAGGCGAAGATATATATTCCAATTACTGCAGATATACATTTAAACAAACACATCCTGAAACATGTGCGTAGAAAAGTCAATCCAAAAGAAATTAAATTCAGTTGGCAACCCTGTGGCTATACCATTTTTAAGTTAAGGGACTGGCACCTACCTGTTAAATCCCCTGTAATATGCTCACAATACTTGAGAGATAGACTTTTGGAAACAAGTTATTGTACAAGTGCAATGGCAAACCAGTACCTGATGTGGATATGCATCCCCTGAGCCTAACTGTCTTTTGTTCTGATCATACATCATCCAAAGCTGGCTGTCAAATTCAGATTCATACAACAAATCACACAGTATTGGACAGCTTGGCGTCACTTCTCCACTTTTAGGCTTTTCACAGATGGAAAAAAAAAAATGAAAACACGTTATCAAGTAAATAACCAAAATATGTAAGTGTATAAATATATACATAATACCCTTGTAAGCAGGCAATGTCTTGAAATACACATCTAAACAATCTAAAATAAATGTCCCACCCTAAAGGGCAATCCGACTAATCTCCCATTAAGCTAGAATGTTTACTCAATTAACCACATACAAAGGAGTTGTAGGTAAAGCAGCCTGATAACAGCAAAAAAGTGTCATTTCATTAATCTGACTGGTCCATTTTCTGTTGCCAGGATCCTATACATGCTAGAAACAATCATCTGACTCTGCACTTTGAGTCAAAGATTGGAAAGAACATGGAAGTACATTTAGGGCTTTTGGCATCTCCCCATGTAGTCATTTTCTTTTGTATATTCCATACATTCTACTGGTGTTTTATGGGGCTTGCCTTAAAATGGCCCAATTTTACAAATAAATGAAAATTATTCATGTAAATGGACTATTTTAAAACAAAGGCAAAGTAAAAATAGGCTTTCTAGAAACGGTCATGATTTTTAAAAGCACAGGCATCGGGGTCCATTTATGATTACCTGAGCTTTTGCACTCGAGCAATCATTAAGAAAACCCTGCATGAGTTTCCCAATCATGCTCGAGATATGAAGCGTTTATATGATAGGACACTTTGTTTTCTAGTTGTGACTGGCCCTTTAAATGCATTTAAGAAACGACACAGAATGAAGATTTCATATTATGTTTAAACATATTATAGGCATTTTAATTTCTGTTTTACTGGTCCCTTGTTGCCATAACAAATACTGTCCACCAAAAAACATCTTTCTATAAAGAACACATACCTACTGGTACAGCCCATATGTACAATTGTAGAAGTACCGATTTACTTATTTGCACCATAAAACTCACCTGGTGAAAGTTGTATGTTAAAATGATCTCATATAACTGTCGATTATTTGGCAAAATATCACGGGATCCTAATGGTCTGGTTTTGGCACTGACGGGTCTGGAAATTTAGAAGTTAATACAGTTAAACAGGGGTGACAAATCATGAAATAAAAGACTTGTATGTGATTAAAGAACAGAAATGATCTTCTAGGCCTCTGCTCTGTTGCCCTAAGTTTAACAATATTTGTACAAACAAAAGGAAAACACTTCTGGTAATTCTGCTACAGAAGATATACAAAGACTAATATATGTGGGTGGAGAAAATAAATACCCACTTTCCTTGTCATCATTAGCCGATAGTCACCATTTAATTAGGTTACCTTGTTTTTTTTGTGAATTTCCTTAGTAGCACAGTGAGGGCTATAGCACACATGGCATCTTCTATTCACATCACAGGAACTGCCTGTCGGCTCTCGTAGCCTTTTTAGTCCAAAAATGGTCTAGGAAGCTTTCCAGGCTGAAATGCCACTACTGGTGCTATCAGGAGTTTCCCATCCAAAATAATGGAAAATGGCAGCAGCAGCAGTTTCAGGCACCTGGTTTGCTATCAGCCTATAGGTTTGTGAAATCGGGGTTAAAGTAAATGACAACTACAACTTGTTCTTGCTTGAGGTAAACAAAAGAAAGCATCCAGAAAGAAAGCCAACTGTGCTTTATATACAAATATCACAGTATGCCAAACTGTTGAGCTTAATTACTTTTAAATATATTTCCACTTACTGTGACTAGAGCTAAACTTCAATGACAGCTGCCTAGTTTTAGTGTTTTCAAACTGTGCCTTAAATGTGTGCTGGCATGGGCAATCGGTTGTTTGCTTGCAATCTGTTTAGAGCACATATAACCCTAGAATCACTCCAGACTCATTTAAACAGAGTTATTGCTTTATAAACCAACACATTTCCCATCAAAAGGCATGTTGCCACTTTCATATCTAAATTAACTTATAGCATGGCATAGAAAGTAGTATTTTAATACTATCTTTTCTTTTCATTGGTATACTTTTTAAATGTCTTTTCCTGACTTTTCCTTGGCAACGGTTAGCAGTTTGTTTACAAAGGCTAGCCTATAGGGTTTAATTAACCTAGCAACAAGCAGCAGTTATTCAAAATTGAGATTACATGGATACATTACTTAATAAAAGCAATAAAAAAATAAAGAAAGACAAAACTGAAATATCACAGTTAATCTGGTGTTTGATTGCTAGGGTCAGGGACCTCACCAACCAGACTCCATTTCAGTTGCAAGCCAAAAAGAAAGTCAGATGGGCAGGTTAAATAGGCTGATAACCCCACTACATAAATAACAGGGTGGCTATAGTACTTTAGTTTCTTTTCAGTTAAGTCAGATGACAACAAAATACAATCAATTAATAAGAAATACATTACCGTAAGGTTTGCACCCAGTTTTTCAAGCTAATACTTGGAGACAGATCTTCGTATCTTAATGTAGAAAGCACATCAAACCTAGAGATCCCATCTGATGCATGCTGTAAATAAAACATAGTAAAAAATGAGTCTATTTTGCAAAATATTTTGATCCCGTTAAAAAAAAAAAAAAATTAATTCAGGATCTTTATAAAAAGTTGTGTACATAAATCAAACGTGTGTCAAAATACATTAGGGCAATGCCACACAGTATGGTTTCTAACCAGTGGATTTTTCTGTGGGGTCAAAATGCCAAAAAAAAAAAATCATGTATTGCAGAGAACATTGTTCAAACTAGTCCAATTCCACAATTACATGAAAGTGCTCCTTTTAGCATTCATGCACTATAGGGTAATTTAATTGATTTTACAGGGATTCTGTCATGATTGTTATGGTGTATTTTAGTTTTGTAAATTACATTGTTTACACTGCAAATAATTCACTCTTCCATAGAAATTTTCATTCCTGAAGCAACAAGTGAATTTGTTTTAGTTGTGATATTGTTGTGTAGACAGCCATCTCAGCACTTTATGATAGAAATTCTTTCAGACAGACTATTGTTTCTTCTACTCAATGTAACTGAAGGAGTTGCAGTGGGACTTGGATTTGTACTATTTACTATATTCTCATGTCTACTAGGGAGCTGATGGGAATCTTGTTACATTACCATTGTTCTGTTGATAGATTCCTTGGGGGGGTGACGTCACTCCAACTTGCAGTAGAGCAGTAAAGTGTGACTGAAGTGAGCACATGTCACATGACTGAGGGCATCCGGGAAACTGACATATCTAGCCCCATGTCAGATTTAAAAGTTTTAAATAGAAAAAATCTGATAGCTCTTTTAAAAAAAAGGATTTCAGTGCAGGTCTGCTGGAGCAGTACTATTAACACATTTTGAAAAAAACAAAACAAACAAAAGCAATGCAAAGGTACAGTATTTTCAGGTGTTTCTACATCACGTTGGAGACAAAGGCTTCGCACAGGCAATGTACTATGTGACAATACCCTTAAAGGAAAACTATACCCCCAAAATGAATACTAAAGCAACAGAAAGTTTATATCAAATTAAGTAGCATATTAAAGAATCTCACCAAACTAATATATATATTTAAGTAAACATAGTCCTTTTACATCTCTTGCCTTGAACCACCATTTTGTGATGGTCTGTGTGCTGCCTCAGAGATCACCTGACCAGAAATACTACAACTCTCACTGTAAAAGGAAGAAGTGACAAAACTCTCTCTGTTAATTGGCTCATGTGACCCAACATGTATAGTTTGTTTGGTTTTGTTTGTGTGCACAGTGAATAATACGATCCCAGGAGGCAGCCCTTATTTCTTAAAGTGGCAATTTTCTATTTATGATTACCCAATGGCACATAGTAGTAAAAAAGTATATTATTATGAAAATGGTTTATTTACATGAAGCAGGGTTTTACATATGAGCTGTTTTATGCAATATATTTTCTATAGAGACCTACATGGTTTGGGGTGTATAGTTTTCCTTTAAGGTTACTTCTTTCATATCATTATGGTAGATACTGATTAATAAAAAAAATACATTACTAGGACTTTGCTCAAGCTGTCTGGCATACAACCCTAGTTGTGGTTTCACTGGGCAATCCTATTGGGATGAGTTGCTTAGTACAAGTAACTTTCAGACTAGAGCAATCCATAGACTTACAATGTTTAGTTGAGGCATTCCACAGGAAAGTCCATGAAATGAGATGGAATAATCGATGCTAACATCACTAAGGCTAGCCCACCAGCGTGCGATGCAAAATTCGATGGTTTTGCCGCTCTGGAAAAAATTATGAATATTATTTATCAACAAAAAAAAGAAGTAGCATTATAAATTAACTTCGATAGTCAGTCATGCACATTTGTAAAAAAAAAAAAAAACAAAAAAAAAAAAACCCATACCCCCTTTTTTGAAATTAGCTTATTTAAGTTGGTTTATGAAGAAAAATGTGCATATGAACTATCTGAACACAGACAGAAGACCCCAATGTTACGGGGGGGGGGGGGGTGTTTGGCCGGGACAGTGGGGACTGCTGCACGAAAATCCCTCATCTGCAGGCAAAAGCGTATGCTTGAGAGTGCACTAGGAGGCATGACCAGCAACTGCTTGTTACACCACTGATCTGAACATCTAAAGAAGAAAAATATATTCTACAGCATGACCACTAGGAAAAGCAGAATAAATTCAAGTTCCAGACAAGGAAATGGTTGCATTACACTGTAAGCCTAAGGGATGCTGGGAAATGGTTTGTTGGAGTATCATGGTTTCCTTCAAACTGTGGAATCAGGTATGTCTGTGTATAAGGGATATTTTCCCTTTAAACTTCAGGAGTATACTTTCATACTTTTTGGATGCAGCCATAAACCTAATATTCCACACAAAAAACATTTGGCCAAAAATCTAATCAAACCATAACCATAATTTGCATATTAGAATTTCAGAAAAAAAGCATGAATTATTTGTGGTGCAATTCCTGTCTCTGGCTCCACCAGGTGCTCACTCCTGGCAGAACTCTATATGGGGGACATAAAATTGAACCAAACTGGTAAACTATTTGCTGGTAACCAACATGATCATTTTCTACTGCCTATTATTGAACATAGGACTTCAAAATGTAAACATGTACAACAAGTCTAATACAACAATATCACAACATACCAGCACCGGAAATGATTCAGTAACAGAACCCTTTTCTGGCAAAGAAGAAAATTTGTAGAATTCGTGGCTCCTGTACGCTTTCTGTTTCACTAGTTGAACTGCATGCAAAACAAACTTGGAGGGCACATCTGAAGAACGAGAAGAGACGGTGATCTCTGTCAAAGAAAAAAGGGAAACAATGCTGAAAAACATCATTCTGCAGCCATCAATTTTCTGTTTTGCAGTAACTTGCATTTTTGCTCTCCAGTCTGCTATTCAAAGGTGTGATTCACCTTTTTTAATTTTGGAAATATCTATTAGTATTAAAAAAACAACAACAAAAAAACAACATATTATTTCTATTAAAGAGAACACTAAAGAACTTTCATAGAGCAAGGGTAGTGTGAGTGGCAAGTGCTACTGTGAATGCCCATCTCGTCCTTGCTCATTTACAAAGTATTGCTAGCCAATACAATTAATTCTATGTAAATGATGTGGGAAGAAACAGGACATCCACAATAGTGGAAGCTCATGCTGCCTGTCTCATCTGCCCCTGAAAAGTGAAACTTTTGGATCTGGCAAGCTTTAGGCAAACAGGTTGGCATTTTTTTGTAATGTCCCTACTGGCAAAATGGTTATTCTGGCAATAGGAATAGTATGAGCAGAAATTGACAAAAAGTTAACTACATATAACGTAGGGTTTAAGGGGATGATAATTTTAGCAATAGAATAGTAGTGAGACATTTCGTCTATAACATATCTAGAACCTAACTGCTTGATCATTGTGCCTTTTGTGGTCCTTCCAAACAATTGGCAAATCTATAATGTGATGACAACCCTCAAAATATGTAGCATATTAAGAAATCACTACAAAGGAAAAGTTGGACACCACAGAAAAGTTTACTGCTGTAGTAAAGTATTTTACCATAGCTGAAATAGAATGCAGACTGTATAAAGCTGAACATATTTGACTTACCTGCCCATGTGGCACCCAGAGGAACTTCAATGAAGTGCCGCTGAATCTGGCCAGGCTTAAAATGTACATCTTTACACTCCACATCATATGCTGCGGCATCTCTCAGCCTAAATATGTAACTCAAATTAGTAACTTAAATTGGTCAACAAGAATACTTCTGAGATTCTCGTTTCATACTTCTTATCAGAATTTAGGTAGTGGTACAGCATATTTATCTTGGTAGCTTAGCGCAATATTGTGTTTTATTGCCATTATGTTATATAATATATGTACCTAAAAGTAGGAACCCTATGAAATTTCAAAATGGAATGATTAAGCAGGGATCAAGTTTCTGATGAAAAATTTATAAATTGTATAAATTGCTACTTGTTAGATTTACTTCAAAGAAAATAAAACCCCTCTATACCTCTTTAGTTAGAGGCCTCCCACATGAACATGCATCTCAGTATGGCCCACTGTACCTCATGATAAAAAGTAAAGTAGTGAGGTTGGCAGTTGCTCATGGATGGTGCCGACCAGGAGCATACGCAGTTGAAACCAATCTGGCCCTGGCTTCAACTGCACATACTCCTGGCCACCAAAGACAGAAAGTCAAGCAGTCAGAGATGGCAGCCACTAATCTCACTGCACTACTCTACTTTTAACATGAAGTGCCTAATTTCCATAAAGGAAGGTTGCCCTATTGGGGTGCATGGGTGGCAGAGATCGTAAAAGAGACATAGGACACTTTGGTGGTCAAAAGTGGTATAAAGGGGTTCCATTTGTATTAATATAATGGTCCTCTAATGTTATAATTTTATAATATTTGTTAATTATATTTGCTTCTTAAGCAACCACTTACTCATCACTGATGCAATCTGGAGTAGGATTCAGCTTCAAGTGTAAATGCTCATGGTAAATCTTTTGCTCATTAATTTGCACTAGGGATGCACCGAATCCAGGATTCGGTTCAGGATTCAGCCTTTTTCAGCAGGATTCGGATTCGGCCAAATCCTTGTGTGTGTGGCCGAACCAAATCCGAATTTGCATTTGTAAATTAGGTGTGGGAAGGGAAATCACGTGACTTTTTCTCAAAACAAGAAAGTAAAACATTCTTTTCCACTTTTTCCTTTCCGGCCTCTAATTTGCATATGCAAATTAGGATTTGGATCGGTATTCGGACGAATCTTTCACAAAAGATTCGATCGAATCCGAAATAGTGAATTTGGTGTATTTCTAATTTGCATTGCTTTAATTGTAGGGATGCACCGAATCCACTACTTGGGATTCGGCCGAATCTCCGAATCCTTGGTGAAAGATTCGGCCAAATACCGAACCGAATCATAATTTGCATAAAAAAAAAATTCTTCTTTTGTGATAAAAAAGTCACATGATTTCCATACCCGCCCCTAATTTACATATGTAAATTTAGATTCGGTACGGCCAGGCACAAGGATTTGCCCGAATCCGAATCCTGCTGAAAAAGGCCGAATCCTGCCCAAATCCTGAACCGAATCATGGATTCGGTGCATTCCCACTTAATTGTACTGGGTGCCAATACCATAAATTTCAAAAGAAACTGAGCGTGCACTGTAGCCTTTCTGCCATGACCCCTTCTGACTTTATGTCAGACTACTTTACACAAGTGTAGTTGAGTTAAGGTTTGGATGCACCCTCCTTCTTCAAGATGCCACTAAACCTATGACTTCATAAGCACTTACTCTGAATGCAATTTAGTGATTTTTGGAAAAATTTTGGCAAGTATGGTATTTGAAGGCCTTTGATGAAGATTACAACTTAAATCTAAATCAACTAACAATTTAAATTAAGAAGAGCACAAAAAGCACTCACAGTGTGGGAATGATGACTGTAATAGGTACTCTAAACAAGGGTCCAGAATTTGGTGCAGATACATCATAGCCACATATCTGGAAAAAAAGGAGAGAAAAAAAAACTTAAGGAAAATATTTTTACTCTTTAAAGGGGTTGTTCACCTTTGAGTTAACTTTTATTATAATGTAGTGAGTGATTCTATATTAATTTGCAACTGATTTTCATTTTATATTATTTGTGGTTTTTGAGTTATTAAGCTTTTTATTCAACAGCTCTCCAACTTGCAATATCAAGTCCGGTTGCTAGGCTTCAAGTTACCCTAGCAACCATGCATCCATTTAAATAAGAGACTAGAATAGGAGAGGACCTGAATAGAAATATGTGCATTAACAATAAATGTGTAGCCTTACAGGACATCTGTCTTTAGAAGGGGTCAGTGACCCCATGTGAAAGCTGGGTAGAGTCAGAAGAAGGCGGCAAATAATTAAAAAACTATAAACAATAAATACTGACCGATTGAAAATTTGCTTAGAATTAGCCATTCTATTACATACTAAAATTCAATTAAAGGCGAACTACCCCTTTAAGCAAAGTAAAAAAAATCTGTTTTAGATTCATCAAAGATCCTCACTTTTCTAAATTAACAGATTGACATAAGGTATAACATGATGTCTATGGACAATGCTGGAAACAGCAGCCTGTGCAGCAGGAGAGTAAATCGTAACATTAAAGCATTATCTAGGCGAGCTCTTTGCCGATGAATGGTTTCACAAACAATGTTTTGAGACTGAAACGATCTTTCAGAAATTAAATTTAGATGAAAATTTAGATGAAAGTAACAAATGAAAAATGTGATGAAACAGATAATAGATGAAAATAACAGGAAATAAGAAAGAGAGGATATCAGGCATGCCTACCTCAGTATAATGCGCTCCTTCTCTTAGGCCACGTGGATCTACACGCACATTAATGTGTCTACACTGATTCATCAATTCTAAATGGCTAGGATACTGAACCCAGGATGCATTGGATGTCAATGCTAAATGAAGTTGTAGTGATATTCGTTCAGAATTTTCTGTTAAAAGAAAGATTACTTTTGATTTAGATAAGGACAAATATTAAATGCTGCAAAACACATTCCCATTTAATCAAAGAGATGGAGTAGCTCTTGGTTGGTGACAATGGGATTTAATGCACTAAAATAGGCAGACTACGTTTGATTCCAAAATAAGCAAAACATCGACATTTTTAGAGGGAAAATACATCAATATTTTGCCTAGATGGCAAGAGGTGAAGAGAAACAGCTGCTTAAGACAGGATAGCACTGGGTTTTTTACATTTTAATATAAACTATATATTCCTGCAGGATCAATATTAGCTTTTAACAGTCTTTTCATTGCCCGTTTTAAGTCCCACCTGTTTTTTCTGGAAACACTGGCTCAATGCCCACACCATGATCAGAAGGTGCGGTAACCTGGACAGGATCCCTGAGGTAGATTCCTCGATTGTTCCCAACTGTAATTGTAAAGCCAATCTTGCTGAACAATGATGATGAATTCTGCATGAGGTAGTCATATGCTTTGTCAACCTAGTTATAAAAAAAAAAAAAAATACCATTAACATATACAATGCAAACTTAAAATCAAGTGGGCTATCTATCTAGTACCATTATAAGCACTTGACAATAAAGTCATGCAAGTTCCTGTTTTCCGATGTCTCTGCATTGATCTAGCAATGGTAACACAATCATGCTAAATCTAAGAACTTGTAATGAAGCAACATGAGATGAGTAACAACTATGCTCGCTCAAGACAGCAGCTGCAAACAAGTTAAGGGAAGGATAGAAAATGTAATCTATATAATAAAAGGTAAAAGGTTATGTAGAAAATAAATCTTGCCGTTTGAGTGGCTGGGTCGGTGCCTTTGTACAGGCAAACAATAGTTACAATGAGTTTCTATGAAATGAGAAGTAATTAAATGCATCCAAAGGATGAATTTTGGTTCATCGTGATTTAGAAAACATTCATTTATAGGCCTTTAAAAGTTAAATACTGACAGACACATTCATGCTGCCTGTAGGTTTCATTGCGAATAACAAAAAGAAACAAAAGGAAATCAACAAACATCTTCAGACGTCTACCAGGGAGTCACAATTTCCTGCTCATAAATGTATTGCCCTCAAATAGCTTTTCAGCAAAGTAAGTCGACATGTGAAAAACGTTCCTACGAGAGAATGTTACATTGGCCCGTCTGCTTTACGCTCAAGGGGGAATTTTAAATAAATTTGGTCAAGTTTGGCAATGTTGGTCTGATTTTCTGAACAATTTGGGGGGATGTCAATGTATGAGATTACGGTAAGTATTGTTACATGACAAGTAGAAATTCTGCATATACCTTGATTCAAGAATGTATGTACAAAGTGGCACTATGTTTTGCTTGCCCACTTATTTTGTGTTTTTTATGTATAGTTATTTTCTTTTTTAAACCAATAAAAAAGTTTATAAAAAATCAGTTTTGTCTAGAACCAGGTTTGCTCACAGGGTATTTGAATGTCTGCAATTTAAAATGATATGGACGGCAACATTTGTAAATAAAATTGCAGTGCCATCTGAAGGACCTGATATGCATTTCATCACCAGCTATTGTATGTGCTTTCACTCTCTTCAATACAGTACTTCAAAAACTGGAACTCGGGAACCCTTGTAGAGGACCAGTAACATTAAAACGTGCATCTGTTCACTGAGCACCTACAAGTAAACGATTTCTTGGCAAGAAATGTCCTATTTTCTATGAGTTTTCAGTCTGTACTCCTGTAAAGAGCCATGAATAGACTCCTGCTTCTTCGTCATTTGTTATCAACATGAGCCTTATTGCCCTATTAGCTTGACTTGCTTCCCCGATGGCTACAAAGAGGCTTATTCATATAAACTAAAGCAATGGTTTTAGAAGCAAAAACTATTTTAACCATTTTTGGTGTTACTGTGCATTAACTATTAAACAGAGTCCTTATAGGAGAGTCCAATTTTTAAAAGTATTTTCTATTAATTTCACATGCAAAAAGATCACAAAAGCATGCGGGGGTAAAAAAATGGATATGTAAAAATTACACAAATATATTGAATACCTGAATAATCCCATGTCCTTGGGCAAACACTTCAATATTTTCAGCCTTCATAGCAGTGTTTTCTAGTGCTCTCCTCACTGAATTTACAGTGTATGGGATGCCATTATCTTTAAGACCTGAATCAAATGAATATAAAAAATATATGATGAGAAGAACACCTAAAAACCTGGCAATGTCACGCCAATTTATGGCCAAATGTCACTGATATTTAAATGATAAAGCTACTATTTTTCCTATTGATTTTTGTATTTTTTTTTGTTTCGTAAAAAGTTTTGTCTCCAACAACTGTATTTTCTGGTTAAAGTACAGAAAAAAAATTCTATATAGGCTGAATAATTTAATTTTTTCTTCTAATTTTCAAAATGTTCCCACTGTATTAAAGGCACTAAGTACCACAAATAACATTCTATTAAAGGTTACAATGTTATAGACAATACAAGCCCCATGGCCTAATGATTTTTATTTTTGCAATGAGTGTTCTGAGATTTCTACTAGTACATGTATAGCGGACTATTTAGACCCTTGATTAATATTCATAACATATGTAAGAAAGGCTATGTACTGAATTGTAGCCTATATAAAACTCCTGAAAGCACCAACACCAGAAACTCTTTACCCCGAAACCACTCCAGAGCACAGTGCTAAAAAACTAGTACCTTCAGGTGTTTTAAAAGAGAAACAAACCCTTTACCAAAAAAACCCTACCCCCACCCCACGTAGACCCTCCTCCCACCCAGCCTAGCTGCCCCTTGCCCCCCAGGGAAATGCCCCTAACTTTTTACTTACCCCCTCAGCACCGATTCAGGTTTTTTTGGTAAAGGGTCTGTTTATCCTTTAACTCTATTGTACTTAATCTGTACTTTTCCCCTCAGCTCAGATTCAGTTTTTTTTGGTAAAGGGTTTGTTTCTCCTTTAACTCTATTGGAGATGGCTGGACACTTTCTGGTGTTATGGCTCAGCACTTAACATATTGCAGAGTAATTCTACACAAATACACACTTTACCTGATAATACTAGAGCAATGCCTCCACAAGCATTAGGAGAAGACATTGATGTTCCATTCATAAGCTGTGTTCCCCTTAGAGTCCAATTTGGCACTGAAGCGATAGCTCCTCCTGGGGCACTAATGCTGACTCCTAGGGCTCCATCGGTACTAAAAATATAATGAGAACATTAAGCTGCAATGCATAATAATTTGAAGAAAATAGAAACAGAGTATTAATGAAGTGCAACAGCAGTTTCTAAACAAACTACAGTTATAAAAGACTATTTTAAAACTTTGTATCTTATTTGTAAGATATGCTTCCTGGAACTGCTGCAATCAGTTCATTTAGACTAAATGACAAGGAAATTTAAATCCACTGGGATGCCAATATATTCGGCTCCCCCCCTGCCAGTGAATTCAATCAGTGAAATGTACCCAATGCATTGCTCCTATTCCAGAAGAAAAAGATTTACCAGCCCGGGAACTTTCTATCACACCACTGCAACACCATCTTACCTGTCTTTCCCCGTGATTCACAGAGTGGCCACAGACACAAAGATCCAATCGTACAAATCAACGGACGATCGGACTTCCCCATCTCCCGACCTGCCACTAACCATTCAGATCAAATAAAGTACAAAAGAACAGATCAGCCGACGTTCTGCCCCTGACAGCAATCGCACGAAAGTTATGTCCGACCAAAGCTAGTGACAGTCTCCCACTGAAAATCGTAGGATTGACAATACACGCAGAGATATTACCCGTAGCCGACAGAAATCTTTTAACCTGTCAGATTGACCAAACGACCAATCTCCGCCGGACGAAAAATGTGGGAACTCTCCACATGCGGTCCGAAAATCGTACGAATCGAGGATATTTACGTCTATGGCCAGCTTTACACTTGTACTTATGCAGTAAAGTAAAATAATGTTGCATTGCTGCAATAGAAAAACTGTGGGGAAGAAGCTTAGCAACTGTATTCACTGGGGTGCCGAACGTATCGACACACCCAAATGCATTTGGGTTTTTGTGTCCTTTAAAGGCATACTAAACATATTACTATTTTCCCGTTTGTATTGGTTAAATGAAACTATTAAGAGGAGACTATGTTGCTGTTGGATCCTCTCTGCCTGCTACAATGTTTTTATAACTCTGCTCGCAGATTCTTCAAAGATCACAATATATCACTCTGGAGAACCACTGCAGACAAAATGTGATCCTTTATTAAAAAAGATGCACTGTATGTTTCGGATCCAGAGATCCTTCCTCGGGTGGCTTTATTCACTATTAAGAGGAGACTGCATTGCTGTTGGAGCCTCTCTGACTGCTACAATGTTTTTATAACTCATTGTATTTGTCCCATTTCCCCTTAGTATCACCAAAATACCTTCTGTCTATATTTACATGTTATATACTAGAAAATAATATAGCTTGGGGAGTGGTATAGCCATCAGTAGACTAGCTATGAACGAACATTGTTGGGGGTGTATGGAAGACATAAAAGTAACCTGCTGAGTGAGCTTAAAAATACTCTCCGAAGCGGTCACATGGTCTGTATTTCCCTACACAAGATAATTTTATAGACTAAATATCCATTTTAATTTAAAGATCTTAAAAAAAATACATCTACTAGGAAGCTAAGTGGTAAAGGCAAACCTGTTTCTAAAAAGACATTAGGTTGCTCAAAGGATCAGTAAGTCTTGCATGTTATCTCACACAGAAAAAAGTGACTGAAATGAAAAAGAAAAAATGGGGCAACATTTATCTTTATAACATACCTAGGACCTCTGGAGGACCAAGTGTACTGATTAGCAGGCAATTTCTCTCGAAGGGAGTACTCTGCCACCATCATATCTGGTGAAACATATGCACCTACCCCTAAAAAGAAAGATATATCACAATATAATTAAAAAAATGTGATTGCAGTCTAGAACAAAAAAAAGTCATACATCAGTAAAATATACTATGTCAGAACTAAAGGCTAAAGTATTGCCCTTGAGAAAAAGGTAATAATACACAGGTAGCTGGTGAACGGACCACATACCTATCACACTTGAAGTAGTTCCGCCTGGGCAGCCTACGGTAGTAAGGCACGGACCGTTGTTTCCAGCACTTGAAACATATATGATATTGTGCTTCCACACAGCTTCATTTATTGCTTCACATATTCTCCTAAATAGGGAAACAAGTTGGACTGATGTAAAGAAAGTACTACAGGGTGAGTCTATAGTTGTGTGCGAGGTTCTAACAAGAAAATATTACAAAAATCCTCTTCACAGAAACAATAATAAATATTCTGTCTCTTTCTTTCTGAAGTAATTTCACATAAAACCAAGTGTGCCAAATAATGAGGATTTAATCCTACTGAATCAGCACAAAATCTCACTGCTTTCAAACCTGGCAAATGTACCAATTGCATCTGATATCTTACCCAGAGTTAGGCCAGTGTGTTGCTTCACCATAGCTATAATTGATAAGATCACACTTGTATTTTATTGCTTCAATCATCTGTTTAAATAAGGAAAAAAACACATATTAAGCTTTGACGTAAAAGGTTTCCAAGGGTTTAGTCTAGTGACATGACTCACAAACCAGCAAACATATTTGGGAAAGTAATAATCCTGAGCAAAATGCTAACACAGGCAATAAAGAAAATTATAAAACAATAGTGTGAAAACAAAGGCTGCAGCAGGAAAAATGCAAAAACCATAGCATGCTGGATTTGCTTTTCTGGATATTACAAGATAATGCTACAATTATAATATACAATAAAATACTTAAAACATACTTTATATAAGTATTAACACTAAATCAAAATTGTTCCGTAGTGATGTGGCAACAAAAATATATTGCTGAATAATGGTCACATTAATGGTTCAATGTTGATAAAAGCAAGGTTATGCACTTTGGCAAAAATAATATAAATGCAAGTTACACACTAAATGGCAGAGTGTTGGGAGTTTCCTGAAATGAGAAGGATCTTGGGGTTTTTGAAGATAACACGTTGTCTAATTCTGGGCAGTGTCATTCTGTGGCTACTAAAGCAAATAAAGTTCTGTCTTGCATAAAAAAGGGCATTAACTCAAGTGATAAAAACATAATTATGCCTCTTTATAGGTCCCTGGTAAGGCCTCATCTGGAGTATGCAGTGCAGTTTTGGACTCCAGTCCTTGAGAGGGATATAAATGAGCTGGAGAGAGTGCAGAGACGTGCAACTAAACTGGTTAGAGGGATGGAAGACTTAAATTATGAGGGTAGACTGTCAAGGTTGGGGTTGTTTTCTCTGGAAAAAAGGCGCTTGTGAGGGGACATGATTACACTTTACAAGTAAAGGACATTATAGACAAATAGCAGGGGACCTTTCTACTCATAAAGAGGATCACTGTACCAGAGGCCACCTCTTTAGACTAGAAGAAAAGAACTTTCATTTGAAGCAACGTAGGGGGTTCTTCACAGTCAGGACAGTGAGGTTGTGGAATGCACTGCCGGGTGATGTTGTGATGGCTGATTCAGTTAATGCCTTTAAGAATGGCTTGGATGATTTTTTGGACAGACATAATATCAAAGGCTATTGTGATACTAAGCGCTATAGTTAGTATAGGTATGGGTATATAGAATTTATGTGAAAGTAGGGAGGGGTGTGTGTATGGATGCTGGGTTTTCATTTGGAGGGGTTGAACTTGATGGACTTTGTCTTTTTTCAACCCGATTTAACTATGTAACTATGTATGTAACCCTTTCCATACTCAACAGTCAATGACATAAGCTATTTGTACAGCAGAAAAGCTCTTACAGATGTGGCTGGTAGCTAATGAGTAAAAGACGTAATGCCCTGCCCTGACAATGTGAATGATAACAAAACAGATCATGGTGTATAAAAAAAATAAAATAAAAACAGGCATTACCGCTCTAATGAGTCCTGTGCCAGTCTCCATTGTACTTAGCCTAGTGTCACCAATTTTTATGGCCAGAATTTGCGCTCCAGGAGCTACTCCGTTTCTCTCGGGTTCATCAGGGAAATATCCTGCAGCAATGCTGGCAACATGTGTACCGTGAGCACCTGTCAGAGGGAAATTCTGTCAATATCTACTACATTCTTTTAAAGCACTGGGCGGG
Source organism: Xenopus laevis (assembly GCF_017654675.1). Lineage (NCBI taxonomy): Eukaryota > Metazoa > Chordata > Amphibia > Anura > Pipidae > Xenopus > Xenopus laevis. The sequence continues at coordinate 124,588,084 of NC_054373.1, forward strand.
GGGGGAACATATCATACCAGGAGAGTTTAATAAAAATAACAATACACTTATTAGAAGATATGTTTCCTTCCTTCTTGCCTGAAGGAGCGTTCAGATAGTTATTTCTTGAAAAAGAGAACTTTATATAAATGCTGTTTTTTATGTCCTATTTTTAAGAATAGTACAAAAACATACAAAAATGTTTACATATATTTACAAAAACACATTCTGATACATCTATAATCACACCTGGGAGAAGGGCTTGCCTATCCAACAGTCTACCTGTCTCAGATTTGGACTTTAAAATTCTAGGCAGTTAATTTTATTTCAATCATAATAAGGGATGCACTGAATCTACTATTCAGCATTCAGACGAATCCCCGAATCCTTTGTGAAAGATTCGACCGGAAACCAAACCAAATCCTAACTTGCATATGCCTGGCCAAACAAAAGCCTAACTTGCATATGCAAATTAGGGGCGGGAAAGGAAAAAGTGGGAAAAAAGAATTCTACTTCCTTGTTTTGTGACAAACAGTCAAGTGATGTTGTTCCCGCCCCCTAATTTACATATGCAAACTAGGATTTGGTATATATATATATATATATATATATATATATATATATATATATATATATATATATATATATATATATATATATATATATATATATATATATATATATAAATTCGCAAAAAAAAACGTACAAAAAACCGCACACTCAGGTCTTCTCAGAGGTGAAAAAAAAAAAAAAAAATAAAGTTGTTTTTTTTCACCTCTGAGAAGACCTGAGTGTGCGGTTTTTTGTACAATATGCGGTCTACATAATTTTTTGAACACCGCACCCAGGCAGCTGTTTTTGTTTTATATGAGTGCTCCAGCTTTGCGAATTTATTTATATAGGTAATAAAGTTGTTTTTTTTCACCTCTGAGAAGACCTGAGTGTGCGGTTTTTTGTACAATATGCGGGCTATATATATATATATATATATATATATATATATATATATATATATATATATAAATAAGGATAAAAATTGGGATCTAGGGATCTAGTGGGGGCATCTTCAGAGGAAATGAACTTCACTGCTATAGGAATGTGGTTGCCTTGGATTGCAACACAGCCCAAAACATAATGTGTAGCAACTTACAATGCCCATTAAATGGTGAAATCTTTAATCTTTACCTCCGCTAGTCACAACTGAAAGTAGGTTGCCTTCGTCATAAATATTCACAGAATAATTCAGCATTTCTGATGCACCAAAGGATCCAAATTCTTGCGTTTCTCTGTAGTTCCCCAAAACACTACAAACTTCTAAATTTCCGCATTCACTTGTGTCCATACAGGCCCTGTAAACAGGGCAAATTGTGGTTCTCAATACCAATCAAAATGGATATAACAACACATATTTAGGAATATAAAAAATACAATAATATAATATTTAATAACAGTTGCTATTTAAGGTCTGACACAAATGCATGGCATCTACTCACGCAAACCTAAACAGTTTTTTAGAGATTCTGTTCTGCACTGCCATTAGATTGAGATAAGTCATTCTGGACAATAAACATACAGTATTCTACAGCTACTCTGGCCATTACCCTGACAAATTATCTGGCTCCAACAGACATTAGTATGATAGTATGATTGAGTTGACAAGGAGCCCAGTAGTCACGATTCCTAGATTTATTTCACCTTAAATTTGTAACCTCTCATTGTTTTAAGCACAGTCATACTCACAAATTATTTGGTTATCAAATTGATAAAAAGAAAAATACATAGATGGAAAACAGTGTAAAAAAAGTATAAAGAAAGAAATATCTGCTACTGACTAATATTAGTTTATTTCTCCAAGTCTCATTGAGGGTAAAATGACTTACCTCCAGGTTTCACCATCATGCCATACCAAACAGTCATACACAGGACCTGGGTCACAGTATTTTTTCTCAAAAGAGTTTAACATTTCCACTTGGCTCTGTAGATCTTCTTTTATTAGCTTTCCCGCCTTTAAAATATATATTATCCATGTTAAATATAATTTACAACAGTCACACAAGACACAAAAATCAGGCAACACATCAACAATATTCAGATCTTCTCCACAATATGATAATAAATAATTTAGGCTCACTATTCACATAAAGATCAACACAGACTTTGCAAATACTTCTGATATGCAAAAGCCTATGGCAAGTCAACAGCTAACGTTTGCTCATGTATGGCCACCCTAGGCACTGAACTTAGATACGCACTTTACCCAGATATTCAGATGCTACCCTACACTCTGGTCCTAGTACCTATGTGTTCTATTCATTGCACACTCCACTATCTTATCAAGAATTTCCCATCTTGTGTCTTTTAAAATGGACCACTAACAACCAAGAAGAGGTCTGCCACAAAATGCTAGCTGCTAATTGTTTACTTTAGGTTTTTAGACTACACCTACCTATTGCCCAATTTTTTCATGTAAAGCATAGTGCATATTTTTAATATAAGACAATTTAATGGCATTTAGTTGAAGTGTGCCTCCTTTCCATTAGAAAAAATACAACTTTGGCATACATATTAGAAACAATAAATTATGGCAAGATGACGAATCATAAAAGTGGTTCAAAAGTTTGAAACATAAGAGTCAAGGTTTTTTGCCTTAAAACACTTATTTGAAGTGGTTAGTTTTGTTACAACCTGGACTTGAGAATTAGAACTTGCTTCAAACTCTTCTTGTTTCTTGCAGGCTTCAGCTAGTACAGCCCGATGGACAGGATCCCAAAGTTTCTCTTTTCGTTCTTTCTAGAAAAATAAAAGACACATGCAAAATTTAAAAAATGCAATGTGGTGTTTTAGTTAATGCTTCAATTCACATTTGACACTACAGAGTATTGGTTTATAGAAGATATTAGCTTGCAAATACCGCAGAATTTAAAACGTAATTATTTTTATATAGTTTTGATAAGCCAGCCTACACCAGGAACTCAAGATTGCCAACATTACCTGCAACCGCTCCTTCAATGCCTTAGGGTAAAAGTCGAAACCATTTTTTATACCAATGTGGTATCTGCCAGAAGGGTTTATCCAGCTTGTGGGAATCTACAAAAATATAAAATAAAAACACGAATATGAAACCACCAAGACAATTTAAAAAATGAACACGGACTAAATTAGGACCTATTTGGACATTTTATTTTCTTCTCTTGAATTAGTTTATTGTATTTTATTATTGTCTAAATCTATAGGTCATTGTCAGATTGTAGCAAACTCAACAATAGTATTCTGTGTTATGCCAAGTAAACCAGTAATTGTGTGTAGCACTAGAGCCCAGAAGATGTTTTGTCTAAAAATTAAGGGTTGTGAAGTCTGGAGAAGTCTGAGAATTCTAACAGAGCCTTTGAGAATTGATCTATAAATGATGAATCAAACATATTCGCATTGGCTATTTTGCATTAGCTATCTGTTATGTAGGAGAAGTAGGATTGCTTTAAAGAAATCTCATCCAGAGACACCAATGAAATTTGACCTCAGAAGGAAAATTAACTTTAAAGTAAAAATGTGTCAGATGACTATGATTATTGGCAGGCGTACCTTTGCTTACACAGAAACGAAAGAGAAACAGAACACATACAGGATATGCATCATTTCTTAAATGTCTATCTGTTTAGTATGATTTCCCTGTAAAGCTGCATTGTTGTTATAGACACTCAGTGGGATGTGGATGTGTTCATGTATAAATAATCTTTCTAGGTTAAACTATGCAAGAAAACCCCCCCCCAGAATTTACATATACTGTAAAACGTGATAAAAATGCACTCATTATTAACATATTTTCAAGTGCTTCAACACTGATTAACCAAGTATTTGTGAATAGTATTCATTTTGTAGGCAATTTATTATTGAAATTAAAAAAAAAAATACAGAATTGTATATACCTTTAACGTTCTTCCAGAAAGTCCTCCAATTGCGCCATCTTTTGGTTCAACAACAGTGTTGGTATTCACATCACCACTTCCCGTTGTGTCAATAATATCTATAATCTTTGGCTTTCCATCTGTTGTTTGCTGAGGAGAAAATAAAGTTAATGTAAAAGCCTATTTCTAACAAAAGAATTTTTCTTATACAGTGTATGGCTAACCATATTACAAAAGCTTGAGTACCCCAAATGGTACTAGCTAGTACAGTAAATGTCCAGAAAACCCCTGCAGACAGAGAAACCCTAAATGCTTCTAAAAATACCACGAATCAATCCAAAATAAAACCAAAAACATATAATTATAACAAAATGAATCTTATATTGAAGGCTGCATTTAGAGGGGAAGTATACCCCTTTTTCAATAAGGTTTGTGCTGAAAATATATTTTGCTATTTTTAAAAATTATTTTATATCTATATTCTTTTAAAAATGTACTGAACAGGGCAAAATCTCAAACTGAAAATAAAGTCACATTCTACTTCCAGTTGTCCTAGCACAAACAAACAGATCACCAGTACACTGAGAAGCCTCTTTATAAGGAGCTGTTCCTTATCTGAAATTATAACAAACACTTCAGCTGGGGGAAGGGGTGGGTTTGTTGACTGCTTTTCAAAAGAAATAACAAAACCATACATACTTCGTGATTAAAATTGCAGGCAAACCTGATCTCAAATGCAAGCCCTATTTATTAAGTCAATGTTAAATAGGGATTCACTACTCCTTTAAATAAGCAAGGGCTCTTAACCAATGAACCTGCACCCAAAAACAGATCAGCAGCAGTTTTTAGCATTGTATAAGTATTAAGGTAAATGTATAATGAATTCAGTCTTGCCTACCCCCTACGCAAGCTTGGTGTAACCTTACCTATTCGCAATGTGAATAAGCTGGCTGGCTACAACATTTTTACATTTTTATTTGTTTAGTTTGCCACTCTTTCATGTCCCAGTAGTTGTATAGTAACCACTTCTTTAAACAGTTACACTTTAACAAATACGTTGCTGCCATTACTCATCAACAGAAGGAAAAAACATGTCTGCATCTAATATATCAAATGGTAACATTTGCTCTGAAAGAGATTTTAAAGGAGATGTTCCAATTTTAGATTGGTAGTGGACAAGACTCTCCAGGAAAGACAACACCAGTGTACTTCCCTAAAGCACAGCTGGGCAGCCAATAAGATCAACACGCCTGTGAAGGAATGTGATCCAGGAATGCCAGCGGCGTTCAAACAGGAGATTCATACCGCTGCAATGTCTGCATAAGCGTGTCACCCAGAAGCTGGGTAAGCATGGTCTTTGATCACTTATAACAAAAAATAATATCGATTTCCGCATAATAAAAGTATCTGTAAAAAAAATGTATTTTGCAAATTTCTACCACTTTTAAAAATAAAAATATCAGTGTGCATGTTCAGTGGAGGCTGCTGTGGCTGAAAAATGTCATCAACAAATGTCGCAATAGTTGAGTCACTAACCAGGCTGACGCATAAATATGAGAGAGAAGTAAAACTTACATTTAGTAAACAAGTAAAAATCAACTGAAAAAAGTCATTATTTGTGGCATACTGTTTAAAAAAAAAAAGTTATGCGAAGGCAAACTATCCCTTTAAGCCAGGGGTTCCCAAACTTTTTAACCCGTGAGCCGCATTCAAATGTAAAAAGAGTTGGGGAGCAACACAATCATGAAAAGGTTCCTTGGGGTGCCAAATAAGGCCTATTATTGGCTATTTGGTAGCCCCTATGCGGACTGGCAGCCTACAACAGGCTCTACTTGGCACTATACTTAGTTTTTATGCAATTAAAATTAGCTTTCAAGCTTGGAATTCAAAAATAAGCACATGCTTTGAGGACCCTGAAAGAAACATCCAAGGGGTTGGAGAGCAACATGTTGCTCACAATCTACTGGTTGGGGATCACTGCTTTAAGACAATGACCCATGCATAGACTAGGTTATCCAGTTTGACCAATTCCAGTCAATATGGATGAACACTGGTCCATGAGTGGGTCCCTTAATTTAATCTTTAGGATGATCAAAGCCTAATAAAATGTAATCAATGTAAATCAGCAACATTTAGAAACACAAAACAAACAAACATAAAAACAGGATGGCCTAATTCCCCTCTATGTATTGTGTCGCTGACCCATGTTAGAAGGTTGAGGACAGTCAGATCATTGTCATGATGTTCATAAAGGGCCAAATTGCAGAAACTGGAGAAATGACCCATGGTTATAAATACCAACCAATATAAGCCAGCTTTAAATTTCAATCCATTATGCTAAAGTTAGTGGATGAACCAGGCGTTCGCACTGATTTTCGAACCAGTCGATTTGGCTGTACTATAGCCTCACTTTCAAATTACATATATATATATATAGAAAGCTTTGTGCTAGTTCATGTGACAGCAAAACAGTTCTTAGTGCTTTAAAATACAATAATATCTGAGTGCAGTGATCATCCATCAAGCATTAAAGACACATTGGCAATATGCCTGCGAAGTGAAAGGGTTGCAGTAGGTACAAGACACAAACGACGTATAAGAGCAATAAACAATGGCGCATAAAGAAACCTTGAATTTGCTATCCTGACAAATTTTGGCAGAAAGTATTATCCTATGCAATAACTTAAAGATTAAGTAAACCTTTAAAATAAGTGAATGGAAAACTGATGAGAGTGCTATTCTAAGCACTTTTGTCATTTACATTCATTATTTATTTTCTTTCTATTCCAAGATATTAAGGAATAAATGTACTTTTAATATGAAAGAATTTATTTTACAACAGTGCCACCCGTTGTCCAGTCTGACCACCAAGTAGTCAAGGAGGAAGTTGTCAGGAGAGAGAAAGAGCCTGCTCTCATGTTCTTCTGCTTAGGAAAGATTTGAGATAGGTTTCTAATTTTTTTTCCTAACAAGAATCAGAGCCGCCTTTTTCTTTCTCCTGACAACTTCCTTGCCTACTTGGTAGTCAGACTGGTCAGAAACTAACCAGCAGGTGGCGCTGTAACAAAATTAATTCATATCAACAGCACATGTATGCCTTAATATCTTGGAATAAAAAGAAAATAACTAATGAATGTAAATTACAAAAGTGATTAGAATAGCACCCTCATCAATTTTACAGGTTTACTTATCCTTAAAGCTCACCACTTACACTCAGATTCCTTGTACGCATGACTTTTGGATCCACAAAAAGCTAACCAAAGCGGAATCCTAATTTGCGTAATAAATCGATTTCAGCATAATTTAAATTCTGTAATAAGTGTTGAGGTTTGATCAACTCCTAAACCGAATCTTGAATTTGGTGTTTCACTAGAACATGTGATATGATGGCCAGTTCAGAACTGCACAAATCACACTCAGCCTCAAACATCTGTGTCAGGCCAACCGAAGCCAATATATAGCCATATGTGGGATGTGTTTGGAAAACATAAATAAATCCCAAAGTTAAATTCAGCCAGATCCTACTTTATTAAGAATCGGTCATAAGGACTTTATCACATGAATGTTTTCTTTGGCAAAGAAAAACAGTGGTAAAAATGTATATCCACCCAGTAATAGCAGAGGCAGGTGGATCCCCATCATGCCTGTTAGCACAAACACATCACAGCAGAAAATGGGATCGGCAATGCATCGTGTAACATTGGAATAAAAGACAATCTGCTTTTCCTGGTGTTAGCCAAATTGTAGTGCTTGCCATATTTTTAAAGTGCCAACATATTCCACAGTGCTGTAAATTAATAATTGGTCGTATTTGAAAAGCATGCAATATATAAATTTTTCCTTTTGAAACAAATTGCTGAAAAATGTATGTAAATGCATTAAGTTGGAACATATATATTTGTTTGATGAATAGTCATTTTGCTACAGAAATCAGACACCGAGAATCCACCATGCTTTAAAGGAGAACTAACCCCTAAAAAGGAATGGGGCTAAAAATGCCTTGTTTTATATAATGAACTTATTGCACCAGCCTAAAGTTTCAGCTTGTCAATAGCAGCAATGATCCAGGATTTCAAACTTGTCACAGGGGGTCACCATCTTGGAAAGTGTCTGTGACACTCACATGCTCAGTGGGCTTTGAGCAGCTGTTGAGAAGCTAAGCTTAGTGGTCATCACAAATTATCAAGCAGAAAATTGGCCTGTAATTTAACATGATGCTACAAGGCTGATTTTTAAATTTTGATGCTAGTTGCACTGGTTTCTGTGCTGCCATGTAGTAATTATACATATTAATTAGCCTTATACTGTGACATTTCTATTCCATGTGTACTGTATATTGTGAGTTGGTCCCTAAGCTCAGTAAGTGACAGCAGCAAAGAGCATGTGCAGTGAATCAGCAGAAAAGAAGACGGGGAGCTACTGGGGTATCTTTGGAGGCACAGATCTTTACTGCTAAAGGACTGTGTTTGCCTTGGGCTGGTACAGAAGCACAAAATACAATGTACAAAATTTCTAGCCTACTTCTTTAGTTTAACTTTCCTTGTCCATTAATCTCCTTGATGATCCTGAGAAAGCAAAAATGAAACTGCATGCATCCTTGCATTTAAACAGATACAAGCCAGGTCATATTACAGCAGAAAGTTAAGCAAAGCTGCCTACAACACATATCTCCTTCCACTCACTTCTTGTCATATTTTTTATGCAGTGTTTATTTTAATGAATATGCTTGTTTACAGGCATAGGAAAGACTGTAAACTTCTGGGTACCCCATTTTATTAGAACAAAGGATTACTCCCATAAAGAGTATTTTTTCAGTATACAGTATAGGATTCTTACTTATCCTAGCTTTATATGTAATGACTAGAATAGTTAACATTATTATTAAAATGTAGTTTAAGAGCACCTACATATTGCAGAATGCTGAATAGTTAACAATAGAATAAGTGTTAACCTATTCTTTTCTACCACGGTACAATCAACACAAATAAAACCTGTGTGTTCTGAAAAAGCCAGACTGTTCAGTCTGTGCAAAATGCTTCAGTTATGTCAACAGTTATGGCTAGGGACGTTTTTCACACCCAGGAATCGTCTCTTACAATGAGATCAAAACAACTACTTCTTTATTCCTACTATACACAAACAAAACATGGCATCACTCAGGCCAAAAAGACACCTATGACAGCTACAAATCACCAATAATAAGTATCTAGTATAGGTAAATCTAAAAACAACTGGATTTGCTGAGTAATCAATGAAGACGTTTCACTACTCATCCGAGCATCTTCTTCGGTTCAACTGACTGGTGTGGGAAGTTCTCGGCATATAAACTCTTCCACTAATCCAATCACAATGGCACATTGTAACTCTTCAAAGAGGTGACATCTGAAGAAATTCACAGAGGTGTAGATTCTGTGTAGTGACTGTTATAGGATTATCCAATGTGTCATGCAACTCCTAGAGACAGGTGTTACTTGTGAGAGTTGCATGAATGGATGTGTGAAGTGTTCTGAAACCGCCGGGGTACAGATGTTAGAACAGCATTGTATGTAGCAGACCGCTCGTTTGAACGAGGCGATTCATGTCAAGGTGGAGGTGTCTGCTACATACACCTCTTTGAAGAGTCTGTGTATGTGTGTGTGTATATATATATATATATATATATATATATATATATATGCCCAAATTTGAAAGCACTCACAGCAGATTTCATCAGTGTATAAAAAGGTTTATTCACCGCTCACATCTACGCGTTTCAACCCTCAATGGGTCGTCATCAGGATAGTGTATCCAAGTGAGTAACACACATTTAAAAATTCTCACACCAATCAGTGTAGTGTTTCAATAGTGACATCATCATCCAATTACCCTTAACAATCACCTACACAGCCACTATGTAGATATATCTCAATTTAACCCTCTATTTCAGACACATTCTTAAAAAGGAAGAACTAGTGTGTATCTAGATCAAATATGGTATAACAACCTTGCATTATAAATTTGGATCAATACCACCCATTTAATATTAAAAATAATCAAAAATCGCCATCCATATATAGCAAAACCCTCCAATTTTAATCAATCACCCCCATCGGTATCATCCTATCCAGAATGTGTCATCCGTTAGCATATCCCACACCACTATTAAAAGTGAATATGTGCAAATAAAAATTTATCATCTCAATTATAAAGTGCTAAGTGCATACTTAAATATAAGTGCCTTAGTCTAATGTGACATATGCCATATAAACAGACATATACATTAAAAGTTAAAACATTAAAATTCTTCAATCAAATAGTGTTCTGTGATATAAAAGTTAAATCCATCAAGTGCAAATCAGCAATAAATAGCAATATCATAAAAATCAAAAGAGTTGAAAAATTTGAAAACATCTAAGAGATTTCTAAAAAGTCCAGAGAGTTGCAAGCCAGCGCTATCAGACTACCAGTTTCTCAGCGTAAAGTCTATTCCGAATGATGAGGAGGGCATCCTATAATTCATTATAAAAAACAGGATAATGAATACATCTCATTCAACCCCTTGGGGGAGATAGTATCCAGGGTCCGTATCCATCTGGCTTCCTTTTGTAGCAAGATCTTCCCCCTATCTCCACCCCTTCTCAATGGGGGAACACAATCAATCAGCATCGCCCGCAATAATGGCAATGAATGGCCACTATTCACAAAATGTCTGGCAAGGGGGATTTCAGTTTTCCCAGTAGCCAAAGCTGACCGAATTGCCGATCTGTGATTGTTCATCCGCAATCTAAAGGATGTAACACATTTACCTATATAATATAGGCCACATGGACAAACGATACAGTAGATCACATGATCAGAGGTGCAAGTTAGTCGGTGTCGTATCTGTAACCTCTTCCCACTATGGGGATGGGGGAATGTGTCTCCAATTAGTAGACAACCACATGTCTTACAATTTCCACAGCGAAAACAGCCAGGTTTTCCTCTTGTTAACCACATGCCGCTGTTCTCATTCTTCAAATCTGTCACCATCAGTACATCCTTTAGAGATCGGCCCCGTCGATAGGCACATATAGGTGGAGAACTTTTAGTAAAAGGTAAACTTGAATCCATTTGTATTACTGGCCAGTGTTTCTTGATCACTGAATTTATCTGTTTACTCACTGGTGTGTAGTCCGTCACAAACACCATTTTCTCACCTTCATTCAATACTCCACCTTTAACATCTCTTTCATTATTACTACTGTTGGATGCCCTTTCCAGCTCACCATTTAAGAAGTCCCAAGAGTATCCCCGTTCAAGAAATCGGTCTCTCATCTCCAAAGCCTGTATTTTTGCTGTAGCCCCATCCGAATTAACCCTGAATACTCTCAGGAATTGGGTATATGGAATCGACTTCAGAACAGCAGGGGGATGAAAACTGTGAGCATGTAACACAGTATTACGATCAGTCTTTTTGCGAAACAATGTGGTGCCAATCCCACTTGCTGTTCTGAACAATCTTACATCCAAAAAATCTATTGTGTCCCTATGGTATTCTGCAGTAAACTTCACAGGAGTGGGTAATTCATTTAAATAGGTCACAAAACTCTGGGCCCCAATGTGGTCCCCTCGCCAAATAATCAAAATGTCATCGATAAATCTCCGATACAATAACAAATGTTGTCCAAATTCAGGAAAAATGTACCGACATTCAAAAGCATCCATAAAGAGATTGGCATATGAGGGGGCCACATTAGAGCCCATCGCTGTACCAGTCTTTTGTAGATAAAAGGTCTCCTCGAATCGGAAGTAATTGCAGGTCAAAACCATTTCCAATAAAGTGCAGAGGAATTCAACTGGTGGATTTCCTTTATGTCCAATTGTTAATGCTCTCCTACATGCCGACACACCCTCTTCCGTTGGAATAATGGTGTACAAACTGCACACATCAATAGTAATGAATAAGGCATCCTCCGGTAGGGTGCCCATCCGTCCCAATATATCCAACAGAGCGGGTGTGTCAGCAATGTAGGAACGCATCCCAGCACACAGGGGTTGTAAGAAACTATCCAGGAAACACGCTACATTAGAAAATAGTGAGCCCCGTGCTGAGATGATCGGACGACCAGGTGGACAAGTGGAGTTCTTATGTACCTTCGGTAGGGTGTATATAATTGGACATCTTGGAAATTTATTCTTCATATATTGGTGACAACTCTCACTTATCCACCCAGCCGATATATATATATGTTAATGCAGAAACTGACAGCACTCCAAGGACGACTTCACAACGTAGTCAAATATGCAAAACGTGTGGAGGTTTATCAGTGGTTTTTCAATCTCTGCAGTAACTTTTGTATTTCTACGGTCTGGCACCCAGGCTTTTTACTCTTATGGTTGTGCGTTCCATTTGCTATGTGTGTGTGTGTATATATATATATATATATATATATATATATATATATATATATATATATATATATATACACACATACATATTCAATTTTTTTTTTTGTTTTTTATAAAATTTATTAAATATGTGCAGCTGGTCCATTCCTGTAATCACCTAATCAGGTTTGCAGGACTTTGCTCTCTATCATTATATTATTAATTGATATAGTTTGCAATAATCTACAAAGTTATAGATCACCTTACATACAAGTCCCAGCCCCAGTAACACTTACGATTACTAAGACATTTACCTACAGCTGTCAATTTTACCAAGAACCAGTTTAACTTCCTTCCTGTATGTTTTTGAAATGGGAGAAAACCACAGTGTCAATACCCTCGTAACAATCATGGCATCGGCTAGGCGACTGAAGCCAAAGAAGCACGGAGTACAGAAACAGGTTTTACACACATGAAGTCTAACAAGATGGACCTCTTTATTGAAATCCGATTGATCAAGCCCCAATTACATACATTAGCCCTCTGAGCGTAACTATAGCCGTATGAACATTTGCTGCAACTATTGTAGTGAGTAGCTGACAGCTTTCACCTGTGGTGACTGATCTGAGCATGAGTCAGCAATGTGCAGTGCACTACTGACAAACAGCATGGCTGCAAACTGAAGAATCAGAACATTAAACTGACATCTCAAAATACTACATGAAAAAAAAAACCGTGTGTGTGAAATAGATCAGCTTGGTGGATTGGATCCCCTTCAGGCTCTTTGTCCTCACACCCTGCCAAGTGTAAAAGGAACCAATGGCAGGAAGTCCTGACACTGCTAAGTCATCCTTGGAGGCAGCTAAACATACAGCGGAACTGATCAAATCTGACTTTGAGGATGAAGCAGTTTCCTTCCTTATAGATATTTTCCCTTTAAAACATATCAGAAGCATATGTTTGTGCATCTGATTTCTAGAGAAACTGGAATAAGTGCAGGACACACGTAGGACAGTAGTAAAGATGCCCTTGCTGCCAGTCCCACTACAGTCCCTGTTATAGGATCAGTGTAGTTCCGACTGGAAGACTGCGGGCTTCATATATCACGCAATAACAATTTGACAATGTAACCAGTGAATGAATGCACTTTCATTTTTGTTCCGCGTTACCTGCATGCCGGGAGCCCCGGGATCCACCCCAGTGTCAAGTATCGCGATCAGCACCCCGCGCCCGTCATACTGCGGATACCGGGTCAGGAAGGCCGCGGCACCGGTCTCTTTCTTGGGCAACAACCCATGGAAAGGAAAAGGTTCTTCCGCGCCGGCTGCCATCATGATCGTGAAGAGAAAGAGACGGAGGCCGAAACGGAAAGAAAACTAAATCCCGCCCATCTGCTCGTAGCGCAACAAATCAGAGAGCCAGACTGCGCAGCTTTGCGTGATGTGTTCGTAGCCGCGATCAGTCCTGCGGATGTTATTGTGTGTGGTGGTGGCAGGAAGTTCTTTCATCTGCAAACAGTGTGAAAACATGTTGTATTCATAAGCCTGAGAAATATTATACTCAGATTTAGAAGAGTTGTTCTTAAAAAGTATTGTTGCATGCAGGCCCGGACTGGCAATCTGTGGTTGTGGTTGTGGCAGAGGCTGCTATAAGGTGCCATAGAAAGTCACTATTTAGTGGCTGATGTGGGCTGTTTCGGCCTCTGTGTACCTGAAATGCTAGGAGAGGTCTATTTTAATTCTCAGTCCAGACCTGGTTGCAGGCTGATTTATTAAATATTTCTGCAAAAAACATAATAATCCCTCCCTGAATTCCCACACTGTGCAGGGGAGCCAGCAGCTCACTGCACTGCAGGACAGGAACCAATCAGCAGCTAGCAGGACCTGATAGGGAACTGAAGCCTGTCTTTGCTTGTGTGACTGCAGGACTGTGATTGGCTGTTCCCCTCCTACTGTGCTTCTGGCAGGGATCATTAGGACACGCCCACCCCTCATTTGAAACTCTGCAGAGAGAAGAAAAAGTTTGTACCAGTGTCACGATAAAGCTCCTGCGCCACAGCTTCTGTCCCAAATAAGAGACAAAAGTTAGTATCCCTAGCAAGGGAGGTCGAAAAGATTCCACGAGAAACGCTACTGATAGAGAAGCCTAAGAATAAGGAAATTAACAGAATTCCCCTAGTGAGTACCTATGGGAGACACAGCAACAAAGTAGAAAAAATAGTGAAAAAATTCTGGCCAATCTTACAGAATGATAAAACTATAAACAAAACGGTTACTAATATGCCACTATTTTGTTATAAACGAGGCCATACAGTGAGAGACATACTATGCCCAGCAGAACCGAGACAGAACAGAATGCAAAAAATATTCAAGGGCAAACCAATAGTAGGAACATACCCTTGTTTAAATTGTGTGTGCTGTTCCTCCATTATAAAAGGAGACAGGGTTATCCATCCAACAAAGGGTAACAATATCCAACTAAATAGTTATGCCACTTGTGTATCAGAGTACGTGGTATATATGCTAAAATGCCCCTGCGTCATGCATGGTATACGTAGGACAGACCATGCGAAAAGTAAAAGAAAGGATAAAAGAACATAAGGGGGACATCCGCAACTTTAAAACAGGCACAACCACCGATACTCCAGTTTCACGCCATTTTAATTTACACAATCATCACGTGTCCCAACTAAAATGGTTGGTGTTAGAAGTAGCTGACAAAACATTCGACGGCAGACGGCACTTCTGAAAAAAGAGGGTTTATTGGAAATCCTGCTGGAATGCACCTTACGCGTTTCGGGAGTTATCCCTTAATCATAGGTTCCTGGAACCTATGATTAAGGGATAACTCCCGAAAACGCGTAACGCGTAAGGTGCATTCCAGCAGGATTTCCAATAAACCCTCTTTTTTCAGAAGTGCCGTCTGCCGTCGAATGTTTTGTCGTATATACAGTGGGGTCACTGTCTGACTGTGCACCTGATTAGAGGGGAGAGCGGTGAGCTAGTGCGGCCCTTCCCTTTTGTTTGCCTATCTTAGAAGTAGCTGAACTACCACATAGAGGAGGAGATATTAGAAAAATACTGCTACAGAAAGAGGCAGTTTGGATTAAAAAACTTGACAGTTTGACTCCAAGAGGTATGAATGACCAGTGGAGTGTAGGATGTTTTTTGTAGTTTTTGAATACTGCTGATTCAAATTTTATTATGATTCTGTTCTAATCGGTTGTTATATTCCTTTTCAGTGAGAAAAATGTGGCTGCCCTATAGTTTGATATAGAATAGAAACAAGATACCGTACAGTATCAGAACTTCTGATTGGTAAGATAAACTGGGCAATTTTTAGCCACGCTGTTACAGATTTGCAACAATGTTAATAATACAACACGGTAACAAGAAAGAGAAAAATAATTGTAACTCTTATGTAATACAACTCTGTTAAGATGTTCATGTAATTTGAAAATTGTAGATTTTGCAGCAAACTGGACTCTTTTTTGTAGGCTGAAAAGCAGTACAAGGGGTAAAGTGTAACCTACCATTTTTATGGCTTTATTGACTATTGGATGATTTGAACTTTTTCACTACACTGGACTATAAGCACTAAAGCTACACTGATTATATTGTATGTTATGAGGCCAGGCTAACAAATCCCCAACTGCAGTGACCTCGAAGAGTTAATGTTTTTGGTAACCTATTACACCAAGGGGGTGGAGTGTGTGTGGATTTAAAAAACCTGTTTGAAATGTGCATTGATTAACACTTGAAAAAGAGCCACTAGCTTGAAACATGTTGTGAATAAAAAAACCTTGCAGCACAGTTTCTGCGGTTTTATGTTCCTGTTTGTCCACAACCTTAAAGATTTGGCATTTCCTCATTTGAAACTCTGACAGGGATCTGAGAACATCTATAGGGAGCTCTAATAAAGGGACTATTTTTTAGCACCATTTAAAAGCAACACCATATATTACTTAAAATTACCTACAAAATTAGGGTTTTTATCATTTATAATTTGAAGGCAAATACCAGGCCTACTCCTGTCATGATGCCAATAAGAACAGGATGATGCACCTCCCAGGAACACATTCTCCCAACATCATGGAGTGAGTGGGAACATCCCAGCAAAAACAAAATAGACAAACCTCCATTTATGTTAGATCTCTACAAAATCATGACAGGTGCACATGCCTATATTATAAGTTAGAGCACTGAATCAAAATGCCACATTATTGTACATCTGACTTTAGTACACCATAGTATTGATCTGGTCAATCTTTCTTTTATGACTAAGAGAGGTGAATGCTTAAACTAGTTATAGATCACTACAATATTTTAAACTGAATGCACCGAATCCAGGATTCAGTTCCGGACTTTTTCAGCAGGATTCGGCCGAATCCTTCTGTGTGGCTGAACCGAATCTGAATCCTAATTTGCATATGTAAATTAAGCTTGGGAAGGGAAATCACGTGACTTTTCATCTCAAAACAAGGAAGTCAAAACATTCTTTTCCCACTTTTTCCTAACCCGCCTCTAATTTGCATATGGAAATTAGGATTCGGTTCAGTATTTGCCCGAATCTTTCACAAAGGATTCAGGGATTCAGCAGAATCCCAAATAGTGGATTTGGTGCATCCCTATTTAAAACTGAAAGTGTCAAAAAGTACATGGTAACACTTTTGAAACAAACACATCAAAATTGATAGAAGGTGATAGTTTTATTCAGTGGTGTATGGGCCCAGGCCCCCCCACAACAAAATAATTTTCTGGCCCCCCTGCAAAATCGCATGTCACCATAAATTTTGCATGCATTGCGGGTCATTGTGGACCCACAATGCCTGTATAGAGGAAGGAGACCCACTATATATTATAACTCACTTAAACTCACTGTCAGTATGTGGCTTAAAATAAAGAGAGAAGTGCCAGAATGGGCCAATAAAATGCTGCCTTGGAATGGATGGGCCAAATCTTCATTTTTTTCAGTATGTGTATTTTAAATTGATGACCATAAGGCCTTCCCTCTTCTTTTCTTTTCCCTCCCTCTCCCCTCCCCTTAGTTTGTCTCCCAAGTTAGTTCATCTCTATAGGGTTCTCCCAGTATTCCTGGTTTCTAAAAGTTCTGCCCCATTGCCAGTTTCTTTGAAGAGCTTGGAGATAGATAGATTGGACATATATTGCTAGTTATTAGAATGCTCTTGTAATTGAGTTGCAGTAAATATTGATTATCTTCATTGAGTTGTAGTCATACCAATCTTGAGTCATTCTAGTAAACATTATAAAGTGTATTCAAATGAATACTTTATTCCTGAAACCACTATGTAATAATTTGTTTTCTTGCACCATGCTCTAAACTTACAATTTTAAAGTCCTTTAAAAGTTTAGTCAACTTTTAATCTGTTTGACAAGTAATCATATCCACACTAGCTACAGTAATTCCATCTATAACTTGCCCTCTCATTTATCATTTCTAGTTTGTAATATATGAGTTGTTGGAGGGATGGGTGTGCAGGCAGCATAAAAAAATACAGACAAAAATCCTTACTATAAAAGGTTAGCATGCAGGGAGCCTTAAAACCTTTCACCATTGCGAGAAAAAAGCTTTATCCAGATCCTGATGCAGGAGAGACCAGAGTAGGGGCATATAGTGGAGTAGTGGGATTAATGTATACAAAATCTTAAAACATAACTTTTATTCTATCATATTAAAAGCAGGGACAAATAAAATATTAAAAGCATTACAAGAACCAAAACAGCAAGAACACTGAGTATAGTAAAAACAGTCACAGTAGGAAACTATAAATGGAAAGCATTGTAAAATACAACCAGCAAGGTGAAGTAGGAACTAAGAATACAGTCCCAGCGTGAACCAATTTAGTGCCAGACAACCATAATTGCCAAGCTACGTTTAACCATTTCGCAATTATCTATAATCATATGTCATTTTTACCAGCACAATTGGGCTTCAACTCTATTAACCACCATTTTATCATTATTATTATTAACATGTATTTATATAGCTCCAACATATTGCGTAGCTTTTGATTAAAATGTTGAAAAAACAAAACCATTTTTTGATATCAGAAGTTTCTTTTATAGAAATTTTAAATAAAAATATTTTTTGTAAAAGCCTTGAACTTAGTCAAACGCAATTTTCAATTGCCACCATTGCTACACAGCAGCTTGTTTATATGAACTACAGTAGTGTTTCTGAAGCAAACACAGCAGTTTTAACAGTGCAGGGCAAGATTACGTGATATTTTCATTGCTTTAAAACACTTTCATTTGTTGGTGTTACTGTTCCTTTAACGCGTTTTTAGCTCTGCAGTAGAATAGATATTGCCCTACCTTATTAGAGAAGCTCCTTTCTACTACGCTACAACTGTGATAGAAAAAAAGCCTCCTATTTTGACAGTTTCTTTCTAACACGGCTCCCAGATAAGTAATTTGATCGACGGGGGGAGGGCTCTGATCCAGTTGGATAATGTGTAAGGCAAGGGAGGCATAATAATGTTATCCCTAGGTGTTTTCCCTCCACAAAAGGCTACAATTGTTTTCTCGTTGAAACAAAACATGTCAAAATTAACCTGTACCAGGTGAAAAAGTTCCTACTTGATAACATAAAGCCTGCACATAAACGGCTAATCATAAAAGAGGAACGAAGTAATGCATTACAGCAAGAGAGCAAAATCAAGAATAAAGCCATAAATCTGTACATTCTAACAAACAGAAAAAACATGGCATTTTCTTGCCATAGAATGATCAATATCTGAGAATATACTTATGGTGTCATTAGGCAATAAAGAACCCCAGTTTTACACAGCAGCAAGAAAAGGAGAATAAAACACATAACATGAAAGAACATATAATAAGCTCTTCAGAATCAATGCACATACAGTACTGCACCAGCAGGCAATATAAATAAGTGCAGGCTGACACAGCATAACTATACCTCTTGAAGCAAGTGCTTTAATCAGCAGTAGGTAAACAGAATGGAGATTAAATAGAAGCAGCACTTGTCCCAGGAACCCCAAGAAGCTAGAGGAAGCAGAATAATGTGAAAATGCAATGCTAAACAGAAAAGTTTTTTTAGTTTCCAGCACACCAACATTTCATCCTGTATGCACAAATACCAAAAAGTCACACGTAATGCCTTCTATGCATTCTATTTGTGGGCTTTTAGAATTTTACAACTGTTTCAATGTATCTATGCAATTATGGGTTTTCTACAATCCTATACCCCTTTAATTCATTGTTATATTATATATACATTCTACCTTCCTAACCTAGAAGCAAATAAATGTTATAATAAAGAATGTGTAAAAACCTCAGCATTTAATCCCAGTTTGAACTACAGTAGCCATCACCATACACAGTGCACCCCAAGAGCCACGGGAGGCTGGAATTGTGGTTCAGCAAGACTGAAGATCCCTGTTGTAGAGGCTGATAAAAGACCATATGGTCTGAAACATTGCTGTAATGCCCTTGCACCAATAAAGGCTGTTTTATTTAAAAATGCGGGTGCTGGACTAATTTCTTTGCCAGTAGAGGCCGATGAAGTCCTATTTCCAGGTATGTAAAATAAGTAACTATGTAGAAAATGTTTAAAACTCAAGAATCCTGCACATTAACCTCAGATCAGATTATTTTATGAAAGGTTTTTCAAATTTTGCCATGCATTTCCTCCTGCCCATTGCCTGTCTTAATAGTTTTTTTCTTGCTAGGTTCTTACAACTACCACTTCAGATCAGACCAAAGGTTCTGCTCCAGATCTATCTCTAATGACCTTATGTGCATTATTTTTATCTTATACGTTTATGATTGAACTAATTTCCCCCTTTCTCCTAACTAAACCTTGCTATTAGCACTGTTGTGATGTACTTTAACATATTATTATATCAGACTCCAAGATGCGGTTGCTGAGTGCACAGTAAACGATAACCCAGAACTGCCCCGGTGCTCCTGAAGTATGCTGCTGTTTTGTTTTAAGCTAATAAATTTATGGGCAGCTTTATGATGTGTGTAATAAACGGCAGAATAGTTTGCCACACAGCGTCAGGCATCGGCATGCAAAAAACGTCATAAAGGCGGCAAATCTGACATTCGCATGGCATAAAATAACACAGACCTTTATAAATTCACCATTTATTTTACACAACTTTTTACACTGTTTTCCTGGCAAATTTCATTTTACCTAGCATAATAAACCATGAATACTGTTTTGACTATAACTACTGTATATATCATAAAGCCTTTGCTCTAAAATGTTTTGTCCAACATTCACTTGCACCTTCAAGTCATATAACAGGAATTTTAAAAACCCTGTAATACTCCGACCCAGAGATAAGACCACACACAAGCAAGATGCCAAGGCAGGCAGAAGATATCATCATGCCTAGAAAAGACAGGATTTAGGGGCAAACAATGGACTGCTAAATCACAAAAAAAGCAGATCTGGCAGAAACTAGGTTAAGCAAGGTCTCCAGAAAGCTAACACCAGCTTTGTAGCAAGTGTGCTTTTGTTGCAAGCTTTTAAAGAAGCACTGCAAGGGGAGCAGCACTGGGAATGGCACAGAAGCAGAGTTTACAGACGAAGTTACTAAGAAAAGTAGTAAAATATTTTTAGCATCCGTTTGTTTTATACTTATCACTACTAGCAGTGCGGGGCCTTCAGGTGATGGCACCTAAGCTCAACCTCCACCCAGACTCCAGCCCCCACTCCGAACAACCCGCCCATCAAATCCCCCTGTGGCAAGAAAGCAGCAAAGGGGAGATTCAATGCACTGGACTTAGAGAAGAGACATAGGGGAATACAGGCAGAATAAGTACATGCCCAGCATCACCTACCATTGCTCATTATTGAGCTGTGTTTGACTCTTGTGCACTGCGTCCAGCCCAAGCATGTTCGATTTGTCAAAATAGATACAACTGTGCATGCACTCCCTTGGAAATTGTAGGCAGTTGTGCGGATTTTATTAGCAGTCTGACTGGCGTCATTTCTGGTATTCAGTCTTTAGGCACAACCGTGCTGCAGCGATTGACTACAGAGGGAACCCTGGAGCTACCACCTGTGTCAAAAGGCTCAGCAGCCCTCAGTTTGGAATGGAAGGCAGGAATGACTGATCTTCACTGAGTACAATTATGGACACAAGTACCTTTAATAAAAGTGGCTTTTAGACACAACTCACTGCAGGAAAAAGTGCCCACTGTGTCTGTGGACATAAATGAGCCCTAGTATAGCATGCTTAGATTAATGCAAACCATAATAGACTTTTGGCAAATGGCAATCGTTTCTTGACTTACATCTTTTTATGCTCTTGTTGCATGGCATTTAAATAATTTATCCAGAACACAGGAATTCTGGTATGATATTGATATATTTTGCCAATTTGTCTGTGCAGCATTGGCATTTCATTCATGCAATTATTATTAGTGTAAAAAAATGTTATTGAAACAATAATCTGCAGAAAAATAAACAAAAACAGACAATATTAGTAAAAGTTTTTAGAGGAGACTTGTCAGTTTCCATCTGCCTTTTCTGTACAGATATAGGATTCACTATCTGGAAACCTTTTATCCAGAATGCTCTGAATTATGGGAAGGCCGTCTCCCATAGACTCCATTTTATCCAGATAATCTCTATTTATTAAACCTTGATTTTTTTTCTGGTTGAATTTTTTTTAGGGGGAAAACAAAATACTCAAATTTTTAGAGATTAATCATACCCAAAGCTGCTAAAAATTCAAAAATATGCCATTTCAAACCTGTCACGGTCATGTAGAAGTCAATAGCAGAAGTCCTTGAAGTTGTTTTCTGACGTTGTGATCTGTGCTGGATAATCTAAAAATGTCAGGGTTTTCGTCCAATAATCCAAAAAGACAAATTTTCGCAGTGACAATTCAATAAAATCTAGTTTTCAGAGCATCAATCGTTCGATACAAATTGACACTCGATTTTGTCGCAACATTTTGTAGTTCAGATTTTTTCGAGAAAAATGATTGATAAATGAGTTTAATTCGTGGAAGGGAGTTTGGTCAGATTTGTTTTCATACAAAAATGAGATTAATTTGAGTTTTAGTAAATAAGCCCCTTTCTAGTAGACTTAAGGTATGAAGATTTAAACTATGGAGCATTTTGGATAACAGGTTCCATACCTGTATAAAGAGTAGATCAAATATTATTTTTCAGATTTGTGATAAATAATTGTGATAAATAAGACATCTGTTTGTGATAAATAAAACATCTGTTTATTTGCCATCCAGAACTTCTGCCTTCTCAGTTTAGGGGTCCAAAATAACTTATTATTTTGCCACCTTCTCTGTCATTTCTTTTTCTGTTGTGTATTTCTATTTCCTGTTAATATCAAGTATATAAGAGCTTGGTCATTAAAATACTAGCCATGTGGTAACCCCATGAGACACAAAAGTATGTGTTAAAAAAAATTGCTCAAAAAGCCAGCATGAGTTCTGCTCTGTTGGGTGATAGTATTCAGCACAGCTCTGCAGCAACACTGAGTGCTAATGCCCATCCGAAACCTTGCCTGATGCAAATCACATGTGGATTTGCATCAGGCAAATCCACATGTGAATTTTTTTTTTATAATCTTTATTTATCATTTCTGATGTGGGTGGGGATACAGAAAATGAGGGGATTACAATTCTTGCAAGAACAGACAATATACATAGCATAGGGTTTAATATGCAAACACTGACAACAAGTTATTGCTATGATCTGCTTGCTATTGGGTTACTATCTAATATACACTTCCTTTAAGATCTCAGTTTGCGTCTGGTAATTACCTTTTACCTAACTTGTTTACATAGGCTAACCAAGGGGACCAAATTCTCCAACACTTTATGTTGTATTAATTCTCATTATGCAAAATATGAGTAAGCTCTTCTAACCGTCTTATCTCTTCCACCTTAGCTATCCATTCTCTCAATGTTGGGGGATGTGGGTCCTTCCACTTTCCTGGGATCAGAGCTTTCGCTGCCTGGAACAAGTGAGAGGTGAGTGAGTCTAAAGTATATTGTGAAGGGTCTTCAGATACATTTAATAAAATGAGGACTTCATTTACTTACGGTATTTCCTTCTCTGTAATTTTCCTTATAATAAGTAGTATTTCCTTCCAATAAATTTTAAGTTTAGGAGAAGTCAACATATATGAAGTCAACATATATGAAGATGTATCCCCTCTTCAGCATTACATCTCCAAAATGTATTTGAGGAGTTAGGGTACATCTTACTTAGTCTAGAGGGCGTGTAGTGCCATCTTGTAGTCAGTTTGTACATAGCCTCTGCTGACCTAGAGTCTCTAGAGGCTTTATGTGTTATCTTAAAAATTCTGCTCCAAGTCCCGTCTGTGATAGTTTCTCCTAACTCTCTTTCCCATGCTTTGCAGAAAGCTGGCAGAGCTCTAGGAGTAGCATTTGTCAGTATCTTATAGACTTTGGACAGCAGTTTGGTGTTGTCTGTTGGGGATGCAAGAAGATGCTCCCATGGTGTTGGTTGTCTCTGCCAATCATTAGCTTTTATAGATTGTAAATATCCATGTAGCTGATTATAGTTCCATAAAGCTCTCGGGTGGGGGGGCAGCATTGTTGAATAGTTGCTAGAGGGAGAATTCTGCAATTTATTAACCAAATGAA
Organism: Xenopus laevis; assembly: GCF_017654675.1. NCBI lineage: Eukaryota > Metazoa > Chordata > Amphibia > Anura > Pipidae > Xenopus > Xenopus laevis. The sequence goes on from NC_054373.1 coordinate 124,611,946, forward strand.
TAAATCTTAAAAGAGTAATTAAATTGGTAACTATCAGAATTTTGCAAACAATGCTAAATCAGCTTAATCAAATATATGAAATAGTAAATAATAAAATAAAAGATAGTTAAGCGCACATGGTATTTCATGATCATTAAAAAAATACAGAACGTATCAGACATACTATATCTGATGCTATATCTCCTGCATGTACAACTGGGTCTAAGGTATCTAGTATGGCATAAAGCTTCACTTATTCAGAATTAAAAAGGATTTAAGAGTGTAGCTTATTGGTCTGTAGGTGGCATCACAAGCAATGTCTTTGTTGCCTGTCAGCGTTGGAAGCCTCCCTTTGCACCAATCTCTCTGCCTGGCATGTAATTTTGTTAACAATTATAAGTGAGAACATCCCTAGATTCAGTTTCATATTTCCCTACAGACTGCAATAGAGTTTCTTCAGATTTAATTACAAGTGTGTTCTTACACATCAGTTTTTCTCTTGAAACTGAATCTAGTCCTTTATGTAAAACTCTAATTAATTAACAACTCTCTGCTATTCCAGTGATCTGTAAATATTTTTATATGAGAGTTGCCTTGCACAAACTTCCCCACAAATACACAATTTTCTCATTTGTTATGTCTTCAGTTGACAAACTGTATATCTGACTACATTGGTCCTGTTTATGAAATGAAATTCATGAAAAACAATTTGCTATCCATATGTAACGGTTTAAAGCAAAGAAAATGATTGTGGCCATATGAATTTTTTAAATATTGTTCAAAAAAAACAGTGGGAGCAACTGATTTGCATATGAAATGTAATCCATAAAGAGCAGTTTGTTATAGCAGTTCATATGTAAGAGTTTAAAGCAAAGAAAATGATGATAGTGGCCATATGAATTTCTAAAATATTTTACAGGAAATAGTGGGAACAACTGATTTGCATATCTTCCTGGTGCCTAATGAGTGCACCCTCTGCAGGCTGCAATCAGATATTTCATAAAAGCAATATTACTACTAGAGAGAAGGCAGGGGGACCTTTTGTACTAGACTTGCCATATCTTTGAAGTATTTTCATAAGAACACTTTATATGTATTGTTATTTTTATTTAAACATTGGTAACCATGTAAATTACATGCACCTTATTCCCAGTTTGTTATATTTTCAATATATAAGGCAGATCTATCCTAGCAGAGATCCTGATAGCCATTACTAGGTGTTACAGGTATGGGACCTGTTATCCAGAATGCTAAGGACCTGGGGTTTTCCAGATAATGAATCTTTCCTTAATTTGGATTGTCTTACCTTAAAGGAGAATTCAACCCCTTTGGCGCTAAAATCCCTCCCCCTTCCCCTGTGTTGCCCACCCTCCCCCCCAACCTACCTCCCCCCCGGGCAAATACCCCTAACTTGTTACTGACCCCTCCGTGTAGTTCCTCTCCTGTTGGGTTTACGGCAGCCATGTTTGCCCGTGCGCTCTTCTTCCTGTATTCGCCGGCATTTGGTGGAGCATGCGCAGTAGAGGGATTTATCGGTAAGGATTGGTAAGTCACAAAGTTTCCGATTTATTTTTTCAGAAAGTTCGTGACTTTCAGCGCATGCGCAGTAAATCCTTACCGATAAATCCCTCTACTGCGCATGCTCCACCAAATGCCGGCGAATACAGGAAGAACAGTGCACAGGCACATGGATGCAGTGAACTCAACAGGAGAGGAACTGCACGGAGGGGTCAGTAACAAGTTCGGGGCATTTGCCGGGGGGGAGGATGGAGGGGGGGAAACACAGGAGGGTTTTTAGCGCCAAAGGGGTTGAATTCTCCTTTAAATCTGCTAGAAAATCATATGAATATTAAATTAACCCAATCAGCTGTTTTTGCTTCTATAAGGATTAATTATATCTTAGTTTGGATCAAGTACAAGGTACTTTTTTATTATAACAGAGAAAAGGAAATCATTTGTAAAAATTTGGATTATTGGGATAAAAAGGAGTCTATGGGAAACAGCTTTTCTGAAATTCAGGCTTTCTGGATAACAGGTTTCCGAATAGCAGATCTCATACCTGCACTAGCATGCAGTAATACAGTAATCCAGTAAAAACCCCTGAGTGTCAGATTAAACAGATGTAATATAGATCAAAACAGGAAAAGCTCAGTTTTAACACAATAATATAGGAAATTTCTAGTTAGTTGGGAAATATTATCAATATATGCCATTTACAATAATTTACACAGCAACATTATCGTGTATTATGGTTTCCTTTAAGGGTAGTGCAATATTGGGGGCCCAAATTAAGTCGGTACATCACACAACTTTCTGATGAAAAAAATTGGAATCTCCAATGTATGGTCCTCTTCTGTGTTATATAATATTCTTACGGATTTTGCAGGGTTGAGTTTTTGCTGACTTGCACTAATACAGTGTGCTGTATTATACTGGACTCTGTATATATGTCACAATATAAGGCTTATTATTAATTAATTTAGATTTGCATTATGTGGCAGCTAAAAACATTGCATTTTATATCTTTATATTGTATATGTTGGCACTATAGATAGGATTATATCTATTAATGATTGCCTACAAAAGGGTTAATGTCATTAAATAAGTATCTAAGGGCTCTTACTGACGAGCGGTTGAAGCTGCGCTCCCCTGCGTTCCGTTTTTCTGCGTTCAGCCACAGGGGAGAGCAGGAATAGACGCATTAAGTTCTTTTCAATGGGGCTGTACTCACACAGGTTAATGTACAAACTAAAGTGTCTGAACCAATACAGGTTATGGGTGAAAGTGACACTTCCACTGCACTCTTAAAAGAAGGGGATCGTGTGGAACTGCCAGAACAAAATGTTTTAGATAATGAAATGGCAAAAAGTGTTCCTGAGGGAAATGTTGGATCTGAGGACTCAAGTCTGGAGACTGAGGTAACCTCTGAGGGGGGGGGGGGATTTTCCCTGTTACAGGTCTTGAGGAGGATGATGAGGAAACTTCCTCCCATCCTGTTCTTCCAGACCTAGATGTTTCTAGGGGAGCATTTAGTACTGCCCAGATGCCAGATCCTACTTTGGTACATGCTAGAGAACAAGTAGTGGTGGCAAATGGGGTCCCACGAGAGCCTGAGCTTGATAAGCAATTTCCTCATTTTGCAGTTAATGGTGACCTCCTGTACCATGTCACTCAGTTCCAAAATGAGGTGGTTGAGCAGTTACTAGTTCCCCAGTCATACAGAAGGATGGTACTGGACTTAGCCCATAATGATGCACTAGGGGGGCATTTGGGGGCTGAGAAAACAGAGGCACGTATAGCTGATCGGTTCTTCTGGCCTGGGTTGAAGGCAGAGGTAAAAAGATATTGCTCTTCCTGCCCCACATGCCAGTTGACTGCCTCTGGCCCACACTTTCGAAGTCCTTTAGTACCACTCCCAATTATTGTAGTGCCATTTGAGCGAATTGCTATGGACCTGGTAGGTCCTTTGGTGAAGTCCGCTCGAGGACACCAATACATTTTGGTTATACTTGATTATCCTACCAGGTACTCTGAGGCTATTCCTTTACGGAATTCCTCATCCAAAACCATTGCTCGCAAACTATTTCATATGTTTACAAGGACAGGTTTTTCCCAAAGAGGTCCTTACTGACCAAGGCACACCCTTTATGTCGAAGGTCATGGCCGACTTATTTCAGCTATTTCAAATTAAACAGCTAAGGACCTCTGTCCATCACCCACAAACAGATGGCCTGGTTGTGAGGTTTAATAAAACCCTGAAAACAATGCTAAAGGGGGTAGTACATAAGGATGGGAAGGACTGGGATTGCCTGCTTCCAGCTTTGCTTTTTTGCCATTCGAGAAGTTAACCAATTTTCTACGGGATTCTCGCCCTTTGAATTGCTGTATGGGTGTCAGCCTGGGGGTTACTTGATTTGGTAAAAGAAACATGGGAAAGTGAGACCACCCCATATAGAAGTGTTGTTGCTGCTGCAGTAATTAGCCCTGCTGTGCACCCTCCAGGCCCCCGAATAAAGGGGAAATATACTGTCATCCAGGACCCACCCCTGGAGTCCTGTACAATGGCTATGACATACTCTATTTGTTATCCACGAATGATGAATATGTTTGTCCACTTAAGGGAATCCAACCAAATAGCAATTCTCATTGACCAATTTTGTAATCAATAACTTGGGCTTAAAAGTAGGAAAATACAAATTGGGGTGTATTTTAATAGCAAAAAATGCATTCTTCCGGAAATGCCTAACCTTTGAACTTTTACTGATGCAGGCTGAAAAGTGTCGCTACTGATGAATCACATCCATTCAATCTAAGCTCAACCAAACTAGATGTACATATTGATTTATACCAAGTTCTTTAATGATGATGACATTCTTGATTGTATTCTAAAATTAGCAGATCTAGCAGTAAAATGAGAAATGTGCTGTAAATGTATGGATGCTTAATAGACCAGTAATAATTTATTGTTGCAAATACTGTAGAATTTATACAAAAATAGCAGAAAACCATATTAGTCTATTCAATATAATATTTAACTTATCTTGCACATAGTGTTACCATTTGAATTACAGGTAACTATTCAGTGTGACAAGTTGTTCTTCTATAATAATAGAATTTCACCTAATTATTATGAGTTGTGTGCATATATTCATATTACCACAATCTGAAATCCCAAATTCCCTCTCATCATTTTTCTCATACCAAACAGGCAATTTGATACCAAATCTTGCTAAATTGTGCATCTCTAATATTATTAAACTCTTCTTTACACAGAACCTTTTTTATAGTTTTAGTAACATTTATAGAGCCATGATACTAACCAAAAATAAAAATTGCTGCTGCATTATTTATGATCAAGGTGAATAATAGTCATGTACTAGAGGCATCTGTTATTATTCAAAGTGCAATAACAGCAAATAAGAACAATTAAGTGTGACACTGTATTATTCATGGAAACATAAAATAGTTTTGTATGAATGAATATAAGGTGCTTTGGTGCAGCCCTGAGAAGAGCTGGTCTGTTCACATTCAATTCCGATTAAAATTGATTTTCTTATTTCTGTCCTTTTAAACTGGTCATGCTTACAAGAATAAATGATTGCTTAGTGCAGGACAAGATATATACAGTATAACAATGCATTTAAAGACAATAAATAGTATGGTTGGTATTATATATTTTTAACATCTCATCTTGTGTTCAGGACAAAGGAATCTCGGTATTGGATCTATTCTTGTTATTGGTTGCTTTTGTCGATTTTAAGGAATATGCTAATGTAATGCTTGAATTAGGCCATTATTACACAGTTTTGTTTGCACGCTGAAAGGAATAACAGGGTTTACATTTAGATGTCATTTAAGCTTTACTGAATTTCTACAGTACAGTATAGTGCTTCCACCGTAATGTAATAGAAGTTGTAAATGGAAATAGAATAATATATAACATTGTAATATTCTTCATAAGAAAGTCTTCATTTGTGAATCTTAATTGTGCACAGCACAATTTTAAGGCCTGATGTATTCGTTTGACACAAAAAAAAAAACATTACGATGCATGTTTATCAAAGGTCGAGTGATAGAGTTATTCTTACCTCGAATGAACTCGAAATGCGAATCGTTATCTTATTTAAGAAAAAACTCGAACGAATATTATGGCCAGAAACCTCGAATCAAATTAAAACAGAATTAGATTTTGAGTTTTTTTTCTCTGAAAAAAACTCGAATGTCAGGAAGGCTATTAACATCTTCAAATGGGTCATTGGACCTCTGCCATTGACTTCTACATGAACTCGTCAAGTTTTAGGTAGCGTACTATCAAATTCGAGTTGTTCCCAGAGTCGAGGAATGATAAATCTCGAATTTGAGTTTGGATTTTTCCCAACTCGAATTTGCGAAAATTCAACTTCGAATTTACCATTCAAACCTTAATAAATCTACCCCTAAGTCATTATTTTGAGTGTAATATTTGAAAGTCATATTTTTTGATGGTGAAGTGCTCCTTTAACTACATACAGTACTACAAACTGGTTTAAATAATTTTTAGGTATTTTGCTACTGGCATCCCTTTAAATAGTCCATCATTGTAAAGAAATGTATTCATTTTCAATATGAACCTGTACATAGTAAACCTAATGAGATTAGGAGCAGTATACTGTGCTGTAATAATGTATGTAGCACAGGCACCAATTTGCAGGAATTAAATGCAATAAATGTCTGTTCTAAATCAGGTCCTTGTGTAAAGCTGGCCATGGACGCAAAGATCTCATTGTACGAATCGAGGATTCGTACGATTTTTGGAACGTGTGTGGAGAGTCCTGACATTTTTCGTCCGGCGGAGATCTGTCGTTTGGTCGATCGGACGGCTTAAAAGATTTCTGTCAGCTGCCGATAATATCTCAGTGGGAGACTGTCACTAGCTTTGTCTATTAAATGATTGCTGTCAGGGGCAGAACATCGGCTGATCTGTTCTTTAACTACTTTATTTGATCGGAATGGTTAGACTTTGATCGGAATGGTTAGTGGCAGGTCTGGAGATGGGAAAGTTCGATCGTACATTGATTCGTATGATCGGATCTTTGCGTCTGTGGCCAGCTTAAGGTGTGTCATGGGCAATCAAAGGTCTCAGGGAGAGTTGAAACTGGAAGGAATGATCATACAGTGTAACCTCAGTTTTACATACTCTGATTTTATGTTTCCCCTCATTTGACACTGTTTTTAATGCATAATGCATTTCCCTCATATTAATATTTTCATGGATTTTACACCATTGTTTTCTGGTCGCCTGAAAAATATAAAATGGGGGTTCTACAGTATTTGTTAGAACTGTGGATTGGTGGAGGATGCATTGAATAACTCCACCTAGAGCTGACGGTACGCCCAACTATACAATGATGTGTGGACCATTAAATTTGCACTTTAGCAGCTAAACCTGCGACTTTGTCCTTCTGTTCCACAATTTGAATTTATATACAATGATTGTCTGGCTGATTTTTTTTTTGATGTTGGCCCTTATTGGCAGTTAGTTTTTCACAGAGAATTCTATAATGCCATCAGATTGCAGTGGCTATCTCGTTAAAAAATCCAATCTTTTGATTCCTCTCATAGAAACTAAGGAAGGGGGGATGGGTTGTGGCAATTACCAACCTGAAACTGACCGTAGCTTTACCTTCCCCTCTCTTCCTTTGTTATACAGAGCTCATTGTTACATTTGCTATTCACACATAAAGTAATTCACCATATGAACAATGTATATGTAGCTACATTAAGTCGAGAGCCTAGATTGGCAGTTTATTCCGGCTAAAGGAGAGTGGAAATCTAAGCATATGTACAAGACTAGGTTAACAAAGCTGTTTGGAACATGGGGCGATTTACATGTCTTATGAAGAGCTTTATTTAAGACCAACACCACTGATTCTGTTATTCTATAAAATGTATCATTTAAACCTAAGAAATATAGAAGTTAACTTTGTACAGTACAAACCTCTACATCTTACACCTATGACTTTTAAATACTGTTGACCTTCTGTTGCGACATGCAGTTACTACAGCTAAAATCCACTACACAACCTTTGTTTTTACTACCAGCACCATAGTCTCTATTTACTCCCAATAATGTGAAAAGGTAATTGCTATGTCTTTAAATGCTTCATTGTAGAATATTACTTTAACTGTTGCATTTGCCCTTAAAAAAGAAGTTTTATGTTAATTTATAAGTCACAGAAAAAAAACACTTCTTCTGTACATACTCGAATCATAAATTAGACACAAGATGGCGTATCAACATTATTTTGTTAAACCATTACTCCTTGCTACAGAATAGCACCAAAGTATAATTACACTTCTCACAGACAGCCTCTGATTTTGCATTACTATGCCGGCATGTTGTATGGATCAACTACTTACCTGGCCTTCTGGCCTAAACATTCTGCAAGTCTATAACAAAAAAAGTACATGAATTCCAATATTTACTTTGACACGTGCACACTGAAACAGGGGTATGCAGAACCTCTGTATTTATTTACAGGTCATTATCATCACAAATAACAGTATACTGTACATATGTGGTTTGAATGTAGCCAGTAAACATTCTTCACAGCACGAGAAAGCAATCAGTTACATCAGTTTTTTCTAAGCCATCAATAAGGCATTCTAGTGAGAGGAGGTCAAAGTACAGCAAGTAAATCACAAAGAAAAGTTAAGCGCTAGCGCTGTAATGCACTTGGTTTGTAATAAGAGCACTTTACCGTAACACCTTTATATTAGAAACTGAAATACATTTAGGGGCAGATTTATCAAGGGAAAATTCGACCATCGAATAGAATCCATTTTATTCATCGTACGATCGTATTCTGATCGTAGTACGATTGTACTCGAATCGTCAGATTCGAACGATTTTATCGTACAATCGTATGATTTTCTTTAGAATATAAAAAACTTAGAAAATTGCTCTGGAAGGTCCCCATAGGCTAACATAGCAGGTTTAAGTTGGCGAAGCATTGAAGTCGAAGTTTTTTAAAGAGACAGTACTTTGAATTATCGAATGGTCGAATAGTCGAACGATTTTTACTTCGAATCAAAGTCGAAGTAAATTCGAAGTTGTAGTATCCTATTCGATGGTCGAAGTATTCAAAAAATTACTTTGAATTTCGAATTTTTTGACTTCGAAAATTCCCTTGAATTCACTTCGACCCTTGATAAATCTGCCCCTTACTGTACCAATAAATATGATGTTAAGTTAAGATATCAAAGCGACATATGTCTTTATATTAGTTCACATATATTGTTCAGAGTATTGGTCAGAGTCAGCAAATTGTAAATTCATAGTGACATAGTATATGAGTTTGATAAAAGACCAGGCCAACCTCTCGATCAAAGTACAACCTGCATGACTGCTAGCTGAAAAAAGCCTTTTCAATTTACCTCTGTGCGGGATAAAAAAAACTCTTTTCCTGATTTTAAGAGTACATTCAGAACAGTATCTGCATTTACTAAGTTACAAACTTTTGATGAAGTGACTCGCATTAGCCACGAAACGCGTAAAGCAGTGCTCCAATGTTGTGTTCTCTCCCTGCCCTTATCCTGTTTGTGTCATGTTTACATGTTTACATATTTTGAATAAAGCTTTGGAATTTTAACCTTTGACTTTACTGTGCAGAGGGTCGTCTGTGTGCTTTTGTGGATGTGTATTGAATTTTCCCAGCAAGCCAGAAGGGGATTATTCGATCCAGTGCAAACTTTCAAATAATTTACCCACAACAGATGTCATACCTACATGTCTATAATATAATTGACATTGTGAGGTCGTAGTACCCCTTTAAATATTAAAATTACGCCAGCTTTTCTACAATATATTGGTATCCAAGAGATGGAAGAAAATCAAAAAAAGTGGCCTGGCTAGTACTTAATGGTAAATCCCACCAGGAGCAAGGCCCTGGTTCATAATCATTTTGCTAAAGATAATCAGTACCATAACCTGTGTCAGCTGCTGAGCTATCTGCAGAATGGGTGCTGTAATCCTTACTCCTCTATTATATACATTTCAGAGTCCACTGTAATCAAAATATTTCAATCCCTTAGTGGAGCTACACATGCAAACAACTTCTCTTAACAATCGATATACTTAAAAAATGGGAGTTAGTCTTTACATTCGAAACAATCAGTTCCTCATTTTCTATTTTTGTATATAATATATATACAATACAATACAATATAATTTCTATTCTGTGTTTTAGGGGTGAGATTAGCATTTACCAAATAAAAACTCACCCATTTTCTATTCATTTAATTTTGGATTTTTTTTAAAGTATATTTATCAATGGGTGAAAGTTAGAGTCTACCATTTGATAAACACACTTCTAAAAATCCCCTAGGAATGAACAGGAATTGGGTGAGTTTTTCTTTGGTAAACTCTAATCTCACATTTTGATAAAACTGCCCCATAATGTCCCAATCTATACATTGAAGTAATCATTTTAAGATGATAAAAGTTTGCTTTCTGAAATGACCTAATGTGTGTTTTTTACAACATTAAATTAATTTCAATAAGATAATATTATGGTCGCTATTTCCCAGGTAAATTAGTACATTTTTAGTTCGCTCTGGTTTGTTCATTTGATCCAATATCATCATTCCCTGGTTGGATTCTCAACAATATATGACATGGAATTGTCATACAGTACATTTCTAAATTTTATTAATATGCTGCCAATATTTTTTCTCCAGCCAATATCTGGGTAAGTAAAATCCCCAATTATTAAAACTTTTTTTAGCAACAGAGTCTTCCTCTTGTATAAGGGCATCTGTAGCCTATGCCTACAATTATCTAGCCTCGTCTTACAGTACATAATAGTTAAACCGATAATGCTTCATCTAATCTTTAACTTCGACCTTCGATCTCCCAAACTCCCCCAATTGCCTCCATACAGGTTCTAGGAGGTCCCCCATAGAATCGAAGTATGACTATTCCCTAGTCAAAGTACACAAAAAATAGCTTGAAGTTCGAAGTTTTTCACTTCAAAACTTCACCCCAACCTTTGATAAATCTGCCCCTTAGTGTTGCACTCACAAAGACGAGAGCTCAGGAAACCACTTTTGGTAGTTATTATTATAACTTTAATTTTGTGGTTCCTGATGACATTCCATTGGCTGAAAATAAAGTAGACAATACTACAAATGTATATTCTACATTTGTGCACTAATGTGTATGGATGGAACCCTGTCTGAGCAGCTTGACAGCAGTCTATGTTTTTAGCCATTATGCATTATAAAACTTGCCCAATTCTGGTATTTCATATCTATACAAATGTATTGTTTCTTGCTCCATTTTACAGTGACACCATGATTTATATGCTGTCTTTATATAAGTTCCACTTCAGTAGATCAAAGATAAATGCCTTCAACCTGCAGCATGGCCTAATATCAATAGCAAGCCGTTTCAACTATTTGCAGAGCAAGTTTGTTTTTCATAAATGGAGCAATGGCAAATTTGTGTGCAAACATTTACAATATGTAGTGAAGCATTGCACTTTATGCATGCTTATGTTAAGAACAGAGGTCCCACTTAAGATTGAATAGGGGCAACCATGCAAGGGTTGCTCTGCTGAGGTTGTAGGGATCTATATCTGCCTTGTGTTCAGAGATGTTACTTGTGAGCACCCTGTGAATTACATGCAGGTACAGGTTATACTAGCAAGGTGAAAAGTTTTGAACCTGACAGTGATAGGTGCCGTAGAGCGCGTGAAAGATGAACTGAGGGAAAGAAAATCAATGGTGCTTTACATCTGCTTTTGCAATTTGCACCTTTAATAAATGAACCCTGGCTTACCTTTAATAAGTAGTTGCACTCACATTTATTTGCATGGTTTGCATTGCCCCTACAGGAACGTGACATTTAAAAATACATGCATTGGTGTGAGGTGTGACAAGTTTTCAAAAGCCTTGGTGGATCCATTTATCTGGTATTTTTGTACACAGGTCATTGTTTGGGCCTTTTAAACAGTTCCTGATCAGAGTGGTTAAAATCAACTATACATTTTTCATAATATAAAATCAGTTGCAGTTAGTGTGTGATTTTGCCAGTTTGCGTTGGACACTGCGGCAATTACAATTACAATGACAACACTATTTCAATAAAAAGGTAAAGAATAAAAAAAAGGGCTTGGGTAGAATTAATATAACAGCCTCAAGCCATTAAGAATCATTAGGAATCACTTTCACTTTCATTAAAGGTACTTGAGTCAAAATTTGCACCTATGTATAGTTGCACTAGGTGCTGCTCCGTCATTCCTGCCTTCTGTTCCAAAGTGAGCACTGCATTCAAGGGGCTTTCCACATCAATTGTATTTTTGTTAAAATAATAAAATGTATGTGGCATATTTCTCCATATTATAATAAATATATGTATTTTTCGGTTTATTATTTTTAGGAACTACTCCATAAAGGCACCTAATGCTACTGAGAAATATGAGATCTAACATCAGCTATTAACTTCACAATACTAGCTGCAGCTATTCAAATAGTTTTATAGTAGTTTTCCCCAGTGGGAACTAAACACCTATAAGTACATGAAATATATTTTCACCTGAGAGGCCCCTCCAAGTGAAATGCTATGTTTGTTTATTTTTATGGGATAGGATATTTTAAAGTGAAGTGTAAATAAAATGTATATTATTCTATGTTTTTGTTGCACATAGTCAATTACCATACTTCCCAACTGTCCCTTTTTCGGAGGGACAGTCCCTCTTTTGACAGCTCAACCCGCAGTCCCTTATTTGTACTGGAAAGTCCCTCTTTTCTCTGCACTGAACAGCCAGAAAAAGAAAAAAAGTTTCTCACTTAATTGGTTTTTATCAGAGAGCCCAGAACAGCTAACAGGTGCAAATAAGATACTTTGTAACAATTTTGAGACACAAAAACACAGTTTAGATAAGGAGAAATATTTTCAAACTTTCATAACCTGCCAAATTTTGTAACACAAACATGGTAATCAGGGGGTGTGGCAACAGAAAGGGGTGTGGTCAAAAAAATTGCTGCGCTATGTGCGGAAAAAATTTTTTGGTCCCTCTTTTTACTTCCAAAATGTTGGGAGGTATGAATTACTATGCTGAGATACTCAGGACCTACTGGAATATAGTCTTTATTTGGTGTGGCTGGTCTATTTAATATATTTAGACGCTGAGTAGGCCCTGAATCTCTAAGATGGGTGTCATAGTTCATATTTAGTGTTAATACTGAAAATGCATTATTCTCAAATGTATTTTTCTTGACACAATGTTTGTTATCTCAGAAAGACTTTATCTCATAAAGTATTCTACTATTCCAACGATTGCTTGGGCCTGTGGGACTTATATTTAATTTGATTAGTTGGGGTTACTGTGTCTTATCAGCACCTAGGGAGGAGCTTCATTTGTAATGAAGTAAATAAAACACCAGAGGTGAGTATGCTAATAGATGGAACTATGGTTCACTTTGTTTTAAATGAGAACTAAAGCCTAACTAAAGAAGTAGGATACAAATGGTGTACATTAGGTTTTGGACCAGAACCAGAGCCATTTAGCCGTAAATATCTGTGCCCCTGAAGATGCCCCAGTAGCTCCCTATATTCTTTTCTGCTGATTCATTGCACATGGTCTGTGCTGCTGTCAGTTGCTCAGCTTAGGGACCAACTCAAAATATACAGTACACATAGATTAGAAATGTCACAATATAAGGCTGATTAATTAATACAGATAATTACTACATGGCAGCACAGAAACCAGTGCAATTAGCATCAGAATTTAATAATCAGCCTTGTAGCATCAGCTTATATAATAGGCCAACTTCATTTTCTGCTTGATAATTTGTGACGACCCCTAAGCTTAGCATCTCAACAGCAGCTCAGAGCCCACTGAGCATGTGAGTGTCACTTTCCAAGATGGTGACCCCCTGTGACAAGTTTGAAATCCTGGTTCTTGCTGCTATTGAGCTTTAGGTTGGTGCAATAAGTGCAATATGTAAAATGTGACATTTTTAGCCATATTCATTTTCAGGGGTTTCTTCTCCTTTAACTACTGATCAACCCTATTGCACAGTTCCTACCTTTGTAAGACAATGTGGTGACACCCCTATAAATAACCAAGGATTAGGTAATTCTTTTGATTCATCTTGTTTTTTTGAGAGCTGATTTAAATGGATTCTACTTCCTCCTACAATATGTCATGCCCTCTATTCTTAAATCATATGCTAGAGTGTATCCATTCCAGTGTGCTGAATATTATGGGTAGGAAATTAAGCATCATGCATTTGGCTTCTTGAGAAGCAACATGCAAGCTTTATGTTATTGGAGAAAAACGGGCAAATACCTCTAAAGTATATTTGTATTATAAATGAGTGAGGCTGGTTTATGAGAGATGAATTGGCTGGGCAAAAGATTTCTCAAGCATGGGATCTATACTATTGATGTTAACTTGTTAGCAGTGGAGGAGAGAATCTACTTATGATTAAAGTTCATGTGTGGGAGGAAGAATCTTGTCTAGAAATATTTTGTGTATAAAGAGAATAAGTAATCATTCACTATGAATTGCAAATATTCATTCATTTATATATATATATATATATATATATATATGTACACAATCTTCATCAGCTATTCTTACTGAAGTGTTACAGTTAGAAATAAATAACAACAATATATTCAGAGTGTAATATAATGTATCATTTTAGGTGTCAGATTAACGAAATGTATGATTCTCTGTAGTCTTATCCTCAAACTTAATGTTTTCCTGTCACAATTCATTTTATAATTCATAATGCTCATTTTTCATGATAATAGATACATTTATAATATATTTTGTGTCCATTGTTTGAGACTAAGAAAAAATGCTGCAGATACACAATCATTAAAAAGGCAGAATAGAGATTTATTACCTTTACTAGACATTAAGCCCGTTAAATTAACGGGCGCTGAGACGGTCCGTGGGGCACATGCGCAGTAGCGCAATCCCACGGACACAGGGACTGGACGCAGAGACACTTCAACTTTATTATATAGGATTATTCTTAAATTTGGTACCTAGATAACCTCTCTTGGATAAGAGCTTGCTATTCATTAGATGCAGTGCTGTGACTTTAATTGTTGTTTTTAAGGGTGATAACTAGGGATGGGCGAATTTGAGCCGTTTCGCCAAAAATTCGCCACCGGCAAAATGTCGCAGACGCCCATTAAAGTCTATGGGTGTCAAAAATTTTTTGTTGCGCAGCGAAATTGTTTTGATGCGCGTCTTTTTTTTTGACGCACGACACCATACAAGTCTATGGCCGTCATTTTTTCGGCAAAACGAGGCGAATACCTAGTGATAACAGGATGTCTGGCATCTGCTACTCAGATCTATCTGTGGATATATATAACTGCATACTTTCTGAACTCTTAGGAGCACAACATATTCAAAACCAATTTTGATTGTTGGGAGTCACATTTGATCAACAAAGTTTAAAGTCTTATGCGTCTATTGACGTACATTGCTAGAACAATAGCTCTCCTTCCTTACTGCAGGGCTGTCCAACTGGTGGCCCCACAGACCGCATGCGGCCTGCGACCCCCCTTGTGTAGCCCCCCACATCAAAATCTGCCATGTGTAAATTTTAAAAGGTATCACTACAGAGATTAACCGGTCCCTGCATTGTTTAATCAAATTCAGACTGTAATCCCCTCTGCATTGTTCACACCTGTGACACCTCTATTATTCACACCCTAAAGCCCTGTACTGCTCACACCTGAGACCCAGGCTGAAACTGCCCACATTATTCACCTGTTCTCACACTTATACAAGCAGCTGGAGGGGCACCAGCACTGTGTCACTGTATGTAGCAAATCTTAGAGAGGTCCTGATCAATGGGAACTGTCTCCTGCTCTGTTCTGCCTTCCCTATGCGCCCTGGGTGTGCCATAATCTTTGCGTGTCCTACTCTGCCTGTGTATGCCATACTCTGTCTGTCCCATGCTACCTGTTTGTCATACTCTGTCTGCCCCATGCTTCCTGGTATGTCATACTCTGTCTGTGTGTGCCCTGCTCTGCCTGTGGAACATAACCCTGGTATTTGTTTTGGGGGTTTGTTAGTATTTGAAAATTGTTAGGGGGCCCTAAGGTGTGCTGGGGGGTGCTGTGTTATCCACGGGGGAGGAGGCATATGGATTTAAGGGTAGGTCTTAAAGGAACAGTTCAATGTAAAAATAAAAACAGGGAAGATAGGCTGTGCAAAATAAAAAATGTTTCTAATATAGTTTGTTAGCCAAAATGTAATGTATAAAGGCTGGAGTGTCTGGATGTCCAACAGAACACTACTTCCTGCTTTTCAGCTTTCTTGCTCTGAGTTAGTCAATGACTATAAGGGAGTTCACATGGGACATAACTGTTCAGTGAGTTTGAAATTGATCCTCAGCATTCAGCTCAGATTCAAAAGCAAAAGTTATGACCCATGTGGCCCCCATAAAGTCACAAATTGGTTACTGCTTGGTAACCAATCAGTGGAAACCAAGAGAGCTGCAAAGCAGAACGTATTGTTCTGGCTATTATGTTAGACATCCAGTCACTCCAGCCTTTATACATTACATTTTTGGCTAACTAACTATAATAGAACATTTTTCATTTTGTACAGCCTATCTTCCCTGTTTTTATTTTTACATTGAACTGTTCCTTTAAGACCTACCATTAAATCCATATGCCTCCTCCCCCAGTTTTTATTTTTATACTGAACAATTCACATATGAGTGATAAATGATATCCCAACAGTGAGCACCAATCATTTGGTCTTTTGGTGTGCTACCATAATTAATGTGGACATGGTCTTGTGGTAACATGGATGACGTTTAAAAACAGGGAGTGGTTATCACTTACTTCAATTATCGGCCCTCCAAGATGTAGGCCAGAAAAATTCCAGCCCACGGTACCACTGAAGTTGGACAGCACTGCCTTACTGTATTATAGGATTTTCACAGCTGGACCCCACACACAGACACACACATGAGCTTCTCAACATGACTATGATGTAAAGCCCAGTTAGCATTTAAGGAGAAGGAAAGTCTTATTCCACTTGGGGTGCCAAATGTTTGGCACCCCCAAGTGATTATATTTACTTACCTGAAACCCCGGGCCGGTGCTCCTATCCGCAGAAAACGGCACCGACCTGGGGTTATTCCAGCAAGCACCACAGAGCGATCCTCTTTCGGCTTCTTCTTTCTTTAAATTTCCCAGGGCAGACGCATGCGCAGTAGAACCACATAGCCGGCTTTTTTGTTAAAGTTCAGCTTTTCATTCTAATGCGCATGTGCAGCCGCGAGAAGGAAGAAGATGCCAGAAGAGGATCTCTCCATGGTGCTTGCTGGAAGAACCCTGGGCCAGTGCAGTTTTCTGCGGATAGGAGCACCAACTGGGGTTTTCAAGTAAAAATAATTATTACAAAAAATGAGCTGTTAGTACCACACTTTGGTCAACATACTTAAGATCATGTGCCACGTCAAGGTCCCTCATTGTACATAAGTCCTACACAATCCATTAGCATTCTAAGTAAGTAGTGCATTTAAAATCAAGTCCCCCCAGCAAAAAGTGTGACAGTAGTAAGACCACAGTGCACTTCCTCTTAACTGAGAGAGAAAGCAGGGCATTTTTAAGCCCCAGTCCATTAACATACACCTGTAAATCATTCCCTGTTTTAAAGGCTGAATGGCAGCTATAGACAAGATTTGGCTACAATTTGTACACAAAAGACAGAAAGAAATCGCCAGTGCTCGGTCTAACCCACGCTGTGGCGTTGACCAGCTGCTAGAAGCACCTTTTATGCCAGTGCTCAATCTAAATCACAATCTGGAGTTGACCAGCTGCTATAAACAATTTAAAGCCAATATTCATACACAAAGAAAGAGAAAAATTGCCAGTGTACAGTTTGCCTAAAAATAATAATTACAAAAAGTAGGTGTTAGTACCACACTTTAGCCAAAATATATAAGCTCACTTGCTATGTCAAGGCTCTTTTTATGTGAGTCCTACTCTATCCATTAGCATTCTAAGAATGTAGTGCATTTAAAATCCAGCAAACAATGGTGCACTTACCTTTTACTTAGAAGCTTTAGTGAGAAAGCAGGGCACCTTTTAACCCCAGCCCATTAACATACACCTGTAAATCATTCCCTATAGGCAAAAAATGTGTACAATTTGTACTTGAAACACAGAAACAAATTACCAGCACTAGTTCTAGTGCTGGGCAGAGTCGTCTGGGTACCCTAGGCAACCCAGCCAACTATGTTGCCCCCCTCCACAAGCGAGCGCACGAACAAGCCTTTGCGCGAACAATTGCGTGGACCAGCGCGGAGATGCGTACGCGCACGCATATGCATGCATGGAGGAGCGACAGCGCCTGGAATTGCTACCGCAGGTAGGGGCACAAGGGTCTGAACTAGGGGGAATCCGGTAGAAGAGGTACCATGCCTGACGCCCCTCCAATTTTACACCCAAGGCACATGCCTCTTCTGCCTACCCCTAGTTCCGGCCCTGACTAGGTCTAACCCACGCTATGGTGTTGACCAGCTGCTAGGTGTCAGCACTCGGTCTAACCCACAATCTGGAGTTGACCAGTTGCTATAGCAGTAACAAAGGAGCAGAAGAGAGACAGTAGTGCAAGTAGCACATCTGACATACAACCAGGGATTTGACAGGGATAGTAAAATATATATAATAATATAACTTATATAACATAATTAAAAATCTCTAATACCTCAAGTACGTATCCTAAAAACTTTCAAGCATTTACCTAACAAAAATATTCAATAAACATATACATAAAAAATGATGTCTAGATGTTATTATCATCTAACAATGTGTATCTATATATGCTCCAGACAGAATGTCCAGTAATTGCATACGTATTTCCTAACACTGGACAGTAATGTACCAGTCTGTATATACAGTGGAAAATGGTTAATTTATATTTAGGAGTCAGACTAAAACAGATGTTGATAAATGCCAGCTGGAATAATTAGTGGAGTGAAGACAAACAGCTCCTACATGCAAGGAACAGCCTGAATCGACAAAATGAAACCAGTCACAATATTAGAGTATCAGTATGAATAATAATTTTGAAGGAGAAATCTAAGCTTATTATTTACTTTTTGTGGATCCAAATATAGCACCAGCCTTGTGCATTAGCTAGTCCTTTATCCTCTGCTGTATTGGATGTCCTATATTGTCAAAACAATTGCACAGCAGAACCTGTATTTCCCCAGCTATATACAGTATCACTTTATTACTGTTCTTATTTCATATAAAGTATATACAGTACACTGTATGCATTTTTGCAGAGACCACATAATCGTTTGGTATCACACAAATGTCAGAGTAGGTTATTGCTGTTTAACTCACATCTTTGAAAGTCTTTTTTTTCATCAGTTGAATTTCCATCTGTCTTTTTTTTTTTTTGAAGATTTCAAACAAGCAGATGTATTTAAATCTTGGCAATGTTGCTGTTTAGTTTGTCAGTGCACCTTTTTAGACTTCAGATCTGTCATATATGTCTGTTTATGCATGATTTGTTCATGCTCTGAATTGCTTCCCCCACTTAATTACACCCACAAAAAACTGCAGATAAAGGGACCTTTAAAAAAATACACAACATGCATTTTAACTAGTTTGTTAAACAAATAACTAAACTGTAAGGTGTAGGCTCAGATATATTATGGCAATAATATGTTGTTTTTTCTTCTTGCTACTTACCATATTAGGCAATACATATACAGTAAAAGCAATACTAAACCTCTGAAGTTCTAGTAGTATCAAGAATAAGACGATTTGAGACATGTTTGGTAGTCTAAATGGCTGAGCTTTGCTCAACCAGTGGAAACCAGAGGACAGAGTACACCCTAAACTATTGGTTCATTATTGTGTTTACATTATTCAATTGAACTATGTTAGATGGAGCCATACCCTTATAAATATATTGGCCTATTTGTCAGTGTATTAAAACTAATATTTACCGTATGTAGGAGAATCATCAATTCCCCTTATACCCATTTCTCACATAGCATACCTAAATTTTAATTATTTAATTCATCAGAGTTATGAATACCCAGAAAAAAACCTTATGTAATGTTGGTGATAATCAGACTTATCATACTTTATAGATGCCCAATGGTCTCAGGCTCTAAAGGTGCCCTTGCAGGTTTCCCTTAATTACAAATACGGGAAGCTTCAGTTGTAAATAGTCCGAAGGCATATTACACCAAAACCAGGCTGCATAAAATAAATACTGCCATATCCCCCTATGTAACCGCAAGCAAGTTACCTTTCTTCATACTATGTGGGAATGTCAAAAGCTGGATCATTACTGGTCAAAAATAGTTGACACCCTCTGCCAACAGCTGGGGCTCCCATTGCCTGGCAGACCCTAAGATGTACCTTTTGGGGATAATGACCACTCACGATATCCCACCCGGGTGGCAAGTCTACCTACAGAGAGTGCTATTCCTGGCTAGAAAGGGTATAACATAAAAAATGGAAGGGTCCCGACCCTTCTACCTATGAACAATGGTACAAGGCAGTTAGTGACTTGTGTAATACTGAGAAAGCTATATATACAAAAAATGGTAAATACCAGAAGTATGAGGAAACCTGGGCAAACTAGCTTATGTCACAAGAGGACTTGAATGCTTAAAGTATATACAAATTTCTGTTCTATAAACTTGTTAGACTTGGCTCTTGCAGAGTCAAGATAACCCGTGAACATGTAAAAACAATGTTTATGTACCTATGTGTTACATGCTTGCTTAATTGTTTTAATAAACTTTCTTGAGCAAAAAAAAAAAACATGTTGGTGATAAGCAACACGTGGTAATGTCCACTATATCTAAAAACTCATTGAAAATTAGTTTTTTATAAAAGAGTAATTTGTCCCCCTTTAGTAATATATGAGTGTATTCGAGGTTGGCTTATTTAGTTGTGCCTTTATATGGTTGTGTGTTGAAAAGGGTTATTAAGGTTCTGTAGAGTGATTGAAAACGACCACACAAACGTACATTTAGATAAAACAGGGAAGCAATTCTAACAATTCTACTTTGACACCCTTTTGCATTTAAATGCATATTCTTTGTGTATATGCATTGCCCAAGCTCACTCTGAATGCTCAGACCTTCCCCAAGCCTTTGCACTATTGCTCTTTCTGGTTTTGACTGTGCGCTTACACTAATTATGAATCTTTTTTTTCTGTTTTAATCCTTCTTTTTGATCTTGACAATGCCCCAACCTGACCTTTGTATGTACTTAATGTGCTTGGTTATGTCTCCAATGTGTGTAGAAAAGGGCATTGATGAAGACTAGGGTTCTCCTGCTTCACTATAAGTACAAGAGGTCTCTCAAAACTTCTAGCTCCTTCTTCTGATGCATGCATCAGACCAGTCCTGCCTAACTTCTGTGGTACCGAGGGCCAAAATTTTACTGGCCTATGTGGAGGAGGGCCGATAATGGAAGTCAGTGTTGGCCACTCCCCCTCTTAAACCACACCCATTGTAAACCACACCCATATTACCACAATAACTTTTAAGATCAGATCCACATTAACAGTGGTAGCACACCAAAAAACCAAATGGTTGGTGCTCACTGCAGGGAAATCCCTCATCACTCATATGTGAAAAATCTAAGTCAAGTTAAAAACATCCCCTTAAATCCATATGCCTCATCCTCCCCTTTGGATAATACAACAACCCCCCCCAACACATGATTAAACACCTTAGGGGCCCTTAACACCAATTTCCAAATGCTAACAAACCCCTAACAGGCTTACATCCCACAGGTAGCATAGGGAAAGCAGAGAATGGCACACACAAGCAGCACTGGGCAAGCAGAGAATGGCACACACAGGGAGGCAGGGTCCCGCCAAGGTATTTTTGCACCCTAGGCAAAGGCTTCAATCAGTGCCCCCCACCCAGTCCTACATTACCATTTCCCACCTTACCAGTCATATAGCCCCCTGTACCTGTGCCAGCACCTATAATATTGCCTCCATTTGTACCTATGCCAATGGAAGTCAATACCTCAGATTGCTCACAGGCCTCAATCTGTACCTATGCCAGCGGAAACCAAAAGAATCCATCATATTGCCCCAATTTGTATCTGTTCCAGCAGTAGCCAATAGCCAAAAATCCATCATATTGCCCTCAAACATCTGTGTACCTGTGCCAGCAGCCACCATATTGCCCCATGTACCTGAGCCAGCAGCAGACAATCCGTTATATTGCCCCCAATCTGTACCTGTGCCAGCATCGGCCAAAAAATACACACTATTGCCTCCATATATGTACTTGTGCCAGCAGCAGCCAAATATCCATCATATCATCTGTTTACCTGTGCAAGTAGCAGCCAAGATATTGCCCACAAATATGTACCTGTGCCAGAAGCTGCCAAAAGGGAGCTGGGAGTGATTCTGTCTGGAACAGGGGGTTTATAAAGTTGAAAAACTAGTACTACTACTACAGCGCCTCTCTGCCTGCCCCTAGTTCCAGCCCTGCATGGAGGGAAGACAGAACATAGCAGGAGACAAGGAAAGCTTTCATTCTAAAATGTACTACATACAATGACACAGTGCTGGTGCCCCATTAGCATTTTGAATAAGGTGTGAACAGGTGAACAATGTGGGCAGTTTCAGTCTGGGTCTCAGGTGTGAATAGTACAGGTCTTTAGGATGTGAACAATAGAGGTGTCACAAGTGTGAACAATGCAGGGGGATCACAGGTATGAACAATACAGGAGATTAGTCTGAATTTGAGGTTTAGACAATGCAGGGGCCAGTTTATCTCTACAGTGATACCTTTTAAATTTTACATATGGTAAACAGACACAGCATCTGGGGGGCCAAAGAAGGGGGGGGTCGCGGGCCGCCAGTTGGACAGCTCTGCATCAGACAATGGGTGCAATACTGTCAAGGGTAATTAAAAACACTCTCTTGATTTTATCTCTTAAATCCACAGATGAAACAACTGATCACCCTGAGAGACTCTCTGTTCAATTACATAAGGATAGCTTGTTCATATTTGGAGGGAGCATCTTTGACCAGTATATACAGTTTACCACCAGATATTTATTCAGTTTTCAACTTTGTAGGCAATTTGTATTTCAGTATTTATGCTGTTAAAGGAACAAGACAGAGCTTTATATGAGAAGTTGATGAAAAAAATAGATCTGTCCAGGATTCAAGTAGGCTATCGTTAAGTTTAAACAGGGTAAATATAAAAACGACTATATGACTAAGATCAATAAATAAATAAATAAAACTGGTCCTGCTGGAATGTTTTAATGGTATATTGATGTATATTGTGATTTCTCTCTCTCTTCCTTGACAGTCTTCATTACCCTGTGTGATATTACTTGGCTTTTGAAGATCATTCACTGCAACCCCCATTTACGTAGATATATTTTGATTTTAATCAGAATCGATTAAATTACAGTTCCATATTAACAGAATAGAACATGTAAACGAGTTTGCATTCAAATCCAGTAAGGCTGATTGCATTTTCCACTAATCACTCTGTTACATAATTTCATAATTGTAATTACTTAAAATGTCACTGCAAGGACTGCTGTAAGATACAGGAGTTAAAGACTCGAGACTGTGTGTTTTGCCACTAGTGGTAGATACGGAAATCAGTTTTTACAGAGAGGTCTGTCTAAAGGTGGCCATGCACTATAAGATCCGCTTGTTTGGCGACATTGCCAAATGAGCAGATCTTTTCCCTGATATGCCACTAATGGCAGGGCTATATCGGGGGTAATCTGAACGTTCAGCCCTATGGCCGAACGATCGGATTACGACGATTGCAATGGGCTCTGACGGGTCGGTCGGGAGAAAAATCAAACCTTCCCGATCTATATCATGTCCAGATATCGATCGGAAAGACCAATCGGAACCCTCCATACACGGGCAGATTAGCTGTCAAATTGGTCAAAACGACGGATATCGGCAACATTATCTGCCCGTGTATGGCCACCTTAACAATAACTAAAGATCTCACTCTCCAATGAATAATGTAAATATCATACTGAAAAGTAGTAAACTGTATTTCCTGCTTACAAGTGCACACAGCTTGTCAGGCAAAATGGGAGAGCTAGAATTGATTGCATGTACTGAGAATTATTATATAATTGGTATTACTGAGACCTGGTGGAATGAAACATGTTAATGAGCTGTGAATTTAGATGGTTACACCCGTTTGTAGGAAAGACTGATGAAGGCAGTTTGGAAAGAAGTTTGTCTTTATGTAAAACCAGAATTAAAGTCATGCACTAAAGAATCTACCAAGGATATTAAAGGGGTGGTTCGCCTCCAGACAACTAGTTGTTAATAATGACTTTTTCAATGACTTTCTATTTTCTATGTGTGACCATTTTTTTAATATTGAAGTGTAATGTAACATTTTTCACCTTCTGAAGCAGCTCTGCGAGGGGGGGGTCGCCGACCCGGTAACCTGTTCTAAATGGATGCATTTAGTTGATACATTTGTAATCATTGTCCCTCCACTGGGTTTCATTAAAGGCAGCTGCTAAAATGGATACAATAGTTGCTAATACTCCAGAGATGCTGTTGCAAAATTGTTACAGTTTAGTCTGCACCTGAATTAGTGAGTTGCCAGACTGAAACACCAGAGACAGGAACATTCCACTTTTAACTTCGATTTTGGAAAAACAGTAAAAAAATAAATAATGGAAAGTAATTGAAAAAAGCCTTTATTTCTGGGGAACAATATGAAAACAACTGGACTAAAAAAAGTGGTTGGAAGGTGAACAACCCGTTTAATGGGGAGGGTGTGTGAAAGCCTTATGGGAAGAGATTTCAGTTGGATTTAAGGGTACAGGTATGGGATCAGTTATCCAAAAACCCATTATCCAGAAAATTGCAAATACTAAATTGTGCATAACTACAATTTCAATGCATTAAAGAATTGACAAAGGATTTTACTGGGGATGGTGTGTGAAAGCCTTATGGGAAGATATTTCAGTTGGATTTAAGGGTACAGGTATGTGATCAGTTATCCAGAAACCCATTATCCAGAAAATTGTAAATACTAAATTGTGCATAACTACATGTTCAATGCAGGACATTACAAAGAGTTGACTTAATTGAAGAACTGGACAGCAAAACTGGTAAATGATGTCGGATGTTAACAAATACAAGGTTGTTCACTCCTGTAGAAATATTGTGAATGTTATTTATAAATGGTAGTGTTGTGGGCCTTCTTAAGAAGGATTTGGGGATTATTTGGGATAACAAACAGTATAACTCTAGGCAGTGTCAGTCAGTGGCTAGTACAGCAAAGAAACTACTGCCTTGCTGAAAAAATATGTATTAATTCAAGGGATGAAAGCCTAACTTTGAGTATGTAGTGGAGGTTTCAGCCTCAGTTTTTAAGAAGGATTTAAAGAGCTGTAAAGAGTTCAGAGAAGTGCAACTACACTAGTAAAAGTAATGGAACAATTAAACTATGAAGAAAGTTGGTGTTGTTTTCCCCTGATTCACAGTGTTTGCAAAGGGGAGTTGATTATTTTTTACATGTATATTAAAGGACATTATAGTTAGACAGTGGGATTTTTTACTCCCATAGAAAAAACAAAGAACCAGGTCCACCACACAAGACATCAGGAACAAGACTTTCATTAGAAGCAGCAAAAATGATTCTTCATGGTGAGGTTGTAAAATGCCCTCCCGGGTGATGTTATGATGGCTAATTATATTAAAGCCTTTAAGAGTAGCTTGGATGACTTCTTGGACAAATGTAATATCCAAGGCAATCATGACCTTAGACTCAACACTAAGAGTAGCTTGGATGACTTCTTGGACAAATGTAATATCCAAGGCAATCATGACCTTAGACTCAACACTATGTTTATTAAATATATGGGGTACATATATATATATATATATATATATATATATGTATATCTATCTATCTATCTATCTATCTATATATATAAAGTCTATTATATATATATATATATATATAGATAGATAGATAGATAGATAGATAGATAGATATAGATATATAGTATAATCAGTCAGGCAGCCACGTTCAGTGAATCAAATTTTCTTTATTGCATAATTCTATGTTTCTGTGTATCCAACGTTTCAGATAAGGTGGGCCGAAAAGGATTTAAAGGATATTGCTGTCTGGCCCTGGAAGCTATAGTATTATGGAAGGAACAGGCAAGCCAGACAATCCATTCCAGTGGTCCAGTTATCATATTGGAGCTCATTTTCCACAGGAAGGTTGTCATGTGGAGAGGTATTTAATTTTAGTGAGTAGGGGGCTAGGGTTTTTTTTATTAATGGTTTGTTTCTCCTTTAAATTATGAGGGTAGACTGTCAAGGTTGGGGTTGTTTTCTCTGGAAAAAAGGCGCTTGCGAGGGGACATGATTACACTTTACAAGTACATTAGAGGACATTATAGACAAATAGCAGGGGACCTTTTTACCCATAAAATGGATCAATGCACCAGAGGCCACCCCTTTAAACTAGAGGAAAATAACTTTTATTTGAAGCAACGTAGGTGGTTCTTCACAGTCAGGACAGTGAGGTTGTGGAATGCTGATTCTGTTAATGCTTTTAAAAGGGCTTGGATGTTTTCTTGGACAAGTATAAAATCATAGGTTATTGTGTGACTAATATCTACAATTAGTATAGATATTGCTATATAGTTTATTATGTGAGTGTATGGGGGGGTCTGTGTGATTGTGTGTGTGTATGGACACTGGGTTTCATTTGGAGGGGTTGAACTTGATGAACTTTGGTCTTTTTTCAACCCAATTTAACGATTTAATTATGTAACTATGTAATGTTGCGAAAGATTGGGTCTGACATTGTTAGAAATGTTGTACAGTCTGTTCCTGCCATTACTTGTAGCTACAGAAAGGAATTAGATATTTGGGATAAAAATGCTTTCACATGAGCTTGATAACACTTTAATAGATTTTTTTATTTTTCTCCATTTAGGTATATCAGATATGTGCCCCGCATCCTTAATATGAGGCATTTGAAAAAAAGAATGTACAGGTATACTTTTCTACCTGATGAAAGAATATTTCTTTACAATTTCTTAACAATTAAATAACACTCCTTAAATGCAAATGGTAACACTTATAGCCTCAACTGCCCCTTTTTTCATAAAGATAATTTACTATAGGTTTGGGTTCTTGCAATATGTACTACCATTGTCACTAGCATTTCTTTAAGACATTGTGCCACCTAGTCCTAAAGAATATAAAGATATAGTGCCCCTTTCTGCACCAGAAGGAAACTGATCCTGTTTATCAAATGTAACAACAAAGACATTACCATTCAGTCTATTACATATACCCAAAGTCCAGCCACTTCTGCCCCAGGTAGACACCTTCTTCTCTACCACTGTTAAATAATTCATCAACTTGACAAGTCACATGACTTGGGACAGCTGGGAAATTGACAATATGTCTAGCCCCATCTCTGGAGCAGCACTATTTACCTATTTTCCCATGACAGTATCCCTGTAAAGTGGAATCCCGCTTCCAAACCAAAATTTATTAAAGAACCCCACACAACACAGAAACCCTAATATACAGTACCTATACTGCATCATTTGAAATCCTGGCAAGGGAGGAGGAACTAAAACATTGATGTTACATTGTGTTTGCACTCAGATAGTTTTAAAGTATACTTTAAAATATAATCTGCAGCTGTTCATTTACACTTACACCAATAACCATCTTCACCTTAAAGGGGTAGTTCACCTTCCAAAGACTTTTTTCAGTTGAGTTGTTTTCAGATTGTTCACCACAAACAAAGACTTATAGCAATTGCTTTCCATCTTTTATTTTTTTACTTGGTTTTCCCAAAATTGAAGTTAAATGTTTAATGTTCCTGTCTCTAGTGTTTCAGTCTGGCAGCTCAATGATCAAGGAGCATTCTGAACTGTTACAATTAGCTACGTTTAGTTGATACAATTAGTTGATACATTTCTCAGCAGTATCCGTGGAATATTACATGACGAGGAAGCGAGAAAAAAAGAACCGACCCAAGTAACTGCACCCTCCAGTCCCATACATCACATCCGAGAGCTCAAAGGTGATTAATTAATAAAACATAACTTTTAATAAATTATTTTAAAACCAAATGTCCAGTGCACATCAATTATATTAAAATAAGGGTCAATAGCAGGGGGACGGTTTGTATTGTACATATATGTCTGATATGCAAACAGATTATCAGATAAGCTATATTGCAAACTGCAGTAGTGTGGTATTAGTGCGGTAATAAGTTACAAACCTGGTAGAGTCACCCAATCAGTTACACTGTAGGCACCAACTCCTTCATCTGAACTGCCTGTGCCTCAGGCACATATCGGCAGTTACACTGTAGGCACCAACCTCTTCACCCACATGGAGTCCCCTCCCATCTGGCGATTCGGTCGATGTACAATTATGAAGTGTAACCTTGACCTTCTGTGGGTATCTAGCAGAAGCGTAACTAGAGGGGGGCGGGCCCTGGCGCAGGACGCGCAGCCGGGCCCACGCCCCCTCCGTACACCCGGAACTGGCCGGGAATATGCGTCGCAAAGCAGCGTGCAGACTGCCGGGGGGCCCTGAGGGGGTGCGGGCCCTGGCCCGCTCGCACCCCCTGCTCCCCCGGTAGTCTCCGCCAATGGTATCTAGACTGCCTTACTGTCAATCTGAACCGTGCCTCGCCCCCTCCGTACACCCGGAACTGGCCGGGAATATGCGTCGCAAAGCAGCGTGCAGACTGCCGGGGGGCCCTGAGGGGGTGCGGGCCCTGGCCCGCTCGCACCCCCTGCTCCCCCGGTAGTCTCCGCCAATGGTATCTAGACTGCCTTACTGTCAATCTGAACCGTGCCTCAGGCACAAACCAGCAGCCAAATGCTAAATGTACCGCTAATAGTGAAGGGCGAATTTAGGGCATTTCGCTTTGCCGAGAAATGGCGAAAAATTAGCAAAACGGTGCCAGCATCTTGTTTTTGACCCGGCATCCGTTTTTGATGCCGGTGTCCAGTTTTTTTAAGCCGGCGCAAATTCGCTGGTGAAAATCCGCCGGCGTCCAAAAAAACGGACTCCGGCGTCCATTTTCTTTTGATGCTGGCGAATTTTCGCTGTGGTTTCTCAAATTTATTCACCGGCGGCAAATCGCGGGAATTGCCCTGAATTTGCGCCTGGCAAATAAATTCACCCATCACTACCGCTAATCAACACTAAGCCTTGGATCCTTCAGAGTCACCAACCCCTTCACCCACAGCGAGTCCCTGTGAAACTAGCACTGCCCCGTGATCTGAATCTAGGTGCGGCACTCTGCCTAACCAGAACTAAAATTGTGCCTGATGCGCGTTTCACCCGCGTTTCACCCTTGTCAAAAGGCCTAATGGTTTTAAGAATTAGTGGTGAGCAGAACTTTCCTTGTTTGTTATAGTTTATACAGGGGCAGTGGCCACCTCTTCCCCTTCACAGCTATAGTCAGGTGATCCCACTGGTGTCTAATAAAAGGGCAACCAAGTTTGGGAGTTTTACTTTGAAAGCAGCTAGTAAGTTGCAGGTAAAACTTAGTCCCTTTGTAAAATGTATAATGAAGCAATAGAATTCTTAATGAATCAGATGAAAATTGAGCATAGGACTGGCCAGATATGGGATGACTTTGATGTAGTTGACCAGTTTAAAGGATCAGTAACATGAATTTTTTTTATTAATAAATGCTAGTTAGTGTAGAACGAAAAAAAACACAAAGATATATTAAACTTTTAAATCGCTGAGAGGAGCACAAGCAGAGTTTCGGTAAGTTATTTCTCAAAAAAGACTTAGCGATTAAAAAATTGATGTTACTGGTCCTTTAAATATATTGCAATATATGGACAAACAATTCCTGTTTTGTTTAAAGGGTAAGGCATTTTTTAGTAGCAGTATGCACAAAATGTCTCAATGTCTTAAATATATATATATTGATAATGGGTTAAGTGCAGAGGACTCTTGTATTTGTCTATATGTATTTTGTGGTCACCGCCTAATGTTTTTTAAAATTAGTGGTGAGCACAACTTTCCCTTGTTTGTTATAGAATATTAGCAACTATTGTATCAATTCTAACAGCTGCCTTTAATGATACTCAGGGGATTCTGCTCAGCAGGGCCAAAGATAAAAAATGCTGCTTTAAAGGTGAAAAATTAAAGTTTAAACTCACAACAGTCACAAATAGAAAATAGAAAGTACTTAGAAAAAGTATTTATTTCCGGTGAGCTGTCTGAAACCAATTGAACTGTATAAAGTGTTTAAACTTTAAGAAGAAGCACGCCCCCCAAAACATTTAGTAGCTTTTGGCATAATACAAAGAAGCTTTGTGTGCCAGCAGCCTATCTTCTGCTTACACCAACGACCCCATTGTCTATCATATAATGTATGCTTCTCCCAGCGCCGATCCTTGCCTTTATGCCGCCTGAGACGGCCTCCATTGCCGCCCCTACCCCTCCTCACGGCATTTCACCTTTTCAGCACCGGAGGGGGTCGGGGGTGCTGCACGTCGCTAGTGCAGAGAGCACAATTGCACTCTCTGCACTGGAAGAGATGAATTTCCAGGTTGAAAAACTGAAATTCGCCTCTTAGTTACCAGGGCAGCATTTTTGCCGCCCCTGGCAACCAGGGGGGGCGCTGCCACCTGAGGCGAGCGGCTCAACTCGCCTTATTGGTTGAGCACCACTAGGGATGTAGCGAACCGCCGAGTATGTGTTCGCGAACGCCGTTTGCGAACACCGGCAAAAAATGCGAACAGTTCGCGAACTGTTAGCGAACTTCGAACATCCGAAAATCGTTCGATTCGAACGATCGTAGGATTTTTAATCGTTCGATCGAACGATTTTCGTTCGAATCGAACGAAAATCGTTCGATTTTAGCGATCGAATGGTCGAATGGTCGAACGATTTTGACGCGAACGCCTATTGGCGAACATCGCGCGACGTTCGCGAACTTGCGGCGGACGCGAACAGCCGATGTTCGCGCGAACAAGTTCGCCGCAGAACAGTTCGCTACATCCCTAAGCACCACTGGCTTTTCCTTCAAAGAGGCTGCATGCATTTTAAGTTAGACAGCTATGTACAATAGCCTTAGGGCTATAATAGAAGATTTCTATATATAGGGAAAGGCTATTTTGTGGTGTGAAAGAAAACACAGTGAAATAGATATTTCAAGTTTGATTTGAATATTATTGTGCTATATGTTTTATGTTTCCTATCAGGCAACATTTTTGGTTTAATTTAGCATACATTTTATTTGGGGGAATATATATATATATTATCAAGGTACACAATAAAAATAATTTGAACTAAACTGATCCGCAGGGCTTGATTGCATCACTTTCTATTAATAAGCCAATATACAAGGATTAGCTATATCAAGGATTCAGTTCGGGATTCAGGCTTTTTCTGCAGGATTTGGATTTGGCGTAATCCAGGTGCCTGTCCAAACTGAATCTGAAAAACCACGTCACTTTTCATCACACAAACAAGGAAATCAAAAGTTTTTTCTCTTTCCCTCTCATTTCCCTCATGTACATATGCAAATTAGCCTTCTGATTCTGTTCACTATTTGGTCCAATCTTTCACAAAGGATTGGGGATTTGGCCGCATCCTATAATAGTGGATTTGTTGCATCCCTAATGTTCATATATAATATGGGGCAAAGCTCATTTGTCTCAGATCAGACTGCTTGGCTGCTGTCAGCGCCGGGCCAAGCTGACTGGGCACCCTAGGCGACCCTACACGCCACATGCTCCCTCTTGACTGACTGCATGCGCAGAAGGGGAGGGCAGAGGGGAGAGAGTGTCGGAAGGAAGGGAGGGGAGAAAGCATCGGACAGGAGGGGAGAGAGCACCGGAGGGCAAGGAGGAAAGGGAAAATAGCGAACATGGACTAGGGGTAGGCAGAGGACAAGTACCTGCCCAGCGCCCCCTTTTGTTGTGCCCTAGGCAGGTGCCTCTTCTGCCTACCCCTAGTTCCGGCCCTGGCTGCTGTGAAACAAGTGCATTGTAATGCATGCTTCACTAGTGAATAGTAATCTGCCATACACCATGTGAAAGTTTCTGTACTATAGACTATCATTCTATGGTATCTATATCTGATAATGAATAAACTGTGTCTCTAGGTGTCTGTGCACTCATTATGTGCCGTGTGTGTTTTACACAGAATGTTTAAAATAAGGGAATATTAATCTTTGATTCTTACCCCATTCTACTGGGTTTATGATCCTTGCCTTTATTTTCAGGTACACATTACTGTAAGTAGGAATTTCATAGCGTTTAGAGTGGTTATTAAAATCTGACACCGAAGGGAGTGTTATTTTGGTTAATTGTTATCAATGGAGAAAAATGAAGATATAGAAGGTATTTTTCCCACAACATGTGGCAGCCTTTGGTTTTATACTGATTCCAACAGATTCATCAACCTCCTATCTGGGCATTGTTGGACCACACCCATATATTGCGGGTAGCCACCTTTGGAATCGGAATATTACTACAACACAATTTTGTTGTCAGCCAATTAGTTTTTTAACCCCCTGTGTATAATTAAATGGTACCTATGCTCTGTGAAGTTGACTCTGCCCACTGGTACCTGGTAATGCTAACCATATGATCTGTGATTTGCATTGTATAAAAAAAAAGATACCAAGCTTGACAATGAACTAGTAACTACAACTACACATTTTTCTCAGTGCTGCAGGGGTTAACAAAACCTATCAATCACTACCCACTATAAATCACACCCACTGTGTTTTTTTTAACACCAAAATGGCAACCTTAGCTATGAAATTACTTGTTATTAAAATGTGAATGGCTATATTTTGGCTTTACCTCTGACTTTGCATAGTTCTGTTATCGCTTTGGGAAAGGCATTTTCAGTTTGCTATTTTGGAGTTACTTAGTGATGTCACGATTCCCTGAGAAGGTACCATCAGTATTTATTTGTCCAATCCCCTGAGGGTCTGGCTGATGCAATCCTGCAGACATGCTATCCTTTTACAAAAACCAATATCTTTCATTACACTAGTGGCTTAATGATCAAGTGGGTCACTTGTGCTTACCTTCCTTTTCAAATACTTAGTCTTTGATGTCACGATTTCCATCTGTGACGTGGGTACAGATCTTTGAGGTTTGTCCTTTTCCTCTCCCCTGGGCTTTTCATTTACCCATTGTCTTATTCTTAAGTGCTTGGAAAATAAGCCAAATAGCCTTTTATGGCTTTATTTTAGATAGTGATTTCCCTAATATACATATTCCCTTTCTGCAGTCGACAGAAACATGCAATAGCACATCAAATTTCAAGGTTGGAAACACTAGCCCTAAATAATAAAATCTTATCACTTTGCCATACACATGATACATGATTTATCCTAGAAGAGAATAATGGTATGTTTTACACAGTAGACCTTATGCCCATTGTGTGTAAAGGATAAAACAAAGCCAATCTCAGCTACCTGAAACACTGTAACATTTTAAGGATGATCAGAAATGTTTATACAAAATTGTTCAGGGATAAGCAAATTCACACTTATTTTATTAATACATTTTGCATTGTTACAATTGCAATTTCAGCAATCTGGTTTCTAGGGTCAAAATTACTCTAGCAACCATGCGCTGATTTGAATAAGAGAATGTAATATGAATAGGAGAGGGTCTGAATAGAAAGAATTATAAAAAGTAGCAATAACAATAGTTGTGTAGCCTTACAGAGCATTTGTTTTTAGAAGGGGTCAGTGACCCCCACTTGAAAGCTGGAAAGAGTTAGAAGAAGACAAATAATTCAAAAACGATAAAAAATAAAGAAACGAAAGCCAATTGAAAAGTTGCTTATAATTAACCATTATATAAAATTAACCATTATATAACATGCTTAACGTTAACATAAAGCGAACCACCCATTTAAGACTGTGTATAAGAATAAGTGTCATCTTTTATAGATCTAGGCAACTTTGCCAAATGGAATAACGTTTCTGACACAGGTACCTGAAGTCAACTGCTGTAGCAATTTGGTTAGCAGGTGTTCCCTATTTATCAGCTAGTGGAGTAAAGAGAGGATAGAGAGTAGACAGAGTACATTTTGTAATGCTTTGTTGGATATCATGCCTGAGTGTATGTTACCAGTAAGAGATTGGGGTGTAAACAAAGCAATATAGTTATGCAAAAATATATCTGGTAAATAGTTTCAGAACATTCGTATATTATATATATAGAGAAAGAGAGAGTCTGAAGAGCAGCACACTCGAGAGTCCTGCGCAGAACCAATTTCTAAGACCCAGACTCGAACCCGCAGCTAGTGACAGGAACTTAACCGCCATATTTACCCACTGCCTGACCCGCAACCCGCTGACCACATCAAACAGAAAGTGATGTTGTCACAAACCAGAAGTGACATCATCAAAAGTGGGCAGGACAGAAACAAGTTTTGTAAAATTTTAAAAGGACCAAAATATATATAACATATATAACATAAGATATGAAATTTAGATGAGACCTGCAGCCCACAGACCCACATCTATACCCACACCTGCAAATCCTACCCTTATTTCGCAGGGTATATATACAGAGAAGGCAAAATAAAAAAGTCAAAGTACGTGTGATTCTATAATGATATCCCCAGAGTCCTTACAATACTGTAAATACGTATGAGCCCTTAGGGAGGGGGGTGAGCTTAACTCTTAACGTCTGCTGAGATAGATTGTCTCTTGCGTTGCACAGTGCACTGCATATTCTTGCACATTATTTCAATTTAGCTCTTGTATTTAAGATTCAAATGGAATTTCTTGGGAATTATACTTAATGAAGATTCCCCCTGCAAATCCAGGAACAGGCATCAGATAATGTGCGGCATTGTGTCTATAATGAAACAGCCTTTGCTGCTTTCCATAGCAATGCTCCAAATATGCTTTCTTAGTTTATATGATTTGATATCACATTATGAGTTTAACCTCTGTCTCCATGTTTGGGTTATAATAAAGCTTTCTCAGTTAAAAAAAAAATAAAAGGAAAAAAAAATGTTGAACTCCACCTACTCT
This sequence comes from Xenopus laevis, assembly GCF_017654675.1. NCBI lineage: Eukaryota > Metazoa > Chordata > Amphibia > Anura > Pipidae > Xenopus > Xenopus laevis. The sequence continues at coordinate 124,646,497 of NC_054373.1, forward strand.
ATCTGTGCCTGCAATTCAGAGCCAAGCACAGGGAGTGAAAGACAGGGAAATTTATTTCTAATGCACACCAGTGCTTGGAGCAGCTACAGGGAGAGTGAGAGCAAGGGAAGAGGAGCTGTCTCTCTTTCCACCCACAATAACCATCTATTAAGGGAATCTGGATTTTCATCAGTTCTGCTGTGTGATTTGGAACTGCAGGTTAAATAAGATTATACAGATCACTGGGGATTGATGGTAATATTATTGACACTTACAGTGGGGAGTTTATACCATCATCATTCAGACTTGATTGGGGGATATTTATTGTGCATGGTGATACACCTGCAGCCTTTCAGTAACATGTATCCTGCTTTGGCTTTTCATTCTCTCCAGATCCACCCATCCTCATAGCAATCAAGTAATAGGCAATGCTTTTTCACTTCAGGCATCCTCTGTGTTTTACTGGTCTCTCCTAAGGGTTGGTGGGTTTTTTGTGTTTCCCTTGGCCTCTTTTGGGATTTCTTCTTTAGCTTTACTTTTCATTGGGCTCCATGCTGGAAAGCAAAATTGCACGCTTTGGTAATTGCCTGTGTCGATGTACTTAGAAGCATTAATTTGAAGCATATATGTAAGAGAGAAAACATCGCTCTAATTGAGGAGTCTCTAAGAAATAACCCCCCTGGCAAAGGAAAATTCGACTTGGAGAAGATAGGAAAATTATTGTTTTCTATGGTTAAATTGGTACCCTTGTTTTGGAAAACTGATCTCAATCTATTATTATGCAACAACAAGGATATCTTCCTTCTCAGGGTGTCTAAGCTGCTGGATTGCTTTTCGCCCAAATCAATGTGGTTTCTTTGGAACATTTTCAGCAAAGGAACGCATATGCTGCAGTGTCTTTGTGGCAAGAGTCTTAAGAAAAACAAGAACCCAAGTGGTAAGCAGGACCAGAAATGCATGTTTCTTCCTAATAACTGTGATAATTCTGTTGGTTTAGAGGCTGTACATCTCTTTGCTGATTACAGAAGAAAAGGGATGATATACAGTAAACACAAAAGTGCAGTTTCTGGGTCTTCTATGGTTATTTTTAAACTTAATGAGAGTATAGAATGCTACTTCTGCTTTGTATGCATGCAATTCCTAGAGAGGTGGTAACTTTTGTTTATAAATAGATATTTTTTATCACCTCCCCACTTGAACTGAGGATTTGTGTAGTACAGTAAATAGTGAAAATGCAGGGACAAGCAACTCTCAGTGGGTACAGCCTGGACTGGGATATTTAGCTATGGCACCCTGAAATCATTTGTGATTAGCTTGCAAAGCAGCTCTCAGGAGTGGGGGCAAGAAAATCCCAAACACAGAGAGGGTGCATAAACCCATTGCTGCTTTACCTGAGCTCTTCGTACTCTAACAAGAAGGAAACAGAGTGACAACATTGGTTTCATGACGGTTGTTTTGTGGGCTGTACACCGGTGTGCATGTGTGTGGTTCTAATGCAGTATCAGCAAAGCTTTTATGTGATGCAGTGAAAACAGAATGTATTGGGTTAACATTTGCAGCACACTGGATCACTGGTTTGCCCAGCAAGACACAGTACTCTTTACTTCACTCCATTTATCTGTTAGCCACAACGACAAGCTTTCTATAACTGACATATAATAAAAAATACCAAACACTACACAATACCTTTTTTTATTTGAAAGAGGATCAGTATGAGTCTTGTGTTTGTCTAATCTCCTCCTGGCCTGTGTTTATGTGCGGTAATGTGTGCTAATAGTTGGTTACATGGTTGATGTATACGAAAAGGTTGTGTGTTGCATTCCCTTGGTCCTGTGTGACCTGCAGTTCCTGGGCTCCCAGTCACATCAAGTGCAATGAATCCGGGGTTTGCTTCTGACGTTGGCACTGCAGTGTAGTAGATCATAGCTTTCCATTCTGACATCCCAACATCAACAAACAGCCAAACCTGTAGGGCCACTTACAGCTTGCCAGACCTTTTTAGATACAGAAATGTTGATGTGTATGTTCCTGAATGCATGCTTCGTCTCAAGCACTCGCTTATCATTTGATGGAATGTAAAGTGAGGCATGGTTTGCGGGGAAGGGTTTTTTTTTTTTCATAAGTGTGGTTTGTCATATCATTCTGCAGCAATGAGCACTTCTTGGAATACTAAAGAAGGAGAATTAACCCAGCTGTCTGGCTACAATTGGTCATGGTACTGCTTGCAGATTTTGATGGTCACTTCTGTTATCTATTAATGACTGTAAGGTGCCCATTGACCCATGCTCCTGATTACTGCAGTGAGCTAGAAGAGATTGCCTTATAAATGGGTTCCACTGAGAACCTAGCAAAACACAACCAGTTTTCTGGCGACCAGTATTGCTGGATAATGCATCCTATACAGAATACAGTTCTTATTGTATGTGTTGATGCCAAGCAAATCAATTGCTGCTTGTCCCCAGTGGTGTGCCTATTGAAACCATTTAAAGGTGCCAGAAAAGTTTAGCAATTAGAGATAAAATACACACATGCATTACATGCACTGGAGCAACTGAAATGTATCCTGAGCCTTCTTTCTTTTGTATACATTGTAGCCTTCTTTGATTTGTATACACTGTAGCAACAATTAATAAAACGCTGTATCCAAACTGCTGCAGGAGTTAGCATTGCGTTCTGGGTAAATGACTTTGTAAGAAAAAGCTACAATTGGTTTTTGTTTGGTTGCAGACCATTTCCCTCCTTGATGGCACCACCACCATCTAAAGCTGAAGAAAGTACAGTAGCTTTACAGTGAAACACAGATTCATATCATAGTCATGTACTGTAGGTTGAGCAGTGTAAAGAAATTTGACTACATAAATGAGATGCATTTGTAACGTGCCCGGTGTTGTTGTACAAAAAAACATTTTATTTTGTTATCTATACCTGGGTATCCTTTGTATAACGTAATGAAGGTCTGGATATACCTGCAAAGTAGTTTGTTGATTTGTCCATGCAGGCCCACGTCTCTCTTCGTTCCTATGGTTGCCTCTCTGTACAGTAACGGCTGTGGGTGCATATAAACATCCATAAGGGAACTGAAAAGGACTTAACAGCAACCTACTCATTACTAGTATACGGGGTTCAATCATGCAATGAAAAATAATAAGATTTATTCTCAATATATGACTGACATTGTACTATACTGATTGTATCACTGTTAGCAAGTTTAGTGTGTTGCCATCCAGCAATGTACAGTGGCCATTTGTCTGCCACGACATCAAGTCATATGTACTTTATAAGATATTTCTATGCACACTAAACATCTTTTTGTAAAGTAAAAAAACAGGTGCAAACTGTATTCTAAAGATGCTCTCTCCCCCCCATCCTTTTGTAAACCTTATGATATTCCCCCCCCCCAACTCTTCATAGACCATAAAGTGCAACACTAACCTGTTTAATCTACTTATTTTAAGCAGTTAGCTCTGATTGCCAGTTGCAGTTCTGGGATTCCTGTATAACTTTCATATTTCATCAGCACCATTCATGATCTAGATGCTGGTGGCTGCTTCATGTATTAGATACTGATACACTTTAGGGTTCTAAAGATGAAAGATTGCTCCTGTACAATTTAACTTAAAGTGTAGATTATCTGTAATAGTCAATTGTTTTATAGCATGGTTATTTTTGGGTCACAGCCAATATTTGTTTTTAGCAGTCTTATTGGCTGTAGATGTGTTCTCATCACTTGCATTTGACTTATAGATAGTTAAAGCTGCTAGCTGTAATGTGCCGACCTCCACTAGCCAACAATATACTTCACAGGGAACACTGTTGTTCAACGGACACTTTTGTTGCTCTATAAAAGTTCCCTTTTTTTGTTTAAATAAAAGTGTATCCTAATCAGCATACCTGGGATATTAAACATTTAAGTGGCATGCTAAAGCCGCTGTCTGTTGAGCATACCCATAAATCTTAAATAAAGTTATAGTATTTAAATATCTTTATTGCAACCAATGCACCAATATGTTAAGCTGGCCATAGGCGCAAAGATCTGATCGTACGAATCGAGGATTCGTCTGATTTTCAGACCGTGTGTGGAGAGTCCCGACATTTTCCGTCCGGGGGAGATCAGTCGTTTGGTTGATCGGACAGGTTAAAAGATTTCTGTCGGCTGTGGGTAATATCTCTGCGTGTATTGCCTATCGTACGATTTTCAGTGGGAGACTGTCACTAGCGTTGGTCGGATATAACTTTTGTACGATTGCTGTCAGGGGCAGAACATCGGCTGATCTGTTCTTTTGTACTTTATTTGATCTGAATGGTTAGTGGCAGGTCGGGAGATGGGGAAGTCCGATCATGCTATGATTCATACGATCGGATCTTTGCGTTTGTTGCCATCTTAACTGTACTGTCCTGGTCTGTTGCTTATCTGCTTTAAATATTATAGTCTTGTTAATGGGATATATTATAGTTTAGGAGGTTAGTGTGGCTATACTGTACAAATAAGCTTTAAAAACAGGTAAGTATAGGCAGCTTGAAGATCTACACGTCCCAGAATCCAGAGGGTGGAGCCTAAGGTTCTCTGTACAGAACTTGCTTTATATGTAAATACTTTCTCATCCTACAACCTTTATATATTTGGAGCAGCAGTGGGCTCATTTTATTTAGGACCAACTAAATACCTCACTTCAAAATTTGCTACCTGGTCCTTTAAAGGAGGTTTTACGTTTTTATATTTGTCGGTCAGTGCAAATCAGGATGCATTCTACTTTTCCTTTGCATTTGTTCATCCCTAAAAAGTAATGCTCCAGAGGTTTAAAGGGAATTGCAATCCTAGCTATAAGCAAGATATAGTACATCAACATCATTTTCCCTTAAAGAGCAAATAAGTCCCTAGGGAAGGAAGGGCATAGCTTGTTACATCTAATATATAGAGCTGTAAGGATTCCCATTGATAATTGTCTTAGAAAGGATATACTGACCCCCCCCACACACACACACACATGCACACTTGTTGATAACACATGCGTTAAGATCAGCACACATTTACATTTAGTTAAAAGCTCAGCAGATATATTATATAATGTTTATGTACACGGGGGCCAAGGCAATTAGAACAAATTTACAAATCAATATAATCTTGTTTGGGTGCTTTAATAGCACCTTAAATAGACTTTAAATTTGGGGCTTTACTTGTGAGTGAATTATATAAATACAGTTGAGAATACCATCCAATCAGCAGATATTTTAAAGAGTCTACTATAAGTTAGACCCTGTGCTGATAAATAAACCCTCACGTCAACAGAATATTGTGCATAAGCCGATTTGGTATAATTTTGCCTCTGTTTCACTGGTGACTATAAAAAATGCCAATGCTGCATGAAGCAAAATGGCAACCCCAACTTTTATTAGGTTAGAAAGGCAAAGAAATCATGTTCTATGGATATGATAACCTGTGCCTTCGTTCTTTGATGTCCATGTAATGGGATGGTATGTCTTTTTACATGAACAACATATTAACCCCCTTTTATGAATAGTATGCATTATGCAAATTGGCATGTTTTATTACCCACAATGCAGGATTTTCTCCCTGACTTCCAGCGTGATTGCAGATACACACTAACTTGGGGTCTATTTATCATGCTGTATAGAACAGTGGAGAAAAACATCACTGGCTCATAGCAATCAATCAGATCTTTGCTTTAGTTTTCTAAATTGTAGTGACTGTTAAAATCTAACTGCTGATTGGTTGCTATGGGCAACATCACTGGTGATGTTTTACACAGAATGATAAATAGGCCCCTGTTGTATTTATCTCAACTGGTGAGCAATGCACAAATATAAACACAAAGTAGTTTATGTTTAGTAAATTGCGGTTTCTGTGTACTTGTGCTAGGATGGCTTCGCTTCTAGTGCATGTAAGTTATGATGTCCCATTTGCTTCGATGGAAAATTTGTGAATTTCCCATGAAATTTGCAAAATGGCGAAAAATTCGCCAAACGCCAGTTTAGCTGCCGGCGTCAATTCGCGGGCATCAAAATTGATGCTGCCAACAATTCCAACATCGGCGACAATTTGACGTGCATCTATTTTATCTAATTGCATGCAGAAGATTGTCGCCTGGCGATTTTTTCGCTGCAATTTCGCGAATTTATTCCCTGATGGCAAAATGCAGAAATTTGCCAGAATTCTCGCCTGGCGAATAAATATGCCCATCACTAATAATGGTATTAGTGTCTGGTTTGCTTGGCAAGTCACTAGCTTTATGCTTAGACAATCTTAAAGGGGTGGTTTACCTTCAAGTTAACAAATGATCTATTATTGCTCATTTTATTATTACTACTCTTACTATTCAGACCCTCCCCTATTTATATCCCAGTCTCTTATTCAAATAAGTGAATAGTTGCTAGGATAATTTGGACCCTTAAATAGCTGGAGAGCTGTTGCATAAAAGGCGAAATAACTCAAAACCACAAATTATAAAAAATGAAAACCAAATGACAAATTGTCTCAAAATCTTTCTTCATCATAGTAAAAGTTAACTCAAAGGTGAACGACCATTGTAATTGTAGGCTCAGGAATAAAAAAATTTATGGTAGAGTGAATTATTTGTAAACAATGTAATTTAGAAATAAAAATGATACCATGAAAATTATGACAGAACTAAAGCTTAACTAAAGAAATAGTCTAGAAATGTTTTAGATTATGTTTTGGGCTTCTTTACCAGTCCAAGGCAACCACAACCCTTTAGCAGTAAGAATCTGTGTCCTCAAAGATGCCCCAGTAGCTCCCCGTCTTCTTTTCTGCTGATTCACTGCACATGCTCTGTGCTGCTGTCACTTACTGAGCTTAGGGACCCACTCACAATATACAGTACACATAGAATATAAATGTCACAATGTAAGGCTGATTAGTAATTAATACAGATAATTTGCAACAACCCCTAAGATTAGCTTCTCAACAGCTGCTCAGAGCCCATAGAGCATGTGAGTGTCACAGACACTTTGCAAGATGGTGACCCCCTGTGAAGTCCTGGATCATTTCTGCTATTGACAAGCTGAAACTTTAGGCTGGCGCAATAAGTTGATGGTATTTTTAGTAGTACCATTTTGACCTCGTGTAAGACAAAACTCAGTAAAGGAAAACCTTTAGTAATAGTCAGGCAATTTATTCATTCATAATACAACATAACAGTTTTGTCTGGGTAAGCTGTTGGAGTAACACACAGAATGTCAGCCAAGGACTTACCAAAGACCCACCTCTTGGTCCAGGCGTTATATAGCTTTCAGAAGGCATTTACAGTAATTGTGACAAAGGGTTCACGGAAATACCATACATAGTCTGACTCCTCCTTGTACAATTAATGTCTAAATGATTTACTTAGTCTTACATGTTATCAAAGGAATGTTGTAACATACTGTGCCTAGCTCCAACGGTCCACAACCTCGCAATCAGCTATTGGCTAACCAAGGCCATTGTGGTATTTCCAGTAATTTGAGCAGCACTTCTCCGAAAAGGGGCCCCACCAGACAGGCTGGCGTTATGCTGACACTCTGGAATTTAAGTAACAGAGTGATGATCTTTTGTTTGTATGGCCTAGTATAAGCTATATGAGTGACCATTGTCCACAGTAGACCATTAGCCCTTATAGTCCATCCTGCCTTGGGCCCTATAGCGTTATGGCGTCATAGAGGGCGGGGGTGACAAATATCAACCCTCTGACACTAGCCATTCGTCCGTCTTAGGATTTAGACCGTTCCAGATATATATTATATAAACAAAGTTCACTATATAAAATGGCATTTTTAGCCACATTATAAGGGTTTAGTTCTCCTTTAAACACTGCAGCTCTATAAAGTTATAGAAAATTTACAGACATTGTGGATCTCGTCCTGCGGAGAAACGCAAAAATCATGGAATCATGGCTTTATTGCATTTTATATTTAATTTATTATGGATGGGACCCAGATACATTTTAGAAATCTGATATATGACCCAGGTTAGAAGAAGGAGATGCACGGGACAGCCAAAGGTTCAATCTCTAATAACCTGCACTGCTCTTCTCCAAAATGCAGCTGTTAAAACAGAAAATATTTACTATAGACATATATATATTAAAAATCATACAATACTAAGTACAACGCTTTTCTCAATTTGATTGAGCATTTGCCTGACTGCCTTTGATCTGGGCTGTATGCATTTGCTTTATGTATAATGATGTGCAGGATACTGCAAATGGTACAAAACATCAAACCAGTCAGTCCAATAACTGAAATCAACTGGAACTTTGCATTTAGCATGGTAGGGCTCTTCTGCAGTTATTTCAGCTGAAGAAACATGAGTGATTGTGTATACGAAATTCAATCTATCATTTTTATACTTTTTTTCTGTGTGCGCTATATTATTCCAAGTCATATATGCTGCATTTGTAATGGATAAATTATGGTACTTAAAAGGGTTGTTCACCTTCAAACACCTAGGGGCCCATTCACTAAGCTCGAGTGAAGGAATAGAGGAAAATAGAGGAAAAAAAATTCGATTTTCAAATGGTTTTTTTGGCTACTTCGACCATCAAATTGACTACTACGACCTTCGAATCGAACTAAAAATCATTCGATAATCGAAGTACTGTCTCTTTAAAAATTCCTTCGACCCCCTAGTTCGCCACCTAAAACCTACCGAGGCCAATGTTAGCCGATGGGGAAGGTCCCCATAGGCTTTCCAAGGATTTTCTGATCGAAGGATAATCTGATCGAAGGATAATCCTTTGATCGATGGATTAAAATCCTTCGAATCGTTCGACGTCGAAGGATTTTAATTCGGCAGTCGAATAGCGAGGGTTAATTTACCCTCAATATTCAACCCTTGATACATCTGCCCCTTGTTATTTTCAGATAGTTCACCCGAAATAACGACTTTTCCCAATACTATCTATTTTTTTATGTGTGACCATTTTTCTAATATTTAAGTGCAAAGTGCCATGTTTCCCCTTCTAAAGCAGCTCTGGGGGGGGGTCTAAACTGCTCTAAATTGAAACATTTAGTTGATACATTTCTTATCTTTGTCACTGCTGAGCAGGATCTCTGGGTTTTATTAAAGGCATTGATACAATAGTTGCTAATACTACAGAGATGCTGCTGATAAAGGTATCAACTCAATGTTGCAAAATTTTAACTGTTTAGAGTCTGTACCTGAATTACTGAGCTGCCAGACTCAGGGACACTAAACTTTAAACTTAGATTTTGAAGAAATGGTAAAAAATAAATAATGGAAAGAAAAAAGTCTTTATTTCTGGGGAACACTCTGAAAACAATTGAACTGAAAAAAGTATATGGAAGGTGAACAACCCCAAAGGGACAGAACCCTTAGGTACAATGTGGACCAAATTTGATTTGCAAGATCATTAAAGGGTCACCCAATCTTATAATCTCTTGGTATTTGGTTCATGTGTATACACAAGTTGACTTTGTGTAATTAAAAACAAACTTTGCTAAGCGCATACATTTTATTCCTGCATTGTGTGACTATGTAGAAACAGCAATTTAAAGTGAATTACCTGTTATCAGATCTTACCTCTAATAGAATACGCTGGATTCATTATATTTATAAATACATTGGTTATTATTTTAACATTATTCAAAGCATTTCAATTGCATTGTATTTCATTAGTGCAATCCACCTTTGGCCCACTGAGACTTAACGTCACGCTATAGATCATAATTACCATCTTTTCTTCCTCCCTTCACAACTCCTCTCTCTCCAAAAAACCTGCAGATTGTTGTATATTTATCTGAGCTTGCCATATGCTGGTGAATAATCGGGGTATAAGAAAATAGAGCATAGCACTCATCAGGTCTTTAAAAAGTAAAAAAAATGTTTTATTTCAAATGAATTCGGGATTGAGTTTTCAGTGGGGAACAAAACTTGGATCACTCCAATTGACTTGAGATTTCGAGCGAAACCCACCGAAAAAAAACTCGAACATTGTGCAGGCTATTGGCATCTTTAGATGGTTCAAGTGACCTAGACAGGTTTTAGATTCAAGCTATTTCCAGGGTCTGGGTATAATAAAACTTTTATTTTTTTAAAAAAAACTAAAAATTCGAGTAAAAACAACTTTTTCATGGAAAAAACAACTCAACCTTTAATAAATGAGTGTCTTTAATTACATAACCCCTTTGTGTACATTTGAGATGCAGGTTTGAATGGACCAAAACCCATGAACTAATTGATTAAATATATTCTGCCTGACTGTGACCACAAGCTTTTTAGATCTGGGTTTTAGCACAGTTGCAGGGCCTGAACTAGGGGTAGGCCTGGGGCGCAAAAGCTGGGGGGGGGTGCCAGGCACATACCTCCTCTGTCGCCTACCCCATGTCTGGTCCCATCTCTCCCCGACTGTCTGTGCTAATGCCCCGTCTATTTGCAGTACAGCCGGAGCAGCGACCGGCCAGGTTGCTTAACGGTAGAACTACACGAGCGTTCTCCGTCAGATCGAAGCCTGGCTACAAATCGGATGGAGACACAGGCAGCAAAACCCTAATTGGTCTGAATGAAAAGTTACAGGTAAGAACAACATTACATCCGAAGCGACACGACTGTCTGATGTGGGAGCAGTAAGCAGCGTCTTTATCGGACAGTCGGACTGTGTAGTTCTTACCTGGAACTTTTCATTCAGTCCAATTACATTTTATCGTGTGCGACTCCATCCTATTTGTCGCATGCGTTTTGTAGCTGGGTGTCGAACTCTGCACAGTTGCATTAAATTATTTGCATTATTGCAAAATGCAACGTGCTGCTTTTTTTTATTACCAGCACATTTATAATATATTAAAATGGAGAAATGAATGTTGAACTCACAAAAACACAGGTACCTACATAAAATACCCATATAGAAGCAATATATGTATTTTGATGAGTTCAGTATGTACTTCAGGAAATACATGTACAAATTTTTTATCAGGACCCTAATAAGGCAGTACATCTAAAAGCTAGTTTCATGAATGATTCAGCTACAGCATTTCCATTTTTATCCTTATCCTCTCTCTATACAGTAAGGGGCGTATTAAATAGGTCAGTTTTTGATCCAATAGGTCTGTATCCGGCTGAATTTGAATCGTGCAAATAGAAGTAATAGCACATTCGATCGAATTGACTCCAAATGGGTTCTAGGTGGTCCCCATAGGCTAAAACAACAATTCGGGTGGTTTTAGATGGCGAATGGTCGAAGTCGATTTTTTAAAGAGACAGTACATGATAAATTTAGATATTGGAATTTTTGCATCCTTTTCAAATTCAAATCGAATTTGGACTATTCCCAAAGTACACAAAAAAAACCTCAAAATTCGAATTTCTTTCATTTGAAAATTCACCTCGATCTTTGATAAATCTGCCCCTAAGTGTTTGGTATTTTTTTTCAATTTTAGTGACTGGCTTCATATTATAAGCAATAAAATGATCTGGTTGAGCAGATCATTTGCCATTATTATGCTATTAGGATAAGCACGTGCATTATATAACATTTACAAATCATTCATTTCAATAATTGTTTTTATTCTGAAATCATCTCCGTTACATGTTGAGATCTGACAGTGCTGGATACAGAAGGAAAGTAATAAATTGTCAGTTGTTTTTGTGAGTAATTGCGTGGCTAAAAGCATTATCTGACCACTTCCCTCAGGTGTACAATTATCTCCCATAAATAAACCACCTGCTGTTCCATATTGCTAATTAAAAGCCTAAATGGAATGTTTGCTGTCAAACCCAGCTTCCTTCTTGCTTGTTATAGAAACGCATTGTCCATTTCTAAAGACATACTATACATTTTACAAGGCACATTGATCCCTTAAAGGGAATTCAGGCTTCCAATATTCATATTCATGTTTCTTTATATAAATCTTTCACCATATCATTGTTACATTTTTTCTCCTGTTTAGCTGAAATGGTGCTGTATAATGTTTTGCTACATTTGTCTACTGACTTATAGCTTAGGTTGTAACAGGGCTGCTTGCTCTTTTTATTTTCTTACACTAGTCTAAACAACAGAATGGCTTGATATTCCACACACACAGTATTGTTCACCAATGCTCATTTACAAAAGTGATGCAGTTCAAAAATATGCTTGATTCACCCTGTTTATTACTAAAAATGTAATATTCTTTCCAACATACCTCCAAACATTTTGGAAATAGAAAAAGTATTATCGTGGCGAAAATTTTATGACCACGCTAGACAGGTTATGAAAGTTTGAACACATTTCTGTGTTATTACAGTTTTGCTAATTAAGGTAAATTGCCCTTTAAGCTGCAAATCAGTTTCCCCAAGAGACCTGCTTATCTTAAATTGTTACAATTGCTTCTTTGTTTATCTTAATTTGTTACTAAAGTATCTAAGTGCACCTGGCACATATTCTGGGCTCTCTGCCAAAAGCCAATTTAGTTAGAAACTTTGTATCTGAGACTACAGGTTGAGCTGTCAAAATCGAGACTGTCCTGCTCAAAATGGGACAGTTGGGAGGTATGGTTCCAGCATCATTATGTCTGCTGCTACAGGAACAAGATTTTATAATGCCCCATTTGCAACGGTGGAACTACAGAGGAAGCAGACCCTGCGGCTTGAAGGGGGGGCAGGAGGTATAGGGGGCTCTAATTAATAAGCAATTAAATTGGGAAACCAGGGCAACATCTGTATATGTTTTGGATATGGGGCCCTAAAATTAATTTGCTGTGGAGCTAGGGTTGCCAACTGCCCAGTTTTGACCTGAACAGCTCGGTTTTTTGAAGGGCTGCCCGAGACAAAACTGCCTTCCTGGTTTTCCAAATTAGGAAAACCGGGCAGGATTTCCTATGATTGGCACGGCAACCGGGCGATATAGCCCTGCCCCTGATGTCACAGCCCGCCCCTGCCGTGTCACTCCCCCGCCCCTGCCCAGATTTCACCTGTTGAAAAGGTGGCAACCCTATGTAGGGCCCACAAAAATCTAATTAGATATTGGAAAAGGTCAGTTATTATTTTAAGGTGTTGAATGACAGAAAAAAATAGTTTTCAGAGTAATCCTTTTATATGGCCTAAGGCCTGTCTGCAGCTCTCTTATGCAGGGAACAACGCAAAGAAACAGAAATGGGTTATTAAAATATAAAGCACTGTCAATATCACATGTATTTTTCTGCATTTTGCAGTGTAAGTTACAAACATTATTTTGCTGTGTGCAAAATCTTAATTCCTAATCACAGTTATGCTTAAGTGGATTTTAAAGAAAATACACCTCCCCTTTGCGAGGGATATAGAAACAAGTTTGGAAGGGTCAACATTTCAGAAAAGGGGCCCCGAATTCAGAAGCATATTAGGAATGTCCAATCTGTGACTGCCGACTTTTATACATCTAAAAGTTCCAGACGCTGCTGGCTGCCTTTGTCTGCTCTGTCTGTTTACCTTCAAGCTTAATTTTCATGTATGTACAGTATATGTACCTAGGGTCTGCCCAGTGTTTGTCCATCAGGTATCTTATTACATTTTGAATAAACAGCAATAGAAACCCATTGTAAAATTTGCCATTTAAACGCTACAAAACAGCACATAATATATAAACATGTCAGGAAACCTGTGCTCAGATAAAGCACTAAAGTGGTTCTGTCATTGGCTTGATGGTGCATTCACGTAATTAATTATTGATATCTTATAAGGCAAAATAATTGATGTAGGAATATAGGACAGAAACTCGTGGGACAGAGAACTGTACCTAAATTCTTAAATGCAGATGTTGGAAATAGTAAAGTACACTATCAAATTTACCTGTCACAGAGTGACCTAGATTTCCCTGGCTGAAATTATATGTGAGCGTTCCATAAGTACTTTCCTTTCTTGGTCTTCTTCTACCGTATATTTTTCAAAGTATTAAAGGCACTGTAAAAGCAGTGTTAAGGCCTGCACGACAATTGAAATAGAGTGGGTCTTAATAAAATTAAGAAGCAAGGAGTGCACATTTATCAAGAAGTGAGATTAAAGTTTACTACAGAAAAAAAAAACATTCTATTCATTCCTATTTTTAGAGGCGTATTTATCAAATATTGAATTCTAATTTTCACCCATTGATAAACTTTTAAAAATCTCATATGAAACAGAGAGTGAAGTAGGCGAATTTTGCTGTGGTAAATTTTCTCACCTTTTTATATGCCCCTTAAAGACATACTGACACCAGAAATTATACTATTTTTTTTATCATACTATTGCCTTTGAAAGCTACATTTGCCATAAAGTATTTGCACAATGCTTTTACATTACCTGTCTGGTGCCCCATGTTCCTGTATGAGGGGACTGCCATATTTGTTTAACAGGAGTCCGTTAGCATTAGAAACTTTAAGGGGCCCATTTACTTAGTTAGAGTGAAGGAATAGATGAAAAAAAGTTTGAATTTCGAATGGTCGAATATGGCTACTTCGACCATCGAATGGGCTACCTCGACCTTCGACTACGACCTTCGACTTTGAATCGCACGCTTCGAACTAAAAATCGTTCGACTATTCGACCATTCGATAGTCGAAGGACTGTCTCTTTAAAAATTTCTTCGACCCCCCTAGTTCGCCACCTAAAACCTACCAAGGCCAATGTTAGCCTATGGGGAAGGTCCCCATAGGCTTCCTAACAATTTTCTGATTGAAAGAATATCCTTCAATCGATGGATTAAAATCCTCCGAATCGTTCTATTCGAAGGATTTTACTTTGATGGTCGAATATCGAGGGTTAATTAACCCTCGATATTCGACCCTAGGTAAATGTGCCCCTAACTGGCAGGCTGAGATGGGACAGTCAGGTTGGCAAAACAGTCAGGTTTAGAAACGTCAACTAACAATTACTTAGATAAACAAACCTCTCAGCAAAAAAATGATCAACATGACCTATAGGTAACTTTTAATCTACATTCATATTTTAAAAAGTAATTTTGTAGTGTCAGTATCACTTTAAGTTCAACACTAACAGCATGTATTGTTTTTTATTTTTACTTTACTTGCTGGAGATCTTTTTTTTAGGTAGAAGAATGTTTAAATCGTGATATCCCAGTAATACTTTTTACTTTAATGTGTGTTCAAGTTCAGGTTGCCTCCCTACATGGGCATTTCAGTCTCAAAAGCCTGGAGCCAAAGGGGATGGGGAATCAGCACTTGCACTCACCTTGTAATAGTACAACTGTAATGTTTGTGGATCAGGAACCAACAACTTTTGAAACTTCTTTTGACTCACTTCCTTTCTCACCGACTGTTTCTATCCTAAACAATTCCGTAGCTCAGAGGTAATGAGAGTTGCAGTGAGATAAAATGTGAGCTTGTCTTAATAAATAGTGAATCCGATTATACCTGTAGGTTCAACACTGGCCATGTCACCTACAGTAAACACCCAGGCACCAAGTGGATAACAGAATTATAGCTGCAACTTTTAATGCAAATGTTATACATGCCCAATGTATGATAGCCTTGCATACTCTTAGGGTAGTATAGGTACTGCTGCCTTTATGGCAACCATTGTAAGAGGAATTTGCATGCAAGAAGTAGTATAACTATAAATAAACATTCGACTGCTATGCTTTAGTGGTATGACTGGTTCTCCTAGAACCCTCCTAAGTAGCTTTGCAGCTCTTTAAGGACAATTTCTAGGCTCTTGGTAACCTGAAATCCTTTTGGAGTAACTATGGCTGCTTCCAATATTTTACCTTTATAGTTAATAAGGAAAAACATTTACTTATACTTGCCAGTCTATCACTAAAGTCTGTCCATTTTCTAGTTGAATGTAATGTTGAAAATACATGAAGTGTCATGTGGGAAGGCAGGGGTAAAATAACAGGATAGTGGAAAGCTACATACATTAGATGATAGTTCTTAAATCAGGCTACATGTTGCCATATGGTATGGTGGCTGTGCCACTTCATAGTGTTATACTACATAGGCTGAAGTGCTATTCTCCTTCTACAAATGGAATACAATGGAGCCACTGCCTAGTTTTGCATTTTTAGATATATTTCTTTGGAAACTGAATTTCTATTTCATAGTTGCAAGTTAGACTATTCACGTTTATTTCTCAGTGCGTGTATGTCTCATTTAATGCGTGCAGTTATCTAATTGCAGCGATTGTATGCTTTCCCTGGCTTTCCCTAATTGCCTCTGTATTGCTGTAATTAATGTCAAGAAATAAAGAATTAAAAGAAGTGTTTTACTTACTTTCAAGATCTGATTTTGCTATTTTTAAACGGCGTTCCCTTCAACCTTTGAATCTAGTTAAGGCTGTTGAAACACACTTATGTCCACTTAATGGACATATTCTACTGACCATGAGCAAAGCTGAAAACATATGATATGGTCTGAATACAGGAGGGAAACAGTAATGCAGACTGATACTTTGGGTCAGATTTATCAAGGGTCGAAGTGAAATCGAAGGAATTTTCAAAGTTAAAAATTTCGAAATTCAAAGTAATTTTTGGATACTTCGACTTCGACCTTCGATTCGAAGTAAAATTGTTCGACTATTCGACCATTCGATAATCGAAGTACTGTCTCTTTAAAAAAACTTCGACTTCAATACTTCGCCAATTTAAACCTGCCGAAGTGCTATGTATGCCTATGGGGACCTTCCAGAGCATATTTCTACGTTTTTTGTATTCAAAGTAAAATCGTTCGAATCTTACTTCAGCCAATGGGATTATAGCATGGAGCATGTGCTTTAGAGCTTGATGCCTCCACTAACTTTACTCTTCCTTGTTTTGCTAGTAAATACAATGAAATCTATAAATTATCTAAAGTATACATATTCTGTGAAGTACTGTTAAATAGGGGCTGGGAATTCTGTGTTACCGATTTCATACACTCTACTTTGGTTTCGTTCAACTAAAAACGAAAACTCTGAAAACTTCAATGTATTGCACGAAACCCAGCGCACGTCAAAAAATCATTGGGACTTCTCCCATTGACTTATATGCAACCTCGACAGGTCTGAGAGGCTGTGATTATTTAAAAACACAAAACAGATAAAAGTTCTAGTAATGGATAGCGCTACTGCTATCCGTTTATGTATTGTAGGCACTAGAATAAAAGTTAAAAAAAATCGTCTTTATATATTAAAACAGTTCTCAGATACTGGAACTAGTGAATGATGGACTTAACACAGCTTTCAATGTATGACATATTAAATGGCATGTTTTAGCAAAAACATTCGTTTGACTCCCTAAATGCTTTTAAAATATATATACAACATAATAATGATTGGCAGGTTCATAGGTGTATAGTAAAGTGACTGACATTCTTCAGACATGATGCATCACATTTTTACATAGTCGATATAAAAATGTGTTGTAGAGAAATCTGAATCAAACATGAAAGCCCGAACTTGTTTGCATTGCATATCTTTATTGTATCCCCTCATTATGGCACTATGCTGTAATCATGCTTCCATTATGCTTGTGTGAATGCTGGTGTCATTGTTGCTTTGACTGCAGGCTGAACGGACAGTTTTGATGAGTGTGTTGTAGTTTGGACATGTTCAGTTTTGGTTTCAGAGAAATCTAAATTTCCCATAGTTCTTTTTTTTTATAAAGATAGTTGTATAAAATATAAATAGCTTTTTACCCTCTGTAATAACTAAATATCCACTTACTGTGGTGCAATTGAAATCACATGGACAAGGAAAGAGGTGCCAATCAAGTGTTCCAAAGCCATAACATAACTGGTTGGTCATGTCTTGTGCTCCACAAATAACAATAAATACATTCAAATGATACACATATTTTTAAAACTTCTTAATCAATGTAGTATAACAGAACGTTTGCCCATCTTACTGCAAAACCAATGAATGTTTGGAACTAAATACAGATGGGGTAAAAGAATTTTACTGTTGCTTTGCTGTACAAGATATCTATAAAAGAGATAAATAATCCTAGTTTTTTGTTATGTACTTTATAAAGTTGATATGGATATCCCCTTGTTTTGAAGAAAACTGTACACGTGACAACTAGAGTTAAGGGCATGTAAAATGCATTTTCACTCACACTTGCACTCTGTTGAATACATTTTTATTTAACGTTTTGAAGGCCAATGACCCAACTGATGCAAGTGGAAACTCTTAAAGGGGAACTAAAGTCTAAAATTGAATAATGCTATAAATGCTGTATTTTGTATACTAAACATAAACATGAACTTACTGCACCTGAAGCCTAATAAAACAAATGATTTATGCTTTCAAAGTTGGCCGCAGGGGGTCATCATCTTGTAACTTTGTTAGACATCTTTGCAAGACCATGCACATGCTCAGTGTAGTCTGGGCTTCAGTTGGGAGGTTAAGCTTAAAGATCGTCGTAAATTATCAAAACAGCACAACAGTCAAATAATATCTGCCATAGAAGCCAATACAGCAAAACTGATCAACATTCGCCGGCTGCTCTACTGGGAAACAAACAAAGCTGCTTGAGTTCTGTGAAATAAGGTGGGAGGGCCGCCCCCTGCTGTTTGAAAGTATGATCAGTTCCCTGCAGAGCAGTTGGGGACCGTCTGAAGTTTCCTATCCTCAGCAATCAGAGCAAGCAAAACGAAGGGGGAATTTCACTGCATACAGTCAGGTTTCTGATAAAAAACGGTACACATTTTTTAACTAAAGTTTATTGGAGATAGATTGCTTTTTCATTAATGAAGGTAAAAAGGGATTTTATTTTTTCACCTTTTCATTCCCTTTAAGAATCTTGCCAGTCCTGCAAACACTTGACTCTCTACTTTCTGTTCATTTGATCACCCCCAGAGACATTAAACTAAAACAGGGTAAAACGGCAACCTTTTTACGGTAATCTCTTCAAGTGAAGCGCTATTGCTCCATGTATTCAATATAACTTTCTCTTTTTCTTCCAACAATCCTTCTGGGGTTGTGCAGAAGAATAGTTTTTTTTTTTGTCAAACCACAGAGTTACAGTATTTGCCATGCTTTGGCGGGGGGGAGGGGTTAGTGGTAAAATAAGGTTGAATTCAGTCAGCAGATCCAATAAACTCAAAAGCTAAATCATGTTACTTTATGCTAATGCAAATATGTTAATGCCTTAAAAGCACATGGGCGCATTTAAAAGCCTTCCTTTGTAAGGCTATGTGTATTCATAGAGAAAAAGAAGAGAAATTGATCAATGCACATTCCCTGGTCCCCTGGCACATAAGTAATCTATGCAGATGCATGTATTTACAAAGACAGGATTTTTTTAAATTACAAAATTATGATCATAAGATTGATAAGCCACCATATCACGTCAAGGTAAAACCCATACGGCGGTCCCTTACTATTTACCTCTGGTCATAATATCAAATGCTAAAGCCTCTCGGCATAAGAGCATTACCTGAAATAAAAGGTCTCCCGACCTGGGCATTGGTTTCAATCATGGGGCTTAGTCCTCCCCTGCCATTAGCTTACAAAGGGGAGAGATAACCTAGACCCCAGCATTGGTTCCATGAGGTTAATACTTCCCCGCCTGCGGCTTTTAAGAGAGAGAAACTGCCCAGACCAACACCCATTTCCAACCACCATTTAAAGGGATATGTGTATTCAGTAGGCTGTTTATGAGCAAGTGGTGTTAGTCCCTATTATCAGACACTGAACCAAAACCATTCCTATGAAAGTCAATAAGAATTTTTCAGTATTATTAGGAAAGTGGGAACACAAAAATATTTCTAATCAATAGTGCCTACCAAGCTGTCCCCAGAACAGCGGTACCTGTAGTGAACAATCAGCTAATGACAGTCTCCCACTGAAAATCGTACGATCGGCAATACACGCAGAGATAGAAAATTTCTAACCTGGCCGATCGACCAAACAACTACTGCAAGAAGAAGAAACTGGCTGCATCAATCAGTTCTTTTATAGTTCTAAGGAATATTAGTTTATGACCCTAGGACAGAATATATCTCATGTAAATCGGAGAGACAGGGTTACTAATAGAGATTTGTTATTCCAATTGAGGAATAGGGTTAACTGAATGTAACCCAATTTAATAACCCATCCATTACACAGAGGGTTGATGTTGAGGTTCAAGAAAGGATTTCAGGTTTTATTATTATTTTATTCTAATCTGTCACTTTATTCTGATTATAATCTGTGGCCAAAATTCACACACTAAATACACTCTCTTCCTCACTGTTGATCATTGGGTTAAATACAGCTTCTAAAACATTTTTGCTAGATAAAGCAAAGATTTCTACAGGTGTAGCTGTTGCTTCCGTTACAGGAAAATGTCCCTTTTATCTTGCCATCCTTCAATTATATATACAACGAATTGTAATTAATATGTCTTTGTTGCTCCTTGGATTATTTTCAGTTGGCGTGTTACCTGCAGCAATTTGAATCAATTTAATCCATGAGATGGAGAACATTTCTGTCTTTTTTCCAGTTTATTAATGGTACTACAGGCCTGTAAAATGTGTCTGTCCAAAACAGGAACTTTCTCATCAGCAACTATGGTATGCCATTTTTAGAATCATTCTTCAAATAAATAGATATATAATAAGAACTGATTTGGCAGATGCAGTTTCTGGAATGGCTGCATTTATTCCTTCTTATTCCAATTCTATAGTTGTGGCTGTCTGGAAATGCTGTGATTTATACTAGAACAACAACTTGTCTCCTTGATTTACACCTATTAAAAACCTTAGCTTAGTAATAATGATAATCTTTTAGTTCAGCAGGAGCATGGATTGTACTCAAAATATTAAAGAAGGAGCAAAGTGAACATCATAAGTTATATAGGATAGCCATTATATATAGATAAGCATATCCCCTCAGTGCTGCTGAGCACTCTCGAGTTTGCCTGCAATATGCCAAACTATTGCTATGGAATCAATTACCTGTGTTCGGTCAGCACAATTACCTTTCCTTGTTGTACCATGTTTACGCCATGACCTAGGGCCATTGCAGGTTCGCTGAAGTTGCGATCATTCTTCCGATTCTTTACATGCTGGTCATGTACCAATTCCGTGTGTCACTTATCACCCCACAAGTGTCCCCTTGCAAATTAGAATCTCCAAGCAAGTTAACGCTGTGCAAATTGTTGCAAGATTGAGTTATTGTGAAAATCTTGGGGCTGTTGCCTGCAATATGTATGCACTGGGTAAAAGGTAATCTGACACCTACCAGTCCAATATCTCATTCCAATGTCAAGATGTTCCTCTCTTAGCTGATATACCAGCTTTAAAGGGGTGGTACACCTTTGTTAACTTTTAGTATGGCTATTTCTAAGCAACTGTTTAACAAGCCTTCAGTTTTCTTTTTTATAGTTTTTGAATTATTTCCCTTCTCCTTCTTACAGCTTTCAAATGGGGGTTCACTGACCCCATCTAAAGATGATTTTAGCAACAATGATGTGTAAGGCTACAACTTTATAGTATTGCTACTTTTTATTTCTAGCCTTTCTATTCAGGCACTTTCCTATTCATATTATATTCAAATCAATAAATGGGGGCAAATTTACTAAAGAGCGAAGTGGCTAACGCTAGCGAAAATTCGCCAGCGTGACATCATTTTGCCACTTCGCCGATTTACTAACGGGTGATGGCATAAATTCGCTAGCGAAGTAGACATACTCTAGCGCTACTTTGCACCCTAATGCCAGGCGAAGGGACGTAACTACGTTAATTCACTAACTTGCGGATTTTACTGAAAGTTGCCTTTTGCGCCAGACTTGACTTCACCAGCTCAGACCAGATGAAGTGCAATAGAGTAGATAGGAGTTTCTTCAAAAATAGTTTAAAAACGCGTTTTTTACTGGGTGATAGGCTGAAAAAGATAGAAAAATGTTTTTGGGGTACCCTCCTTCCCCCTTACATTTGGCACCTAATTAGGCATCCCTAGCGTAACTTCGGACTGCTTATCGTATTATCGCAATCGCAACTTCGCAAGCGTTCAGTAACTATTGCGCAACTTTGGATCTTCATGAATTTGGACTGCCCTGGCGAAGTGCGGCAAAGCCGTCGCTAGCGCATTTTCGGCGCTTAGTGAATTTGCCCCATGTTTGCTAGGGCTATATTTGGACTGACCTTACTTCCATAGACAGTTTGGAAATGTGCAGTGAATTTTGAGGACATTTTTAGTTGGAGTTTTTAGAGACTCTGAGATAAAAATGTATGCAGATACTTCTCAACATATAGTCTATGAATGGCTCATAATGTGACTTCAAGTGACGACTTATCATTCCTTTGAAGATTAAACGCATAATAAAACAGCCTACATGGGGTTTTTTTGAGGAATCTGCTTCTCAGCCGCTGCAGCATTAAGATGTCTCTATCAATGGTGCAATGAAATGTACATACTCTGTTTAAAGAGCAGTGAGATATTTTACATAAATATATCATTATGTTTGAATTAATGGAGTGCTACAGTTATTTATTTTTATCTCCTCTTGGAAAACATCCAGCCTCAGTGACTCAAGTACATCACATTAATTGATAACATGCACATGATAATGTTGGTTTGTCAGTTAGGGAGATATTACATTGCATTATTAATATATTGCAGTTGTATTAGATTTTGTTGTCGTTGGCTGGTCTGTAAAGGTTTGTTTGCAAGATCCACTTTTTTTTCCCACCTTCTGCATTCATAGCCATCTCACATTATCAAGAAAGGGGAATCTTGCAAATTGGCATTAACACAAAAATAAAATTTCAAAATGAAATAAAAAAAAAAAAATCTGTTTGCTCTTTTGCTGGAGCAACACTGTTGACTGATGTGTTTTTGAAAAAACATGTTTTTATGACAGAATAGCTTTAAAGGACCAAGCAACTTTTCAATTGGTATTCATTTTTTCTTTTTTATAGTTTTTGAACTATTTGCCTTCTGCTTCTGACTCCAGCTTTTAGAAGGGGGTCACTGACCCCATCTTTGATAAATCTGCCCCTAAAAGTTAATTTAAAGGTGAACAGACCCTTTAAGGACTGCATTATGGTCTCGAGTTTAACAGTAATGGGTCAGTATGCCTAAAAAAAAATGCAATAAAAAATAATTATTGAACCTTTACTGGGGCAAGAAATTGCCTAAGGGCGAGGCCACATGTGGCATTTTTACGTATCGTTTTTAAAAATGCGTTGTTGATCGCAAATAAGGTAGCAAATACCACAGAGTTCAATAATATGGTGTTTCCTTGAGGTATTGGCGTTTCTGCTAAAAAACGCAAATACTGGTACTGCATGCAAGATGTTGACTCACAAGTGTCCCGTGGTTATTGCTATAGTGCGTATTCCACTATTTTCAATCAGGCTTCATTAAAAATGTAATGTGTGACCACGCCTTAAGAAGCTTAACAACGAAATCACAACTGTGACAAGCTGGCTGCCTGTACGTGCAGTTTTCGGGGGAATAAGCTATGGTAGGCAGGTCAGCAGAGGATCAGGAGCAAAAAGACAGAGACTCCATGGGGCAAATTCACTAAAGCGGCGAAGTGGCGGACCCTAGCAAAATTTGCCAGAAATCTCATTCGCAGCGACATCGGCAATTTACTAACCGGAGTAGAGGACAATTCGCTAGCGAACAAGACTATCGCTAGCGGTCGTACTGTCAGGTGACTTTTCGCTCGCATCACTAAGATGCGAATTTTACTGAACGTTACCTCTTTCACCAGTTTATTTCACCACTTCGAACTAGGCGAACTGATAATACAATGCTACGTCAATCTTATGTCAGTGACATCATATCTTGTATGCCAAAAATTCAGTAAAGTTGTAACAAAATTCTGGTGACTTTTTTCTTTTTTATAGCGGGATTGCCTTCATATATATAATATATATTAAAGATATATGTGTGAACAATTTTTTAAAACTAATTTGAGGGGCATGCCACATTTGTTTAAGGGTGGGCTCATGTCTATGGCATTAAAGGATGTCTTCTGTCTTTATTATGGCTCATTGGACATGTGTTTGAAAAAGTGGCCACTTCAAGCATTTGCACCAACATTACTATTAAAGACGTCCATATGACTTTTAGTTACCCGCCCTATTCAAATGAACCTAAGCACAAGAGTGCTAGCGTAGTTTCACTATGCAGAAATGAACGCTAGCGAAAATTCCATATGAAATGCTCACCCAGCCAATGTAATGCTATCGAAAATTTGTGTTCGGCTGCAGATATGCAACTTTGCATTTTAGTGAATTAGTGTAGTGGTAATCAATTTGCGCCTGGCAAAGTGGCGTGGAGTGTGATGAATTGGTCACTGGCGAAAATTCACCCTTTAGTGAATTTGCCCACATGTCTTCAGACAAACAAAAGTTTATTTTCGCAAAGCCTTGTCCAGGGTCGGAATGAGGGGCCCGGGGCCCCAACATTTTTATAATGGTAGAGGGGGTCTGGCCCGGCGGGGGCCCACCGGGTTTTTTCCCGGTGTGCTGCCGGGCCAGTCCGACACTGGCCTTGTCGCAAAATAAACTCAGGAATACAGTTCATCAGCGTTTCAACATCACACATTCAGCTTTTCCCTTCTCTGGGGTTCTCACCATACAGATCAGCTCATACACTCTGAAACATTCAGGCTTCTCTCTAACTCTCCCCTCCAGGGATATTCATTCACCAGTTTGTGGCCTGGCTCACCTTCTGGTAGCACCACAGCTTCTACCAGCTCAAGGAGGTATCTAGAGACCTCACAAACCCCCTCCAATAGAAGGAGGGATTCAGGGACACCGAGGTGTAATCCCTTTTATTTGCTGTTCACCGAATCAGACATCTACTTGTAACTAGGCAGCTGCAAAACACTCCATGGAGCATGGAATGGGAGGCCCACCCTGCTCTCTTCCATCCACTCCAGGGACCCATTTATTCGGCTTTTCCTGAGTCGGTACACAAACAAACACAGCCATGCTTGCTTCAGCACTATACAATTTCCATGGAGGTGACCGTTTACCAGTTTAATACTGGTGAAAAACATAAACATGATCTTTTCCAACACATCTCTTACACAGAATGTATCCAGGACTTCATAGTTGTCCACATGAGCTCACCATCTTGGATCATGTCAGTCTGTCTTCTGAGAGTCAGCAACACTTACATGCTCACTGTGCTCTGAACAGCTTTTGGAAAAAAATGCTAAGCTTAGTTGTCATTGGTAATCAACAAGAAGAAAATCATCTGTCAAAAGAAGCTGGTGCCACCAAGCTATTTATTAAATTCCGATGCAGTGTCCTCTGGTTTCCAAGCATCCTTATCATGTAAATCTGAATGAATTACTAATCAGCTTTGTTAATGCTATTCTTGCAATAAAATTCTGGCTTAAAATAGGTTAACATAAGAATGATAAGGAGATATTGTCACCAGCAGTTCTCTGGCTCTGGCTATATTTTTCTTTTAGACTATTCCCATGAGAACCATTTTCCAGTCTTTCTCACAGTTTCCAAATCTATTGTCTATTATCCCAGAGGAATCATCCGATACACTAATCTACATAACAATGTACAGTATGTTCTTACCCAGATGTTTGCCAAACTGAAAGCTAGGGTAATTAGCAGCTAGCCACCATTACACTTACAGTATTTAGCAGTGACAAGGCGATTTCACCCGGGTCATTCAGATATGCTGACTTCTTTTTGTTTTCAGTACAGGTCAGTAGACCATTGATTTATGGCCAGTTTAATGTGAGCTCTGGGGAGTGATTCCCTTAGGGTTATGCCGTTCTCTTTTCACATGACCAGACTGTTGGTGTTAGCTACTGCTATTCTGCTCATCATTATTTTCTTTTTTTTTAACATTCAGGGTATTTTATGAATAACTGTCTTGCTTGTGAATGTGCCTGCGCCTGCATCTTACACAATGTGATGTTGCACATAATGCTGAGTATTATCTGAGGTTACATATAATTCACTGAGGAATCATTCAGAACACACTGCTTTGATGCTACAAAATATATTAAATATCTTCAGAGACTTGCAACTCACAAAAGACCAAGGTCTTCCCAAGATTCAGCAATTTAGTGTCACATTAAAAGCTTTCTCTTGCACATGTGATTCTCCTAATCCCTTGGACACCAGAGATCTCCTTCCTAGTAAAGGGGGCTCTAAGATCTGAACTGCGCTTTCATGGAGGTGGCTCTTCTGTGTACTAAATTAGATAATAGTAATGGCTGTATCTTTTGTAAATGAGTAAATTATACAAGATTACAGAAAACCTTTTACAGACTGCTAGAGCCCATTTGTGCTGAGTAAACTGCTTTCTTCCAGCAAGACTAACAATGTTTTCACGGATAACTGTATCTTTTCTAGACATAAGTTATAACATCTTCACTGCTTTATGGTAGAGAAGAAAAGGTACATCAACATGAAGGGTAGGATATGTGGATCTTAATTAGGGATGCACCGAATCCAGGATTCTGTTTGGGATTCGGCCGAATCCTTCTGCCCGGCCGAACCGAATCTGAATTCTAATTTGCATATGCAAATTAAGGAAGGGGAGGGAAATCGCGTGACTTTTTGTCACAAAACAAGGAAGTAAATGTTTTCCCCTTCCAACCCCTAATTTGCATATGCAAATTAGGATTTGGTTCGGCCGAATCTTTCGCAAAGGATTCTGGGGTTCGGCCGAATCCAAAATTGTGGATTCGGTGTATCCCTAATCTTAATACATAGGATCAGGAGGCATTGTGACCTTATTTGTATACACATTTAAATGGCAGTACAGAAAAAAAGATGTGATAAGAAATAAATAGAGTCAAGGAATAGATAGAAAACTGACAGTGGAACCATGCACACGCCCAAGACCATCAGTTTTAGGAAGGCAAGTCATACATCACTTTTAGGGGGTAAAGTAATAAAAGGTTTTAATGTTTGCCCAAGAGCAGTAACCCATAGCAACCAATCAGCACCTGTTTAAAAGCAAACATGGTTGCTATTGGTTACTGCTCCTGGGCAAACTGCCTTTTATTGCATATAAGGGTTAGAATAGCACGCTTGCTCAGACCATCATAATTTCAGCTGATGCAGTTAAAGGAACAGTCACACCAAAAAATGAAAGTGTTTTAAAGTCATGAAAAAATGTCATGTTGCTCTGCACTGGTAAAACTGATGTGTTTGCTTCAGCAACACTACTATAGTTTATATAAACAAGTGACTGTTTAGCCATGGGGGCAGCCATTTAAAGCAGAAATAAGAGAAAAGGCACAGGATACACAGCAGACACCAGATAAGCTCTGTAGTATACAATGGAATTCTTCAGAACTTGTCTTATCTGCTGTGTATCCTGTGCTTGAATGGCTGCCCAGCAGCTTATTTATAGAAACGATAGTTGTGTTTCTGAAGTAAACCCACCAGTTTTACCAGTACAGGGCAACGTTACATGATATTGCCATTCCTTTGAAAAAACTTTTTTGGTGTTACTGTTCCTTTAAGAAGAGTTTATTTAAAGTAATAAAATCCCAAAATTACACTCCTTACATGTGTCATGCCTTAGACGGGTGCTTAATCAAAAGCTAGGTTGGTACAATACATCACAAAATGTTTAAAGTTAAATCAACCAGTCACAAAGCTCTAAATGATCGTCCCCCCAGAAAATGTATAAGGCATGTCATCTTGGGATATTTTTTTTCTTTTTAACTGCATCAGTTGAAATCGTGATGGTCCAGTCTGTGCCTGCCTGCTGTTCTATGAAAGATGTATGAATCACAAAATCAGTGAGCTTGTTTTTAAAACTAATCGTCTGATCACAATTAATACCAAGGGTTTAATCTGTGTGGCAAATTGCAATTGTGGGGAATACGGACAGAACTTTACAGTGGAGAATTATGAAACATGTCAATGGGGTAC
Source organism: Xenopus laevis (assembly GCF_017654675.1). Classification (NCBI taxonomy): domain Eukaryota; kingdom Metazoa; phylum Chordata; class Amphibia; order Anura; family Pipidae; genus Xenopus; species Xenopus laevis. The sequence continues at coordinate 124,674,235 of NC_054373.1, forward strand.
ATAACACACCACCATTAATAAAGGTGATGCCAATCATTTTACTATACAGTAAAAGGCATTGCCTGGTAATACACTTTTCCAAAAGTTCCTTTAAACTGCCGAAATTGTGGGGTTATTGTGCCAATTACCAGGGAAGTTTACAGACTTTATTATATAATTGATCTTTTATATATGTATATATTATATTGTTGGATATATATAGATGGAGTAGACTCTGTTTAAACATCACACTCAAAAACAGAATCCCATTATCCAGAAAGCTCCAAATTACGGAAAGGCCTTCTTCCAAGGACTCCATTTTATCCACATAATCCAAATGTTTAAAAATGATATCATTTTTCTTTGTAATAATAAGTACCTTGTACTAGATCCAAACTAAGATATAATTAATCCTTATTGGTAAAATTGGGTTTATTTAATTTTTACAAGATTGTCTAGTAGACTTAAGCTCCCCATAGACGCGACGATTCTTCATGCCGAACAACTGATTTTAGCGAAGTCCGACCAATCCTTCAAAATTATCGTGCGGTTAGTGGGATTCGAACGATCGTACATCTTACGATTTTTCGGCCAACATCTGTCAGGAAATTGATCGGCCAGGTCAAAAAATCTTTGTCGGTCCCAGTGCAATCTATCTATGTTTGCAGGGCCAAGCAGGCAGCTCCCCTTTGTTTTCCTGGCAAATTGGTCTTTTTAGTTGATGGTAAATTCGTACGATCGTACGATCATTCTGAGAAGATCGTGGTCTCACGATCAGGATTTGATCTTTTAAAAATCTCAACATCTATGGCCATCGTTAAGGTATGGAGATCCAAATTACTGAAAGACAACTTATCCAGAAAAGCCCAGGTCTCAAGCATTCTGGATAACCGGTCCGAAACCTGTATAATGTTTGTGCCATCTGTATGCCTATATTTCTGAAAATCCTCTGAAATTTTTTTTGGAAACATTGAGAAGCAAAACAAAAGCGGTGTCACAATTATATAAAAAATGTTTTATTTATCTTTATTTATCTATGTGCTGTGCTGGTCATTAGGTTATTATCCAGTGCAATATTTGGTTATTTACAAGCAATTTATTTAGATTTCATTTAAATGTTTTAATTGAATTAATTTTAATATGAAGGTACTGATGGCAAGAAGCACATCAAATTGCAAAAGCTCAAAACTCAGATTAGCCCGTACCATTAGCAAACAGGTCAAACTATTCAATGTCATATAACCACATAATTGGCCATTACGAAGCATCAACTAAATATTGGCCTAGTTTATTTCTGACTGTAAGAGTGGATATTTTTTAATGACTTAAAATGCAAAAAAGCAATAGAGAGGAGACATGTGCAATGAATATGATAAGAGAGAGAGTTCAGCTGTGCTTGTGCGGGAATTATATTTAGAGGGCTTTTATAATGAATGAACAATGTTTGGATGCCTCTGGCACTGGATTTAGCCTCCTCCTCAAAGGGAGGAAAGACATGGTGTTTAAACTTTTCAAAGTTTTCCCTGAACTGGACCTTTCTTGCCTTAAAGTGATATTGACACTGAAAACTGAGACAGGTAATGGAAAAGCTTCAGGCCAATACTTTATAGCAAAATTATAAGCAGCATGCAAAGCCAATATTATGATAGATGCCATGTCTGGTATCCGTATCTCTTTAAAGGCAGCCCCCTCATAGAAGAACTTGGAGGATCAGATAGGTAATGTCAAACCATTGGGCAATTATGTGTAAGGCAAATTAAAAAATATCATCCAAAGGCAATGTAAACATGTTTTAATTTCTAGTGTCAGTCAGCTGTGCCAATTCCCAGCAAAGTTTACAGATTTCATTATATAATGGAGCCTTCAAGCTTATTGTATTGTATGCTACATATAATACACAAAAGCCATGAATATCCTGTAAATTATATCCTTATAAACAGTGAGTTCTGATGTCATCAGTTATAAACGGTGAGTTCTGATGTCATTTCTGTCACATGACTCACTGAAATTTGTGTATTATAATAAATAAAGTACCCCCAGTTGCAAAATATGAGGATATTAGAAGTTACCTCGGAGTTCCATGACCTTCGGCCTCGTGTTTTTATATGGTCATGAAACTCGTCAGTAATTTATAATATCCTTATATTTTACAAGAGGGGGTACTTTATTCACTATATACAGATGGAGTAGGCTTTGTTTCAACATCATACTGTAAGTCACAGCATTTATTTCAGTGGAAAAACAAGTAATGCCAATGTATTCAAACTATCAGCCATGCCAGAAAAAGCCTAGCATTCTTGAACTCTTGATAATATGTTGGAATACGCTGGAGCTTGTTGTCTGGCAAAATTTGATTAAATTATGATTGAGTAACAGAGATTTTGTAGTTGACCTGTAATCTGCCTGACCCTATAATCACAGAAGTAATAACTTTTTAATCACTATGCCAGTGTTTGACTGTTTGCATATTCTTTAGGAACACAAAGGGAGACGTTTATTATTAACTGTCGTGACAATGTATTTGCATGTTTTAAAGGCAAATTAGTGAAATTTGCGTTCTTATGTTAAATTCAGCATTTTTTGCTATTTATAAACCAACCAATGCAAAACAATCAAGTTTAATTACACCTGCCAAGATCTACTGAGATGCCATAGAAGTCATTCAGTAGAGGATTTTCTGAATGTTGGCATGTTCATAATCAAAAATGTTTTTTTGAAAACGCAAAAATAATATTCCTCAAATTGCTTGAGAATATATACGGAAAATTGATAATTGAGGGAAATTACCGAAATTAATTCTGCAATTAACTGCAATCACGATCAACCCATTTCATTTGTGATTTTTAAGTGCCAAAATGTAAAATTTTTATATTTTAATGGCATCACAATGGAGACTAGTCATGATTGTATACGTTTTTAATTCCTGTGACTGCATGATTTTTGATAAATGTGGAAAGTCTTTTAAGAGATAAAAAAGTAACAATAAGAATGTTGCTGTAGGATTCATCTGACCCCCCCAAAAAAGGGAGGAATATAAATGTTTACCATAAAAAAGTTAAAATTGCAGCAGACAATTGTTACATTACAGTGAAAGTTATTTTCCAGGTGAACTTTACCTTTAACCTCTGCCTGGATTATATACTGTAGGTCTATTTGCGTTAGGAGTATATATTTAAGGTAGAGAATGTGTTCAAATAAAGGGGGTATATAAGGAGGCTCACTTTATTTAATCTATTTATGGAAAATATAACATAGGTACAGTGTTAGAAAATAACCAGTTCTATGTATCATTTCTATGTATTGTAAGACCCCTGTATGTTTTAATTAAAGTAGTTGTTGACCTTTAAATTAAGTATGATGTAGAGCGTGATATTCTGAGACAATTTAAATGTTTTAATTTTTTTATTGTTTGTGGTTTTATTTAGCTTTTTATTCAGCAGCTCTCCAGTCTGCAATTTTGCCAATCTGGTTGCTAGGGTCCATATTAACCTAGCATCCATGCATAGTAGTATGACTAAAAGTCCTCAGTTCTGTGTGGACTGAATGGTGGTGGTGCATCTGGAAACCCTGCTGCACAAGGTTTCTAAAGTCCATATATACCAAAAGAAAATCAGATGGCACTCACAACAGCAAATGTGCCGAAACCCTTAAAAGTTGAGTAATAAAAAGTAACAATACATTTGTAGCCTTACAGAGCATTTGTTTTTTAGATGGGGGTCAGTGACCGCCATTTGGAAGCTGGAAAGAGTCAAAAGAAAGCAAAAAATTCCAAAACCATAAATAATAAATGATGACCAATTGTAAAGTTGCTTAGAATTAGCCATTCTATATCATACTAAAAGTTAGCTTAAAGGTGAACCACCCATGTAATGTACACGATAGGTAACCTGCTGGTACCATACCATATATATGATAATGATGTAGGATATAGGATATGCTGCACGAGTGTTCCTATAACAGTGTTCAACAAGCAGGCACTGTATCAGGCAGGATATTTTGCTTTCAATCTGAAATCCTTAGGTGCTGCAGGAAATTGCTTCCTCCTTGTGACTAACTTTGATGTTTCAAGACCACCTAATTAGGCTTGGCACCCATCCGGTTTTGACCCGGATAGCACGATTTTCAGAAGGGCTGCCTGGGTCAAGACTGTCTGCCCAGTTTTCCAGATAAGGAAACCTGAGCAGGATCCCCCTTGATTGACATGGCAACCAGTCAATCGCTGATTGCCACTTATAGACCCACCCCATGACATCACTGATCCTGCCACTGACCCCCTCCCCGGATCGTGAGCCACAGAAAGGTGGCAACCCCACACCTAAGCAGCCTGCAAATGCTGTAAAGTGCAAACGAGCATGTTGCAATAGTAATAGAAGCCGTAAATTCTATACTTCCATGTTGTTTGCTACAGAAAACAAGCACAACTGAACATATGCAATATAAGATGGAGCAAAGATACAAACTGAATACACATCAAAGTGTTAACAAGTTCTGCTGGGCATAAGAATATTGCAGCAGACACATATTATTTTATGTTTGTGTTTGATGACTGTGTGTTTCGACTCTAAATCTAAAAGACATTGATTGCAGAAAGAAATGGGAATAATGTTTAGAAGAACGGTAAACGTCAATGCTGGGTGAGGGGGGGTTCATTGAGTTAACCAGAGTTCCAGGTATTTCAAATGCCCTAAGGAAAAATACTCGATAAAATGCACATGAAATGTTTGCCCTATTGATTTATTCATGTAGGCAAGAGAGTGTAGCCATGAGTAGAAATGGCAGGAAAATGAAAAGGCTGGGCTGTGCGCGAAAGGTTGTAAATGAATAATGTATATTATATCCTGCATATAAAAAGGTTTTATGGATGCTTTGGTCTACTGTGGCTCATTCTTGTAGTTCCCATTACTAACACTCAGGCTGATGATGCTTTATAGAAATACATTAGTGGTTAGTAGCCAAAAGGTCACAGCCAATATAGTATTTGTCTTCAGGAAGTGTGTGGATGTGGTTTCATTGTATTGTTATTTGTACCGAAGAGTCTTTTCTGTTATTTTGGAATGGTAATGAATGGTGCTCCAATCATATTACAAATACCAACCAATCAGCAAGTAGCAATAAGTGGTCTACTGTTTAAAGATGCTATTGGTTGCTATAGGATACTAGACCTGAAAAAGTGTTTGCATCTATTATTACATGCACCTAAATAAAAGTGCTGAAAACATACTTGGAGCTAATTTAAAAAATACAGAGTTAGCAGTGATCTATGTGAAAACAGTAACAAACCGTAACAAACCAATTATCTGCATTTCTTCCATTGAAAGTGTTTCTCTGCAGCTTGTATGTACTATACATGAATTTAGTTCTATAATATAATCAGTAAATGATATGACCAGAAGACCGCTTCCAGCTTTCCATTTTAGTGGGTCCCTTTATCCTTTCTATGCTCTCTACAAGCTGATTGATTCCTAATTTTGTTTTTATCCTACTCTGGATATGTTAGGTTTTCATTTTGGAAATGTGCAGGTTTAAATCCCAATAAGGATTATTTGCATGCTAGGCAATGCCTGTGTGTTTGACTACTGAAACTGTTAATGAAAAACAGTGACAAATCAAAGGGAGCATCTATTCTTGTAACACTGCGGTGCACAGTTATAAACCAGCAATGTGCTTCCATTTACTATAATGGGAATAAATGCAGTGTTTTTGCTACATACTTTGCGTGGTCATTTTTGCTGTACTTAACTGTCAAAATGCTCTCTGCCTCTTGACTGGTAATATTTAACCTCTGGCTAGATCTGTCCATCTGTCTATCTGTCTTCATACACAGAATATGTCTTGGCATGTTACTTTACTCTATGTAAAGATTATAACAGAGGAAAGGAAATTGCCCAGTTAAAACATCAGTTTATCTTTAGTTTAGTTAAATTGACCTTCTCTACATTTTGCTCCTTCCTCCTTTTTTATTTTATGGCATCATTTGTATCCTAGTCATTTTGTTTGTTTCATAATAGAATGCAAGGCCTTTAGGAAGTGTGCCATGCATAAAATGATAGCGTACAACCTCATCGTTTCCTTCCTAATTATACAAAGATTCTACACTCTATATTTACCTTGTTCAAAGGTTCTAACTCAACTGATCTCAAACAACGTATTTTATAGGATCCCTGTAATCTCTGGTTCAGTTAGCTTTCTTCTGTTGCTTGGATAATTCATTACGTACATATACTGTATATATTGTCTGGCCCTGGAAGCTATAGTGTTCTGGAATGAACAGGCAATCCATTCCAGTGGCCAAGTTCACATATTGGAGCTCACTTTCCACAGGAAGGCTGGAAGGAGAAACAAACCCTTAATAGAAAAAAACCCTACCCTACATAGGTCCTCCTCCCCCCAGCCTAGCTGTTACCCCGGGCAAATGCCCCTAACTCTTTACTTACCCCTCAATGCAGCAGAGTTCATGAGCTCCATTTTCAGCCACAGTAATCTTCAGAATGAGACTGACGCTTTGGCAATTTTCGGGAATTTCGGTGCATGCACAGTTATCGCGCAATAGAAAATTGCTCCAACTGCTCCATGCGCCGCTACACTGGTCTCATTCCGAAGATTACAGAAGAGAAGAAGATGGCTGCCGTCAACTCTGCTGGATAGAATCTGCATGAGGGGTTAGTAAAGAGTTACGGGCATTTGCCCGGGTAGCAGCTAGGTTGGGGGGGGAGTATATGTAGGGTAGGGAGTAGGGTTTTTTTTATTAAGGATTTGTTTCTTCTTTAATCATAGCTAAGCATTAAGAAGGTCTCTCAGAGCAGGGCACAGAAGAGGAAGATTACCTGTCTGTGTTAAGAACTCCCAGAGGGGCTGGGGGTGCTGCCTGCCACTGAGCAGAGGGAGACGTGACCAGGTGATTGAGATTGAATCTAAAGTGATTGAAGTGCTGCCAGAAGGTGAGCCAGGCCTGAAGCTGGTGAGCTGATATCCCTGGAGGGGAGAGTCAGCAGGGCTTAGTGAGAAGCCAGAATATTCCAGAGAGTGGAAACCAACCTGTATGGTGAGAACCCCAGGAGGGGAAAAGTCTTTCTTTCTTGTTGTGTACACACACACATGACCTAGACGTAGCAGTAGGTAGCTGAAATACACGTGGCTTATCCCATCTTTGGGAGTGGGTTTGGTATTTTCCAGGGAGACACAAACATTTCCGAGTACCCAGGAAACAGCAGTGACCAACTATGCTATGCTATGCTACAGTCATTGAAAAATTTAGCATTTGAGTAGTTTCCAAATCTGTCCTCAGGCCCACACAACCTAGATATCCTCAGGATATCCTTGTAGCAGCACAGATGAATTGATAAGTGGGTGACTCATTCAACAGTAACTGATCCTTCTCTGCTGCTCATCGATCTGCTTGTGTACTTGTGAGGATGTACTGAAAATACATACTGCGGTTACTTCGGAAAACCATTGGTCTAATGTAGGTCAGCCAAAAAAAGTACAGTAAATAAAGCAAGGTTCATGCATTGTTATCAAATATAAAATGTAACTCACTTCCTTGATCCTCCATCATGCATATTTTTATATAATACACAAAAGCCATTAATATCTTGTAAATTATACAAGATATGAGTCATCAGTTATAAACGGTGAGTTCTGATGTCATCAGTTATAAACGGTGAGTTCTGATGTCATTTCAGTCATATGACTCATTGAAATTTGGGTATTATAATGAATAAAGTACCCCCAGGTGTAAAATATGAGGATATTAGAAGTTACCTTGGAGTTCCATGACTTGTATAAAAACACTCCTTCGGCCTCGTGTTTTTATATGGTCATGAAACTCCTCGTTAACTTATAATATCCTTATATTTTACAAGAGGGGGTACTTTATTTACTATATAAAGTACTTTATGCATATACAGTACATTGTCTTACAGTATCTGTTGATATGCTAGAAACCTAGATAAGCAAACATAAGGTAGCTGAGGTACTTCAGGGACAGACAAAGTCTATGGCTAAAAATAATGTGTTTTTAGATACCGGACTGTCCAATTAAATAGCTTCAGAAGCTCTGTAACAGTGTAGATCAAGACCTTCAACCTTACCATCTTTGATCTTGTTAGGCCATCTGCTCTGTGTCATTGACACTGCACATGCTCAGTATGCTCTGGGCAGCTGTCGAGAAGCTGTTGAAAACATTAACCAGAAAATGAGGTTCCTGTGATGCTAAAGGGCTTATTATTACATTTTGAAGCATAAATCACTGGTCTCTGAACTGCCACAAAGCAAATGACTTTTATAGTGTGTATAGTTGAGCTAGAGTTCAAGCGATCAGCCTTTGATGTGGGATCTTGTGGTTTGATTCATTGTGACCAGGGCAGATGGGAGGTGGGAGTTGTGTTTTCTGAAAAGTTTTAGTTTTTCGAGGGTAGTTTTTGTAGTCAGAAATTCAATATTCGGGTTATAGAAAAAACTCGAAATTTTCAGGTTTTTATAAAAAAAATAACTAAATTTTTTAGAGATTTATTAAACCCGAAGCTGGACAGCTAAAACAAGTCAAGATCGTGTAGGAGTCAATGGCAGAGGTCCCTTCAACCATTTGAAGATGTAGACTTCATGATGTTTGGGGTTTTTTCGGTGGGTTTTGCTCAATAACCTCAAAAAGCTTGCAAACCTGACTTTTGATAAAGAACCCCCTTAATCTTCTGTGAGTCCCAGCATACTTAGTGTTCCTTTTTACTGTGTATTGTGAATTGCACCCTAAGCTTCTGTAACTGACTGCAGCCCTGTGCTGTGGATACACAGTGAAGAAGATGGGAATGACCAGGGCATCTCTGCTCTGCTCTGCTAAAGGTTGGGCTAGTAAAGGAGGCCAAAACATTTATAGCCTAATTATTTGTTAAGCATGAAAAGCAACATAGTGGCTTAGTGGGTAGCACTTTTGCCTTGCAGTGCTGGCATCCTGATTTCAATCCTAGCTGGGACACTATTCATGGAAACATGATGGGGTACTCCCTAGTTTGCCCATGGGCAGTAACCCTTAGCAACAAATCAGTACTTGGCTTTTTCAGGCAGCTGCAGGTAGATCAATGAATGCAACAATCTGATTGGTTGCTATGGGTAACTGCCAATGGGCAAATTTACCCAGTGTTGATAAATGACCCCCCCGTGTCTGTGTAGGCAAAAGCTGCACTGATTTGCAACAAGGCGCAGAATGGACATGTACCCCTAAAGCAGTGGTTGTATCTATATTATAAATGTGCCTTGGTGTGTTTTATATGAATGTCTACTGTTGGCTTTGAGTAATATTTCTCATTTTCACAATGGATGAGCTCATATCTGATGGGTAGCATCGCTCATCTAGTTTTATTTTGTATCATTTATAAATGTCAGACTTTTTCAAACAATGAAACCATCCTGATGGAAAGTGTTAGACAATTTTAAATATTTTTTATTTTGGTTATATATAAACCCTTCAAGATTACAATATTCGGTGACACCACAAATGATCTCCTACACATGTAGGGGCAGATTTACTAAGGGTCGAATTTCGAAGTTAAAAAAAACTTCGAAATTTGACCCTCGAATTGAAATCACTCGACTTCGCATATCGAAGTCGAAGGATTTTTAGCTTATTCGATCGATCGAACTATCGGATAGAAATCGGTAGATCGAACGATTAAATAGTTCGATTCAAGCGTTTTTTAGTGATCGATCGAAGGATTTCTATTCGATGTGCAAAGACTTAGAAAAGTGCTGTGGAAGGTCCCCATAGGCTAACATTGCACTTCGGTGGCTTTAATTTGGCGAAGTATGAAGTCAAAGTTTTTTTTAAAGAGACAGTACTTTGATTATCGAATGGTCGAATATTCTAACGATTTTTAATTAGAATCGAAGGGATACTTCAAATCCATCCTTGCATATGCAAGGGTTCTAATTTAAGGAAAATCTTGAATGGAAAAGACTCAAATCTCGTGTTTTTGGTGAGAAAAAAATCGAATTGCTCAAATTGATGGAGTTTTCGGGCAAAACCCTCGAACATCATGAAGGCTATTAACATCTTTAAATGTTTCAAGGGACCTCTGCCATTGACTTCTACATGACCTTGACAGGTTTTAGATGGTGTATTTTTGGATTTGAGCTATTTCCAGGGTAGGGGTATAATAAATTTCGAAAAATGTAAGTTTTTTTTTAAAAATTTGACTTTTTTAACCTGAAAATGTGATTTTTTTTTTTTTACCCAAAAAATAAACTCAAAAATGCGAATTTTCGAGGAAAACTCAACTTGATTCTTAATAAATAACCCCCTTGAATTTGCCTGAATCCAAATCCTTCTGAAAAGGCCGAATCCCAATCAGAATCTTGGATTCAATAAATCCCAAATGGAGATAAGATTGGATAGTCAAGATTTTCTCTTTAGGAAAAATAGCCATATGCTTTGTTTAATTTTAATCATTGTCAGCATATGTAAAAATGCAATTCATGGATTTCTTTATTTTCCTTATCCCCTAGTTGTTAAACTTGTCTGCTATTAAGCTGAGTTTTAAAATGCCCCTTAGCTGCAAGTATTAAGGTTATAATTTATCTTATCGCAGTCATTTTAGCCAAATAATTCCTGCTAATACAAGTTTCTGCAGCTGGTATGAATTGAAAACACAACAAATAGTGACAATGGCATTTGTTATGCTGATTCCTTTACCTATTTAGAGTATGTGACAAGACAAATTACTGATTAGTAGTAGGGCTTCTTCTATTCCATATACTGGCAGGGCCTAGTGCTTGATATTATGTAAAGAGAGCTTGATAAAAGGCCATTTTATGGCTGTTTGCCATAAAATGTACCAATAAAGGCATTTTAAATTGATTGGTGCTGTACGAAAACTTTTTCTTTGGATCAATGGTGGAGGATGGACCACTGATGGTACGTGCACCGTATATCTCTTTTATATTAAGGAATCCAGCTGACTCAAGCATACAAGTATTATGTAAAGAGAATCTAATAAGTTTTTTTTTTCAATACATTATGTTTACTTTTTTGAGTGAATATAAGTGAATGAATAAAAGATTGACTCACTGCCTTGCATAATGTGGATATTTGCCAACAAATTTCCAATCCAAATGCAATATAGAATAGAGTCATTTTGGAAGGATCCTTAGTGCTTTAAAAACCTTCATGCAACTGTAAAATATGCATAGTTTTATATATAATGTTGAACTTGAATGACTTTCTAACTCTCCATACAAGATAAATATACTGTTTATTCTAACAGTTGCATTCACAGCAATAGTGGGGAAATGGCACACAGAGGGATTCCCAGTGTCTTGCTGCCCATGCAAGGCTCTTACCAATAAATTCAATTCCCAATGTTTTTTTAATCACCCACGTGATCTCAAAATGCTGGGAATCTCTCCATTTGCTTAATGCTGGCCATACATGTACCAATAAGTGGTTCATACATTTTTAGTACATATATGCATGTATCCCAACCAATATCTGTGCTATGGATACCCAACTGTATGGATCAATGAAAAGATGGCCCTTAAAGAGATACTAACACCAGAAAATAACCTTTTTTTAATATCTATCATAACATTATTTTTGAATGCTATTTTATAATTTTGCCATAAAATTATTTGCCTCTATGTTCCTCTATGAATGGGCTGCCATATTTGTGCAGCAGTAGTCTGTTAGCATTAGAAACTATAACTGACACGTTAAGAAGGGACAGTCAGGTTAGCAAAACAGTCAGGTTTACTAACTTCAAGCAACAATTACAAAAAGCAGAACTATCGGTGAAAAAAGATTAACATGACCTATAGGTAACTTTTTATGTAGATTAATATTTTGAAAAGAACATTTTTAGTGTCAGTATCACTTTAAGGTGGCCATAGACATGGCGATAACAATCTTTACTGCAACCATTGGTCACAGGAAAGATCATTGTTTTCAGTACAGACATGTTAGAGCTGAATAGTTAGGTATCAATAGTTAGGTAACAAAATAGGTAACAAAGTGGTATAAAGGTATTTGAAAAGGGTTGCCCTGTAACAGCTGAATAGTTATATATACTGGTAGAAACAATAGAATTCTACCTGTATCTGATGATTCAGCATTAACAGTGGTCAATGTTTGGACACAATAAAAAATGTCCAACCTGTCTGATGTACGAGCCGACCAAGATCCAAGTCTTCTGCTGATATCGGTTGGCTCTTCTCCTGCCATACACACACCGAATATTGTACAAAACTTTCTTTCGTACAATGTTATCTGTGCGTCTATGGCCACCTTCAGGCTGATCGCTCATATGCTGTATTGGATATATATATCTATTTCCACCTTTATGATTGCACGCAACTCCTCTTTCATTTTGTTTAGTGGTTCAGGCCACCTAGCTGATATAGTTCGATAGCCTTCCATTCTTAATTTTCAACTGTTCAGTGAAATTACTGTATGAAGATGAGAAACCAGTGGATTATTGATCCCCATGCAACATATAAAGGTTTGTATCATAGTGAAAGTATATTAACAGCCAGTGTGTAACTTGAAAATACAGGCCTGCTGCCTTGCACCACCAATAATGTAAGTTCAGGGTGGATTTGAGAACAAAGGATGACAGGATGCAAGCAGGATAGGGGGTAGGTTTGGGTCATGGGTCCTTGCTAGTGCTCCTCTGTCTTGTGGGTTGCACATCAAGTCCATATTGCTGCATTAGTGAGTGTGATTGTGTGTGCCAGCTTTAATATGGACTGAAGCTATGGGAATGCAGGAAAAAAAGTTATGTGCCCAGGACTCCCCTAGTATTTCGCCTACCCCTAATGCTTTCCCCTTGTTACGTCTCTGTTACCCACTATACTCCAAACCCCATTAATAACATATTAAAGTATATTGCATAAATTCTTGTAAGATTTATCTTTTAACATTTTGTGGGTTACATGCTTTTACTAAATACCACAACATTAATAACTATTAGTTTTGTAAATAAACGGATTGATACAGTATGTTATGAATTCAGAATACTGATTATGCTTAGCACAGTCTGAATTTTGTTTAGAGGGGTATGGAATAAAAGCCATGCTGGTGTTACTTTACAGAAGACAGGGAGGAGATTCCAACAGAAAAGCTGTTATGAACACTTATCAGCCTTATATCTTGTGACTTGCACAAGAAAGAGAATTAACATAAACTGAAACAGGAAAACGTTGTCCTGTGACCCAAGAGTTGCTGCTTGGCTGTTCATAGGAATGGCTTGTAAAAACCATGTGCTCTTAGATAAACCACTTTATCTTGTGGGGTATGGACATAACTGTGTATTAAATATCCTGTTCATACCATGCCTGAGTAAAGAAAAAAATATGTTTTACTATAATAGAGATACAATCATATGAACACCTCTGTTCGTGTTTCTATTTATATTAACTGATTGCGAATCCATGCAAGGATCAAGCATCATGATCCAGTCCTGGTATTTGTAAGAAGCTATTCTACTTTATGCAAAAATCACTTCTTAAGCCATGGAATAGCAGTGACTGATCCCATTAGTTAAATCTAGTATCAAATATCCACCTCACCAAAGAGTGTATCCTGTGATTGATAGAAAATCAGGAACTGTACTGTACACTGTACATCCTCGTATTTGAAAGAATCTCTACAAAGTTATTTGTTACCGTAAATATATTTCAAGTACTGGAGTATCTGCCTGCGACCACCGCACCACTCATGTTTCTTTTCCTGGTTTCTCCATTAGGATTTTCTCCGTCCGTATTTGCTTCTTCAAGTATCGTATCACCTGTTCAATATTTAACGGTTTCTTAATACTGTTCCTTTGCCCATCTCCTGTCTTTTTTTTTTCTATCCTCACTTCTGCTAATCTGGATTCTTGTATTATCCCTTATTTACTATTCTCCTATCCTCTTACATTTTTTTTGTGCTCACCTAAGTTCTTACGTGTCTCAGTTGTGGTGAAGCTCTCTTCTATATTGGTTCCCTTCCTCTCAAGCCTCTAGTTATATACTGTATAAATAACCCTTTTTTGGCTGTAATGCCTTAATCTAGCTGCACTCAGGTAGAACCCAATTGTGTTCTCTACTCTCTTCGCTCTCAGACAATACTATTACAGGTTCTGCTATTCATCTCTATACCATATTTATTCCCCAGCTTCACTGGGATTGTCCTTCCCTTATGAAACTTTTTAATGCCCTTATTCTCACCTAGACCATGTCATACAGACCCTGCACAAACTTGGCACCAGGTATTATTTCTCTATGATATACTTTGCTTGATGACCATGATTCAGCACAGTTACATTACTTTGTATTCTGGTACAATGCTTTGTGACAAGGACAATATTCTGAGCCAGATAATTAATGCAGCATTCATTTACATTGCTTTGTACCCAGTTGCATTACTCTGTGCCCTGCTTCCCAGCTACGGAAAGGTTTATCTAGCTTTGTTGACAATTATATTAATCAGCATACAATTACATACTTACAGTATGTACCCATTTAAATAACACTGTGACCAGTTCCATTCCTCTTTGACTCAGATACTGGCAGGATATCCATGTAAACATTTGCATTAATTTGTGCTTGCTCCCACTAGATTATATTGCTTGGTTTCTCAGCACTGAGGAAGGACTTTTAAGACAATCATTCTTTAATCCCAGTTCCTTTTGTTTTTTCCCACACATTCTTTTTCTCAAGTGTGTTTCCACTTGGATATTTAACCCAGATACCTTTAGGGGGTACACACAGACCATTGAATTTGCTCAAAGTTTTATGAGTGAACCCCCAGTGGGTTTATCTGTCTCTGCTCTAGTTCTGTTTTTATCTGGTTTAGATACACACTCAGGTAAAAGTCACTGCATTTCTAATTCTCCTTACCTGTCTCAGCATGTCTTATACCAGTATCAAGCAGTGGTGGGCCAAGATGGCTGCGCACCCTAAGCCACCCAGGCCAACAAACTCGCCACACCCTGCACAAGTAAATGCACACAGGGCGACAACTGGTTGGGGGCAAAGTAAGTGGACAGTGGAGGGATGCTCGGAAGATGGATCCTGTGCAGGACTTAATGCCCTGGATTAGGGGTAGACAGAAAGAAGAGGTATGTGTCTAGTGCCCTCGCCCCAATTGCATTTTAAGCATGTGCCTTTTCTGCCTACCCCTGGTGGCAAGACCTGCTTCAGCCCTACGAAGTGGGAATTGTTCTTATGCTCTGCCTTTAAGCCTTTTAGGGTGTGAATGTGTCTATCCTCTTATGGTTACCACCCTTGGGCACGTAAGGCCCGAAACATGTTGTGTGTAAGCATGTAGTCCTGCAATAAAAGTCTTGATCACAGCAGTTCCTGCTCATTGAGTGCTCTCCTCACCCTGTATTTGATAAGTACCTGCTTCAGTCCTCCAACCACTAATGGTGCTTATCTTATTCTGCAATGCTCAGAACAGCTTTTCCATAATGGAACTGCATATTTATTTAGTAATAATTTAAGTTCTGTAAATATGTCTGTAAATGTTTGTATAGTTTAGTGCGATGTGTCTGAAAATCTTTGAACTGACTTAATGGAATGTCCAATGTTCCCTTCAGAATCGGTACTATTTTTTGTTTTAATTTTTGTTTTGTTTTACTTATCAATAATTGGCCCCCATGCTTGTATTTATTTGTGGTGGGGAGAAGATCAAATTCTTAATTAGATATGTTAAAAGAAATCATATGTCATATATGTATTTGCTCCGTTAGACCTGCAGGGTGTGGTTTGCTCAAGGGCTCTTAGTTTTTAGGGAACTTTGTCCAAAAGTTAAAGGAAAGGAAAAAAAGACATAATAATAATAGTCATATAAAGGGAAAAGCCTACATTTTACCATTATAATGTCTTTTTTTTTTTCCTTTTTTTTTGATTTTGTGAAAAAAATTCTGAATAATTGAGGAGATATTAGGAATTCCAATTAATATAGATTCCTATCCAGTGTGCAGCTTTAGTTTAGTACTAATTGTTAGGCAGAGCCTGGGTGAACTGACCAGGGGGTGAAATGAGATAGAATTGATTGTCATCCTGTTGTTACTGTCTACTGCTCAAGCCATATTTGTTTATATGCTTGTTTTAATATTTACCTTTTTCCTCTTGAAATTGCTGGATCTACAGTATTGTACTGTATTTCTTGTAATAATAAAAATTACAAGTGTGCAGTTTGACATGTATAAAGCATGAGATGTGTTTTTTCCATTTTGGTACTTACTACCTGTTGGATATTTGCAGAGATTTTTTTTTCAGTCCTCCACATCCCCTGAGTAAGCACAATTCTGGTATAACAATACGGAAGAGGACAGGGAAGGTAGATCATTCTAGCAGATGTATTACTTTGGTTTTCTGCATGAAATGGTGTTCCACTCGAGTGCCTGGTGAAACAGAAATAGATCCTCAAATAAAACTTTCTTCTTCCAAAAAAAAATCTATTCTAATGTATACAGCAGTGAGCAACTTTCCATCAGTGACATTCATAGAATTCATTTCGACTTTAATTCCTTTCAAAAGAGCATGTGATGATCCTTGTGTAGCTTGTCTTCTCTATTTAAATATCCAACATTTAATTTTGCTTTCTTTTTACAAAGACTCAGCATTTTTACTACCATGGTATAAAATTGAAAATATGCAAATTTGTCGGCAATGTGGATGTCGACCTTGTTCTGCACCCGTCAGTGAGAATCACACTAAGCATAAAGCTTGCCTGATTATCCTTAACTGTTTCATAAATATTTTGCTTTTCTGTATGCTATATCTCTCCCATGACTTTCAGTCTGATTAGTATACAGTACACTTTCCTGTCTGCTGCCCATTGGATAGTTAAAAAAAAATGGGAAAAGAAATCTTAGACTGTAAGCTCTACAAAGCAGGGATCTCCTCCTGTATCTAGTATTACAAGCCACTAAACCATTGGAGCTGTGTATATTTACTTATTTAGGGGCAGATTTATCAAGGGTCAGAGGGAAAATTTGAATTTCTAAATTTGAATTTTGAGGTAATATTAGTGTACTTCGACTAGGGAATAGTACAAATTCGAACCGAATTTGAAAAAAAATTTGAATGTTCGAATATCGAAATTTATCATGTACTGTTTCTTTAAAAATTCAACGTCAACTATTCACCATCTAAAACCTGCCACATTGCTGTTTTAGCCTATGGGGGACCTCCTAGAACCTATTTGGAGTTATTTGGTGGAAATCAAAGGTTTTTTTTTAAACTAAATGTTTGTTCCAACAACTTGGTCACACTGCTAAATTGTATAGTGGAGTTGGCCACAAACCCCATACACAAGTGATGCTGACAACATTTTCCTATTGATTGTTGATCCTTTCTGACTGTGCCTGATCAGAAATTGATTATAAAATATAAATGTTTTGGTACCATACATTAGAATAGGTTTTTCTAGTTCAGTCAAAATTCATATAGGCAGATTCCATTTGCTCTTTTAAAGTATTTTGTTACCACTCTGTATTGGGGAGCTGTGCTCCCCACTAAGTGGCTGGGCGGCATGCTGTCCCTATTATTCTGCCGCCCTAGGCCTGGTCCTTTGTGGCCTTGCCACAAATCTGGGCATGTGTGCCACACTGTTCTCTTTTTACCTGAGATGCCAGTGAGGTAGAGGGCAGTTTAGTGAGACTAAAGGTGAGAAGGTAAATGGCACAGCAGCTCTGACTGTTACTATCAGTTGTACAAACCCACTCAAATGGTAGAGATGGCTATACTTTTTTTTTATAGGGAAAGCAGCACTCTGTGTATCTTCAAGCAGGTCTGTGTTTTATTCACAGCAGGGTGATCCATAAAACAGGGTACTTTTTATAATTGCATACACCAACAAAGTAAAGGTCATTCTTTTGAAACCAGAACAGTATGGTCCACTGGCAGTTTGAATATTTAGGAAACCTGTTCTTTCCAAAGTGCCTCAGTCACTACTGTCGTAATCCAATAAGGTACGTTGGTGCTCCCTCATGTGCATAACTTCACCCCCTACTTCCTGTAGAGAGCTCACTCCTAGCACTCCCCTTTTCACAGAGCGATTACTAAATTTTATCACTCTACTGGATTTTCAGCCTCAGTGAGATGGTGTTCTGGAAGCGCGATATCTAAGGTTGCCACGTGTTCTGGAAAAAAAATACAGGCCTTCCTATATTCTTGCTGTTTTTCCTATTAATAACATTGGCATCAAGCATCATTTTTACCGGCCAGGCCGGTAAAATACCGGCCAGGTGGCAAGCCTAGCTATACCTTCTCCCATAATTTTTATGCCCGCTGTGCCACAAATACTTACAGCATTAAATTACGTTTTTTTTACCCAATTTAAAGGAACAGTGATGTCAAAAAATGAGAGTGTATTACATATATGATGCATTGTTGCCCTGCACTGGTAAAACTGTTGTGTTTGCTTCAAAAACACTGATATTGTTTATATAAATAAGCTGCTGTGTAGCAATGGGGGCAGCCCTTCAAAGGAGAAAAGGCTCCGGTTACACAGCAGATAGCAGATAAGCTCTGTAGAACATAATGGTGTCATCCACAATTTAACCTGTGCCATATAACCGTTTTTTAAATTTTTTTCAATTTCTGAAATTTCAAAATCTGGTTGTTTAAAAAAATAAATAAAACTTTTTAGTTAAACATATGAAGGTAAATGGCCAATAAATAGATAGAGCAAGCCTTTCTGTAGTTAGCCAAATAACTAGTTCACTGGGCCTAAATCAGAATGAGACCAGCTCATGTAATCATCATCAAGAATTTTAAATCCACCCAATCCAAATATATTTATTCAAATATGTTAAGTAATTCAGACATCTAAGTCTCCAACTTGGCTAGGTTTGCTAGAAAACTTCCACATTTTAGCTCAGTGTCAGCCAGTGTATTGCCAGTTTGCAGCTTCCATTTTGTGTAGAATTCACTATAAATTGGTTAAATAATGCAATCCATATGCAATAATCTAAAACGTTTTCATATCACAATGCTGTATTAAATACCAATGTATAACAATTTAATTGGATCTCAAAAAGTACTTAAAAGTGCAAGACATGATAATGCCATTGGGTCTGGTATACTAGAATTCTATTCACCCTAGTTTCCTAAGTAGAAATACAACCTTAAAGGAAAACTATACCCCCAAAATGAACACTTAAGCAACAGATAGTTCATATCATATTAAGTGGCATATTAAAGAATCTTACCAAACTGGAATATATATTTAAGTAAATATTGCCCTTTTACATCTCTTTCCTTGAGCCACCATTTCATGATGGTCTCTGTGCTGTCTCAGAGATCACCTGACCAGAAATACTTCAACTCTAACTGTAACAGGAAGAATTGTGGAAATAAAAGACACAACTCTGTCTGTTAATTGGCTCATGTGACCTAACAAGTATGGTTTGTTGGTATGTTTGTGAGTACAGTGAATCCTACGATCCCAGGGGGCGGCCCTTATTTTTTAAAAAGGCAATTTTCTATTTATGATTACCCAATGGCACATACTACTGGAAAAGTATATTATTATGAAAATGGTTTATTTACATGAAGCTGGGTTTTACATATGAGCTGTTTTATGCAATATCTTTTTATAGAGACCTACATTGTTTGGGGGGTATAGTTTTCCTTTAATTGAGAGAAGGAGACCTTTACATGTGCCAAAAACATCCACAAGAGCTCAGCATTTATTTTCTCTGACCAGCTTCAGTGCAGTTCCACCAATGCCACCCAATCTAACCATGTGAGGGAAAAATCTTACTTAATGTATTATTCTCAACATTCTCAAAGACGCTTGCGCTGTTAGCGACCATGTTTGCAACATTTTTAACTAATTAAGACCTCAATGACTTCCTCGCAATGTTTTCGACCAAACTGCTCTTGCGAACGTTCGCAGTGTATGTAAAAAAATTTCACAATCGCAAACAGTTTTTTGCAACAAATATTTAACGAAACCTCAGAGCAGAAGTTAAAGGTTTGCAATGTGCAATTATGATTGCAATGCAATAAAAGCCTAACAAAGAATATTACATTGCAACAGGCACATTTTTATTCACAAAATTTTGCTCTTTGCACATTTTATTACATTTCCCCCATTATCTTTTGTCCCTGGATGGTTTAGTATGTAAGCTATTCTTGATTATGCTAGCGTTGCTGAGTCACTAGTGGTCTCAGTTGTCGTCGTCTCAGTTGTCTCATTCATAGAAGGGGCTATTCATTTTATGTTGCA
The DNA here is from genome assembly GCF_017654675.1 of Xenopus laevis. NCBI lineage: Eukaryota > Metazoa > Chordata > Amphibia > Anura > Pipidae > Xenopus > Xenopus laevis. The sequence continues at coordinate 124,694,426 of NC_054373.1, forward strand.
TATTCAATGTGTTTTTTAGAAACCCTGTATAATCTACCTTTAATGAGACTGTTTAACCAGTGCCTTTGGTGTCTTTGCTTTGTTCACAATGTCTAGTCCCTGGAGTTTTTGTAGTATGAGATCGCTCATCCAGTTTGTTCCTTTTTAGTGTAGCTAATAATTTTAAGAAATGTTTCTGGCGACAGTTTCATGCGCTAACCCCAAAGCCTCAGGAGAGCAGCCCTCCCTGTCATTCAGCAATACAACACAATAGTCTTTCAGACATGATTCTATAAGATCCCTGCCTTTGCTTGAAGCTGGCAATATCTCATGTAGGTGCCAGGAACAGTGTGAAGAGATTTTGTATGTGTCTGCAGGGGGAAAAATATTGCTGCATGATGCAACCATGCTGTTATTAACCCAGTGGAACCTTTCCTGTAGGCTTACTGATAATGTCTAGTATGAAGTCATTTGTCATAGTGCAGTCATCACAGACCATTAATCAGCCTTACATAAAAACATCCATGAATGATCATTTTCACAGAGCAACAATACCAACATTTGCTGTCATTAACAAGATATTTTTAGGGTGAGTATAACTATATCTATGAATAGAGGAGGAATAATAGTTTGGAAAGTGGGCCCACGGTCTAAGGTTTTCTGGTGGGCCCCTGGCATCCCAGTCCGACACTGGGCTTGATCTTCATATGATGCCTAATGAATTACTACCTGTTGTACTAATTTTTGACAGGTAACAGTTGGTAACCGGTAATTGAGGTGACTGCTTACAAAAAACTGAGAGAAGTAACTTTTTTTTCTTTTTGCTACAACATTGAGCAATCAATTAATTAGGGGAAGTTTGCGAAAGACTAGATCATTTGAATGTAAACAAAGGTACAGGAGCTGATGGCATTTACTTCAGTGTACTATTGTACTTAAAGGGATACTGTCATGGGAAAAAAAAATTTTTTTTTCAAAATGTATCAGTTAATAGTGCTGCTCCAGCAGAATTCTGCACTGAAATCCATTTTTCAAAAGAGCAAACAGATTTTTTTATATTCAATTTTGAAATCTGACATGGGGCTAGACATTTTGTCAATTCCCCAGCTGGTCATGTGACTTGTGCCTGCACTTTAGGAGAGAAATGCTTTCTGGCAGGCTGCTGTTGTTCCTTCTCAATGTAACTGAATGTGTCTCAGTGGGACATGGGTTTTTACTATTGAGTGTTGTTCTTAGATCTACCAGGCAGCTGTTATCTTGTGTTAGGGAGCTGTTATCTGGTTACCTTCCCATTGTTCTTTTGTTTGGCTGCTGGGGGGGAAAAGGGAGGGGGGTGATATCACTCCAACTTGCAGTACAGCAGTAAAGAGTGATTGAAGTTTATCAGAGCACAAGTCACATGACTTGGGGCAGCTGGGAAATTGACAATATGTCTAGCCCCATGTCAGATTTCAAAATTGAATATAAAAAAATCTGTTTGTTCTTTTGAGAAATGGATTTCAGAATTCTGCTGGAGCAGCACTATTAACTGATTCATTTTGAAAAAAAATTTTTCCCCATGACAGTATCCCTTTAAGTATCTGAGAGTATTTAATAATCTGCCATGGTGCTAAAGTACTGGTAAATCACACATGTGGTACCTTTTTTAAAAATGAATATTTCTTAGCCAGATAACTATTGGCCTGTTCATTTAAAATATATGGTAGGAAAGCTTTAGATAAGAAAAGATGCTGGAATACTTTTCTTTGTTTTTTACATTTTTATTAATTTCAATAAAACAGAAATATACAGTGTTGTCAAACACTTTTGGAAGTTTTTTATGGGAGTTTATCACACAGTAAAAAAATCATGATAGAGACTGTCTGCAAATTCAAAACACATACCTGTATTCACTATTTATAAAGCTCAATCAATTTAAAAAGATGAATAAAAAAATGGGCAGCTAAAAGTCAATGGACAGCGTCCATTCTAAATTCAAGATATTTTAAAATCCATTTGTTTGTTTTTTTATTTTTTGGAGACTCAATGCAAATGAAGAGTAGAATGCAATTTTACTGTGATTAAACTTGAGTATTTTCATAAACAAGCACGCAATAAAGATTTTTGAGTTTTCCATTTATTTCAAGTATCTGGAAACTAAAAAATATTACAGTTTTGATCAATTGCTTACAGCCCAGAGTTTGTGTCTGCGTGATTTAATCTACACTTGCCTGAGAAATTGAATTGCCTTCTGTGAGAAGGTGAGCAGAAAACTAAACCGTGGACTTTGGATTTTGCTAAAGCAATTGATACAATATTAAGCAGAAGATGGCTGATTAATTTAAGGAAAAATTGAATCCAAAATTGTACCATGTATCCAGTTAAAGTACAGTTAACTCCTGACAAACTAACAGGAATATAATGAGGATGCTTTTGGGAAGAAACAATCCTGAGCAAGAGATCTGCAAGCCTTTTTGATATTGTGTTGCTGCTGGTTGTCACAGGACAATGGGCTTGCAGCCCCATTTACAACTATGTACCACATAGTAACAAGTTGTTATTACGCTATTCTTATAGAGAAAACATGCAATATTAAGAGATAAGGTACATTTGGAAATAGGGGCATTCTTTCAAATGTTGCCGAGGGTTACCTTCTTCCAATAACTGTGGTGATGTATTAATTTCATATTGTGCTGTGTATTCTAATGTCTGATTTCATTAATGGGTCTGCAAAAAGATTTGAAACCAGTTAATAATAAATAGCCGTTCATATGCACCATATGCAGAGTTTATTATTGCCCAAATTAAACAATTCTAACTACTTTAAAGGGCAAGTCAACGCCAAGAAAATATTTGCCTAATAAAAGAAAACATAATTCTAAGCAACTTTGCAATATACAGTCATTGCAAATTTTCTATGGTTTTTAACTCATTTGTATATGTATTGCTACTGAAACAGTGTCTCTCCTTTTTATTCTCTGTCCTGGATGGCTCAGACTGTTGATATAATGTAAGACAAGCAGCTGATTAACAGACCTGTCTTTGCTGTGGAACTAAGATTTTTGCAACATTGTTTATAAAGTAACCAGGAGTTAAGCAAATGCCGCTGTCAATAGCAATAGTTTTTTCCAAACAGCTTTAAAAGCACTGAACATTTTTAATAAGTGTATATTGGAAAGTTGCATATTATTATTATATTTGCTTTTATTTTGGGGTTTACTTGTCCTTCCTGTGTAATTATAAGATCATTTAAATTCTATGTTAAATACAAGGTTCCTAGCCTACTTCCTAGCTCCATTAATATTTAAGCAGATATATATGTTTCCAACGTTTTATAAAATTCTTGAGACATCTATGGAACAGGATGAATTTTTACTCTTGCTGTAAAGTACTTAATTCAGCTCTTTATGTTATCATGAAGCATAGCTAAATGTGTCTTTAGAAGAAATGTTGAATATTAGCATAATGTCACTAAGAAAACTGCAAAGCTATCATCATGCTTAATGCCTGAGATGGTCTTAGTACTGAGTCATTCTGCACAGATGATGTTTATAGATTTTGCATAAATTTATTTTTCTTCATGAAACCAGTGTTGGGTGTGGAGAAGGCCATGTTAGCTTTTGCTTTGCATCATGCAGCAGAACTGTCTGTGCCAGTGGGGAATACTGCATCCAGTGAATGCTTTTGAAGCAGCACTATTCTACTATGCTCTACAATCGGGAATTTTCTACTTTCTGGTGCTATAGTTGTGTTATGGAACTTGTCCCATCTTATTGTAGGCAGGGCTATTTTCTGGTCTGATGCCACTCTAGGCACTGGACTTCTTTGCACATATTGCTGTATGCTCAAATGACAGGTGGAAGGGATGTCACTATGTACTGAGCATGCTTGTGACATCACAAGCCGTGACCCACACCCAATAGCCCCCTCCTCTGCTGCCGGATTTTGTAGGAATATATCCGGTGGGAGGGGAAGAACTATTTTTTTGTGCAAACAATATATTTGCCACATAAGCATCTAAGGACCGCCCCTTAAAGCTGCCACCGTAAGCACAGGCCCTCAAGTGTTTATATGGTAAATACGGCCCTGAATGTTGGGCTTCTGTTCCTTAAAATAGATCATAACAGGAACCAGCTCAGGCCAATATTTCTTGAATAAAGTAAGTCTTTACTAAGCTCTTCTTAGGAAGTCTACGGAATAACTGGATTAGGCAAACATGAAGTGCTCAACCTGAGACTGTGTTTTCAAAGCCCATGAAAAGGGTGGAAAAAAAGAGCTAGATCTGCACAGAATGGGGTTCTATCTTTTTCAAAGTTTGCAGTAATGGCTTCTATGTATTTTTAACAAAGTCTGAAATGTTGATTTACAATAATTTATGGTTGTAAAAATATATTTACTAGATGGTGGTCAGCACTTCCCATGTAATGCATTCCCCAACCAATGATCGTAATGGTAGGAAATAACAGGCACTCGGGTTGCAATAAAAGATGATGTTTCCCAAACATCAACAACTGAGTGAGGCTAGAAACCAATTCAAAAATTACATTAATATGTAATTAATATCTTCCTCCTTGTCCTAGGTAGTCTCATTTTTCTTGATGAGAGGAAAGAACTACACAGTATCCTTTGTTACATATGAAGCAGTGTGGCTCTGCTTGCTATTGATGCTGGACATGTTAGGATAGGAACTGTAAATATGACAGTGTGCTGTAATGATTAATGTACTAAGAGAAAAGTCTGTTATGAAACAATTACAGAATATTGGTTTAAGCCATTCTTTCATGTTACAATGTAAACGTTACCGTTTTGTTCTTATTGTTTAATGTATTTACAATTATTGGCATACATTAATAGTTACGTGCTGAATAATAAGTCACATGTTATTATGCTAGTTCTTTGTGTCTGTTTATTTTGTATAGATAATGAGAGGGTGCTGTTTGGTTAATGAGAGGGGGGGTCAGATCGCATTAGCCTATGGAGGCCAAGATGTAAATCACCCATCATGCATCTGTTTAGCCTGTTTCATTACTTTACTTGTAACGACAGAGACATCATCATGAACAGTAAAACGCATTGTAATATAGGACATGTATAGATATCTAAGTTATAAAGGACATTTTAAATCTATCAGTGTACCTTTTAGATAGATTATACTTTTCCTTTCTTTCTGCCTATTTGGTAAACTTTAAATAGGTTTTCATGGTTAGGCATTTGTCCAAAGGACAACTCCCCCTTTAATATATTTTATTAAGGAAGTAAGAAAGCACATGAAGTGACAGCTCATATATTGAAAAATATCTGTTGATCCTAAAAGCAAACTTATATGGGGCCACATGATAATAATACAACAATAATACATATCCTTTTATGCATTTCTAAAACATAATCACCATTATCGAAACTCTAATACACTTGGGAAATGGAACAAAAGATTTTAATAATGTAATTATGTATGGGTTAATGTAGTTAAAGCACAAGGGAATATCCATTCACTGGGGGGTGCAAATATTTAAGGCACCCCCTGTGATTATAATAAAGGTCTTTACTGCTGCTCCTTTTAGGAAAAAGCAATATCCAAGAGATAAAACTACTAATCCTTGCAAAAACTTTGTCTGATATCAGTGGGTTTTTGTTTTTTAGTTCATTTGCTTTTTTAATTAAGAATGACTGAAAGCATACAGAAGAAATTAGAGTTCAAAAACACTTTTACTTGCAAAGTTAGAACAGGTACTGTAATATATTATCCAACTCCACCAACACAGACAGGCCTGATGTTCCCTGTAGGAACAAATAAATATACAAACATGTCTACATCTTTCATTACTGCAGAATATCTCCTTAGGTATTACTGGAAACTGTAATCTAAGCTGCAAGACATAGGGGCCAAATTTAGTCAACCACACTCTAGCAGCTACACCGCCTATAACAAACACATTAAGGTAATAGCAGGATGCTGCTTAAACTGTTTTTATTCAGTGAATGGAAAAATAAACATGTGGTTGGTTTTATTGTGTGTTGCAGTTAAATCTGCTTATATTTAAAGGAGATGGAAAAAATCCTAATATTTTATTTCTTATACTTAAATATATGGTTTTAGAAAGTTTTCAAGTTTGTTCCCCAGGAACCCAGTACACTAAATTTTGCATGTGAAATAGACACCACTTAATAAGCAACCATCAACTAGTACAAGATAAACCAATCTGGCACACAGATGCAGTTCACTTCTGGATAACTCCTGTTACCAATGGGCAATCATGTAGAATAGATAATGGCATCAGTGGCAACTTCAGCTTTTCTCAGTGAGTTATCACATTGTAGCATGGCCCCCAGCATTCTATAACAGGCACAATGTGTTGCATTTATGCAAAGTTGAAAATTAAAACTTCGGTGTTGCCAATACCAATATATACACCCTTTGCAGAACCCCCCCGAGTTCAGGAGTGAGCTGCATTTGATTTATTTCTTAGCAGAGAGTACTGCTTCCCATGCTAGAGCTTTTGTAGGCAAGTGCCCTGCTTGCTCAGCATTCTGAACTGAGCTGGATTTCAGAAAGATCTCTGTCACCAAACAGTGCACTTGTAGACAAAACCTCTAGCAAGGAAGATAGTGCTCTCTCCTAAACAAATGCAACTCTGATGCAGCCCCAGCAGCCTGATAAAAAAACAGAACAGGGAAATGATGTTTGTGAATATTATTTCAGAGTTTCATAAAAGGGGTGGACTAAAATAGCTTTAATGAACTGTATAAGAATATTGTTATGGATGAATTATTTTGCAAGCAGAAATGGAGAGCTTGCAGCTATAGCTGTCCAACAAGGACAGAAATGGGCAGATCTAAAAAAAAAACACAATATATTAGGACTGGACTACATGGGAACTTCTGTTGGAAGTCCTTGCATCGACAGATTACATCCTACAAATCAGATGTAGCTGCAATCTTTTAAAAATGATGCTGCTCCCCCTAGAGTCAACAAGCTAACACTCCAGGCTCCATTGGACAAGGGGGGATTAGCCCTTCCGCATCTACAAATGTATTACTATGCAAGCCAACTAGCGCTCATACATAACTGGTTTAACCCGACCCCGAAAACCCACTCACAGCTTTACACGCCACGCTGACGGGCTCTCTTGAAGCAATTAGGAATACGCCTTACAGGAAAGCCAAAGCCACCCCTGAACTGCCCACCAAACTAAGTTGCAAAGAGCCTGGATGCTTGCCACTAGTTCTTTCAAAAGCTGCAAGCCATCCATCCCCCTATACCCCACTATGGAGAAACTCCAATCTGCAGCACCTACTTCATCTACCGGACTTTAAGTACTGGCCAAAATTAGGGGTACGACACTTATCAGATCTTTTAGTAAACAACACCTTTCCGACTCTTACCCAACTAGCTACTAAACTAAACCATTCAAACATAGCTTGGCACCGATATTTCCAACTCTTTTGCGGCCCAATTTGGTAACCTGATAATCTCTACAAAAACCCAACCACATGAAGACAGGCTATGGGACTCAAATCCACAAAAGCTGGTCTCTGGGCTGTACAAGACACTGATATCCACCATCAATAGTCCATTTAACAAAGTAAAAACCAAGTGGAATGACCTTATTCCTGCTCTAGATGACGAAATGTGGGAAGATGCAATAGGGGAACTATACAGCTTTCTAATCTCTACAAAAGATAGGATGGTACAATTCCGTATCATACATTGTAAATATATTACTCCAATCAGGCTCAAAGCCATGGGCAAAAGTATCAATGGAATCTGTCCCAAATGCCAGCACCCGGACACTGATTTTTTTATCTGCTTTGGTCATGCCCCCTGATACAATGATTCTGGGCCAAGGTAATAGCCTACCTGACTAACGAAATTCTGCTTCCTGGAGCACTAACACCAGAGGTGTGCCTACTGGGACTGGTTGACGAATTGGCACCTCTAAATAAAACAAGGTGTTTACTAAAAACCCTTTTCTTTTATGCCAAAAAGCAGATTGCCATGACATGGATGAGCCCTCAACCCCCCACAGTAAAGCAGTGGGTAAAACTGGTCAATAACAGGCTCCCGATGATAAAACTAACATACATAGCCAGACAGTGCCTGAGAAAGTTTGAAAAAATCTGGGAACCCTGGTTAGAGATATGTCCTGAAGTAGACCCAGAGTCTTCATAAATGCAAATGTATGATATAGTATATGTAATACACCTATTTCTTGTTCAGTAAATTAAATCCTATATAAGCACGCTCAAATCCCGTAAGAACAGAAGTAACATGTAATACACACACTAACCTAATAATATGTAACATACTCTATGCTCCAAATGTATAACTGAATGTCTTAATCTAATATGTTGTGGTCCTGCGTGACCAATTGCACTCTTCATCAACAATGCCTACATTGTCTTTTGTTAAGTGTGTTGTTTGTTTCAAAACATAAAATAAAAACCTTAAAATGTTTTTTAAAAAATGATGCTGCTGATATTAAAATCTGATCTGTGAACTGCATGAAAGATTGGCCTTCTGACATGACTGCCAGAAGAGAATACTGCGTGCTGTGTTTTCATCTGGCAATATAAAAGTTGGATATTTGACACTGATTGCCAGATGTAGATACATGGACACAAAAAAACAAACATCTGCATCACATAAAACCCTAATGCCTTCACGTGACAACATAAGTCTGTCTGGGCAAGTCTCTCATATATAGCTCTGCCATAAGGGAGGAAATAACATAGAACTGAACAGCTGAGCGCGCCACTAGGGAGACTTTTATCAATAACTGGTTGCTTCTAAATGGGTCAAAACTGACCCCTGTAGCCTCCAACAGTTTATAAAATGCTGAATGTTCCTTTAATCTTTGGCAGAGATAAGATGAGTACTGAGGGAATTTGCTGACATGCCTGAAGTGTTTCTATCCCCATGAACTTTGCAGTTTTCAAGCAGCCATAAATGGAAATAAATATTCTCACAAAAGCACACACAAAGCAAGTCATAAGGTAGGCACCTGTAGGGTTAACTGGCAACCAAGAGAAGGAGCACACTCTACTCAGCAATGGCAGGGTACGTTCCAGGTACTTGTATGTATAAGGTTATAAGCAAGCAAAGCATGGAAAGGACCAAGGAATAGCACAACAGGAGTTAACAGGGAACAAAGTCCAGGCTGATAGTTTTGTTTGTGTGTTTTTTCTTGTTTATGCAGGATTTCCTCTTAAAATTATTTAAATTATAAAAAGTAGTTGATGCAAAAAAACCTTGAGCTGATTAAATAATCGATCTTCCTGTTTTTGTAGGATAATATATCAGCCCTTTTAATCGTCAAAAGCAAAACCACTTGAGAATGGTGCAGGGAATGCCATAGTACTGTAAAAATATTGTTCTTTGCTTTCCTGGGAAATTGCTTTATTGTTAATCTGATAAAGGTCACTGTTAAATGTCTTTGTTAGCATGTAAGCCCTAAAATATGATGTGAAGTTCTCTGACAACCCTCTCGAAAGGCGTTAAGCAGCCCTTGGAACCCTACATGTATTGCAGGTATAAACGACCACACGTAAGCTTAATTGTTGAGATGATGTGCCTTAAGGGTCTTTCACAGGTTACTGGTCCCTAAAGCCCCCCACATATTTACATAATACCATCTACTGTACCCCAAAACCCTCTTTTTTATTTCAATCAACTTTCAATATATAATTCACCTTAGGCCAAGCAGAGATTTATCAGATTCACATAGATGTGTAACAGAAGCCCAAATGTTTAAAGTACCTTCCAAATGAATGCAACCGAAGCACTAGCCATAGTATACTCCGCAAAACCAATATAGTGTATTTTTACTTAATTCAGCAGCCAGAACATATTTTCAGTACAACCATTTTTATGTTGGCTTTGCATTTACCATTTTGCAAAAATCACGTTTCATAATGTTGCATAATCTTGAATCTCCCTGGCAATGACCATTATGCTCACCTCAAATTTCATTGAATCTAATCATGTTGAAGAAAAGATCTTGGTTTAATTTCCACTTAGTTTGACTAAATGTTTTCCTTGCTTTGGAAATGAGAGAATGTGCATAAAAGCAGATGTAAATGGTTTGTGAAAAATAAACATTTATAGAGAGCAACAGAAATGCCAATTTGCTTATCATTTCTCCAAATATTTAATTGTTTTCTTATGTTTTGAATCTCTATCTGTATGCTGAATCCATAATTGGTGCCTTTGTTAAACCTTCATATTATTTGTAAATGCTGAGACCGAGAACAAAGTCCACTTGAGCACCTTTACACAAACAACGGCAATGCTCTACACACATAAAGTAGAGGGTTAACACAACAAAAGAGCTAAGTTAAGTGCTTTCAGGTGTGAGTGAGCACTGCTGAATTATTATGTATTAATGAAGTATTATTAAAGAACATATGTGCCATTAATATTTTTTTTGCACTATAGCATGGCTCACTAGTCACTATATTTTTGAGGTACTATAGTTCTATAAAAGCTGACTAATTTATTTATACTATCAAAAAGTAATTTGTGCAGTCCCTAACATCTCCAGAACTGATCTAGAACAGGTTCTCTAGACTTTGTGCACTGAAGACAAGGATCAGGTGCAGAGGTTTGTTAATGGTATATTCTTTACTTGGAGTAAGGTTCTTAGTGGGGTCCCTCACAGTTCTGTATTGGGTCCACTTTTATTTAACTTGTTCATTAATGACTTAGAGGAGGGTATTGTAAGTAATGTATCAGTGTTTGCAGATGACAACTTTCCAGCCCAATTAATTCCATCCAGGATGTGGCATCCTTTCAGCAGGATCTTTACAAACTGACAATCTGAGCAGCTTAGTGGCAAATGAGATTCAATGTTGATAAATGTAAAGTTATGCACCTGGGATGTAAAAATATCCAAGCCACTTATACCCTTAATGGGACTGCACTAAGCAAATCCATAATGGAAAAGGACATTGGAGTCCTTGTAGATAATAAACTTGGCTTTGGCAAGCAATGCCAGTCAGCAGCTTTAAGGACAAACATGGTCTTGAGTTGTATTAAAAGGGCCATATATTAGCGGGAGGAGGGGGTCATTCTTCCACTGTTCAAAGCACTTGTAAGGCCCCATCTATAATATGCCGTACAGTTTTGGTCTCCAGTGCTGAAACAGGACATTCTTGATTATTGCCCTTGCTCCTCACTGTCTTATCATCTCACATAAGCTAATGCTTGGTCACATGCATCAGATCACAGAGAGCGCCGGGTGAATCTAAAAATATCACAGCTTTATTAACAATATTATCTAGAACACCAACTTTAAAATGACAGTTTAAATTGCATACAGTACTCATAAACTGGAATGCTTGCCAATAGAACCAAACAAAGTGAACAGGCCACAGCCATGTTGGCCATCCCAGTACTCCTGCACTCAGATGCGCAAGTAGTAGCAAAGCAAGCCTTGCTCAAAACCTTACCTCCGGGGACCATTTTCCAAAGAGGTACTAACCAAACTCTACAAAACAGGGGACTATTGACCCATTCCTACTCCTGCAAACATTCCCCCACCAACTGTTATAAGAGCCGTTACTCTTTAACTCTGACATATTCTTGCTTTGCTCCCTGGAGATGCCCATTTAAATAGACAAAAAGAGACATATAGAGGCAGATTAATCGAACTGTGAAACCACAGTAAAATTCCCCCACTACCTATGCATTCCTATGGGATTTTTAGAGAGGTATTTATCAAATGGTGAGCTTTCACCCATTGATAAATATGCCCTTAAAATCCCATAGGAATGAATAGAAAGTAGTGGAATCTTATTGTGGTGAGCTCTTATTTCACACTTTGATAAATCTATTCTAGCCCTACCTTGGGCTTTGCAACATCTGTTTTTGCCTTTGATACTATATAAAGGGGGAAATCAACATGGTATTCCAAGACAGAGTTATGTCTTTACTTTACTTTATATAGAAATTAGCTGGCATATTGTATCTTAATTTTACTGTATCAAGATGTTCATGCTCTTGTAGTATCTGTAGTAAAGTCCCATTATTCTTTAGTTTTTATATAATTTTTACTATTGAGCAAGTAAGTATGTCCTTCAATTTCAACATATTCAATTTTCTTAGTTGAATATATTAAGAGTACAGAAGGAAGTCTAGCTCTATTACATATTAAAGAGTTATGTAGTGCAGGAGCAGTCAGAAAGTGAAGCCTGATTCCTACTGAGAGGGCCCTGACAGCACTGATAAATATTTCAAAATAAAATGAAGCAAATACAAGGAGAATATGATAAAAGAACGCATGACGGCAGTGCAAGAGAAGAAGAGTTGTAAGCCTTGGATTTTTCTACTCTTTCTATACCCGCGTGATGTTTACAATGTCGTTTTTGTAGTTGTTTCATTCTGCATCAATATATCTTTGTTAATGGAGAATGGAACATTTAATGTGTGACATTTAACAAAGATTTTACCAACCACACAGTAAACATGACCAACATGTCATTAGCAGTTAAGGAGTTATTGGGCAAATGTTTATGATTGTGTACTTTTAGTCCTGGTATCAGTGGTACATACATCTTATAGAACAATTAGAGGAGCAAAGATGGACATTGTCAATTTTTTTTAATTTACTGTGTAAAATTCATGTCATAATATTTTCCTTAAAACAATAATGCAATGAAAGCTCCATCATAATCTTTGCCTGCAGATATTGTATATATAATTGTGCCTGTTTCCATGTAAATAGTTATTGCATTGGGGGCATATTTCTCGAAATGTGATCTACTGTACATGTGTATTTATGACAAATATAAGGACTGTATAAATAACACTAGAGCTATTCCTTTATACATTATACCAATGGCAGTAGAAATATTAATGTATAAATGTTACTTAGATCAAAGCTCAATATCTAAAAACAATAAATAATTTTTAGGGTTTAAATAAAACTAGTGAAAGAAACAGTTATTAACTGCATATTTTTCAAATGGCCTGTTTTTCATCAAGCAGATGAAGAGGATATAGATACACAAGCAGGAGCAAGGTCCACAGCAGGAACATTAAACTCTTTAGTTTCTAATGTATAATCATTAAAGAAATAAATAATGGACACAATATTGGGCACTGACCTTGCCATTAGTCACAGAGACAGATCTTTTTAACGGATAATTTTTTTTTGGTTAGTAAAACTCTAGTTTGGCAATTGCGCATGAAATTTAACTTTGCTCACTGTACTTGCTGTTGTAAATGACCACTGTAATCTCAAAGCTGGAGGTTTTGCCAACGTCTGCCATAAAAGGTATTCTATCACTTTAACAAGAAACGGTTTCTTCTTGTGGTGCATTGCTTCCAGACATAGAAAAAGTATCAAGCACTCTTGGCAATTGGGCAAAAAACTCATTTTTGGCTCGCTATTGATAGAACCCTGGTCAAGCACATAAACCTTCATAATCCAAAAATGCACATCCCACAAAATGGCAACATTTTATAAAATATGAGTACATGTATGGAATCTCTTATCTTGAAATGTGATCCAGAAAGTTCTGAACTCTGCTGTTAAAAATAATGTTATATTTTTTTATTTGAATTTCACTGTAATATTAAAACACTACTTTGAAAGTGATGGCTACATACATTCATATTGGTGGCAAAATAATCCTATTGTTTTCTTTTACGTTAAAACTTTGTTTTAGTAACGTTAAGCCTTAAGGTATGGTTATCTAAATTTTGGAAAAATCGCATGTCCAAAGCATTCTAGCTAATAATTCCCAGACCTGTATGTTGCTATTTGTTTGATTGCATTTTTGGGTTGTGATAGTTTAGGGAAACAGTATCATAATGCTCACAGTGTTCAACAAGCACATTTTGATCACCATAGAGAAAATACATTTGAAAAAGTTTGGATGCATGCTGATTCATGTGAGGGAGGAGAACTGCATTATATGTAATTTTGCACTTAACAGTTATGCTTTTGCATCTCCTGTAAACAATGTTTTATTTGGCTGCTTCTTGGCACATTTTGCTTTTCATTTGTATTGTTTGCAGAACGGGGTGCTGAGTAAGCAGATCTCTCTGTGAGTCTCATTATTTTTTATGGCTCTGTGGGTAGCCAGAGTTTTTAACATATGTATGGGACTTAGTTTAGGATGAGCACATCATATCTGCTTTGCAGTAGATACTTAGAATGTGCCTAATATAGCAGTCCATGGACAATGCATGATGAATGATGAGCTAGTAGATTTGCGTAATACTTGTTAATCTTGTACATCTAATGCTCCCTTCTCTCCATCCTTCCACAGCCTAGAACGAATACAAGATTTACCCTTTTCTGCTTATCTCATGTAGCGACAAAAATTATTTTAGGTGTGAGGCCAACCTTATTTGATATCTGTCAGCCAAATTTAAATCCAGTTATCGGGATGTTATTCAAATGGCACAATGATTGAGATCCCTTAGACTTCCAGTTGTGGAAATGGAGGCAATAGACGTGGGATGCTTTGAGTCATCATTATATAAAATATAAATATGATTTCCATTACTAATGATAGCCCTTTGGTAGTCTGTAGTTTGCTTGCTTTTTTTTAACCTTGCCTTTTTTCCTTCTGCTTCTGGTCTTTTCCACCCCAATTTCAGATGTAAGTCTTTGTAGAACAATTTGTGAGAAACCTTTAAGGAGAACTAAACCCCCTTTCTAATGTGCAGGGGGGGAGCAGGGAGGGGGGACTATGGAGGGTAGGGGTTTTTAGTAGAAAGGGGGTTTAGTTCTCCTTTAAAGTTAGAAAATGACAAACATATAGGGGGTTATTTATCAAAGGTCAAGTTGCTTTTTTTTCCAGAAAAATTTGAGGTTTTAAAAAAAAAAAAATTTTTTTGGAGATTTATTATGCCCCGAAGATGGAAATAGCTTGAATCTGAAAATATTCCAGCTAAAAGATGTCGAGGTCATATATAAGTCAATGGCAGAGGTCCCTTGAACCATTTGAAGATGTTAATAGCCTTCATGATGTTTGGGTTTTTTTCTGTGGGTTTTGCTCGAAAACTCGAGCGTTTTGATTTTTTTTATGCCAATAACTTGAATTTCAGTATTCGAGTTTTTTATTCGATTACACTGATTCTAGTTTTTTGCATTTGATTTTTTTCATAAATAAGAAAACATTTGAGTAGTGAGTTTATTTGAGGTATAAAAAAACCTTAAAATTCTCACAAAATCGACCTTTGACAAATAACCCCCACAGTCTTCCATGTCCAAATACACCAAGCTGTGTCTGAAGTACACCTGAGGGGAAGCATTCTGCTATGTCATCTGGTACTATTGTGGATTCATTACAAAGAGCAGCAGCATGTTGTGATGCCAATTTCCCATCTAGGAACTGTTCCACAAGTACTGTGACATTTGGCATAAGATGGCATCAAGTTGATCTGGGTCATTTTTCTGTAGCCCTCTGAACAATGAATGTTACCGCTAAAACATGAATATCAAATGAACATATACCTGTATCATACTGGTCTAGCATGGATTAATAAACAATGTTCATATTTATTTGTGCAACATTTTGTTCTGTTTAACAAAGTTAAAAAAAAGCAATAACGCCATTTTCCATAATGTTTGCACATATTTTGTAGGCATGTTCCTGCTCAATGTTATTCTGAAAGGAGAAGTTTACCTTAAATGTAGCTTTTATTATTCTGAAACAATTTCTATTCTACAGTATGTACAGTACGAGTACAAATCCTTCAGCTCTGCAAACGGTCATTTAAATTGCTGGGGTCACTGACCCTAAAAAACCAGACACAGAGGAATACGAAAAGAATACGACCTAAAAAGTGATAACAATCGTGGACTAACTTTTTATGTGCTTTGTGGTCACTGACCCTAACCAGCACTTAGGATTTTAAGATGCAATTTAGTCATAGGCAAAACAGAAAGGAAACAATAAAAAGACTAACAAATCTATCCAAGGCTATTCTAATGTACAATGCCTACCAGCTGCCTATGACTAATGCCTGTCAAGCAATAATTACATTGTCAGGGTAGATTTGACCAGGTTGCACTTACTGGGTTTAAACAGCTCAAGAGCCCAGTTAAAACTTTAACAGAGCGCATGCTTAAAATGAGCAAAGGAACTGTATGTGCACTGCTTTATGATTATTGCAAAGACGTACAAATTACTGGTCCCAGCATATAGATTCAAACGTGGTATCGCTGTAAATTCCTAGGAGCCTGTGCCACACTCCCAAAGGTATATGATAAAGTCAGAATTGTTGGAATAAAAAGCTTCAAAGCAGTATTTTTAAACTGCATGTGTTTTTATTAGCAGTGCAACACACTACATGTTTCGGGTAAAACCCTTTTTCAAGTGAAAAAGGGTTTTACCCGAAACATGTAGTGTGTTGCACTGCTAATAAAAACACATGCAGTTTAAAAATACTGCTTTGAAGCTGTTTATTCCAACAATTCTGACTTTATGATTATTGCAACTGGCTATTTATGGTACGACTATGATCACTGACACACATTCCACTACATCATCAAACTGCATTTATGACAACTTTGTGTTCCTGCTTTGTGGTGATAGTATGGTGATGGCCCTTTCCTATTTCAGCTGGCTAATTAACCATGCACAAAGTAAAATCCATAGAGCAGGAGTCTGCAGAGATAGGAGTGGAAGGATTGGACTGGCCTGTAGAGAGCTTTGACCTCAACCCAACTGAATACCCTTGGCTTTGGAAAGAAATATTTGACAGATATCCACATATTTTTTGGTTATATAATATAGTTTATAGAAAACTCATCACAATAGACCAGAATTCTTTATACTAATTTAATTTAGGAGTAAAACAATTGTGTACTCAAAGTGAACCTTGTTTGTGAACTGGAACCAAAACTAATGGAATCAACACCATGGCTCCCTAGACTAATAAATGTAACATTTCACGCGGTCATGCAGTTGATGTATGTATTTTTCTACTGGGTTCAGTGAAGGCCCTGTACCTGATTTCAGCGTTACTGTGCAGAAGGAATTCTACACTTCTGTTTATCTGTCTATACCAGCTTTGTCTTTAAACTACATCTCCCATTATTTCCTGATAACAAGAATTTTTTGAGATGCTAGGAAATGCGGTTAATAAACCTGCCTTAAGATTCTGGAAATTTTAGCTGAATAACAGCTGGAGGCCTGCAAATTGATCTTCCCTGGTTTATACTAATTATGTTTGTTTTCTTTGCTATAACATGCCGTGTAACCTGTAAGTGCTGAATATGCAAATAATTATTAACAGCACTAATTTGATCTTGGATATATTTAATCTTCTTCACTACAATGAATGGAATATAACAGACATGTCATTGCATCCGCTCCAGCTGTTTTTGTTTGCTTTGCTGCTTAGTTCCTAGAATACTGCTGTTAAAATCGTTGGACCAAAATATAATCTATACAAACATATTTCTATTTAGACCGGTGACAGCATTAAGCTTTTTCACCCTACGCTGCTCTCTCGGATTTGTAGAGCATAAAGGGAAAAAAAAATCTCTTGGTGGGGGGGGAATATCAGCCGAACGGATCAGGACTAATTATATTGGAACAACGAAGGAATATGAAAGGCAGTTGTAGGAAGTTCACACTGTTGAAGTGTATCCAGTAATGCTTTATGTCACAGTCACTCTCTTTAATGGTCTGTACAGATACCATATAGTATCTTGGGCGAAAGCTTTTGCAGCTAGCAGCAACGGCTATGTCATCACAATGGTAAAAGTCAACTATCTCCCCTTCAGAACTGCTGCCTTTAGACCCACAGGCTTTAAAGGAGAAGGAAAGGCTTTGTGCACATGTGCCAAATTTAAGGCACCCCCAAGTGATTGTACTGACTTACCTGAAACCCTGGGGGCCAGTGCTCCTATCAGCAGAAAACTGCACTGGCCCGGGGTTATACCAGAGAGCACCACGAAGCAATCCTCTTCCAGCTTCCTTTTTCTTTGCGTGGCTGCGCAGTAGAACGAAAAGCCAAACTTTTATTAAAAAGTCAGCTATTTCATTAATCTATGCATGCGTCTGTGCCGGGAAATTTGAAAAAAGAAGCCGCAAGCGGATCGCTCTGTGGTGCTCACTGGTATAATCCAAGGCCGGTGCAGCTTTCCACTGATAGGAGCACCGGCATGGGGTTTTAGTTAAGTGAATACAATCATTTGGGGGGGCTAACATTTTGCACCCCCAAGAACACGAAGCCTGTCCTTCTCTTTTTAAGAGATGTATTGTTTTGTCATGTTAATCCATCTGCACCATGTGCAGGCTTCTTGGTGACTTGAGACGCACATCCAACTGCTGTCTTCTCAGTTTTCTTTTTTCCTTAAAAAAGCCAATTTTATTTGGGATATTTAAGCCGTGACCATTCATTTGTCATTAACCTACAGCTCTCAAATGTTATCATTGGTGGAAGTTGTCTTCTAAGGGGTAGTTTACCTTAACGTATCGTGTAGCCAGTCTACATTTTGTGGTAGTGGTTCCAGCAGCTCTCCAGATACTAAAAGTTAACATGAAGAAGAACTACTAACAGCTGTTGATAGTCCCAACTTTACTTGGTTAAAGTAACTACCAGATGAATCAGAAACCCCATTTAAAGAGTTGAAGATCTTATGACTGCCTTTCTTTATCTTTCATTTCTTTATTTGCCATTCAGCTACTGTAGGAAATGGCTATGAGCATGTCATGCATATTTCAGTTCAGTTGGCTTCCTGGAGAGTTGTTTTCTTTCTTTTTTTTGTGTAGTGCTGCACATTGAGTTTGTTTGGTGCAGTGCAGCAAGCTTCTTCTACATCAGCACTGACCTGACGTTCGCTCCAATCTTAGCTCTGCTTCTAGAAATGGAAAATATCCATGGGTATAAACTATTGTATTAGCGGGGACTTTAACATCATTCATCAATACTGCTGACAGCTGCTTCCATCCAAGGTCCTATCACAGGGTCGTGAAAATTCACAAATATGCCTTGGCCAACATTTTTCGATTTTCAATTCCTGTGTGCATGTCTCTGTTTTAGTTCCAGTACTGAGTTTATAGCAAGACCTGCTAAGGAAAAGATTCAATATCTTTTGAACATTGTTATGAACGATGGCATGCCCGATTAAAGCTCACATATATTTATTAAACATTATAAACATTGTTTGGAATATAAAGCAAGAATCAATAGCATGTGCACAGAGGAGTTGTTGGTCATTCAACAAAAGCTTGTAAAAGAAACTACTGCTTGCAAACTACTGCTCGCAAGCTCATAATATCATCCTTATATAGCACTGGGACATTAATTCTTTAAACAATGTTTCAGTATCAAAGCAACCTTCAGCAAAGGATTTCTGCTAAATAGGAGTCAGCTTGCCATCCCAGGTAGTAATGCTAAAGGACTGCGTTATAGGACTTCTACTTTAGCTACAACTACAAATCCCAACATACCATGGGCTAGAAAGCTTGGAGAAAGATGCTAGGGGATCTATACACCCTGATATTTTATTCCACAGGTGTGTTGGTTGAAACTGAGACGTTTCTAATTTGGGTTCTTAAAGGAACAGAAACACCAAAAAATTTGTGTTTTAATTGAATGACAATATAATATGCTGCTGCCCTGCACTGGTTAAATGGGTGTATTTGTTTCAGATACTTTACAATAGTTTATATAAACAAGATATTGTTCAGATAAACACCCATGTAAAGGGCACTTTCCATAACAGAAACAACTCCCTAATTGTTTTCCTATCCTGTACTGTGTATACACACAAATATTAAACATCTTATTAGATAAAGGTGGGTTTGAACATAACAGTCTAGAAATATCTGAATCAGATACAGTAAGTAGTTAAGTCTAACTGGACTTGAAAAATGAAAACCTCTTATCCAAGTAATTTAAACTATCATGTACCTAAATAAGTTCAAGAAAACCATTGTCAATAGATGTTGCTGACTTTATTACCCTTAAGGGTTTAAGATGCAAGGGAATTCCCTACCACTCAGTTGATCGGATGAGTGGTGATTTGTTTTCAGATTTATTCAGCAAGTCTCGGTGCTTTAGGCTTATCTCTACTAGATATTACATATCATGTCCATGCATGAATGAAAACGGTCATACACAGTCTGATATAGAGATGGTAAGCTTTTAATTTGCTTGTTTTTTTTCCATTTTTAGACACTTTTGCGTAGTCACACCTTCACTGATGTCCAGTCATGCCACTAGGTTAACAGATGATTACATTAGGATTTCTAGAAAGGGGTCTATGAAAAATGGCAAGACAGAATGGTGTGTGTAACAACTTGTAAAAAGCTAGGTAAAATATGCAATGTACATATGTATATATATAATATATAAATTCTCATGTTCTTTTTAACTGTTTATACCTCCAGTCTGCAAATTCTTCAGGCTCACAATTAATTTAACATTTTGAATTAAACTACTTACACTGCTTCAAATGAAAGCCCTGTTTTTGTTTTGGGATGGCATCTGATACTTTTCTATCCTCCACTATCTAATCATGTCCTCTCAGAAGCTGTGAGCTGTTATTCTGCAAAAGCTCTAAACTTAGAACCTGCAAACCTTAAAAAAAATCTAATATAAATTGGAAGAAGACCATAGTGATGTATCATTTTTAATTTTTAGAGTGATGAAGACTTATTATAAATATAAACAGAAATGTTCCATACTGAAGGAACTAGCTTAATCCAATGATATACATTATCTGTGGCTAACAGCATGTTTCCAGAAGTATTACTGCAGCACTTATAAAACAATTTTATGTAAAACTGTATGTTACTCTTCATAACTAATTTTTTGGTATAAAGGATTTATTTGTATTGTTAACATTCTTGATTATGCTAAAGATGTGCAGTAATGAGGAAAACATTGCTGAATAGTTACTGAGAAGTCTGCTATGTTTCATGTGGAAAAGTGTTGTCTTCTGGCTCCTTTTCAGAGAGTTAATAGAGTTGTTAGTATACTGTATCTTGATTTTAGTGCCTCTTTATACTACTGTTCCTTTTCAGTGACATATTGCTTTCCATTCATTTGATTAAAACTGCTTTGTACCACAAGGATCTTTGCTAATAAGGCTTTGATACAGTAAGATGGTATGGTTCCCAAATTGCGTGTCCACCCTACCTGGGGGACGCTTGGAGCAATGGCGGAGGAAACAAAGACTATATAGGGGAGTATGGTCATTTGGTCTTCTACAATATATACATATTCCTGGAACTTATGCTGAATTAATGGTGCACCAATATTTTTCAATATCTGTACCCATTTCATGAGATAAGAGGTACCCTGACCAAAGGCTGGACCTTCAAGAGCGACCCTGACCAAAGGTTTGAAAGGGACTTTAAAGGAGAAAAAAAGGTATAATCACTAGGGGTCCAGCAAACAGGAGCAAAGTTTGCTATTGGTCTAGTAGTAGATAGCATTTAATGGTCTGAAAGGATCTATTTCAAATAAGATTGGTTTACGTGACTTCAATGACATATGTTGAAGGTAAATATACAAAACCCTAGCAAGGCTCAATCCAATGTGCAAAGAAAATAAAGTGTGGTATGTAAATAATATAATTCAGTAGTAATGTGATACGCCTTCTAGTACTACACTTGCCTTAATATTTTTGACTTTTATGGTCTTTGAGCTTTATTTCCAAAGATTTGATCTAAGTTCAGATATATAGATCTAAACGTTCTTTCCTTTATAAAGAAATCTGGCACCATTCTCACAATGGATTACCTTTTGGTTTCTGCTGAATATTACATTAACATAGAGCAGCTATTAATCATTTCATGTATACTGACAATGGGGATTTTCAATTACATTCTGACAAAGCTATTAAACATAAAATAAGACCTTTTTATTGTACCCAGTTTAATGTTTTAATAATCCACTCAGTAATCCAATAGATTTCAATAGCCTTGGAAACCATTTAGTGACATTACATTTACAAAGACAGAGTATTTATGTTATTATTTCATCTTTTTATTCTGTATCTGCAAAAGAGAAGCTTTGAACATGCTTTTGAGCAGACACCAAAGTACATGGGTTTCTACTATTTTACTTAAATAATAGATTGTAATTAGGAACTAAATGTGCCTTCTATACACAAACACATGAAGATGCTTTTGGTGCAATTGTTCCTAAAAAAGGCATATTCCTGAAAGCCAAAGTAGGTTTGGGTTCCATGTTTAAATGTAGCATCCTTTTAAAAAAGTAAAGAGCTAGAAAATTGGGGCTGAAGACAATCACTTCTGTAGCCTATAATTGTTAAGACACAACCAGAGTTTTCCAGAGATAAAACCAGAGTTTTTTGTCATATTTGCAGTTGCTTGAATGGCCACAACCATACTCAAGTAATTACTATTACTTAGGATAATGTAGGTTAGTGATAATAAAGGTTTTATTCAGTGCTCTAACTAGAAGTTACTGGGCCCCATAGCTAGATTATTTAAGAGCTACCAGGATTCAGAAATCACAAGGCACCTAGTTACATAGGCAGTGTGAGAAGCTATTTAAAAGAGGAGTAGACAATGAGATCAAAATATGAGCAGTTTACCAGCAGAGGTAGTGTACAACAGACAGTGGCATCATAGTGCATTAGTGAAAAATGTGCCCCTAAACTCATGTATCTGTGCAGAGTAGCGCAGCGGAGCTCACGGGCACCATCTTCCGCATCTTGTTTTTTTTCTGGAAGGGAACGCCGACACAGAGATATTTGGTACATGCGCAGTCCATTGCCAGGCCTGTGTTCAGGTCAACAGCGACAGAACTTCGGAAATGCCAGTAGGGGAGGAAGAGGATCTGAAGAAAACTGAAGATGTGGAAGATAGTACCCTTGAGCTCCGCTGCATTATTCTGCACAGATACGTGAGCTTCACAATTAAGGGCATATTTTTTTTACTAATTCATTATGCAGAAGCAGGGAGAGGGCACTATGGATGGTAGTGGAAGGGGCTTTTCACATTAGGTGGGTTTAGTTCTCCATTAAAGCGAATTCTACTTAATTCTTAAATTTTTTCTCTTACATTTGTCTGATGGAAGAATAGGATGGTACTACTGGCCAGTCCTGCCTGATCTACCCACAATCCTGCTGTTAACCTCTGGTAAAAGTTGCAAACAGAAAAAAAAATTACATGAATATGAATAAAAGTTTGTATTTTGCAACGTAACATTCTTCATTAGACTTCTATTGCATTGTGAATTATAATTGCACATAATTGCACATTTTAGGGCATGCTTGACAGTAGAGTAATCTTTTGGAGCAAACATAACTTTTCAGTATGTTTTATTAAATGCACTGTGCACTGGTGCAAATTATAAAATTCACAATCTTTCTTCCACTGTTAGAAATAGTCGCTAAACAGTTTCTGGGTTTGCAAAAGTGATATTAAGTTCTTTTAACAGTTTTGTGCCTGAACAATGAGCCATTAGGGCAGTCTAAAGGTGGCCATACAAGATATAGCGCCGACAAGATACACAGAGCTTTACCTTAGTTATAACAAACAGGGAATACATGGAGGATAACAAACAAGGGTTACAGAGTACGATAGGATTGGAGGGCCCTACAAATTAGAGTTTACAAAATAAAGGTTAGGGTACAATTGAGACATTAGTATTTTAGAAACAATTTTGTGATTTTTGATAAAGCGATGCTTGATTAATTAAGGTACATTGAATAAGCTTCTTTGAACGGGTGGGTCTTTAAGGAGTGCTTGAAAGTTTGGAAAGAAGGGAAAGTCTGACTGCTCGAGGCAGAGAGTTCCAGAGAAAAGCAGAAGCCAGAGAGAAATCTTGTAGACGAGAATTGGCAGAAGTGATGAGAGGAGAAGTGAGGCGAAGATCAGAAGCAGAGCAAAGATTGCGTGAAGGAGAGTATTTGGAGATCAGAGGTGAAATATAGGGAGGGACATCATTATTAAGGGCCTTGAAAGTGAGTGTTCATAATTTAAATTTGATTCTAGAGGAGATTGGGGGCCAGTGAAGGGACATACATATGGGAGCAGATGATGTTGATAGGTGAGATAGATGAATGAGTCTAACGGCCGCATTTAGAACAGATTAGAGTTGTGAAAGGTGACTTGTTGGAATGCCTGTGAGAAGTAGGTTGCAGTAATCAAGGCGGGAGATGATGAGAGACTGACTCAGTGTTTTAGTTGATTCTGAACTGAGATATGGTCGTATTCAGGCAATGTTGCGCAGTTGAATACGACAAGATGTTGCAAGTGTTTAAATGTGTGGTGAAAAAGACAGATACGAGTCTAGGATAACTACTAGGCAGCGTGCCTGTGTGGTGGAATGAAAGGTGGTGTTGTTTACTGTGAGTGATATCTGAGGGACAGGGGAAGATCTTGGAGGAAATATGAGTTCTGTTTTTGAAAGGTTCAGTTTCATGTACCATTTCCAAAATACACAAAAAAAAACCTTCTAGTTTAGAGGAAATGAGTGTTTTTGTTAGAGGAATCCTTGGCAAAGTGACAATTAAATTCACAGATTAATGCTTCTTTACTCGTTTATCCTTCATGTCTGTTCTTAAATGAGGTTTAGGAAGCAGTTAATTCTTGGGGCTACTTTACAGATAAAAGCAAAAGCCATATATCGCTTTCACGTATTAGTTCTATGATCAAAGTACATCTTCTACTAATTCACCATTTTAAGAATCTTTCTCATAACTGTGGTAATAATCAAGGCTGAATAATTTACAATAGAATGACAACTTCATTTGAGTTTATCAGGTTTAAGTGGATAGTTAATTATTATTATATAGTTTATATAGATATGATTTTGCTGGACATGGATAATTTCAAATTGCAATAACATAAAGATTGTATATATGTAGAAATGTTACTTAACTCTCCAGAATTAAATGTCATAAAAAAAGTCTTATAGTAAACAACCTCAAATCTATCTTATTCCAGCTGTAGATAGGATTTTATAGTTTTTCAAGATTGAGATAATAAAGTTTAGATTTAAAATGAAACTAAAAACTGTTGACTCCATTGTGAAATTAGGGTATTCTATGAGAGCAAATAATTTATTGTAAGGTGCAAAGTGGAGAAACATAACACTTTGCATTTTAAAAAAAATGATTTGCTCTCCTAAAGTCAAGTCCAATTTTATTTGTTTATACCTGAGATTAAAGTAGGGATGCACCGAATCCAGGATTCGTGCTTTTTCAGCAGGATTCGGGCGAATCCTTCTGCCTTGCCGAACCAAATCCGAATCCTAATTTTTATATGTAAATTAGGGGTGGGGAGGGAAATCATGTGACTTTTTGCCACAAAACAAGGAAGTAAAAAATGTTTTCCCCTTCCCACCCCTAATTTGCATATGCAAATCAGGGTTCGGATTCAGTTCGGTATTCGGCTGAATCTTTCACAAAGGGTTCGGGGGTTCGGCCGAATCCAAAAAAGTGGATTCGGTCCATCCCTAGATTAAAGGTGTTTTGTATATAAGTAATGGTATGGCTGTTCTAAATAAGGAAGATACCTGAACCTAAATAATCTACACCAATATATTTCATATTTACATAAAAATGAAATACACAGTAAAACACCATTACATTGCACTTTCAAGCAACAGAACTTTATTTACATGCACTTCTGTGCAACCTTGTGCTTTGTAATTGAACAATTAATATCATTTCAAATAGTGGATATTTAAAATATATTTTGTTGACAGGCAAATGCTCCTTATATATTGTGATGGGGTGGTTGTGAAATACACCTTTCTGCCCACAAAAATTGTATTTTAAGTGCATTATATGAGCTGAAGAGGAGGGTATAAAGGAAAATTGGGTTAGCATTCCCTCTCAGCCAGGTATTCAAGTGGCAGCTAAGGTTAGATAAGCTTCTGCTGAAAATGGGGTATGCTCTCACTCCAATGGGCTCTCTTTTGTGTCTGGATGAGAGATACGGGTCTTCCTGTTACCTCTATGTCACAGAAGAGTGCCAAGGGGCCAGCAAAACAGACAACTTGTGGGGAAGAAGATGCTATGACATTCTGTGTACTGACTGGAGAGAGAGAGAGAGAGAGAGAGAGAGAGAGAGAGAGAGAGAGAGAGAGAGAGAAAAGGTATATCGGGAAAGCTGCAGCAGGAGTAGTTGTAAGAGGTACGAAGTTATGCACCCCCCTAATAAAATGTGTGTAGTAAAACAAGTTGAGCACTTACTTACATGTTTTTTTTCTGTAAGACTATATTTTGCAGGAACACTTCCTGTTCTGCTACTGCAGAGGGAACCAATGGCCCAGCTGAGGTAGAAACATTTACCTGATGCACCAGTTCCTATGTGCAGAAGTGAATGTTCCTGTTGTCTTTCAGCTCCCTGCAATAAATGGAATTACATCTCTCTTACCCTCCCCTCACACTCTGAATTCATTTTCATATGTGCAACATAGTGATTGGAAATGTATTATGCACCTTGTTTATGTTTAGTTGGAAAAAAACTTTCTATACCCCCAAATTGTGAACATTCTTCACCTGTTTACCCAGAGACTTTGGGAAAAGACTGTATTTTGTTACACAATTGTGGGAAAGTAGAAAAAATAAAGCACAGTGAGAAAACTGCAATTATGTGTCCCCTGTCTCGTGTCTGCCTTCACTCTGCAACTGCCGTCTTCAGTGAATCCCCACAATATGTATGAACATATTTCACATTTGCTCCTTTCCATAGTTCATTAAAATACTGCACCAGCAGCACATCAATACATTGACATAAATAGGTGCCTCAAGTTCTAGCTGACATGGCATAATGTGGAGCATATTGTTTATATATATATATATATATATATATATATATATATATATATATATATATATATATATATATATATATATATATATATATATATATATATATATATATATAGAGGGTATAAAAGTGTGTTTATATACATACTTGTGTTTCTGCTGAGTATTAGGTCATAAACTTTTAGGGACTGACATCTAGGCAGAATGTTCGAGGGAATTAATGTCTTTATAATTTTGTAAAAGACAGTTAATTCATATGTAGGAGGTCAGTAAATGTGTACATTTGCTGGTGTTGGTTTGGAACCACGAAGGATAGAATGTCGTGGCTTGAGTAGTATTGGCTCACTTTGTTGATTTGAGGACAGGTCTTTCGTTCTTCTATAAACAAGGAGTAGTAGGTAGAGAAGAGTGAATGACCCATCTGATGTCATGGACATTTCACCACTGATATTACAGACATTTTACCGCACATGATGCTAGGAAAGGAAGGAAGCCCTATATGTCACACCTGCTTTTGTACTCTGGACCTTGCAAAATTGGTTTTGTTCTTAACCTTGATTCTAATTGTATCCTTTGTTGGACCATAGCTGTAAAATTCACGTTATTGCTCAGCGATGGGTACACTCTAATGCACAGGGAATGCGCCATTTTGGGGCCCCGGCCTTTCTTCTGCGGAAACCAACAAGGAAGAGTGCATAACAATAAACAAGTCTGAAAATGAGGGACCGGCAAGGATTTAGAGAAGATGTGGTCAAGATACAGGCAAAAGGTTCAAGGCAGACGGCAGGAATCGTAGTCAAAAGTCAGGCAGGAGTCAAAAACCAGGAATTCAAATACAACAATAACTCTTCGGCAGGATCAGTAAACTGAAGCCAGCTTGGGCACTCACAAAATGGAGGACTGGGCTTTTAAGGCTGATTTTGTCGCCAAAGATTTGAATTTGGCGCCTCTTTGTGACGTCACTAAGCTCAGCGTCACTTCAGCCGAGGACTGGGAAGTGGAGCACCTGCTCAGAGAGCACACCTTATAAGCCATTGTGTCCTTGGTACCAACTTGCCCTTCTACCTGGGCTTCAGTCTCCCACATAGTTAAGTACAGTCATGATCATTTCAAAACTTGGTCAAATCTTTGGTTGGGTGATTCAGGACTGACCCCTGGAACCTGGGACATTGGGACATATGGAAGCTAACCAGAGGTTTGTGTTTACAGGGTTCAGGTTTTGCCATAGTTCCCACACATAGATATATATGTAGGAACAGATAGTATTTATCCACGGTAAATTGTACCATTGTACATTAGGGATGTCGCGGACTGTTCGCCCGCGAACTAATTCGCGCGAACATCGGCAGTTCGCGTCCGCCGAATGTTCGCGAACGTCGCGCGACGTTCGCTTTAGCTGGCGCTTATTTTTGCCCTCTCACCCCAGACCAGCAGATACATGGCAGCCAATCAGGAAGCTCTCCCTCCTGGACCACCCCCACACCCCCTGGACCACTCCCCTTCCATATATAAACTGAAGCCCTGCAGCGTTTTTTCATTCTGCCTGTGTGTGCTTGGAAGAGCTAGTGTAGTGATTTGAGGGACAGTTGATAGTAACTTTGCTGGCTAGTAATCTACTTGATACTGCTATTGTAGGGACAGAACTCTGCAGGGATTTGAGGGACAGTGAGTTTAGGTTAGTTAGCTTTGCTGACTAGTAATCTACCTTCTACTGCAGTGCTCTGTATGTAGCTGCTGTGGGCACTGCTTCTGATCTCATCTGCTGACTGCTGTAATAACCCAATAGTCCTTGTAAGGACTGCTTTTATTTTCTTTTTTGTTTTTTTACTTTGCTACTATAAGAGCCCAGTGCTATTAGTCTAGCTGTGTTGGTGAGTGGGACTGGTGTGCTGCTCCTCCTAGTAGTTCACCACTACCAGCACCAACCAGAGTCAAAATTGTTACAAAGTATCTTATTTGCACCTGTTAGCTGTTCTGAGCTCTCTGCCAAAAGCTAATTAAGTTAGAAACTGTTTTTTTTCTGGCTGTTCAGTGCAGAGAAAAGAGGGACTGGTGTGCTGCTCCTCCTAGTAGTTCACCACCACCAGCACCAACCAGAGTCAAAATTGTTACAAAGTATCTTATTTGCACCTGTTAGCTGTTCTGAGCTCTCTGCCAAAAGCCAATTAAGTTAGAAACTGTTTTTTTTCTGGCTGTTCAGTGCAGAGAAAAGAGGGACTTTCCAGTACAAAAGAGGGACAGGGGGTTGAGTGGTCAAAAGAGGGACAGTTGGGAGGTATGCAAGTGCCACCTAGCTGTGTGAGCTTTTTCACATTCTGTCTAAATAACAATAATAATTCCGTGTCCGTAAACATCACCTGAGTGATGTTTTTACAGCAGCAATAATATATTCCGTATCCACTACTGTATACGTTGCCCTTGCAGGCATTGTTTGCCCAGTCTTTAACCAAGTGCCACCTAGCTGTGTGAGCTTTTTCACATTCCGTGTCCAGAAACATCACCTGAGTGACGTAGTGTGATTTCTGCCCTTTACAGCACAAAACGCAGCGCTGTGTCAACAATGTATTTTTCAGATACATTTTTGCCCTTAATCCCCCTCTGGCATGCCACTGTCCAGGTCGTTGCACCCTTTAAACAACTTTAAAATCATTTTTCTGGCCAGAAATGTCTTTTCTAGCTTTTAAAATTCGCCTTCCCATTGAAGTCTATGGGGTTCGCGACGTTCGCGAACCGTTCGCATTTTTGGATGCAAGTTCGCGAATATGTTCGCGAACATTTTTTCCGCCTTTCGCTACATCCCTATTGTACATATGTACATATGTATATATCTAAAACACATCCGCTGAGGCTTGTATATGAGAGGATATTTACAGTGCTACTTTGACTTTGGTATGTTTGTGTATTCCTGTGCCTATTATGTTCCTTTGAAAGTATATACAAGATTGTTGCTATAAACCATACAGTGAGCAAGTGTAATTCTCAAAACCATTTTCAGTTCTATTCATTTTCAGTGGTTTTTCATATGCATGATCAGTTTAAATGTGATCTATCAGACAAATATTCTGCCATAATCAGCTTTACCGGAGTTAAAGCCAGATATTTTACAAGGATTTAATTGTCTTAGTCTCTCTGAGAGTCAAATGTGACCACGTACAACAGTAATTGCAGACGTGTGCGAATTCAAAGAAGAAGAGACCTGTACCATGCTAGTCATGGATGAAACATACTTACTTTTGTGACAAATAACTATATGAGTTAATTTTAAATCTCTCCCTTAGGTTCAGTGTAAAACTAAGGGGCCACAACTTCCGCCAACATGCACTGCCATCTCCCCTGTTAAAATATTTTTCTGTTACCTTTGGAATTACATGCCTGCATTTCTTTGAAAGCAATTCTCCATCAGCCTGGTCAAAATCAAGCTCTGATTCTTTCACTTGGAGCACTGACACAAAATCTGGTTCAATCTTGGCATTTATGGGTGCATTGATCACCCTCACACTGGTATCTATGCGTTACTTTGTAAGATTCCAATTCTTTTTAGCTGGCAGGGCCCAACACCCAAGATATCTGATTGGGCAGGCAGCAAAAAAAACACAGGCCCCCCTTTGGGGTTGAGGTCCTGTCAGCTTAAAATATGTATGATTTCTGATTGACTTTGGGGCACATTTTCTATAGAACGAATTGTGTTTTTTCGCCAAATTTTCGTTTAAAAGACAATTTGTAGCGACATCGCCTATTTACTAAAGGTGAGTAACACTTCTTTAGTGAAATACCTCATCGCTGGAGAACTAACATTCCGCTTCACCATGTGAAAGATTATAAATCCACTTATTTACCGAAGTGTGAACATTTTAAATTGTTAACCATTTGACCAAAATCTATTTTGCTACGTTCTGACTGGAGAAACAATACAATGAAGCTACATAATCAACATTATTATGTCAGTGACATTATATCCTGTATTCCATAAATAAAAAAGTCAGAATGCTGGCATTTTGTCATATTTAAAGTGGAAATTATGTTTACAAGTTTTAACTGTTAAACATATTTTTTTAACACTTTTTTAACCTCCTGTGTTAATGACGATTGCCATCCTCCCACAAATCATTTTTTATACGATGTTCAAATTAATTTAAATAAACGATATAATCTTAACCTCTTTATTGTTTGTTCTTCATCTCATATGGTTTGTCCATGCATTAATGCACACAGAAATGTAACCCCTGTGTTGCAATTTTTTATAAATAGCTTATCAATGTTGTTGTTGAACTATAACAATAATTATTTATTTCAACGTGTGATTTTGATATTACTGCAGCTGTGCAATATGTTTTTCGTTATAAACACGTTTTAGGGGGTTATTTAGTAAAATCTGAATTTAACCTCATATTTTATTAAAAAAAACATAACCAAACTCCCATGGTCAATTTGACCTTATTTTTTAATAAAATAACACAAATTAATCGTAATGTGGAAAACATTTCGGGGGTTTTTTCCCCGAATGGTTCGATTTATTTATTTTTTTTGAGTTTTTGCACAAAAACCCAGAAAAGTTCAGATTATTGTGCAAAACCCAGCGCAAGCTACAATAACTTCAAATTGTGATAGTTGCCTCTCCCATTGATTTATACAGGACCTTGACAGGTCTGAGATGGCGGATTACCTCGATTTTTGCAGCATGGGGGAAAAATAAATCTTGAAAAATTCTAGGTTTTTCCATGAAAAATTCAAGTTTTTGCCCAAAAAAGCCTGACTAGATAAATTTGAGGTTTAGTAAATAAACCCCTTAATGTTTAAACTAAATCTTCTGAGACTTTATAAACTATCTAATAATGTATACATTATTTCTTAAATATAATTACAATAAAATATATAATTGTTTACATTTTCTTAGTTATTTAACCTCAAATATATAATTGTATTGAAAAATATGAATCATTTTTCTAACAAACGTTTTATTTTTTTATTTTTCTTTCGACACGCTTTTATTAACATTTGATGCTCATGCCACATTTGTTTTAGAGTGGGCTCATAGCCTAGGACAAATGAGGATCTCTGTCTTAATTTTGCATCATTTTTAAAAAGAAATAGCCACATCCAGCATTTTCATCAATAAATACATTGACGTAAGCATAAGTTAGTTTCATTAAAAAAAATTTGTTATAAAATTTTCATGCCAACAAAACATCGCTAACGAAAGTACGCCAATGTTCTTTTGCCGAGATGTAATTGCGTATTTTCATTAATATGCGGATCCACAATGATATAACCTCTGATGTAGTTGCATAAAGTATAGCGAAAATTCGCAGGTAAGTAAATGTGCTCCTTCGTCACCATATACAAAGAGTAACACCATGAAGCTGGACAAAAACCGAATACACTGGAATAATTTTAGTTCAGAATAAGGGGGGAGATTGAGAAACTTGTGTACAGTAATAAATGCGGATGACCTTTTATTTTCAGTAGGGATTTAGATCTCATTTGTTGCTAGGGCTAACTGCACTGGTGCAAATAATTACCTAAGTTACTAAATTGTCCCCTTAGTGTATATAAATGCAGTGCTTTTCATCCAGTAATAAAATAAAGAAAGCCATTTACAAATTAAATCTCATATACTTAGGAGCTGATTTACTACCATTCAAATATTTCTTGACATGCAAATATGAGCAATTATGAAATTCCCATCTATGAAAAGTTGAGTTCAGGGATTAAATGTTTATTTCTTGCATTTTTTTTTGCATATCATTTTTTTCCCTAAATTGTGATGGTTTCTGCTGATTTACTTAATCACACAAAATTAAAGCAAGATTTCCGGCGTTTTATAAAAATGTTTATTTAAAAAGTAGGCTTTTTTGCAAAGTGATATATTCTTATAATGGGCATTTATTGGAACATCTCGTTTCAGAAAAAAAATGTGTATTTTCTCCAATTATAGTACATTCCAGAAAACACTAGATAAAGAGTTGTTCTTAGTGTTCATAAAGCTGCTCATTAGTATAATTTATCATGGAAGTACTTGGGGAAAAAGTTGCTACTCAAGAGACTCACCAGCAATGTTCAGAGTCCAGAGGCAAAACTGCAACTGCAAATAAAATCTTACCTTTCATAAAGGGGGTATACATGTAAGAGATACAATTATAATTTGCCTTTTTGTAATGGGTCATTTACAACCCTGGTGGGGGATCAAATATAAGATAGTATCATTACTTAGAATAGAGTTTCCTGAAAGCAATGTCAGACAATACCTATAGTAGATTCCACCATACACATCAAAGCTTTCTAACAACAATTTTTATTATATATAATTATTTTTTTTTGCATTTGTGCTTTTAGTGTCAGTTACAAAAAAAAAGATAAAGGATTTATGTGCAGAGAAAAATCCCATTGTGTTCAACTGCTTCATAAACCTGCTATTCATTTAATTGTATGTAGCAGATCAGACTAATTAGTGCAATGCAGATGGTAATATTTAAAGGTCATCCTTTAGTTTTATTTGTTTGTTATCATTTGCACTGTTTTCCAGCCATACAAAGGCAAAAAAGCTCAATGGCTGTAATCAAGCAGGGTAACGCATTCAGCATGTAGCCATCTATTGCACTGTTCTGGCTGGCTGCACCGTTTCAATATTTTAAATACGCGGTGGGAGGCAAACATGTACTCTGTTCATATGCAATAGCATCTGTGCTTGACCATGAGTATATTTTGCCTTTTGTAAGGGCTGTTAAAGATGCTTTTACTTTTTTTCATGGTGCAGATACTGAAGGTTGTTAAATAATCAGTGTCAAACAAAGAAGGGGAGTATTTACAAAAACTCGATTTTTCTTTAATCTAATCCACGAATCCCATCCAAGAATTTATCACAAATTCAGCTAGAAAAAGTTGATGCAGGAAAAGTCTCAGCAAAATTGTGCGACAATTCGAAATAACGAATGGACGCCTGAATTGCTAAATTTTTTCGATGTTGTTGCACGAAAACCCTGACTTTTTCAGATTATTGAAGAAAACCAGTGCGTATCACTATGTCAAGAAACATCTTCAGGGATATTTGCCACTGACTTCTACTTGACCTCGACAAGTTTTAGTCTTGAGTATTTTCCAATTAGAAAATTTAGCAGCTTTGGGGTGAAATAAATCTTTAAAAATTCAAGTTTTCCTCTTTAAAAACTTGACCAGAAAAAAAATTGAGGTTTAATAAATAGGTCCCGAACTGTCCATAATCCTTGCAAATGAGATTTATTACTGCTGGTAGGAAAACTGGTTTAATGTTCTGTGATCACACTTGGCTTACTCTGCAGTACAAAACATTGATCCGAAAATAGACAGAGCTCCCATATGAAAGAGCAAAGTGCCATTTTTACCAGTTTTAGGCATCTCCCTAGCCTTTCTCTGCCTTTATGTTCCCTGTAAAAATCAATAGATTTCCTCTGTCTATGCAGTTTCTGTGCAAGGTCAAATAGTAAAAATACTATATAAAAAATATATCCACGTTACAAAACAATGATAAAATTCAGCATGCCTCTGCTAAAAAGTTGTTAATCTATATTTGTAACTGAGTTAATCTATTTAATCTAAGATGGGAACAGTCATTTTTGGAGCTCTTTGCTCACCAACACCCTAAGCTAGCAATTAGGCTTGCAAACTAGAGTCCCTTAGGGCTGAACCCGTTGAATCGTTGGGCGGTGACAAAACGCAGGCGACAAGTTGTATGTAGTCAAGCGTCAAAATATAATTGGACTGAATGAAAAGTTGCAAAAACAATACCCTTCCACATACAGGTCCCCTTCTTCTCCCCAAATTCATGTACAAATTCCCCAATGACTGTCCCTATCCTCTATACTGGGTCTGAAAATGCAAAGCAGTGAATTGGGGGTGGTGGCCCCCATGTCTGGTCACGTCTCATTCTGTGCTCAGGCTTCTTAGTGGTGATCATTGTCTACGGGGCATTTTTACTAACATTTGGATTTCCTTTTCCACAAATCTTATTTTTTTTCTCTAAAAAATTCTTAGTTTTTTGTTTTCTCTAAAACTCTTTGAGATTTGAGATTTATTAAGTATAAAAACAAGGAAAAACTCTAATACAAAACTTTGCCAAGTAAAAGCAGTCAAAGTCCTATAGAAGTCGATGGGAGCTGCGCTGATCCTATTGGACTTTTTTTTAGCCATTCAGACTTTGAGGTTTTCAGATTTCTTTTGCTAGCAATTGTCCCAAAAACTCAAATTTTTGGAGTTTTTAGAAATATTCATATTTTTTGGATCGTTCAGCACTTTTTTCGATTAGTACTTTTCATATTCAGATCTTTTAATAACTTAAATTGTAATTGTGGTATTTGTAATTTTCGAGAAATAGTTTAATTGTGGTATCAAAAAGTTTTAATACCACTAAAATTCGACTTTTGATAAATGGGCCTCCCCAAGAATGTGCACTGGAACACAGGATTGGGTTGTCTTCAGGCCTCAAGTTGCAATGAACAGATTTTGGCAAATGCCAGTGTGGCTATTGTAAGCTACTATTAAACAGACTTGTATAATAATTGGAAAAAAATTCATTTTTTAATCTTTAAAAAAATATATTATAATGAAATACGACTATCTTTTTACAAGTAGACACCTACAGCACAAGACAATTGTAAGGTGAAAGACTAAAAAAAATAGTTAGCTGATACCACAATCGACAGCATATATTAAACCTCTTAATAAACATGTCAATGGACATATACATTGGGAAACCAATCCAAACTATTGAATACAGGCATACCATTATTTTAGTTTGTTTACACTAATGAGGAATCAGCTAATGATGGTTTCATTCTTAATAGTCCCAATTCTAGTAAAACAACAAATGATGCATGGTTCATGCAAGAGGAAATTTAAAAGAGACTAGAACATGTAAAGAAGAAGAAAGGTCCGGGACTGGATGATATTCATCCCATACTAAACAAGCTTAGCTCTGTGATTGCCAAACCTCTTAACGTAATTTTTCAGGATTCATTGAGGTCTGGCATGGTGCAGAGAGATTGGAAAATTGCTTTTGTGGTGCCACTATTCAAAAAGGGATCCCATTCTCAGTCTCAAAATTATAGGCCAGTTAGTCTGACGTCAGTGGTAGGATAGATTTTCAAAGGGATTTTAAGGGATAAGATACTTCATTGCAAATACTGTAATAATACTATGAGTTTGTGCCAGCATGGTTTTATGTGTAATAGATCTTGCCAGACTAATTTAATTTATTTTTATGAGAAAGTGAGCAGGGACCTCAACTATGGGATGCCAGTGGATGTAATCTACTTAGACTTTGCTAAAGCATTTGATACAGTGCCACACAGAAGGTTACTGGTTGAATTAAGTAATGTTGGAATAGAACATAGTATTTATACCTGGATAGAGAACTGGCTAAAAGATAAATTACAAAGAGTGGTGGTAAATAAAACATTTTCTAATTGGACCAGTGTTGTTAGTGGAGTACCGCAGGGCTATGTACTAGGTCCTTTGCTTTTCAATTTGTTGATTAATGACCTGGAGTAGGGCATTGAAAGTACTGTTTCTATTTTTGGTGATGATACTAATTATGCAGAACTATAGGTTCCATGCAAGATGCTGCCACTATGCAGAGTGATTTGACTACATTGGAAAACCGGGCAGCAAAGTGGAAAACGAGGTTCAATGTTGATAAATGCAAGGTTATGCACTTTGGCAGAAATAATATAAATACAAGTTATACACTAAATAGCAGTTTGTTGAGGGTTTCCTTAATTGAGAAGGCTCTAGAGATTTTTGTAGATAACAAGTTGTCTAATTCTGGGTAGTGTCATTCTGTGGCCACTAAAGCAAATAAAGTGCTGTCTTGCATAAAAAGGGCATTAACTCAAGGAAGGGATGAAAACATAATAATGGCTCTTTATAGGTTGCTGGTGTGCCTCATCTGGAGTATGCAGTGTGGTTTTGGGTTCCAGTCCTTAAGAGAGGGATATAAATGAACTGGAGAGAGTGCAGAGATGTGCAGCTAAACTGGTTAGTGGGAAGACTTAAAAGTACACAAGAGTACATTATAGACCAATAGTAGAGGACCTTGTTTTCCGATAAAGAGGATCACCGCACAAGAGGCCATTCACTTTAGAGAAAAAGAACTTTCATTTGAAGCAACTTAGATGGTTCTTCACAGTGAGGACAGTGAAGTTGTAGAATGCAGGATGATGTTGTGATGGCTGACTCTGTTAATGCTTTTAAGAGGGGCTTGAATGTTTTCTTGGACAAGCATAATATCATAGGCTATTGTGATACTAAAATCTACAATTAGTATAGACATTGGTAAATTTTATTTGTAAGTGTGTGTGTGTGGGTGATGTGTTTCATTCGGAGGGGTTGAACTTGATTTCAACCCAGCTTAACTATGTAATTAAATAAATAGACCAGTATTTAATGGCACATATTGGGGAAATATCTTGGAAAGTGTACATATTCAGAACAGCAAATAGTGATAGCTGCTGGCTTATTATTGTCGGCACTCTCTATATACTGACATGCAACATTCATAGGGAATATCAATAGGGAGTGTAGAAGCAGCTCCACAGCTTTCTGTTTAACTTCACATTATTCAACATGATTTTGCAGCATCAGTAGAAAGGTTAATGATAGATTCCTACATCAGGCACAGAATGTAACAAGTTGTTGAGCAGATGGATGTGCATTGTGTTATAACTGGGACTTAAGTTTAACTGACTCATTCCTTTATATGTTGTCACTACTATTCCAGTCGCAACATTAGTCTCTGAAGAAAAATGCTTCAGTTAGAGAAACAACTATAGGTAACCTTTATATCAAAAGTATTTTCATTGAGTGCATGGTTACCAGTCTTTATTTTCTACAAATTATACATACAATAGCAGAATAATTCACTTTGTAGTTCAAATAGTAAAGGCCACATAGAGCAAACTTACACCAACCATCTTATATGATCTTTTCCATTCTCTGAGCTTTTTGGTCATGCCCAGTGATTCTCTTGTCTCTCTCTTTTATCCATGCTCCGGACTAGAAGTAGAGGAAAGAAGCAGAGGTATGCACCCAGGCACAATTGGCCTAGGGGGAGCAGTTATGTTTAAAAGAAAAAGTATTTTGAATACTAGCCTTTGCGTCAGCTATGCAAGCAAGTGAGAGCAGGTAGATGAGCAGGGACTTGGATGCCAGTAGTATTGGCCCTGCTTTCTGCTTAAATATACAACACATAATATCCATGAACAAGACAATATTCTGGAGGGACAAAAAAGCTTTCTTTTTTTGCACACACAATTTAGTATTGGCTCAGACCCACCCACTGCAGTGCACACATGACTTTATGGTATGCATAAAAGATATTCACACTCAGCCTACAAGAAATAGAGGAAGTTTATAACCCCTAAACTTGATTTATAGTACACACAATGTACTAGCCTATGATTAAAGGAACAGTAACATCAAATAATGAAAGTGTTTTAAAGTAATAAAAATATAATGCATTGTTGCCCTGCTTTAGTAGAACTGTTATGTGCTTCAGAAACACTACTATTGTTTATATAAATAAGCTGATGTGTAGCAATTGGGGCAGCCATTCAAAAGAGAAAAGGCTCAAGTTACACAGCAGATAGCAGATAAGCTCTGTAAAACATAATGGCGTTATCTGTTATTCACTATTTAACCTGTGCCATATAGCCTTTTTTCAGTTTCCGGCATTGCTACACAGCAGTTTGATTATATGAACTATAGTAGTGTTTCTGAAACAAGTAGATCAGTTTTACCAGAAAAGGGCAACAGTACATGATATTTTCATTATATAAAACACTTTCATTTTTTGATATTACTGTTCCTTTAAGTGCCTAAAACATATAAGGTTTTGTCTATTATTTGCCTAATATAGTCTTCGTTTTTTCTGCTCTGCCTGTCCCTGGGATCTGTGAGTGCCTGCTGTTTTTTTTCCTTGGTCCAATGCAAACTATGTACAACCTAGTAGCAGAATTTTGCATATCGCAATGTAATATTCTTCATTTTGATTTTTCTCAGTGCATAGCACACTTTTAACACTTGCTTAAAGATGGTGTCAGATTTTGATAAATAGCTACCAACTTTATTATTATATTATTATTTTATTAAATACACTGCACACCAGTGCAAACTACTACATTTGCATTGCAATCTTTCTTCCACTGGCTGATGGCGTCTGGTTTCTGGTTTTGCGAAATGTATATAAAATTGTGCAAATTAAAAGTTGTTCATGAAAAGGAATATTCTTCATTAATGACTATTCCAAAAGCCACCAAGGTACAGGTATAGGATTTA
This sequence comes from Xenopus laevis, assembly GCF_017654675.1. Taxonomy (NCBI): domain Eukaryota; kingdom Metazoa; phylum Chordata; class Amphibia; order Anura; family Pipidae; genus Xenopus; species Xenopus laevis. The sequence goes on from NC_054373.1 coordinate 124,733,419, forward strand.
TAATTTACAATGCTTATGGCCTGGGTTTTCCAGATGAGTTATATTTCCATAATTTGTAGCTCCATACCTTAAAGGAGAACTAATGCCTAACAAAGAAGTAGGCTAGAAATGTTGTACATTATGTTTTGGGCTTCTGTACCAGCCCAAGGCAACCACAACCTTTTAGCACGGAAGATCTGTGCCTTCAAAGATGCCCCAGTAGCTCCCCATCTTCTTTTCTGCTGATTCATTGAACATGCTCTGTGCTGCTGTCACTTACTGAGCTTAGGGACCCACTCACAATATAGAATATAAATCTCACAGTATAAGGCTGATTAGTACTTAATAAAGATAACTGCAACATGTCAGCTCAGAAACCAGTGCAATTAGCATCAGAATTTAATAATCAGCTATGTAGCATCATTTTCTGCTGCATGATTTGCAACAAACTCTATGCTTAGCTGCTCAGAGCCCACTGAGCATGTGACTGTCGCAGACACTTTCCAAGATGGTGACCCCCTGTGACAAGTTTGAAGTTATGGATCATTGATGCTACTGACAAGCTGAAACTTTAGGCTGGTGCAATAGGTTTAGTATATACAATATGGCATTTTTAGCCATATTCATTTATAGGGTTTAGTTCTCCTTTAAGTCTGCTAAAAATAATTTGAACATTAAATAAACCCAATAGGATTATTTTGCCAGGTTTTTGCAGCTTAGTTAACAGCAAGCACAAGGTGCTCTTTTATTATTACAGTGAAAATGGAATTACATGCTTTAAATGTCATTCAGTCATTTTAGAATATTCTGCATAATGGCTTTCCAGATAAGAGGTCCCATGCCTCTTATCAGCTTTTTTTATCATATCAATTGTTTTTCAACCTTGTTAATGGGCATAGACATGCATCTTAAGTGGGTAAATCAAAATGCATAGATTGTGATAATTTTTTTATTTTAATGCAAGTAAGTGAGTTTAACAAGCATGTTTCTATTATAAAATACACAGCAGAAAAAGTAACAATACAGCAAATATTTTCTAGTAATAGAATACATTTATGTTTGAGAGATCATGGGGACAAACATGCAGAATAAAATGGAATGAATTCAGTTGTGCTTAGGTGCACTAAAGCCTGCATTTCAAATGTGTTTTTTATGTTCACAAAAAATGCTATTGTTATGCAGATATGTCATAGTGTATTTCACACCTATTAGCTCAAAGCAGGCCACTATTACTAGCTAGTAAAGATACTTACAATTGTACAAGAACAGGACATTCTTGCCACCAAACAATTATTAGGATCTTTTTTTATATAATTACTGCTAAAAATGACAAAGTAAAGAAAATGCAGTGTGCCATGCCAGAGCATTTAACTGTGAGAGGTAGCAATTGGTGTTTAATGTCGATTTTTCTGTTCTAGTTCAGTAAAATAACTGAAGTCAGATTGAATGACTACAGAATACTGCTCCACATAATGCACAATATTGCTGACAGCTTTGCACAAGCCATAAATCAGCCAGCTGTCAGAACACAAAGATTTCTTCTTGCAATCACGCAACATACAGTATGTTCATCTTCTATAGGTTTATATACAAGTCTTCAGTACTGTACCTTTAATTGTAAGTCGTTTTGTAACAATCTATTAGTAAACCTCAGCCATATTCCAAAACTTGAAATTAATATGCGGGTGTATTGATCTGTGCTGGATTAAAACAAGCTTGGCTCAGCTGAGTTCTGTTTAAGTACATTTACGCATGGTGAAGTTTATGAAATATTTTCTATAGCTTGCAAATGAAAAGAAAGATCTTAATCTTCACAGGGGAAATTGTAATACACGGTAATAGTAATTGCCTCCATGGCTGTAATCCTGATTAAAGTGAATTGCTTCTGTATGTAAGTGCCTTATCCGCGAACATTTCAAATGGCATATAGTTCAAGGGTAGCATACCATTATTACTCATTTAGCATGACAAGGCAAGGATGTCTTAAGTAATATGTGTGAATGTTCTTTGGTAGGACATATGAAAGTTTTATGGGACATATGGGGGCAAATTCCCTAACCGGCGAAAATTCGCCATCGCAATACTTCGCCAGGCCTAAATTCGCTAGGACAATGCCAATTCACTAAATTGCGAAGTAGCGTCCAGGGTGCCGATCTCTTGCAAATTTTCGCTAGCGTTACTTTGACAAACAAATTGAGGAAGTCCTATGCACTCCATTGCACTTCGCCTGGTCTGAGCTGGCTAAGGCAAATATACAAATTACATGTCAAAGCTGATCTATACAGGAGTTAAAGGGAACCTGCTCAACAGAGCTTACAATCTAAAATGAAGGCTTTCTTTTTTATACTCATTATCCCAAACCTCATGTTCGGTATCCAGTTAGTTCATATCATTAAGACCGGACTTAGTATAATCTTTGTGGGTGCAGGGTTCAAAGATTCATATAGAGATATGTTTGCAAGGATCCGCACACCAATGTTTTCATCAAAATAAGTGTTTTATTCGGTCTATGTACCGAATAAAACACTTATTTTGATGAAAACATCTCTCTCTCTCTCTCTCTCTCTCTCTCTATATATATATATATATTAATAGTTTATAGCTTACTTTATGCATTTTGTTTTATAAGAGTATATTCAGAAGAATCTTGTCCATCCAGGTGCCGCTTTTACTTTCTGACTGCTAACTGATTATTCCCACCAGCCTAAACTATCTAGTCCATTCTGGTGTGAAATGTTAGCCTGATATTAATCCTTCAGTGTATCTAGTTTAAAATATTGCCATCTTATTAGAAACCTGGTCTTAATATTAGAGATGGAGAGGAACACCCAGAGACTGAGTAGGTAAATACTGCAAACCGCAAGTAGGGTCACCACCAAGTAGGTATTTTACTTGCCCACATTTTAAAAATGATACAGTACAAAGGAAAGACATATGTGGCAACCCTATCTACAAGTTGCAGGTACACATGTAAGCCAGGGCCATGTGCTTTAAGGATAACAAAGGACGTCTACGAATTTAGGTTTTAAAATACGTTTGCATTTCTTTTCCATTTATTGATAGCATCCCCATGCTTTGCAAACCTCCTGTTCTTTGCATCATTTACTGTATTCATCATGTGTCATCTGATTAACAAAATACATCAATCACACAAGATAGTTGTTGGTTTAGAATATTGCTTACTTATCTGTAATCTTCCGAACCTTGCAAATAAGTATGCTTGGATTTACTTGGCTACCTCTAATCAAACCTAATAAATCTAAACGTGCAATATCCGTTATTTACAGCTAGTACAGGAATCTACATTTTGAGGATAACAGTGTCTAGGTTTGTGTGTGTAACAAGGACATAGCTGTGTTTTATAGATATGTGTGCGTTATTAAGGGTAGTCATAGTGGCCACCAGTTTCATTTGTTATTGTTTTTATTCTGAATGTAGTTGCTCTGTATGTTGTAGAGAAAACACCCCAACAATGATAAATGTGTGAATTCATTCAAAACTTTCCTGGCTGTTGGGAAACGGTCCCTTTGCTCCTGGACTTCCTTCATATTTGTTATTCATGAGTTGGGTGTCAAATGTTTTTAATTCATGCTTTAAAAATATTATATGGGTTTAGAATCTATTATCCAGAATTCTTGACACAGGGGATTTACAGAGCAGGGGATTTTCAGTTATTTAGATCAGGGTTTTTTAGTTATTTGGATCACTAATCATTAAATATACTAGAAACATTCAAATATTAAATAATAGACCAAAATGGATTTATGCAGCTTAGTACAAGGTACAAGTACAGTATTTACTTACCTGAAACCCTGGGCCATTGTTCCTATCAGCAGAAAACTACTCCGGCCGGAGTTATACCAGCATCACCATGGATCATTTCTCTTCCAGCTTCTTTTTTCTTTGTGCCGCTTTTTCATTCTACTGCGCATTCGTCTGCACCAGGAAATTTATAGAAAGAAGAAGCTGGAAGAGGATCGCTCCGTTATGCTCACTGGAATAACCCCAGGCCGGTGCAGTTTTCTGCTGATAGGAGCATCAGCCCAGGACTTCAGGTAAGAAAATACATTCACTTAGAGGTGCCTAACATTTGGCACCCCAAGTGCTAAACTACTTTCCTTCTCGGTTAAGAGAAAACTGAATTTAAAAAAAAATTAATAATTTGCATAAAATGGAATCTATAGGAGATGGCGTTCTTGGAAATCACAGCTTTCTGGATATCAGGTTTCACATAGAATCAGTCAGACAGTTTCATGAAAAGTATAAAGGGTGACATATGCACTTGGCATAAAACTGTTTACATTCCATGTCAAGAGACAACATGATGTCATCTTTTTACCATTAGTTATAATACAGGAAATTTGGTTAATGTCGGCATTAACTGGGTAACAGAACCAGATCCCCAGACTTCATAATAACCAGGATATACATACAGGATGCACTTCTAGCAGACATAATAAAATCAAATTCATATGTTGCATGATGTTATTTCATATTATTTACTTTCAGCAGGAATACATTAAGAAAATGAAATCAGAAACAATTACAATGCAGTGCAAACTAAATCAAACATGAGTGTCTTCCCAAACATGCATAATGACTGTGCTAATGTATGTCATGTTATAAACAATAATCTTTGTGAGCAACGTTAAAGAAAGTGAAGGGGCTTCACAGCCAATGTTGTATTAATGGAGAGATTCTATTTCTCAGCAGCATACATAACTTACTGCGCGTAAATCATTTTTCTTCTTATCAAGAGATCTGTCTTTTTGCTAGCCTAAAGGTGGCCATACATGGGCTGATTAAAGCTGGTGCCTCGGTTCTTCTAGACTGAGTCGGCAGTGTATTGGCCTGTGCATGATGCCAGCTCACAGTTCTGTCCAACAGATATTTGCAGATATTGTTCAGCAGGTTTGATTATTTACGTTGATGTGGACTTTGTCCCGACTACCTGCATAGATCCAATTAGGATCTGATTATTCACATTCGAAGGTAACACACATGCACCCAGCATTGGTTGAATATTCTTGATTTGCACTGGTGCTCCGTCACAGGCAACCACAGGGTTAACTTCAATATATTTCTCAAGGGCACTTGCTGCCCGAAACATGTTGTGTGGAATGCACAATAAAGATTGAATAGCAGGTATTCTGCTCTTTGCTGTTTTTCGTGATTTGCTATCCTAATATATTGAGGATCTGATTATTGTCCTGAGGTCCAAATGATTGGTTCTGATCAATACTGCCCACCTCCAAGTTGGCATATCAGTGAAAAATCTTCTTGATTAGCATTGCAACCTTGCCAATCTTCACCTGTTTGGCCAGCGTTAGTCGAGTGACTCTCTTCTTCAGAAGAGGGTTGAAATTAGGGAAAAAAGCAATATATACATACAGTATTTTATCAATGGAGGCTTTCTACACAGAAAAAGATCCCCAGATTCCACCAAACCAATGGTGTTTGAGATTTGCTGCTTTGAATTCATTGTCAGAGACAACAACCTTTAAAACAACTCTGTACTTAACGTTTAGTTCTTTCTGGAAGAAAAATGCTATATAAATATGTATTATTATACTATATAAATAATAAAACAAATATAATATGGTTATACTTATGCATGTTTCTGGATCATGAAACTTAACTGGATGGTAAAGACAGCCTTGAGGCTTTGAGGCAGATTTACTAAAAGGCGAAGTCGCCGTTGCTAGCGAAAATTCACCAGAAATCTCATCCACAGGGACATCGCCAATTTACTAACCGGCTTAAAGGACAATTCGCTAGCGAAAGAGTACAGCTAGCAAAGTTTTGCACCCTATCGCCAGGCAAATTTTCACTCAGGGGAATGATCGTTACACAAATTCAGTAAAGTGCAAATTTTACATAACGTTACACCTTTCGCCAGAGTTTCCTTTGCCCCCTTAGACCAGCGAACTGATAAGCTGAAGCTACATCCTCTTCAATCTTATGTCAGTGACATCATTTCCTGTATGTAGAAAAGCTGGTATTTTTTTTTTATATTTTAAAGTGGGATTGTCTTTAAAAGTTGTAACTATTACAAATTCTGTTTTTTACATTTTGTTTAACCATTTGAGGGGCATGCCACCTTTGTTTAAGGGTGTGCTCATGCCTAGGACAATAGAGGATCTATTTTGCCTATATTTTGCTTCTTTGAACATTTTTAATATTAAGTGGCCACTTTAAGCCTTTGCACCCACAACTCTAATAAAGTCATATATAAGACCTACATGAACCCGCCCTATTCAAATTAACCTAAGCGTAAGTGTACTAACTAAGTTATGGAGAACGTTCACCATGAAATGCTTGCGCTGACTGACGAATTAACGCTAGCAAAACTTCTGCAACATTCGGCTGCAGAGACGCAACTTCACATTTTAGTGAATTAGTGTAATGGTAGTGAATTTGCGTCTGTCGAAGTGGCGCAAAGTGTGGCAAAGCCTTCGTAGGCGAAATTTGCCCTGTTGGGAATTTGCCCTTTTGTTTGTTTCAGATACAATGCAATCACTTGTAATTGGTCTTCTTTAGGGAAAGTAGCATGTATTAATACATAGATAATTGATATTCTTTGATTTAAATGCATATTTTCTGTAGTGACTGATGCTTATGCTGAGGTCAACAGCAGCATCATGATTGTTGCACAGAGAATGAGAAACACATTCTTGCAAGAAAGCAATATTTTTGTACGAGAAACATTTTTTCATTTAGTTTTTCCTTCTTTTTTTTTCTTTGAGAAAGCCTATACGTAAAAGCAAAAAAAAAGTTCAGTGTTTACAAACTCTAGTAAATGGACACTAATGCCAATAACTTGGATTATCTGATTGGTTATGTTAAGTTGTCGGGTTTATGATGGCCAGTGCATAGGCAATAGAAGATAAGCAAATGCACATCTGAATTACAGAAATAAATGCTTTTCAGTACTATTTGCTTTAAGCAGAGCTTTAAGCAAAAGAGGACACAATTGCTTTGGAAGATTTAAATGAAGCAGTGAGATCTCTCAACTCCCATTATATCATTGGCCACATGAATATTATATAAGCGGTAAATATAAGTGGTAACGAAAAAAAAACCAATCAAAACATATTTGTACCGGTGATAATGATACTCCCTTTGGGCTGTTTAACATCAAGAGCTAAGTAAATGGTCAAATGGAAACGTTACTGGCTTATAGCCATGAGGGATATCATATAACAGTAGCTTTTGTCAAACATTAGGCAGATACTAAAAGCCTTTACTTTCTGTACTGTAATCAATATGCTTTGTTCAAGATCGAAAACACACCATCTGATTTCCTGAATGTACTTACAACTGGATGTACGTTGGGCACTTAATATATTAAACACAAATTAAAATACATGATACATGGTCTCACTTACACGTAGTTCATGGTTTTTGTTTTCCTAGGAAATGGTATTTTAAAAGGAATGCCTGATTTCTGCTCCTACAGCAGGCTTGGTATCATACTGTACATTCAATTATTTAACAGGCTGGTTAACAGAATAAAAGGCTTATTTATTTGCAGCATAGCCGGCAATGTTTTCAAATGTTTTCAATTTGTCACATTTTCCCCAGAATTCCAGTATCATTGTGGGTGTGCAAAAAGTGGCATCCATCATCTTTGCAATCAAAATACACACTATTGTAAGTGCACATTTCCAATAATCACACACAAGTTGTGGCTTGCATCATGAGAATGGGGAAAGCATCAGTTCCAACACCATTAACAACAAAATAGCATACCTCCCAACTGTCCTGATTTTGACCGATCAACCCGCAGTCCCGGCTTGTTACTGAAATGTCCAAACTTTCTATTTGATTTTTTTGCACTGAACAGCCAGAAAAAGATACACAGTTTCTAATTTAATTGGCCTTTGGCAGAGAGCCCAGAACAGCTGCCAGGTGCACTTAGATACGTTTGTAACAATTTAAGATAAGCAGGACTGACTTGCAGCTTAAAGGACAATTCACCTTCATTAGCAAAACTGTTATAACACATAAAAAGCACATAATTGTGTTCAAACTTTCATAACCTGCAAATTTGGTAAAATGAACGTGGTAATTAGGGGGTGTGGCCACAAAAGTGGGCTTGGTATAAAAATGTATCGCCGTGATACGCTTGCCAAATATTTTTATCCCTCCTTCTGATTCAAAAATGTTGGGAGGTATGACATTAGTGTGTTTTTTGCTTGCCACAAGTATGTTGTTGGTAACAGGGCTTCACTGCCACCAATTGTTGATAGAGCTGAGCCAAGAAGTTTTGCCACCAAATGCCATACCACTTTGCACACACCTTGTCAAGCCTGCTCAAGCCATTAAGACCCACCACCACCGCTGCATTCACCCTCATGCCCTGCACCAGTTACCTATTACCTTGTTTCCAGAAATTTTTCTTCAATTGCTTTTAGCAATACAGCCTGACAACAAAGACAAATGTTATTAGGAGGAATTGCCAAAAATAGCACCTTTTAGCTGTTAATGCCTGTGAATTCAACATTTTTTAATTCAAATAAATTCTCGTGACTTTGGGGCCGATTCATCAAGGGTCGAATATCGAGGGTTAATTAACCCTCGATATTCGACTAGGAACTAAAATCCTTCGACTTCGAATATCGAAGTCGAAGGATTTAGCGCAAATGCTACGATCGAACGATCGAAGGATTATTCCTTCGATCGAACGATTAAATCCTTTGAATCGAACGATTCGAAGGATTTGAATCCAACGATCGAAGGAATATCCTTCGATCAAAAAAACTTAGGCAAGCCTATGGGGACCTTCCCCATAGGCTAACATTGACTTCGGTAGCTTTTAGCTGCCGAAGTAGGGGGTCGAAGTTTTTTTTAAAGAGGCAGTACTTCGACTATCGAATGGTCGAATAGTCGAACGATTTTTAGTTCAAATCCCTCGATTCGAAGTCGTGGTCGAAGTAGCCCAAAAAACACTTCGAAATTCGAAGTTTTTTTACTTCGAATCCTTCACTCGAGCTTGATGAATCGGCCCCTTTGTGTTTGCAGTTGCTTCACAAATGTAAAGATTTTGATTTTAGAGACTGAAACATGCCAACCGATTTGGAAAAGGAGGTTTTAAAATGCCATTCCAGATTGGAAGGGAGCTCCTTGGTTTGGCTGCCATTTTGAAATCAACTTTTCCAAACCTCACAATTTTGACATTTGTGTGGCAACTGCTAAATACAGGGTCAAGCAATGCTAGATATTAGGAATAATAGGGGCTCTGGTTAATCTCAAATTGTGCAACTTTTACTATTCTGAATATCCTTGCTACTGTCTAGTATTCCAGTGTGGGGGATAACAAAACACTCAGTCCCTTAAGGTGACAAATAGATATGAGTTTGTTTTTTTTCTAATAAGCCAATTTTTTTCCATATTAGCACTGTAGAACAATCATTGTACATGTTATCGCCAGAATAAATTTAGTATTGTAGGAAGAACATTTACATCATCCTTCAGCAATCTTGTCATCGCTCATACAATAGAAGTAATAAATGACTACATAAAAACTATGCTCTGTATGCTGGCTCATGGGATTTGCTGTACTATGAATGTGCAGCAATAAGCCTCCGTGGCTGTTGTTGATGGGATCTGATCTCATTAGCTGTGGCCTGCAATGTGTGGCTACTATTGATGTCTCCAGCATTAAAGATCTACACATCATTCCTGTAGGGAAAAGAAATTTTAATGGCATCATTGTTATACTCTATCATTAAAAGATTTTTTTTTACTGTTATTGACCTCCATGATGCATGTTAAACTCTCATTTTCGAGTATTGCCTTTTATCAAAAATGTTGATCTTAATGCATCTGCCTTTTGTATCATTATATACTTACTGTAGGGACACATAATGAATGATAATGTGCACTGGTGTAAAGTATAAAATATGCATGGATTTTATTTATGGCTTGCTGTTAGATTGAGGTAAGGCTTTATAATGTAAAATGTATATGTGTGTCATGTGATGTACCACATGTGTTAATATCTTTAGTAGTGAATGGCCAGATTAACCCCTTGTGGGAAGACACCACTGTTTACAGAGAATGGGAGACTTAGACTTAGAAAATGAACCAGAGGTCCATATGCTTTTGCAGATGAACACAGATTTATTCACAGTCACTAGTACGTCTCCTGTCACACAGTTCCCAGTCTGCTTAGCGCTCTCCTGTTGCCTACTTACCTTAAGGTCCGGTGGTTCTATAGCTCCCAAGCTCTTGGCACAAGAGACAGCTTGTATTAGTGGTATCCTTGATGTGACAGAAGAGACTACCTAGTCCCCAATCTCAATACAATGGTTCCCTGATTAGAGAGGTACTGCCTGGGTGCTGGCTCCTTCCATACTCCTCATTAGAACCTCAGATGCTCAGCTAGTTGGTTTATCTCTCACAACCTACAGTGAGCTTCACAGATCTGGCCTACCACTAGCTATCCTAACTACTTCACTTGCCTTGTTACCTCTCTGAGGTGGCAGACCTCAGCCTTACTAGTGTCATTCATTCTTTATCTTCTTTAGATTATTCAAAAAGGAAGGAGCTAATTGCTCTCCCCCTTATTTAGCCTTCCCAAGGAAATCCTTTGAGTGCCACAAAGAACAACACTGCTCTAGAACCTGTTCAATGGGAATCCCTACCTAAAATTGTCATGTGGTGACTGCAATAACAACTATTCACATAAAATACACTGATACTGTATCTACTCCTTACATGTGGGAATTTTTGCTTTTATATCCTTTGGTTTAAGTAATTTTTAGGTACTCATTTAGGGCATATACAAATGTATTATTTTTAACAATGACTAGTACATTGTCCCAGATGTTTTACATTCTTCCTTTGCCTTTCACTTGTATGCAAAGCCTGAAACTGTGCCTAATAATTTATTATTATATAGTATTACAGTACAGGTATGGGACCAGTTATCTAGAAACCTGTTATCCAGAAAGCTCTGAATTACTGTAATAATAAAATAGTACCTTGTACTTGATACAAACTAAGATATAATTAATTCTTATTGGAAGCAAAACCATCCCATTTGGTTGAATTCATGTTTAAAATATGTTTTAGTAGACAAGATATAGCAATGCAAATTACATAAAGACTTTATCTGGAAAACCTCATATCCCGGGCATTCTGGATAACAAGTCCCATATTTGTACTATCAGGGTACATTGACATTACTGATAGACATAAAACGTATACTGCAATATATAATCAGTTTATACAGTATGGCTGCATCTTTAATCTAGGTGTGTTGTGACCAACATGTTTTGGGTAATATAATAAAAGGCACACTTTTGTCCATATCTAGAAACCTATACAAAGCAATCGATTTAATTACAAATCACTGACAAGTAAATCTGAGCTGCTCACTGGCGTTAATAGAATTGTGGCAAACATTGAACCTGTTATTACATTATCTCAGGAAGAAGAAACTATTTTGTTAGAGAATGTAAGGAGACATTTGGAAAGAGTGATTCCAATAATTTAGTTCTTACCTCTGGCAAAGCTCTCTTAAAACCTAATCAATGTACAATTAAAACAGTATGAAACCCTCAAAAAGTTTACAATCAAATAAATGAATGGCATTTAAAAAAGCTTATATAATTTATAGGTTAAAAATCTGATGTCTAATAATATTTAATTTAGTGATCTCGTATTTAGTTAAATGGGGGACCTGGGGTTTTCTGGATAAGGGTTGTTTCCCAGATTTGGATCTCCATACCTTAAGTCTGCTAAAAGTCATTTAAACATTTGGATCAAGGTATTATTTTTTTTTGTTACAGTAAAAAGGAAACAATCAGGATTGTTTGCTTAAAATTTACTCTATAGTAGATGGTCTTTCTGTAGTTCAGAGCTTTGTAGAGCTGCCAGAGCTTCAGACCTGTACTGGGTTTTAATTGACTGCTCTTGTGCATTTAGGATCATTTAGCCTCTGTGATAATGTGTGAGGCTTGTTCAGCTCATGCTCAGTCACTGCAATGACCACAAGCTCTAACCCTTCCTCCCTCCCAGGTGCCAATTCACAAATATCATAGTTATCACTACTGACTTGCAATGCAGTGCCCTTTAGACACAACATTATCCCTGCTATTTGTTAGTGTTGAGTGCGCCCAAGGCTGCAGTTTTCAAAAACAGCAATTTTAGCAGCTGGAAATGTCAAAGGTTTCTGTACCAGAAATGCCAAGCTATTTGGTACTGTTTTAAAATCAAGCATTTTGTGAGCCTGGAACTACAATTTCAGCTTTTATCGTCACATTCAAAAATTTCTGACAATGTGAGAATTGTTTCTGTCATCTCCGATATTTATTGATAGTACATGTGGAGTTTGGTGATCTCAGCTACAATATAGGAAAGAAAAAATATTAAATAAATAACACACTAATGTCTAATTGGCTTTTATATTTTTTTATTTAATGTATTTTTTATATTTCATAAAAATATGAAAGGTAAATTCTGACCTCAGAATACGATTAAGTATAAAATTCAGTGCATTGCAAATAGAAATAAGTGCAGGTTAATAGGAGAGAAAATAGCTCTCTGATTGGTAACGCTACAGCCTTTGAGATTCAGCATTCAGATTGCAGCATTCTGACTTTGTTTCTAGCTAATAACTTCCCCACTATAATTATCTGCAAATATGTTTGGAAATAAAACATTTTGTGATTCTATACCTTTGGACAAGCATATTGCCAGTGTTGCAGTTCTTTGCTTTGGTTTCTCAAAACATGGTGTTATTTTTGTAATTGAACTTTAAAGGAGCCTTATATGAACTGAGTTTGGCTTATCCAACAGATAGGCCATCAGCCATGGATGGCTAAACAGTATTGCTCTGTTTGTTTGAGTTGACCTCCCTAATAAGTAAACCTATTGAGGAAGTTTGGAGGAGCTGTAGCTCATGTGCCTTCCTTCTGCCTAGAGTCCATGCACCTAATGAGAAGAGGCATCATGACTTTGCAGTATTCAGTTTGGATGGGCTAGCTGTGATCCAGTATTCTGCCAACACTGCCACTTCATTGCCTATACGGTTACAGTGAAAATTGGCCAAAATGCCCCAGGATGCTGATAAAATGACATTTTTGTGTTTGTATTTTCTGATATACAAGCTGTTCATAAATGTAATACTGCCAAAAGTGGGCTCCTGAAATCTCCTCAGGCTGACTACATTCAGCACAGGTTACACTGAGACCCCATATGTTTTGGTTGGCCCTCATTCATGTGAAAGAAGGTGCAGAAGAACAGTGTATCCTAATCTGAACAAGAATGTGTTGGGTGCCAGGTTTTCCTCAATATAGAGTAAAGATGTATTAAATAAACAAGCAATCAGTCATGTGTTTGGGCAGATCAGTAGTGATACAATAAGCAATACAAAAATAAATCAATTTATGGTAATGTCTTTTCCATATACAGGCAACTCAAGGCTTTTATTAGGCAATTGCGAACCCCAATATTTAATAAAAGGCACAAAGTTTGCAGAGGTCCAGTAAGTTGACTAGTAAATACTACTGCTGAATGGTTGCTATATGTATCTAGACCTGCACATAATTTACACCTACACCTAGAAGCAAATTCCCTAACCTGGTGAAAATTTGCAAGCGCTGCCTTCACAGCCATCGCAACACGTCACGCTGTCGAATTTGCACTAGCGTTAGTCACTTCGCCCTTTAGGGAATCTGCCCCCTAGGCTTTTGAACTCTGTGGTATGAACCCTACTATATCCCTGTCTTTGGCTGCTTAGCACCCTAGCCTCTCTACAACAGCACTTGGGCTTAGAAATATAATCCTCAAGTTGACTACACCTTTCTCAGCTAGTTTCCTTTCTGGACTTTACTGGAACCTATTTACCCACGACTTGGTAACACATTCCTTCCATCTGGAACATGACAGATCAACGTGATGAAGCCTCCTTTATAAAATGGGTTTAACAAAAGTTATTTTTACATAGAATGCTAGATGCTTCAGCAGCACAGGATCTACCATACGCAACTCGTCTAGCCGAATCTCAACCAAGCAAAAAATGTTGCAGACACTTACAGATCCACAATTAAATAAAAACCTTACACGTGCCTTGCACACATGCACTTAATCATAGGAATATGTTTGTAAATACTCAATACACTGTATATACAGCAACTTTGGGGACACTAGTACATTTCTTGTTTGAATGGCCACAATTTTGATATAAATGTGCTAAAACAGGCAAAGTGCTCAAAAATAAGACATATTATTCAGCTTTTAATTTAGACAGTTGGAAATTATTGAAATAGTGTGTAATGTTCTTGAAGATAAAAAAAATATGCACTTAAAAAATTCTCTTCATATTTAATAGGTAAAAGTCATAAATGATTCATCCTCTCCTCTTGGCTGCTATATATAGAAAGTAGATTGCAGTGAATAGATAACAGTCTCTGTTATCTAAACATACCCAGTATTTGTAATGAGAAAGTGGTGTTTAAATAGATTAAATACAGCTGCTATGTTTAAGTGATGTAATTATCGATTAGGTTTCACATGTATTTTAATACTATATAATGCTCTTCTTTACATGAAACAAATACGATATAATTCTGTTCTAGATCTGTACCAAAAAATGTAATATATTATTTATTTTGCATTTGAGGCATTTGAGATGAGGCTGCCATTTATAAAATGATCCTTTGACTTGATACAATGAAGATATAGTAACAAATTGAGGAAGCATTTAAAGCCATTATGCAAACAGATGTCTGTTCTTTTTATACGAATTTATGAAATTGGCAAATGTTTACTTCAGGAAGTATAATCCCATCTCCTTTAACAGAGGCTAATAATATACAGGTATAAGATCCCTTATCCGGAAACCCGATATCCAGAAAGCTCCAAATTACGGAATGGCTGTCTCCCATAGACTCCATTTTATCCAAATAATCCAAATTTTTAAAAATGATTTCCTTTTTATCTGTAATAATAAAACAGTAGCTTGTACTTGATCCCAACTAAGATATAATTAAACCTTATTGGAAGCAAAACCAGCCTACTGGGTTTATTTAATGTTTAAATTAATTTATAGTAGACTTAAGGCACAAAGACCCAAATTACGGAAAGGTCCATTATCCGGAAAACCCCAGGTCCCTGGATGTCTGGATGTCAGGTCCCATACCTGTAATATGTATTCCTTTGTATTTATCATGTACTACAGTATAAACTCTACAGGGCTGTATTTAGGTGTTGTACTGCCTTGGCAGAAAACCTCAGCCTCCGCCCTTCACCTGGTGATTGGCTCATACATAAATGGTCCAGATGGTCCATCTGTTCTGTGAATGTGCTGATTGCAGGAAAGCCTGGTACCCCCACAAAAGCTCTGTTGCTAGATGTAGCTGCAAGTATCTTGGGGAGCGAGATGGGGAATTTCTTTTAGCAATGTTTGTATTTACCCTATAGGTACCACCTAAAGCTGCCCACAAAGGTCCACGGGTGCCTATATGGTAGATACAGCCCTGTTGTCCAGTTGTATATATTTTGGTTGCCTGATAATCTGGTATTATGCTTGACACCCACCACAAATATTATATATTTTTGCCTAGAGATAATTGTTGACATTCAATTACCCCTCATATGTTCAGCGTATCTCTGCTAAATGCTAGAGCTTAATGGCGCACAAAATAATGCCATATATATCCTTTGGTCTATAGGTTTTCTTTTTCATATGAGCAGACTCATTTTTATTTGTTATTTATACTCGTAGGCCTGAGAGACAGTGTCACAGACTTAATCCTGACAAGGCCAATGGGATTTTGTGCTTACCAAGTATATTTAATATTGCTTTCCAATACTTTTCCTCCCACGTGAATGTTATTGTCACGGTGCTCAATAACTTACTGTATATGCAATGGACTTTTTTTTTTAAGAGAACGAGCCTGTATTAGTGTGAATTCTATATTAATATACAGTAGCTTGAATATGCTATTTCTGTTACAGTTCAGCTCTCTTTTTTTTTTTTAAGGCCCAGAGTGCTGTAACCCTGTCACTGTTGTTAAAGCAGTGTGCCAGGCTTCTCGACAGTGGCATTCAATTGTATGAATGAGTGCTACGGTGCCCTCCTGCTCTAAAAAGATTTGCCAGTGCATTAGTAATTGTTTTGTAAAATTGCAACTGTGCTCCATTATTTCTTGTCTGCCTTCTATTATTTCCCATTCCTGCACCATTAATTAATGTTTACACATTGGATATGGAGGTAAAAGTACAAATTGACCTTTTATAAATGTGAGATCATATCTAGGCATCTTACATGGTTATGAAGAGTGTGATTATAAATTGAAACAATCCAGTGTGACACTGTTCCTCTAATATCCTCTCCATCATATATTTCCCATCACAAAGCAGAAATTCTTTTATTTAGTATTCTATAAATGGATTGAAATAGACTGAATACATATAAGGGTTCAGTCAACATTTAGCCCTATTTCAGTGTACTGCTTTTATTTCCATAGGTATATGAAAGGGGGTTATTTATTAAAGGTCACATTGTTTGTTCACTAGAAAAATTCTTAGAGAAAAAAAACCTAGATTTTTTTCAAGATTTTATTATACCCCAATGCTGCAAAAGCCTGAATCTGAAAATCCGCATCTCGGACCTGTCGAGGTCCTGTATAAGTCATTGGGAGAGGCACCTATCCCAAATTGTGGTTTGTGGGAGTTTTTAAAAACTCCCCTAAATTCAAAATTCGACCAGTCGAAATTTGTTTCAAAAATTAAAAAAAAGTTTTAAAACTCAGATGAATTAAGTTGATTCGAAAACTAGAATCAAATTCGATTTGAATTTTAAAAACTCTATTCAAGTTTTTTCTCCAAAAAAACCTTGAATGTTAGGAAGGCTGCAAACAACTCCAAATTGATCCCTGGACCTCTCCCATTGACTCAAACAGCAATTCTGCAGGTTTAAGGCGGCGGATAGTCGAATTAGAATTCTTAACGGAGTATGATAAATCTCAAAAATCAAATTAGAATTTTTTAAATAACTCGAATAGAATTTGAATAACTTCCTAGTCGAATTTGACAGTTTTGACCATAAAAAAAAATAGAAAATTTGACCCTTGATAACATATTTCGATCCTTGATAACATATATATAATCATGGACTGAATATGAACTATATACTGATGAATATTATTTATATATAAAGACAATAATGAGTATATATAAATTTGCCCCTAAAACAGAAGAGTATTATTAATGTATGCCTGAAACGAAGACATTGTAGCAGGGAAGACAATAGATCTTAGTAGATACATCTAGAAGAAAGATTAATTTAACATTGAAAAACCTGATATGTCAGGCAGTGCTCTTCACCTCATCATACCATGACACCAACAATTTTTGTTTTTTTTTGTGCCCGAAATATGTACTATTGAGTTAAGCTAAAGCTACTTTTTTACTGTGTCTGTAAAGAGATGCCAACCTGAAACCAAAGGGATTCTGGTGCGGGATTCTGGTGCATCTTGGCCCTGCCTGTGTCTACCCTGCCTGCCACCACCACCATAGGTACTGGTAGGATGTATTTTGCTGTGTTTAAGAATTTTGAAAACACTGTATGTAGGAGTTCTATGAGCATGATTTTGATCTTGATGGTCGGGAAAGCCGGACCTGAAAACCCTGAATTTTTCGGATTATGGGACGAAACCCAGTGCAGATCATAATATCTTTAAATTGTAAAAGGGATATCTCCCATTGAGCGGATTTTTCGGATTCAGACTTTTTGCAGCTTTGGAGATAATGAATCTCGAAGTTTTTTTCCTCTAAAAATTCAAGATTGTGACAAAAAAACCTCGACCACAAAAAATAACCCCCTTAGTATCCCACTAAATAAATATATTTTACATTACTTCATATTGTTCTTGTGAGAATGGAAGTTTATGAGGGTTTACCACAGCAACCTCCATACTAAAGAATCTGGCTTTAACGTAATTTTGATGGCAAGTGCCAGAAATAACGACATGCCGGCTCTAAAGTTTTTCAGTGATTTTGTGCTTCATTCATGAAGAATCATTTAACACCTTAGTCACAATTATGTCAAGTATGTACATCACCATCCCTTCTTTCCTGCAGTTTAACAGAACAAGCTCTGGTCTGTTGTCAATTTTCCAATCTTAGGGACTGATGAACCTTTTTTGCTTCATGATTTCTGATCAGACCCCTATGATTAGCTTCTCTATAGCATTTCTAGCCATATTCATGTTAAGGTTTAGTTCTCCTTTAATTGCAGTAAATGTATCAAACTGTACATATCTAAGTTAAATGGAATTTCATCTTCAGAGAAGGCTATGGCGGGTAGAAAGGAAAATAAACTGGATGTTGCCAATTTTCATTATTGGATGAGGAAACCACTGTTTATGTTTTTACGTAGAATAAATGCCAGGCTTAACTGTGTTGTGTTCTTTAATATTTGAACACGGCAATGCTTTAATAAAAATTATCTTAAGTCATACAAACACAGTTCTATAAGATGTCTACTTCCCACAGGGCCTGGGCTGGCTGTCAGGCTGACTGATGGTTATGACTAAACCAACTTATTAAATTAGGTAGAACATGCATAATATAGTATGTTATACTTCAAAGCTGCTTTCATTGTACTCAGCAATTCTGATTATTAAGTCATTTGACAAGGATGAATTCCTTACTATTTTTTCACCCCTAGCTAGGGAAAAAGGTTCACCCCCCCCAAAAAAATAAAAAGATATTTACCATTTGTGACAGCCACGCTTTTCAAGTCCAAATGGATTATTCAACTGAACACCAATGTAGAAAAAAAATATATTTTTAGATCTTTCAAAGCCAACTTTCCTACCCATTAGCTTTAAGCAGCATCTTGTTGGTTTCAGTCCTGAATTCACTAATCCTGGCCCATGAATTGCAGCAGTGTTGAGGCAGAGTTGGACTTGGACAGAGTTGGGAAGGGAGGAGGAGGGTCACCAACCAGGATCTTTGTGTATGTTATTATAACTCTAATTTGGTTACTGTCTCTTTAAATAGCAAATAACCCATGGCAATCCAGGGCCCTGACTCCCTTTTGAGTATGAAAAGTACTGGGAACTGGGATTTACAGCGCAGTGACTACACCTATGGAACGTCGAAGAGCACACCTCAAGGGGGTTTCCACTATGAAAAACAAAACAAACAGTTTGCAGTAAAACAAATATAAACTTTAAGAAAAAATGTATGCAATAACTGTAAATGTAAATCAAACAGTATCACTTTCGCTGGAGAACCTATGTGGACTATAAACCCGAAGCACAGTCTCTCATTGCCACACTCCACACCGGGTGGATACATGTAGAATAAATTCAGTCAGTTCAATGTCCCTTCCCCAATGTCCACAGATAGCACTACCTGCCCCAAGGTAACTTTCCCTTTAAAAGAAGTAGCCTGTCCCATGTGGCAAGTACATGAGCAAGACCTGTCCTCACCCTGGGGAAACATACAGTGGCCAAAGTATCCACAGGTAGGAGATAAAAAATAGCCCTGATGCTCAAATACTTACTCAAATCAGAGCAAAACGCAGCCCTTTTCTTTTCCTTCTCCCTGGAAAAATCCTTTCAAGCAGCACTGTCACACTTTACAGATCTGAATCTGTCTGGTTGCTGCAGCAGGGATCCCTTTATAAGCTCTGTCGGAAACCCTGTACATTTGGCTCCAAAGTCAGGCACTCCCTCTTTCCCAAGGATGCACTGGGGCGCCCAGCCAATCGGATGGCTCTCCAGCCTGTTACTGGCCTGGATGATGTCCCAGACAGAAAAACAGGGGAGGGATTTTTTCTGATCCCCTACATTAATAAACCGCTGGCGGCTAGAAATACTTCTCTAACATTTGCATCAACCTACATGTGCATATTTGATGTATAACTAAAATATAGAACACGGTCTATAATTAGGTAGCCATCCATCTAGCTTTGGCTCATGCAGTTTTTTTTATGTTTTGTTTGTTTTTCTTTACTCTGCAGTTTAGTTTTGCAAGGAAATGTTTCCGCCACCATGACTAAAGGTAGATCAAATGCAAAGTACACTGTGCTTAAAGGGAAAGTTCACATTCAGATTACCTTATCATATAGTTTATTTATTTTTCCCATCCAAGTTTCCCCTGTGGGAGACTAATTGGAGGTGGAGTTGTAGAGATTTGATCATGTCATTAGGGAGATTTTTCAAATCTATTTTTTTTATATCAGCGATTAGTCTGACAACTGGATCATTATCTCCTTATAACACGGGTTTAGTGTACTTGAAATGAGTGCATTATATCTCAGCATCAAGATTCTTATTTTTACAGTTGTAGGTAGTAGCCTGGTGGTGCTGGAATCTGTAGTATGCAGTATTTGTATAGGCGTGGAGTGTGGATTACTAACTAAACTTTATTTTAGTGAATCACTCTGAATATATTTTAGTTCCTTGAAGAGAATACAACTTCAGCTGATGAGGCACTAAGACCCTGCAATGTCTGACAGCCTCCCACACAGCCGCTGCCATCTGCCAGATAATTTAAATATTGTTTTATTTACATTATATATCCTATTTATAACTCATTTGACGTACAGTATACAGGGCTAAGTACAGCTTGGCCCCTTGACTTTAGAAATCTAAAACTAGTTCTCAGTTTTGAATGATTACAGGCTAGTGTAATCCTAAATAGAATAGAGTGAAATCATTGTCATTTACTAAGTAGTAGATAGCTTGAGCTTGATGCTCTGCCTTTTCAAAAGCATGGTGCTACCAGTAACCTGAGGACACATTTTTTCTATCTACAGAATGTGGAAGCAATGCAGCATAAACACTAATGATTCTGATCTCAACGAAATACAATAACTGCTTTTTAATACCACGTGGTGCAGGATGCTGCATTGTCTGCTTAACCACACACAGGGCAGATCACTGATGCATTAAGCAATTATAAGCCTTGTACTTAACACCCCCATTGCAAACTTTCAGCACCTGGCAGCCTAGCACAACACCTACCCTTTTAATTATAGTTCTGCCTTCCTATATGCATCCCTGCACCTGGGGGAGTTGGACTGGTGCAAGGGGAAAACCACAGTGGATTTATATGGGGATTCCATATGCACATTAACCCCACTGCCACTACAAAGCGCCTGCTTTAATGCACTGCGGAGGGACTAGACCGTTTGGCTGCATTCATTAGATGGTTTAGGGATGGCCCATTACAGACATATAGTCTGGAATATGCTGTCCACTGATTTAATCTTTGATATCAAACAATGAGGTTTAACTTCTATCAGAAGTCACTTATAAGCTGTTTTGGTCCTAATAAACTGTAACATTAACAAGTTCTCATTGCAAATCCTGGTAAGCATGTTGGTAAAGCCAAAAAATTTCCCTTCCTATTATTCTGTGTTTAGTGTCTTGTTGTATGTGTTTTGCCAATGAAGGTGAATTGCCCTTTAAGCTGCAAGTCACAGTTTCCACAAGAGACCTGCTTATCTTAAATACTTACAATTGTACCTTTACTTAGCTTAAATTGGTACAAATGTATCCAAGTGCAGGTGCTGAGTGTTCTGGGTTCTCTGCCAAGAGCCTCTTATTTAACTACATTTCAGAAACATTGTATCTTTTTCTGGCTGTTCAATGCAGGAGATCGATCAAAGAGAAACTCAGGACATTTCACTAACAACCCGAGACTGAAGGCTGAGCTGTCAAAATCGCCACTGTCACGCAAAAAACAGAACAGTTGGGAGCTGTAGACATTGAGACATTTTGTGGTCACAGCTTCATTGACATATTTGTTTAAAAATTTGGGGCCAAGTTACTACTTGGTTGCTAGGGTAGCTGCTAGGGTGGCAAAATGTTAGGCACCCCACAGCACTACTAATTACCTGAGACCCCAGGACGGTGCTCCTGTTTGCTGAAAACTGCACCAGCATAGCATCCTACCAATGTTGTAATTTTTGGCAGTGACATACCTAGATGTTACTTAGCCCCACAGTAAATTCAATTTAGGGCCCCCAAAAATTCGTACGTTTACCTATTCTACGAAGATAAATGAAAAATGATCATTAATTAGTGCCCCTTATACTCCTGGGGCCCTATTTCCTCTTTAGTTATGTAGCTGATGGTTGGGATCTGCATGGAAGAAGAGTGCAATGGGTTGGTTGTACAGAAGTACCCCCCCCCCCCATTTAGTGCAGTTTTTAGTTGACAGGAGCACTGGCCTGGGGCCTTGAATAATAGATTATACTCATGGGGGAAGGGTGTCTAACTTTTTACCCCCCCCCCCATAATTATACCTTCTTTCTACTGTAAGTAATTAAGACATAACAAACCTATTAAAAAATTAATGTAAAATGTTTGAGATTAAAATGTCTTCCTCCTCTTTGTCTTTGACATATCCTTAGCGTTGGCTTGGCACATCCATTCCAGAAGATCTGCTCATTTTCAATTACATTTTTGCGCAGGGACATTTCTGATTAATACATGGATGTGTAATTGGCAATAACACTAATACCCTGTAAGAGTCTTTTTATGCCAGTAAGCTAAATGCGTTATAATTTTAGAAACAGATTGTTAGTGACAGCACAGCCTTTCCAAAATCTGCAAGAGGCATCAGTGCATTTTATAATTATACACAAGCAAGATTATTTCAATGTCGCTGCTTTCGTCAGTGCAAATATTTCAGGCTTCTTATCTTTTTCTTGTTCATAATTGTCTTTTGGGGAATAAATATTCGACCTTTTTTTGCTACATGTATTTTGTTGTGCACATAGATTTTAAGTTCTTGTGGGCATAGCCCTCCTGATTAACTTCTAATCCTTCTTGGTTAGTAGGGATGTAGCGAACGTCGGAAAAAAAGTTCGCGAACATATTCGCGAACTTGCGCAAAAATGCGAGCGGTTCGCGAACGGTTCGCGAACCCCATAGACTTCAATGGGAAGGCGAACTTTAACATCTAGAAAAGACATTTCTGGCCAGAAAAATGATTTTAAAGTTGTTTAAAGGGTGCAACGACCTGGACAGTGGCATGCCAGAGGGGGATCAAGGGCAAAAATGTATCTGAAAAATCTGCCTGTGTGTGCTTGGAAGAGATAGTGTAGGGGGAGAGCTGTTAGTGATTTCAGGGACAGATGATAGTAAGCTTGCTGGCTAGTAATCTGCTTGATACTGCTCTGTATTGGAGGGACAGAAGTCTGCAGGGATTTGAGGGACATTTTAGCTTAGGTAGCTTTGCTGGCTAGTAATCTACTGTTCTCTTTAAACAACTGCCATACGTTGACCTTGTAGGCATTGTTTGCCCAGTTTTTTTGGACGCAGCCACTGAAGCACAGTTGCCAGAAAAAATATGCCATATAAATGCTGAAAATAGTCATTTTTCGCCATTACGTAAAATATATTATGGCTGCTTGAAAAAAGTGACTCCGGTGTTTTTTCTGGAGACGGTAATATTATGGATATTTAGACAGAATGTGAACAAGGTCACACAGCTCGATGGCGGGTTGAAGAAAACAGTGTGCAAATAATGCCTACAGGGCAAATAATGCCTAAAAGGTCAACTTATACACTACTACAGCGGTAGTAAAATAAAAAAAGTAAAATAAAAAAAAATGAATATTAAAAAAAAAAAATTAAAGTTGGTGCTGCTGAACTACTAGGAGCAGCAGATTAGCACACCAGTCCCACTCCCCAACACTGCTAGACTAATAGCACTGGGCTCTTATAGTAGTAGTAGTAGTAGTAGTAGTAAAACAACAAAAAAATAAATAAAAGCAGTCCTTACAAGGACTACTGTTATTGCAGCAGTCAGCAGATGAGATCAGAAGCAGGACAGCTGCCCACTGCAGCTACATACAGAGCACTGCAGTAGAAGGTAGATTACTAGCCAGCAAAGCTACCTAAGCTTAAATGTCCCTCAAACCCCTGCAGACTTCTGTCCCTCCAATAACAGAGCAGTATCAAAACGATTACTAGCCAGCAAACTTTCAACTGTCCCTGAAATCACTAACAGGCAGCAGCTCTCTCCCTACACTATCTCTTCAGCACACACAGGCAGAGTGAAAAAACGCTGCAGGGCTTCGGTTTTTATAGGGAAGGGGAGTGGTCCAGGGGAGAGCTTCCTGATTGGCTGCCATGTACCTGCTGGTCTGGGGTGAGAGGGCAAAAAAAAGCGCCAACAATGGCGAACCCAAAATGGCGAACGTCGCGCGACGTTCGCGAACTTCCGGCGAGCGCGAACACCCGATGTTCGCGCGAACAAGTTCGCCGGCGAACAGTTCGCGACATCTCTATTGGTTAGTTTATTGCCAATTCCCCTTATGTACTAATATTATTGGAAACCATTGTATATGTTGTTAAATAATAATGCTATATTCATCAATAGAGAATTTAACACATAATATCTATCCAAAAAATGGAACATATTAAAAAGCAAATGTGTATATTAATGAGTAAAGGGTACTGTGCAGGTCAGTTAATGCTCCACTAGGCTGGAGAAAGAAATGTAATTTTATTTTTCCCTCCAGCATATTACAGTCTATTGTTTGGCTGGGAACGCTGTTAGTGCAAACAGCTTACCTTTTAACATAATACTTTATAACAAATGCAAATATTGGACTGTGTGAGTGGGCTACCAGACTTTCTGCTTACAAGGGTATTGTTGTATGTATATTACAGAGAACAAAAATGTCCTTCCCAAATTTTTATCTGTGCAGATTTTTGTAACTACTGTATATATATATATATATATTATTATTATTATTATGTATTTATATAGCGCCAACATATTGCGTAGCACTGTAATAACTGTAAAAAAAAAAAATAAAAAAAAAATAAATATATATATATATATATATATATAAAATAAGAATTGTTGACTTTCCCTAACACTTACCTCCTGCCAGTGCAGAATGCTCATTCATGCAAAATGAGCTCAAAGTTACTTGCACTATACAATGTGCAATTTTGAACATACACACTATGGAATCCTGGGATTGCCCCCAAGCTGGCAGGAGTCACAACTACAATGGCTGTAAAAATAGAATGAGGTTGATTAATCCCTAGCTGATGAAAATCTAAATAAGAGCATTATTATTTACAGTACCTGTACTGTGTTCTTTCCTTTAATAACGATCAAGAACGAGAAGCCACCCCTTTAGACTAGAGAAAAACAACTTTCATTTGAAACAGCGTAGATGGTTCTTCACAATGAGAACAGCGAGGTTGTGAAATGCACTGCTGGGTGATTTTGTGATGGCTGATTCTGTTAATGCTGTGCCTTGGATGATTTCTTGGACAAGCATAATATCCAAGGCTATTCTGATCACTACATTTGGTTAGTATAGGTATCTGGATATATAGTTTATATATGTTTGTGTACTGGGGGTTCATTTTGAGTGGTTGAACTTGATTGGTTTTTGTCTTTTTTTAACCTTAATTAACTATAAAACGTTCCAAGTAAACATAGAATAAACATATGCTGCCTGTAAAGCTCTCTGTATGACACTAGTGGGAAAAAGTAAAATCCCCGAATGATGTTTGCTATACCACTGAGCATATTTACCTGCTCACCCTTTACCAGCAGATGCAGGGTCTGCTTCCTCTATAGTTTTCCAAATGATTAATGTCTTGGGTAACAAATCCCTTTGTAATATATTTAGTGGTTATATTTTAGTTAGTCAAAAAGATTCTCATGAAAATCAGGCAGCAAGATAATGAATTCATGATTTATTCATCTTTTCATTTATATGTAATTTGTAAGCTTCTTTTATTTAAACCTATCATTTTGTTTAATATACCTTTGTCCCATCTCATTAGTTTCTAGTCTATTCGTGCCTGACCATCTCTACAGTGTATGCCTTTGGCTCATTTGATATTCTGAGAGGCAAGTGCTACTCTCAAATGTTTAAGTCTTTGCTTTTATAAGGAGATTATACATTTTTGTCTTAAAAAATTAGCTGGTTGTCTTGGTAACATAAGTCACATTTGTTATTTTATTCTTGGTAAAGTTTAGAATGTTTAAGTGCTTGGTTTGTTATAAATATGCAGGTAAATGAATGAGATCATTTGCCATTAAATTCATATAAGCAAGTAGAAATAAATGACTAGACAGATTTCTAATGGCATATTGACAAAGCATATGCTGAGAATTAAATATTTAATTTAATTTAGGGCCATAGGTCAGTTCTACAATTGCATGCTTCTTGATGTGCTTCTGGCAAATTGTATTGTCTCTGACTCTCTTGCGTGTCTTGTGCCCTTATAGTCATCTCCTGCTGCAGTGCAAGGATTGGTCATACAGAATTAGCCATGTGCACACTGTGAATGACAGCATGAGGTTCAATGTAATGCAGCAGAGAATGAAGGGTTACCGTGGCAACAGTCATAAATGTCTGGACTATAATTAGATGAAAAACATCAAGGGGAAACTTAAGGGTTACTTCAGAGAAACTGATATTATTTACACAAAGGAAAAATATCCAGTGTGTAAAGAAAGCATGGTTGATGGTGTAATTTCATGGGTCAGGCCCTCAGCAAAAAAAAATGTTGGGCCCCTCCACCCAATGTGTGAGCTCTGGTCACAACTCAAGATCCACCTCCCTGTAGGTCCTTACCAGGCTTCCTCTCCTGTTAGACTTTAAATCAGGAATATTGAAGAATAATATGGCTGGTTGTGAACAAGATGAGCATGCTATAATGAATGAATTATGCTATTAGGGAGAGAAAAACAATGAATGAAGTTCAGATTGATGACTCCTGCTAACTAATGCTGTCAGAATAATTCCTTTCTTGATGCAAGAGAGAAATGTTTTTTTTGGGGAGCTTCTGAAGCAATGCAAACATGAGAAAATAATTGACTAATGCATTTTCTTTTCAAAATGAAAATCTCAACTAACCATGTAGTTGCTGAAAAATATTTAGATATTACCTACAAACTTGATACTATATTCAAGTTATTGTATGGCTTGACTAGTAATGTTCTGGTTTGTTTTCCTTTTGTGATACTGTGTGTCATGAATGCAAAGTGGAAGTTATTGAAGTTGTTTGTAAATATGGTGGGGTCCAGATGAGGCAGATAATTGGAAATATAAATGTCAAATGACTCTAGGAAGGTAAATATACAATTATGTATTTGGGTAAAATATGAATGCTGCAATACTTTTACATTAAATGGAATACATTGTGTACCTTTGTTCATGGAATATGATCTATTAGTTTTAAGCAAGAGTTGTCTTGTCGAGCATTACCTGCCGAATATTGCTGAGTTCATTTGATTAGTCAATAAAATTTATAGCCACAGTCAACTGGGGTAACTCTTTATTCCCATGAGTTCAACAATATAAGAGATACAAGGCTATCCCTTGTGAAATATCATCTAATGAGAAACATTCTAAGGGTTTTATTAAATTTTGTTTTTGATAGAAGATTTTGAACTATTTCAGCTGTATAAACTGTTTAGTTAAATTTTTCAACTCCTGGTCTATGGGATTTATTTTGTTTTTTCAGGCCATTATTTAAGACATGAATAAACTAAGGTTAAAATTGAAAACTTTGTAGAGGTTCGTTTGATTCTTAAAAAAAGAAGGTAATTTTTTTCAGATACTTATCCCTTATATTGAGCTCTATGAATCCAGCATAGAATGTCTGTGTTACAAATAATTTAGGATAGCCAACCTGTCTGCATTGTACCTAATTTTGTAAATCTGGTTTGTGGTGAAAAATAGTACACTAAATAGCCCAGATCATATTGTTTTTTTAGGTTAATTGAGATATTGTATATGTGTGTGTGTATATACATCACTGTGATGTGAAAAATAAAAACACTTTGGACATTTGAAAAAACAGTGTGCTGGTCCTTTGCAAAATTTATTTATATATCGTTTTGACCAAGCATCACTTGTATTGTCTATATATATTATCATTGGAATTCCAGTCTTAAGACCAATGATTCAAAGCATTTTACATTGCAGCTTCTTGAACTGAAGTTATTTGATATCGATGGGACAAGCCACTAACCCATGTGCATCATTTTGCAAAAATTCCCTGCTAAATCAATCCTTGTTTTAAATAAGGACTGTATACAGTGGATGCCTAGATCATGACTGAAGAAGAAGCATGCCAGAGCTTTAAAATGGCAGATTAGGGAGGAATGGTTTAAAAGTATAAGCAATTTTTTTCTTTTTTTGTACTGTGATTAGTATGAAACATATGATTGCTCTGTGATTCCCCTCTAGCTAATTTATAGAAAAACATAAAAAAGTGAAATGCAACTTGACATTTGAAATGCATAGTGTTTAAATCATGACTATGGTTGATAATGAGCAATTAAATAAATGGGTTGAGTTGCTCTTTGTGGTTTATAAATGAATTCCAAGAAGGGGAGAGTTAGTGTTTCATCAAGTAAATGGCAATATGACTAATAGAGAGAGAGAAAGAGAATATGTAATATGCAACGAGTAAATGCATATTATTTATGTATTAGTAATTATAAAATAAAATGTCTTCTAAATGTGAATACTAATAGGCAAATGGTTTGCAGATGTTGTATTTGCTGCTAATTTATGAAGGTGCGTGTATTTTCTCATTTTTGCCATCATTTAACAGCATGATCTAGATGCATTAATGATGTGAAAAAAAAGAATTGGATTTTAAGCCATAATATTACAAGTGGTATTGTTTCAGTGATTCGTTACCTATTTTTATGAGTGCTGCTTAAATACAAAAGGAAAAACAAAAATGATCATGGGGGAAAAAAACAAAGTTCTAAAATAAAAAAAAAGCTATTTTTACTATTTTATGTGCAACAGATTTGTATGTGCTAGTGATGTTGGTGTTGACCTGAAACTTGCATTGACTCAAGGGTTGACCACTGTACAGGTGGGTTTGGCTTGAAATATGGAGAATCATTGAGGGTTAGGGGTGGATGCGGGTCAAACAAGGGAAGTAAACTCCTCCCTGATCCCAAAGATTCCCTGTCTTGGAACTAGAGGCATGGAAAAAATTAGCATACAGAGCGAAAAGACCATGGTGTGGGTTTGGTGTGGGCCCTACAGTGGCAACATTTTTCAGGTTAGGGTCAGTGAGGGTTGCACATCACTAGTGTGCGCACACACACACACTGATCATGTGTTTGAATCCAGATAGAACAAGGTAAGATTTAAGAGTATCAAAAAGAAATCAAATTAAAATCAAAATGTTCTAAGTTTAATTTATAGCAGTATATAGTAATTCATAATAATATAGAAATTTATAATTGAATGTGTTGTTGTGCCTGAATTTTCCACTCTGCCTTTAAAATATCTGCTTAAAATGTAGTTGACTAGAAAATAATAACATTCATCAGTATGTTGGCTCAGTGGGTATCAATTCTACCTTGTAGTACTGAAGTCCTGAGCTCATTTTCAGCTGGAGGACATTTAGGCAGGTTAAAAGATCCCTAATCAAATTATGCAAATGTATGTGAATGAGATAGGGACCTTAGACTGTAAGCTCCACTGGGGCAGGGACTGATATTGATGATGAGCAACCTCTGTAAATAATGCAATACTGGGCAGTTTACAGCATCATCAATATAAACTAATTTGGAATGCAGGTTCAAGTTTCAAATACTGCACTGCAGCTGTTATTCAGGGGAAGAGTACAGTTAATCAGACCTTATAAATATTTCTTTATTTTACTGCATATATTCACCAAGGGGGTTATTCAGGGGAAGAGTACAGTTAATCAGACCTTATAAATATTTCTTTATTTTACTGCATATATTCACCAAGGGGGTTATTTACTAAACTCCGAATGCAAAAAATCACAAAAAAGATTTTTTAATAAGAATTAAACCCCCGAGGATAGAAAAGGCTGAATCTGAAAATCCGGCATCTCAGACCTGTCGAGGTTGCATATAAGTCAATGGGAGCGATCCCAAGGATTTTTTGATGTGCGCTGAGTTTCGTGCAATACCAAGAAGTTTTCGTGCAATACCAAGAAGTTTTGGGGGAAATTCCGAAAAATCTTGAAAATCTGATAAAATTCGAAAAAATCTTGAAAATTGGAAAAAAAAATAGAAAAAAACAGATTTTTCCCGCAAAGCAAATTTTTGGGTAAATGTAATAATAAATAAGCGTAAAAACCCAAGCTTATTTGATCAGAGTTTGTAGCAGAAAATATTGAGATAAATTCAGACTTTGATAAATAACCCCCCAAGTGATGACAATGTGTCCAAACAGGGTTTAAAATGGTTTCTTCTCTTTTTGCCCCATAAGTCCATTGATCAATGATGTTTAGACATTTAAAAACGCTGAGCAAAAGGGTTGCTTAAATTAGTCTGTGTACTTTTGTCCTGTAGGGAGAAGTTCCCAGGATTTCATTTGCAAAATGCATGTCAGGGATTTTCCATCCTTAGGGTCATATAACATTACTTAAAAGTACTCTAGAGCTGTTTTACCCCAACTCTCGCCTGCACATTCACATGAAATCTTTACATGTCTTTATACTTAGCTGATATGAGAAATCAGTGATGTGGGGCAAAGATGTTACCAGTCATTACCAATTACACAGCAGGCGATTACAGTTAAGTGAGTTGATCAAATACATCATTGTGTAATGTAGCTGAAAAGGGAATTTAATGCTTAGACTGTATAAACTGGTGGCCAATCTGTCCAATAACTATTTTTTTTTTTTTGATATGTTGCAGATTGTTCATTGTATCCTAAATGTCATTCCAGTGATTCATGTATCATTAGCTGTGCTGCCTGTGCTCATTATTACCACTCTATGGGGGTTATGTAATAAAAGGCACTATTTTTGCCCAAGGGCAGTAAACCATAGCAACCAATCAGCAGGTAGCTTTTACTGGTCATCTGTTTAAAAGCAAACACCATGGTTGCTATGGGTTATAGCTCCTGGCCAAATGTAATTCCTTTTATTACATATGGGGCTAAGAAATGTTTCCATTGTATATCTACAAATTTGATTATATGATAAAAAAAGGGGCCATGCATAAAGTGTTTTAAGACCAGACCAGAGAAACTGACAACAGGATTCTGTCTTAAGAGACTAGGCTCTGAATATGCCCCAAAATAGTATCACATTGTTTCAACACCCTAAAAAGGGACATCCCATTGACCCTGGCAACACTGCCAACAAGATATCATGAAATCTTTATACAGAATTACAGATGTTGGGTTTCTTTTTGCTTTCTTTTGCACCAACCATGTTTTGATTTGCTGTCAATCAAGTCAAGTTTAGGTATAATTTAGAAAATGTGTATGAGGAAATCACATTGCACTCCTACACATAACTAAGGTTGTGTTGATTAGTGTCATTTTATTATTTGAATGGTTGTACATCTTTTGGACAATAGTGTTTTTGTAAATTATTATTTCCATTTTCCCTGTTTACAGCAACAGTACAGTGTGTACCTGGGGTTCTGAGTAATAGGAGATATACTAACATTGATGTTTTGATGCTATAGCATGCAGGGGTGATCCTGGCCCCTCCGCCGCCTGAGGCAGCAGCAGTTTCTGCTGCCCCCCTCCCCCGGAAATTCGCTCTTAAAGTACCAGGAGCAGCATTTTTGCTGCCCCTGGTACCTAGTGGGGCCAACCATCCTCAACTAGCCTCATTGGCGAAGCACCCCTGATAGCATGCGTGATAAATATTTGAATTGTCCCTTATTAAAGGTCATTTTTGGCAACCTTAAGTCTAATATTCTGGCATCAGTCCCCTGGTACTAACTGTGAAATACTTCCACACACTGTTAAGTAAGCATTGTCACATTTTGTGACTCTCATCTGCCATTCTGCTTTACTACTACAGGTATGGGATACATTATCTGGAAACCCATTATCCAGAATGCTCCAAATTACAGAAGGGCCATCTCCCATTGACTCTATTTTATCCCAGTAATAATAAAACAGTACCTTGTACTTGATCCAAACTAAGAAATAATTGATCCTTATTGGAAGCAAAACCAGCCTGTTGGGGTTATTTGATATTTACATTTTTTTTCTAGTAGACTAAGGGGCATATTTATCAAGGGTTGAATTTCGAATTGCAAAAAAATTTGAAATTCAAATTTAGAAAGACCAACTGAAATTAAGTCAAAGATTGTTTTTGGTCAAATAGGTCAGTTTTCAATCGAATAGGTCCATATTCGGATGAATTCGATTCATACGACTCGAAGGAATAGCGCATTCAATCGAATTCGATTTGAAGTTTTTCCCAAAAAAAACTTTGATTTTTCAAAGTCCACCAATGACTCCAAATGGGTTCTTGGAGGTCCCCAATTGGCCAAAACAACAATTTGGCAGGTTTTAGATGGTCGAATGGTTGAAGATGAATTTTTAAAGAGACAGTACATGATACATTTTGATATTCGAATTTTCAAATTTTTTAAATTCAAATCGAATTTGGACTATTCCCTATTCAAATTTTTTTCATTCGTAAATTCACCTTGATCTTTCATAAATCTGCCCCATAAGGTATGGAGATCCAAATTTCAGAAAGATACCTTATCTGAAAAACGCCAGGTCCCAAGCATTCTGGATAACAGGTCCCACACTTGTACGGTGTGGGATCCATTTCCAGAAACCCATTATGAAGAAGGATACAAAATACACAAAGGCCATCTCCCATAGACTTCTTTTTTTATCAAATAATTCTTAATTTTAACACATATTTCCTTTTTTTCTTTGTAATAATAACACAGTACCTTGTTTATTTTTTCTTGTTTCTATGGAATACCATTAATAATGTTGATTTTAGTGGTGCCTTTGGTACATGGAATGTCTGTGTCTTGTGATTGTTGAGTAAACATAATACCTATCACTTCTAAACCTTCCTTGTACTTCCAGACAAATGTATTAGAATTTATAGCTGAAAAGTAACCTTGTGAAACGCAACAGGCTCCTAACTACACAAATAAATAAAGTGTTGATCAGGAAGATATGGACCTCTTAACCTTTACAGATAATGTTATCCTTGCAATATTCTGACTGTTGTGTTACAAATCATTTGATTTATATTATCATTTTAGCAGACAATTACTTCATCACATCAATTCTTGCAGTCTTTTAGGAGTGATTCATAGAATTAAATTTATGGACTTGATAGAGTGTAATGTGCCATTTGGGACTTGTGCAGATTGCAATAATAAAAATCAGTGTTTATTGAATGTATGAAACACCAAGGGACATTTTCCCATATTGACTTAAGTGGCTTGATAAAACATCTTACCCGCTATTTTTATGAAATTACTCAAGCATAGCTCTCTTTGTGTACGTGTTTATTCCAGGTATTTTAATGTATCATTTCCTTTGAATCTTTGCATTGAGAACATATCTGTGCTTAGAAATAACTGCACAGATTTTTTTAAGCCTTGGAGGAAATTATTAATGAAATCGATTTCAAGCTTTCACTTATTTCTGTGAAATAAAAGTATTTACAAAACTTTTGGTTGTTCGTTTCTTGGCATTTCCCGTTTATGAAAGATGCTCTAATAATAAGCTTTTGGAAAAGAAATCCTTAGACCTGCAGCAATCAAACCAGTTAGTTCCATTGACATCTGCTTAGAATTAGAATAAATAAACCTTAAAGGAACAGTTCAGTATGAGAATAAAAACTGGTTAAATAGATAGGCTGTGCAAAATTAAAAAAATGTTTCTAATATAGTTAGTTAGCAAAAATGTAATGTATAAAGGCTGGAGTGACTGGATGTCTAACATAATAGCCAGACATAATACCTACAGACTTGTTCTGGGGTTTGCTATCCACTTCATATGTTTATTTTATGGCCATATCCTAGAGCAACTTAAATATTTGAGCTGTTTATTAGAGAACCATGGATACATTTTTATTTTCCTCCGTATCTATTCGTATCTCAGGGTGGCTGAATAATACTATAGAATCGACTTATTACCCGCCTTTGGAAAGGTTACTATTATTGTTTATTTTCTCCTTTTCCATAAAGGGATAGGCCTTTTTCTATAGTCCAATGCGGGATAATAAAGGATGCAAACCTTCTAATTTGTATTCCAAAACAATGCACTACTAATATTTAATCATAATTATGCATGCTAACGTGTATGCTATTAAGATATGTATACAACATTTAATAGTGTAGTTTGTGCTTCAGTTTCATAACGTGTCTGTCTTGTGATATTTTATGATGCAATGCCTTTATATTGATATTGACATGTTTTGATATTATTTGCACTAATAAATGTCTGAACTGACATCTGGTTCCCTTTTATTTGAATGGCAAAATGCATAGTCTATGACAGACACTTGTATTCTGTAACAGCAGAAATATCGTAGACCGAGATTTTCTCTGTCATACATATCATAATTGTCTCTGAATGGACCCAGGCTATAAAAACCTTTACAAAACCGTATTAAATCCTTTACTGTAATCTGACAAATAATGCACTGGCCGACATTTCCATTGGCAGATGACATTTTTAAACCTCCCTGATTGAAAATCAATAAAAGATCAAATCAATATTCACAGTACATACAGTAAAAACTAGTCAGTAATAGTAACTTTGTTTTTTAAACTAGCACTTATTTTCTATATTTTGCTTTTACTATCTTCTTTCTATTATGAAATTGAAAACAAAGTCTACAAGTTTACTGTCCAATGATAGTATTATGATACGCCAGAAATAGTGTTACCATGCCTTTATAGAAAACACTGGTCCTCTTTAATTTCATGTCAGTGTTGAGTATCTCTGGAGAAGACAATGTGTTTTGTTGTGGGTGCTTTTTATTCCTGTTTTTAGGAGTCTCGTTCAGTATTAATTCCAGTATTACCTAGATACTTGTACAGTAAAACCCCCACACAGAACACAAGCTTTTCCTGCATGGACTACAGAGATTTGCAAAGGTATAATTTTGATTGAATCAGTTGTTCTGAAAACAAAATCCACAAGAGTTCCACTCATGCAGTGTGGCATATGAGATCCTAAGGCTTAATTATACCATTTTGCAATACTTGAGTGTAATGCTTTATATTTTAGTGTTGGCTCTAGGATTTAAAAGATTGCTTGGTATGACCTTTTTTCCTGCCTTGAATTAAACAGTGCTGTGATATCCTTTTCTTTTTAAAGCCAGGGCTGCAAACTAAAATGTAAAACTTTTTTTAATTACAAATCAGGCATGCCTTTTTGTGTTGCTATAAAATACTGCTGTACATTAATATTGCATTGCTGATTACATCAGTAAAGTAGAACTGAATGCAACTCTATCTTTTATTAATGAATATAACCGCAGTCTCTTTTGAGTAGTTAAAATCTACTTACGATTCCTTTGGAAATCTGGTAGACCTGGTTAACCCTATAACGCATGACATGTTGGTTATTCTAACTTAAGTAAAAATTAACTGCTGGTTGGTTGCTTTAAGGGTAATGTAATAAGCACAAACTTGAAACCCCTAGCAAACAGATCATATGTTTGTTTTCAAACAATTAACCTGTAAATACTACTTGCTAATTTGTTCTTTTGGGTTACTAGACCTGTCACAAACTGTGCAACTGTCATTCTCAGTATCCTCACATTTCTTACAGGACCAGTTTCAGAACTTAGTGGAAAGTTCTTGCAAATATGACTGATAAATTTGAAATATTCAATAAAAGGTGTTCATTAGCATATGTGTATGGTTAGAAACTGTGGAATTTGAGTAATAAGTCATTAGCTGAAAGATTTGTATGGGTTTCCCTGATGTTATTCAAACACTAGATGAGTTTCTTTATTTGTTTGTTTATTTTATTTGTTCAACTATGTAGCCCCACGGCTGCCAATCCAGGTATTAAATCAAACTTTACTTCCTGCCATTATTCAGTCCATTTTAACATGTGGAACTAAGTACATTCTGATTGGACATCTTAGTAAAATATTTTTGCAGAGTTATCATATCAGATATGAATGCAGTCAGCTGAAACATTTGCATGGGTTCAAGAAATATTTTAAAAGGAAATGATATAAAGAAAACAGAACTCTTGCATACAGTAGGAATGTTTCTTCATGTGGTTCTGTCATGCATTCCACCGCAATGAACCCCATTAAGAACCACAGCCTGTTCTTCTCAGTAAGTTTATACTCACTCTGCCACAGAGAAGTCCTATTGGCGGTTCCCTGTAGCAGAATGAGTACAAAGTCAAAAATAAGCTCTATCAAACAGCCAAAAAAATGTATGGGTGAATTCAAATAATGTTGTTGCCATTTTTTCTTTTGCAAAAACATATTTTTTTGGTGCAAAACCAGATATTTAGTCATAATTACCCTGCATTTCCTATAGACAGTTACTTAATATCAGGATTATCACAATATACAAAAAAAGGTTAATTCCGTCATTATTCCAAAAAAGTGTGTCAAATCCTACTTGAAGAGTAAGTACCTACAGTATATCTGACAAAATATATAAATAGAAATTTTAGTAACACTTTGAAATGTGACTATATCAATGTGATCTGTCTAATTTCCCTCATTAATTGATCCACTAGAGTACAAGACTCATACAGTAGTATCACAACAGAACCAGTGTTGCTCTGGACCAAATAATGCAACTGTACATATGGGTTTGTAGAGGAAGTTTTTTTATGGGGCTGAAGTATGTTTATGCTACTGAGACAACAAACACAATATATTCCATTACTTCTGTCCAATTGGAGGACTGTTTAATATGACTTCACAACTTTATCATAAGGTAGCCATCAAAATTATGGATTATCAACTCACTATGTAGACAATATTGGGTACTGGCAACACTGTAATAGATAAAGAGAATGATATTTAAGCACATTTGTCTTTTCATCCCACTATACAGCTTCATAGGATAGATGTCAGAGACATTTAGAAAACAAATATGTTCAAACCAGAAACAGAGAGGATTCAAAGCTCATGATAGAAGAAACTGAGCACTGAATTCTAATAGTGACAAAGCCCCTTGCATCAGGGCACAATGCATATAGCACTTGCTTATAGGGTTGCCACCTGTTCTGGAAAAATTATACCGGCCTTCCTATATATTTATATTTTTTCCATATTAATAACATTGGGATCAACTATCATTTTTACTGGCCAGGTGGCAACCCTACTTGCATAGTGTAGCTCCTAAGTTCAGTGCTATTTCCAACTTTAATAACAAATCCATTGCAAGGTCTGACAACACTGTGCACGTTGCCCTTTTAATACATAAATGCCTAAAGCTTAGCCAAGGCTTTATATCACATTATGCAGTATGAAGAACTTGTTTTAGCATTTTGGAAAGTGCCACTCACATCTGCTTTGATCAGGCACCAGACTTTGACATTTTATACCTTATAACTAACGAATAGTCCAATTTAAATATACTGCCTTTGATCACAAATGAAAAAGTAGTTGACTGGGATTTCTTTTGATGCAGTCAGGGTGATGAAAGCAAATATCTGTTTGTGTGCAGAGGGTGACTTCACAGGTGCGAAGTAAATAATTACACTTATATGGAGAGAGAAACTTTTGCAGTAGTAAAGTACAGGTTCAAACTTCTTTACAGTTCTAGGAAATAAAGTTCAGAGCAGCTGGGGTCTATCTATAGTTCTTATTACCGGTATAGGACCTGCTATCCAGAATGCTTAGGACCTTGGGTTTTCTGGAGAAGGGGTTTTGCTGTAATTTGCATCTCTCAAGTGTACTTAAAAATTGTTTAAACATTAAATAAACCCAATAGGCTGGTTTTGCTTCCAATAAGGATTCAAGTACAAGGTATTGTTTGTTATGACGCAGAAAATTAATTGATTAAGGGAACAGTAACATCTAAACGTAAAAGTGTTTTAAAGTAATTAAAATATAAAGTACTGTTGCCCTGCATTGGTAAAATTCATGTGTATACTTTAAAAAGACAACTATAGTTTAAATAAATAGGCTGCTTTGTAGCTATGGGGGCAGCCATTCAAAATAAAAAAGGAGAAAAAGCACAGGTTACTTGGCAGATAACAGATAAGCTCTGTAATAGCATACAATGGGATCCTGCATCTGTTATCTGCTATGTAAACTGTGCTTTGAATGGCTGCCCCATGGCTACACAACAGCTTGTTTATAAACTATAAACTATAGTAGTCTTTCTGCAGCAAACACACCAGTTGTACCAGTGCAGGACAACAGCACTTTAAATTTAAATTTGTTGGTGTTACTGTTCCTGTCTGTTGCAGATAGCACTCCTATAATTCAGAGTTTTCTGGATAACGGGTTTCCAGAAAACAAATCCCATGTACCTGTAGTATGATTACCATTATTTGAAATCAGTCTAGGGATATATTGGAGGTGGTGTTGCAGGGCCGGAACTAGGGGTAGGCAGAAGAGGCACGTGCCTAGGGCGCAAAGGTGGAGGGGTGCCAGGCACGTACCTCTTCCGACGCCTACCCCTAGTTCCAGAAGCTGTGGCAGCAGTTTTTCTCCTTTTCCGAGTGTGCGCGTCCTCTGTGCACGTTCGTGCGTCATTGGTGCATGTGCTCTTCACTACAGCAGAGGGGCGACGTAGTCGGCCAGCTTGCCTGGGGCGCCTGGCCGACTTTGCCCGGCACTGTGGTGTTGATGTGATATTTGTATTATGACAGGAATTAAGCCTTCTCTCCTGATTTCGCCCTAATTGGCAATCAGGCTGGGTACTCCCATCCACTGCCATGTCCCCCCTAGAGCTCTACAGTTTTGGATCTATTGCACAAACCTTAATACAAGGTGTTTGTTGAAATTCTTTTAGATTAGTATCCTACTGCATGCAAACTCTCTAGAGGAACTGCAAAAGTGCTGTGTTTTACTTTGGCAAATGACAAATTAAATCATTGTGTTTGTGCAAATGCCAGAATCAAAGGCAGAAACTTCAAGGGTAAAAAAGAAAAAGGTAAGGAAAAAGAAGCACTGGTTGTCATTAAGGGATGTCAAGAGATTTAAAGGTTTCTTTTTTCTGGTAAAGTGAAGTAGCAATTTCTAACATCAGCATGGGCTAAACCTGTCTGTGTCTGTATTCATTTGTATATATATATACAGAGCACTTCAAACATTCTGCACAGACACGGCATGAAAATGCAAACCACAGAAAGTTCCTGATAGGGAGGAAGATAATAAAAATGTGTTTTGTTTTTCTCTCTCTCTTCCCGCAGATGGTTTTATTTTTTTGTGGTATTGTTTACAAGGACTAAATTGATACAGGCTTTTATAGGAGAAATTGTCAATTACATATTGTTTGAAAGCTGTATCAATAGAATCCTTAAAACAAAGCTACATTTATGAGAACAGATAAGATTGCTAAAACTGGGAGATGCATGGTTGTTTTAAGAAAAGGTCCTTAAATAGGAAACCAGTTGCAGAGAATGTGAGTGAGCTTCTGATCTCGACAAATTTTAGGATGCAAGCTTTTTATTTTTGCCAAACACAATAAAAAAAAGAAAAAATCACTAATTCATAAAAAAAAAAGCATTTGGCAGCAAGCCAAAGCAACTGATTGTAGAAAACTCATGGGAGTTCAGGAACTACAATTGTTTGCCCGTACCACAATGTTTCATAAACTGACCCTAAATTGTTCCTATGATACAAGTTCTTCCTTTATAACAGATATATCGCAGATATAAAATAACTAGTTTTTTTGCAAAGTTGAGTGATTTTATCCCAAAGGTAATAAACATAAATATGATTAAAATAATACAATTCCAGTATATTCTGTATTCAAAAAGCTCCACTATAACTAAAATTCAACCTTCAATAAATGGGCCTCCATGTGTCTGGGTACTTTCCGTCGAAATGATCACATGTTACTGTTCTATCAATTTAAATATGGTAAAGATCGTTCATATAGGTTTGCCAACAAAAGCAAGTGTTAAAGTACTTATTTAGATATCTTTGTCTTTGTCTATGAATCAATGACAACGGTTTTGCTCATGCAGGTCCAATCACATTCTACATACCCCCCCCATGCACTTATTTGTAAACGTCAAGCTTATGTTAGTGAACAGAACAAGAACATTAACCACATTCTGGCATTAGTTTGCTTTTACTGGACACTGCATTTAAACGAATAAACACAGATCATTTTGCTGTCTGAAGCTTCTTTCTCCAACAATAACCAATGTCACTTCTAACAAGAGAAGACTGTAATTGGCAAGAAAATCCATTTCTATAGACAGCTGACATATGTCGTAGAACTGCAGAATTGTTGGCTGAGCAGAAGCTTTCCATTGACCCTTCTTCTGCGTCTCTCTGACATTTTAGGATATACTCACATTTGCAACAAACGTCATCATAGCTGACAATGTTCTTAAATTACTGTAGTTTTTAAGGACAATGAAAGTAAAATACACTGGGGGGTGCCAATATGTTAGGCACCCAGTCAAGTTTTTAATTGAAAAATTGGCTGGATCAAAGCAATTTATTCAAAACAGGAGAATATACCTCCAGTACTGGGAGCATTCTAACTAAGGGACATAGTTACTAAAGGGTGAAAGCACAAATTTGGTGTATTTTCACCAAATATTAAAATTCTCCACAACATTGTCAGAGTACTAAAATGAGAGTACAACATATTTTGGAGAATAAATTTTGCATTTGTACATGTTTTCTTTGCAATATTTTTAATATATTAATATTTTCTAAATTTGTATCTTTTCTCCAGGGGACATTTCTCTAATAAATCATCCACAATTTACTTATGAGGACAAATTTTTGCCAAGAGAGGTTGAGGTTAGCAACCTGCCGATATAAAGATTGAGAATACAATTTTGCATCTAGGTCAACCACTCCATGCTAGTATCCCACATAATTTCTTTGTGGTGTAAATTCTCTAGCAAATTTTCTCCAAGCAGTGCCATAACTTCAGCATTTTTATTATTTCCCAAGGCTCCATTGAGCCTGTACAGACTTCAATTTCTCAATTTCTAATTGGTTAAAGTATCAAGAGAATTTTGAACTGCTCCACATTTTGGAAAGAATCTTAATTTCTCAATAGACTGCATGAATTAAATTCCAAAGACTGCATTGTTTTCTTGTACTGTGACTTTAAATTTTATTTGAACCATGTGTGGATGTTTTAATGAAAATAAATGGGTTTCCCTGTTAAATTTGAAAAAGGCTTTTTATGTCTGGTTAGTATACAGAATACTAATTGGGGTTTGGGACAAGTTGTTCCTTATTTACCTGAGTTAAAAAGTCTTCTAACTGTAGCAATGATTTTGTTAAAAAAGAATGTTCAAATGGTATTTAAGGATGTTTCTGGCTACCTTTTAGCTCCCTGCATGTTTCCTCTTAACAAATTATTTAATATTATATTACATAAAGAGTCAAATATAGATTATAAAATTCAACATCCTACTCGTTATTTTATAACAGAATCATTTCAGTTTGGGTTTCTTTCTTTATCCATTAAGCCAGTTTCTCAGGAAGCCAGAATATTTGAGCAGCATCATGCACACAAAAACATTTCCAATTAAAATAATGCATGTTGTTTCATCTTACAAAACCGTGTTTATTCATTACGATAGGATTTAAGTTAAATTGTTAATTAAATATTGTCTAATAAAGCTGCATGACATCATTCGCCTCTTGTGCTTTATGAATTGGTGTGTAGACAGGCATAATTAAATGTAGCTATACATCACAACTGCCAAGAAGCCAGGGCTTTTTTTTTTTTATATACAAACTGATTGTTATCTGTTTAAATACCAACGCCAAACTATAAATTAATGGCATATTAAGTATAAACATATTTAAATGATTAATCCTGATTACTATAGTACTAGAAACCTCCATGGATTTTCTCTTGTTTGTCAAAGGGAAACAGAAAAGTGTTGGATGTGAATATGTGTATAAATATATATATATATAACCTTAATTAAGACCACCTCTTTAATATGGAATGAAAGTTGTAGCTCACATTCTTACTTTTAGTATATTATAGAATGGCCTATTCTTAGCAACCTATTTGTTTTCCATTATTGTAGTACAGGTATGGTACCTGTTATCCAAAATGCTCAGGAGCTGGATTTTTTTGGATAAGGGATCTTTCCGTAATTTCTGTAATACATGTACTGCATTGTTAGTATCATATGCTGAAAATTTTGGCTTACAAAATAGAATTGCAGTGCATGTTTAATATCGAGACATGGGATCAATATTCCTGCATTGTCAGTAGATTACTTTATCTGCTTATTGGCAATGCTGTTTATCTCACTGTTTTTTGCTGCCATCCAATTATTTGTGATCAGTTTATTGCTATTGCTTTTCCCATAGCTGGGCAACCTGAAAAAGTTTTAAATAAATGATGAGCTTGGGACGTTTGTTTTCAAGCTTCTGCTATTCAGTTTGAGAACAAAACTCAAGAGGGATCACGGTGCTTTATTTTGCAGTCTGCATTGTTTCATAGTAATATATAAATTACATTCAGTGATTTTTTTTTGGCTCTTTAAAAGATGCACTATACTGAAGAAGTGCTGCGACAACAGAAGAATATGTAACCCCTTCATTATCACTTTAGCATTACCATAGTCAGAGTTCCCATGAGACACATTTATTATTGCCTGAAACCAGATAATTCGAATAAGAAGAACATTTTAAATAATTTTAGTAAAATTGAAAGTCTTTGTTTTATGTGCTTCCCGGCTTCATTAAAGGTTGTTTACTTTTAAGTATTGGCCCCATGTAGTGAGGCCGACCTCCGTGTTCCTTCCAATGGAGAATACCTTCCTCCCACAGGGCATAGGCTACTGACTGGGAACTTTCTGGGCAATAGGAAAAAGTTAATGCTTTAGATACTTTTTTTATTCATTATAACTATTTATAACTTCAGTATTTTTTCTCCAAACCCAAAAACCCCTCATGCATTCACTTTATTTTTATACAAAAAATTATATATGTAAAGAATTACATAAAAATACATTTCAAATAAATATATGTATACTTCCTTTGTTGCATCCATCTATTAAACAACTTTGTTAGCAAGATCCTTCAGGTACATTTGTTTCAACAGAGTGTTAAAGTAAACAAAAACAAAATAGTTTTGTTGTAGAGCCCTTCCAGTTGATTAAAATAAGGCGTCTGCCATTTCTAAGGGATGTTTCAGTCAAAAGTAATAGCAGATGAAAGGGCTGATGGTGGTCCACCTGTCCTGGCTGGCCCAAGATTTTGTCTTCTACTACTTAAATAATTCCAAAATGGAATAAAAGAGATCAGCAGCAAGCAAGGCCTTTAACTAGGGAAAAACATTGGCATCTTCTTATTGGAATGTAAATAAATATATAACTTACATTTTTGTGTAAATTTTTTTAAGAAAATTCTAGATTTCCAGTTATTTTATTTTATATTCAATTTTCATTTCAACAATAAGTTCATTAATATGATTTAATTCTATTAAATACATTTGTAAATGTAA
Organism: Xenopus laevis; assembly: GCF_017654675.1. Classification (NCBI taxonomy): domain Eukaryota; kingdom Metazoa; phylum Chordata; class Amphibia; order Anura; family Pipidae; genus Xenopus; species Xenopus laevis. The sequence continues at coordinate 124,776,760 of NC_054373.1, forward strand.
TTGCAACCGAAACAACGGTTTGTCCATTTCTTTGGATTCCCTGCATTCCTACAATGTAGCAGAAATGACCAGACCTGCAAGGCATTGTGGGTAGGGTTGTCAGCTTTTTTTGTGAAAACAGGCAGGGGGGAAGGCCGGTGATGTAGGGGGCGGGCCGGTAACATTGGGGGTGGGGCAGGTGACCTCAGGGGCGGGACTGGTGACATGGCGATCAGCTATTGGCATTGGCACCATGTCATTCACTTTAATTTCCTGTCTTGATTTTTCTAATTTGGAAATTCGGGCAGTCCTTCCAATAACCGGGACCGGACAGGTGGCAACCCTAATTGTGGAAAAAGATGATGCATTTGGCTGTTGGAGAGCTGGCTTCTGCTAGGTGTTTCACGAATTATAATCAGCAGTGCAGAAAAACGATAAGTACTGCTTTCAGTCGCATTTACAAATAAATGTAATCCTTTCCACAACTCTTGCAACATGCTTTTCCCATTGATTTAACACGTCTGAGAAATGCTGATTTGTTGCCAGCAGCTTTTAACCCCTTGTAAACACGCAGAATCAGCAGCAGCAAAAGGGCTGAAACCAATGAGAATGTTTAATCAATGTACTGTATGTTGCAATATTTGCAAAAGATCAATTTTTTATTATTTGGGTGGAGTTTTAACGAGGGACAGAGTGCTGAGTTGCCATCTACAGTCCTTACTGATAACACATATGTTATATGTCAGGATTTTACATTGTCTTAAAACATTGTGCTTAAAGATATTCAAGAAATGAAATGCTAAATTATTTTTTTATGTGAATTGACTTTTATACATAAAGTGCCATGCTTTCCTAAGGCTCAGTGACCTAGTAGTTAAAGGATAAGTAAACATTTGAAATAAGTGAATGTAAAACTGACAAGGGTGCTATTCTAAGCACTTTTGCAATTTACATTCATTATTTATTTTCTTTTTATTCCAAGATATTAAGGGATACATGTACTGTTAATATGAATGAATTTTGTTCCAACAGCGCCACCTGCTGGTCAGTTTCCCACCAGTCTGACCACCAAGTAGTCAAGGAAGTTGTCAGGAGAAAGAAAGAGGGTGCTCTGATGTTCTTCTGCTTAGGAAATATTTGAGAAAGGTTTCTAATTGTATTCCTAAGCAGAAGAACATCAGAGCAGCCTCTTTCTTTCTCCTGACAACTTCCTTGACTACTTGGTGGTCAGACTGGTGGCCAGCAGGTGGCGCTGTTTTAACAAAATTCATCAATATTAACAGTATGTGTATCTCTTAATATCTTGGAATTAAAAGAAAATAAATAATGAATGTACATTGCAAAAGTGCTTAGAATAGCCCCCTCATCAATTTTACATTCACTTGTTTTAAAGGTTTACTTATCCTTTAAGCTGCATGAAAGATAATTAAGTTATAAAAGAAACAACCCATAGACACCCCGCAAAAAACTATAAGCTTTATAAGAGACTAGATTCTAAAATCCCCTATTAAAAACCAGATAAGTTAATGAATAATACTTTTCACAGCTTCATCTGTTTTTGAAAGAAAACTATACCCTGTTCAATATCTTTGATAAAACAACTCATATGCAAAATGTTACTTCATTTAATTAAAAAATAACAATTTTAGTAAAAAATATACTTTTGTAGTAGTATGTGCCATTGGGTAATCCTAAAAAGAAAATTGCTATTTTAAGTACTAAGGACCGCCCCCTGGCACCATAAGATTCACAGCGCACATAAACAAACCAAGACCACACATACATATATAAATATTCCAGTTTGATAAGATTCTTTAATAGACCACTGCATATGATATAAACTATCTGTTGGTTAAGTATTCAATCTGGGGGTATCGTTTTTCTTTAATTGAGGTTAAATCTAATTTGAGGCCTAGGCATTTGATGCTGTTTATAGACATGAATGGTAAAGTATCTATTTTTTAAGATATGGTAATACTTGCATTTCCTCTATTATTCCTTGTGTTCCTCTATTTATGAGGTGGGTTAATGTAATGATCAGGTAGTTTAATTGCATTTAATGGGCCAGATTCAATTCAGTGAGAAAATGATATCTCCTGGTTTATCACGTGAAAACTCATGGATGGGATTTAATTCAAGGTAAAAAACTTTAATCCAAATTCAGTTCCAGTTTTTTCCCACAAATTTGAATAGAGTTTTCATGTGATAAACCTCGAGATTTTTCTGAATTGAATTGCATCTCAAATTGAATCACATCTAAGACTTTTCAGATGATAAACCTTATTTGAATATTGATACAAGTGACCCTGGCTTGCCAGTGTCGGACTGTCCTGGCGGGACACCCAGAAAAAATCCAGTGGGCCAGACCCTCATGGGCCCTCGCCAGGCCAGACCCCCTCTCCCCATATTGGGATCCCTGCGCATGTGCGTTGCGCTGAGCGTGCCTTCATATGCGCGTGACTCATAGTAGGGGGAGGGCCAGAGAGGGGCAGCGGTCCTGGTGGGCCCCGGGCCCCCCAGTCTGACCCTGTGGCTTGCATGTGTTGTACAATATCAAAACAGGTGACATTCACTGAAAACAACTAAATAAGCGATCATATATATTATAAATCAGCGCTACGAAATATGTTGGAGCTATATAAATATGTTAGAAATAATAAATACTATAATAATAATAAATACTATTGCTCTGCATGAACTGTACTGTTGGTATGAAAGTATAAGAAGGCACTGCTGCACCCCTCTCCTGCAATGTTAAAAATACTGTATGTACTGTAAACTGTATGTATCACTGTATTCTGTGAACTGTCTATGGCTTTTTTGTTGTTATACATTTCTTACAGTTATTGTTGCCAGTAATGATATACAGTATGTCCCACGTACTATACAAGTATGTGTGCACTACCAAAAAGTAGCTCTGCATAACCTGTCTGTATATTTCTGTGTGTATGTGTATATATAGTCTATTAAAAAAAGTGCTGTTTTATACAGATTTTATAAAATCGGTCTTAGTCATGAATATAACACTGATTAAAGCCTTTGTGACACCTTTGCCATTTATGGCCTACTGTAAGAAGGGTTTTTTGGAGTCAATGGCCAGCAAAAGGCAATAAACACATATTCTTGTAATTTCCTGTACAATTGTTTTATCCGCGTGGGCCACAGTCTTGTCCCAGTTCTGCGAGTCATTATGTGATAAATGGACCAGATGACGTAATGAATATAACTTTATAGAATTTAATTATTTCTTTCAACTTACTAAAAACAGAACAGACAATCTAATTTAACATGAATTATATTGGGTTATAGGAATTTACAGTACATATGTTTCTTCCTGTGGAAACATAGAAAGCTGTCCTTTGCAATCAAGTCAAATAAAACTTAAGGTGGCTGGACAACCTACTGTATGTTTAATTATGGAGTCCGAGGACCTGAGCATCATGAAGATCGGTTTCTGTTTGGCACATACAGAATACAGATCTCACATCACAATTTTTTCCAATTGGCTTCATACTTGCGGCTTCTATTAAGATGGAATCAGGAATTCCTTGGAGCTGGTGATTTCTGAATAAGGTTATTTTCTGGAGCTTGGAGAAGATGGAATCAGGAATTCCTTGGACCTGGTGATTTCTGAATAGGGTTATTTTCTGGAGCTTGGAGAAGATGGAATCAGGAATTCCTTGGACCTGGTGATTTCTGAATAGGGTTATTTTCTGGAGCTTGGAGAAGATGGAATCAGGAATTCCTTGGACCTGGTGATTTCTGAATAAGGTTTTTCAGAAAGTTTGGAGAATATATGTACTTCTAAGGGGCAGATTCACTAACTTCGAGTGAAGGATTCGAATGAAAAAAATTCGAATTTCGAAGTATTTTTTGGGTACTTCGACCATCGAATTGGTTAAATTCGTTCGAATTCGAACGAAATCGAACGATTCGAACGAAAAATCGTTCGACTATTCGACCATTCGATAGTCGAAGTACTTTCCCTTAAAAAAAAACTTCGACCCCCTACTTCGGCAGATAAAACCTACCGAAGTCAATGTTAGCCTATGGGGAAGGTCCCCATAGGCTTGCTAACCTTTTTTTGATCGAAGGATTTTCCTTCGATCGTTGGATTAAAATCGTTCGAATCGTTCGATCCGAAGGATTTAATCGTTCGATCCGAAGGATTTAATCGTTCGATCGAACGAAAAATCCTTCGATCGATCGATCGCAGGATTAGCGCTAAATCCTTCGACTTCGATATTCGAAGTCGAAGGATTTCAATTCGAGGGTCGAATTTCGAAGTATTTTTAACTTCGAAATTCGACCCTTAGTGAATCTGCCCCTAAATGTTTAAAAACTTCGGTTTCAGTTAATAACACTCATTTTTTATCAGTGTGTGCCATTTTACATATCGGGTGTAGAATATTAGCAGGTATCCCTTTAAGACATGTTTAGTGCCACACAAATGCCTACATTAGCTCAATATCCCATATAGACAGAGAGAATTTACTAAACCCATCAAAGGAAATCTCATTGGGAAATCTTAGCTGCTCACTACTACATATCACATCTGTTTATCTCTCTCTCTCTCTATGTTAAAAATAGTAACTTAGAGGCAGTTATTTAACCCAGCATGGATGAGGATGAGGAGCTACAGAAAGGACCTGACAGTATTTCCATACAAACTCAAATACACTTTTATTTGGAGTGTTGCTAATTTAAGCCAATATACTTCTATTACCTGTAATTTAGAGTATTAGCACATTCATTTCAGACATTTTCATTGCTGCATAAATACCTACCCTAGTTTTATATAGGATTTCCAGGAATATCATATAACCATAGTATTAAAGCTTACAAGCCCTGTCGACAAATTTCCATTGGTAAGCCCTAATGGCTTGCTACATGTTGCATGCATTTAAACAAGCATCTGCTTCTGTGTTCATGTTATAATGGAGCTTTCTGTGTAAATTAGGGCCCTATTTAGTATTGTAGAGGGCTAATGACCCAATATGGGGGGGATCTCTTCTTTTAAACCCCACCAGTTCAACTAAAACATGCCTTTTTAGCAAAATCCCTCTATTTCTGGCTCATACCCTATATCTCTTTGCACAACATCCTGTTCGCTCCAGTCTAGTTTTATTAAGTTTTAACCTTCTGTCTTAGTCTATGTTCATCCATACATTCCCCTTTTTTCTTTCTTTCACTCTCTTACTTTTCTCTTCTATATATGCCATTTTGCCTTTCTAATACTTTGTGCCATTCTTTCCTCTTCACTAGATTACTCCATGTGCCATTCTCATTCCATTATAGCTTTTTCCCAACTGCTTTTGTCTGCTTTTTACTTCTCTGTGTACCTTTATAAATGCAAGCATATGGAATAACCGTCTATCTTACAATGAACAAGACCTCTTTTATTAACAATTCAACAATGATCCAGCACAGTGCGTGTACACTTTTCTCCTTTGGTGAATGAAGCCACTTTGTAGAAGCCGTGCAGCACAAACCTTTTAATAAGAGGAATGTTTTCACTGCGCCTAGCACTGCAATAATGGACAAAGATTCTCTTCAACCTTAAAGGGGTTGTTCACCTTTGAGTTAACTTTTAGAATGATGTAGAGAGTGATATTCTGAAACAATTTGCAATTGGTTTTTATTATTTAAGCTTTTTGAGTTATTTAGCTTTTTATTCAGCAGCATTTGCATTATAAACAATCTGGTAGCTAGGGTCCAAGTTACCCTAGCAACCATGCATTGATTTAAATAGGAGACTGGAATATGAATAGGAGAGGACCTTACTAGAAAGATGAGCAATAACAATTAGCAATAACAATTATTGTGTATCCTTACAGAGCATTTGCTTCTTAGATGGGGTCAGCGATGCCCATTTGAAAGTCAAATAATTATAAAACTATACAAAATAAATAATGAAACCCAATGGAAAAGTTGCTTGTACATATTAAAGTTTGATTAAAGGTGAACCATCCCTTTAAGTAACCTCCTGCCACAAACTTTATGAACAATATGCAAATAGGCAGAACATTTAAAGGAATTGTAAAAAATAAAATCTGGGTTATGAAAAGTAAAAAACGCCAGCATTGGGGAATTTTTTTTAAAAAAAAATTTCTAACTCCTATCTACTCTATTGAACTTCGCCTGCTATGACCTGGCGAACTAAACTCTGGTGAAGGAAGTAACGTTCAGAAAAAAAACTTTGTAAATTTGCGTAGTTTTGCCCCCTTCGCCAGAGTGCAACTTCGCCAGCGTTAGGGTGCGAAGTTGCGCTAGTCTATCTACATCGCTAACAAATTTTCACCAGAGTAACTGTTGGTAAATTGGCGAAGTGCCAAATTGACATAACTCTGGCGAATTTTCGCTAGCATTAGCCACTTCGCCCTTTAGTAAATTTGCCCCCAGATGTCTAACATATTGTTACTTATTGTTCAGTGGCCAGGGCCGGATATCCTAGGCAGGCGCCCCTAGGTCGCATGGTCCAAGTGCCTGTCCGCACTACCCCCCCATGAACGCACGTGCGCATGCCTTTAAGAGAATAAATACAGCAAAATAAACACCAATAAAAAAAATAAACAGGGTACAGCTATGCTATTTTTTTAACTGGAGTCTACTTCAGTGTTGCTTAATGTCGCAGCAGGAGGGGCTCCCCTTGGGGGGTGCTGGTGATGGTGGTATCTAATGTAGGGTGTAACAGGGTTTTGGCCTGGGGCCAAAGTAATGGACGGGGACCAATGGAACAGGCATGAGTAAAGCCTCACCTAGGAAGGACAGCAGAAAGGCCTCAGATATTAAGTAAGTTAACTATAAGCTATCAGATATTAAGTAAGTTAATAGTTAAATATTTTATAAATGTGATTGTCTGCCATCTAAACTACTAGCAGAGCCAGACTACAGGATATACAGTATTATTGCAGTGGATAGATGCATACAGTACATGGAAATGAGTTTTTCTTAGACATAAAATACAATAAAACAGATTTAGCTTAGTAACATATATACTAATACTTTCTAGTATTCTGGTCATTGCTATAGATATGCATATACGATAATTCCCATTGTGGTTTATCTACATTTATGGCTTTTAGAGATAACGCATATTTATATAGATTCTTCTGATTTTGTAATGTATCTGGTATTTGAATTTAAGACCGTTATCTGCTTCAGTTCAACCCATCAATAATCATGATTAGAATGATACTATGGTGTTGGCATTACATGATTTTATTTTACTTCGTAACATTTCCTTTATTTCGTTGTGAGGCCGACAAATCTATTAACTCTGGTGCATTTTAAAATGTAAAACAGGGACTACACACAATCCGATCTGCACTGTGATGTTCAAATATTACCACACTTTTGGACAGTGAAATGTGTCACGGTCAGTTTGGCATCTTGGCTAGTGATGGGCGAATTTATTCGCCAGGCGCAAATTTGCCACGAATTTGCGCGATTCGCCGCCAGCGAATACATTCGCAAAACACCCGCAAAAATTCGCGGCAAAAAGTCGGCGGCGGCAAAAAAAAATTTCCGAAAAACGGAAGCCGGCGTCAAAAACGGGACGCCGGCGCCGTTTTGCGAATTTTTCGCAAATTTGCCCATCACTAATCTTGGCAAATGGCATTTTAGAAAACATTTCACTTCGAAAAATCTTTGATTTCATACTTCTGAAATGATGACCCCAAAAAGGAGATAAATACTGCTTTCTATGAGTGTTGGTTTATCTAATTAGTGCCATATATGACATGTAAATGACAGTTAGGGGCAGATTTATCTGAAAATTCGAAGTAAAAAAAAATTGAATTTCAAGCTACTTTTGTGTACTTTGACTATGGAATAGTCCAAATTCGATTTGAATTTGAAAAAAATTCGAAAATCGAAATTTTTCATTGACTGTCTCTTTAATGCTCAAAATGCTGTTTTAGCCTATGGGGAACCTCCTAGAACACATTTGGAGTCAATTGTGGACTTTGAAAAATCAACGTTTTTTTTAAAAAAAATACTTCAAATCGAATACAGCAGATTAACCCGCAAAACAATGATTTTTTTTAATACATTTTGGTTGGACTTTTTTTATTCGTATTTCAAAGTTATGGGAGTTCAAAAAAACTCCCATTACTTCGGAAATTCAACCCTTGATAAATCTGCCCCTTAGTATCAGCTTGGGATGTTTTTTTGTTGTTGTTCCTGGCCCACACGGCATTAGTATATGAGCATTTCTTGATTTTATTATACACAATCAGTACGTAGGAACCATTTCTGTGAACAATATTGTTCTGACTGCGAATGTGTCATTAACATACATTTTACCATTGTACCTCACTTCTATTTTAAGTTCATTAAGTGTTGATGACTATAGCACTTGAAGAAGCATATCTTAATGACCCATGGATGATAGCTCTTGTAAAGAAACAGCAATGTAAAGATTTAAGGAAGCACAAGCCAAAATAAAACATTAGGATACTTGTGGTACTTATTTTTACACAAATAGAAATGTGTTATGATGGTTAATAGGCTTAATGCCTGTTGGTTCTTGGTAATATTGTTTGTAGATGGATAGAAAACTGGCTAAAGGATTGTGTACAGAGGGTGGTTGTCAATTGTACATTCTCTCCTTAGAGCAGGGTTCTTAATGGGGTGCTGCAGGTTTTGTATTAAGTCCACATTAATTAATTTGCTATTAATGAAGCCCAATCAATTATATCAAGGATGTGGCACCAGGGATGTAAAAATAGGCAAGCCACCTAACAATGCCAAATCCTTAATAGAGAAGGTCCTGGTGGCACTTGTATCACGTAGGGCATTAGTAGTGATGGGTGAAATGCATTGAAGTCAATGGGCGTCAAAATAATTTTGATGCGGGCGACAATTTTTATACGCGCAACTACTTGGTCCAAATGCACTGGGTGTCCAAATAATTTTAATGTGACAATTTTTATGCGTACGCCAATTTTTGGGACGCTGCAGATTTTTTGCCCGCAAATTTTTGCCGCAGTTTCGAACAAATGAATTCAATTGGGGAGAAGCGCGGAAATTTGCTGCAAATTTGTGTCTACCAACATTAGACATTAGAAATAAATCAAGATAAACCACAGCTATCTGCCTTAAACAAGCTCCCAAGTCAGCCCTCTTTGACATACTTAAAACAGATATTCTACTATATATTAAATATCAACATTTATCAATAACAATTTCAGAAACTTTACACACATTTATAAATACATTTCAGAATATAGCCTCTCTAACAAACGCTACCAATACTGCCAGCAATGCCATATTCCCAAAGGCCAACAGCACATTTTAATGTGAGAAGTGAATAACATATTTCCAAAGATGCCTATTATGTTTAATTCACTGGAATAAAAAACATTCAGTCACTCAAATGTTAGCAGCTTTTTCCCAATCTGGATTTAGCAGCATTCAGTCTTTTGGCATTAATTATTCTGGTACAAACAAAAACATATAAATCAGAGGATAGCACCTTTATAAACTTGTGTATGATTTATGTACTTGTTCTGTCGTGTTTAGCTGTCGGGTAAAAAATACAATAATATGTTAGAAACACATATATTTAGCCATAGCTTTTTCATCGTCCTCTATAGTAAAGGTGTCCAGGCTTCTCAGCAAACATCTAACAAATGCTTGGAGTCAGTGATAACGTTACAGAAAGAAGCCTGTAGGGCCTTCAAGTCTGGGAACCATAAAAGCATCTTGGACATTCAATTGGTTGCCCATCAGTCAGACAGCACTGCTCCAGAGCAGCTTGCGAGAATAAATTTTTAAATTCTCTTTTGTTTCATTGCTATTTTTCAATTTAACTTAATTTCATACTAAAAAGGAGGTTTATATTATGGGCAGCAGCCCACCTTTCTGTTAAATCGTTGCTAACTTTGATTTGATTTCATTATCTGTTAGTTGCCTGCTGAACATTTTGAAATCTTTTATATGTACGGTAAATATATTAATAATGTTCATTTTCCTCCTTCAGCACATACAATTGGATGTTCTATTCTCCATATTAAATAATTTTAGTTCTCTTCAGGAATCCATATCTTCTGGAAAAAGTAGCATATTAAACCAATTTTCTTTCTCCCCACTTATCCACCACATATAATATTAAGCTGGAGAAAGCTATTCTGCATGGCCTGAAATAGAAAAATAGAATATCTGGAGCCATGCTATCATGACTTCAAATATGCAATGCCTTAAGGAGTTATTCTCTTTTGCAGAATATAATGTGGCTTTTACAGTAGTGTGATGTAGGACAGTGATAGTGGAACAAGATTGTGGTGTAAGAGAAGGCCTCAACATAAAATAATCCTTATAGAGAGAAAGAGAGAGACAAACTGTGGAAAGCAGAGTGGTGTGAAAGGGAAGGCAAAATCAATATAGTGTATAGTAATGGAACTTCTGTAAAGAAAGATAAATGAAGGAGGTGGAGCTACACCTCAAATGGTATATAGATAATGGTATATTGCAGCACTTAAAAGAGGGAAAAAAATGCAGAAGGAATAGAGTTATTATTCTATTCTATATAAAGCAACATCATATTATATATTACATTTCAGTTTATTTTCATATACATTTTGGTCCCAGCTATACAGTTTTAATCCTAAAGTCTAACTTGTATTGTCCCTTAAGGAAAATAATTCATGCAGCCTTTGTTAGTTAGTCTATACTTCCATTGTCTTGTGTAGAAGGACTTTGGTTATGTACAAGAGAAGGCATGTAGGTCAAAAGCTAATATTCATAGCTAAAATTCATTGAGTTTATTCCCCATATCTCTATGTTTTTCCAAGCCCTACCTAAGTGTTGTCCAATACCTTCTACATGGGTTCTGGGTGGTCAGTGACAAAAATTCCATGGACAGGAATAATTATGGTGGGTACTAAAGATAACATGGTGTTAAAATAAAGAAAAAACACTTGGGCGGGAAAAAGATGTGTGTGGTGCACCAGCTGCTTTAATTCCGATACTACTGATGTACCATTAAAGAGCAGAAAAGTGTTGTTGCAATGAAAATCTGCCAAAAGGGTCAAGTCTGCCCTGGAAAAGACAAAATTGTGTTTGCTTTTGTACAGTAAATAAATCATAGCCAGAGAGGGAATACAGACATTCTCCACCAAAGCTTCACATTCAGGAAATGAAAACAGTTACAGCAGAACTCACCTTTGAACTTGTTCACTTTTTTTGTATGTGATACAGAAAAATAGGAGAGGGTCTGAATATAAATCAGTATTAAAAAGTAGCAATAACAATAATAGTGTAGTACAATGTGCGGGTTGAGAAAATCTCAACCCCCAAGAACCCCCACCTGACCCTAACCCACCATACGCTCCCATTGATATACCCTGCTTGCCCCACCCTGCAGTGAAGTCATGGAAGGGGGCGGACGTATATAAAAAGGAGTATGTCAGACGGAAATGGGACACTAGGAGGTCGACTTTCGCACAAAGTTTGCAGGGCTGCAGTATGAACTTTAGCATGTGTCCACTCTGCACCCACTCGCAACTTGAAAACTTTTGTGTGAAAGTTGACCCAAACCCGCCCGGGTCGGCTCGTACATTGGAGAGCATATGTTTTTTAAATGGGGTCAGTGACTTCCATTTGAAAGCTAGAAAGTCATACAAAGAAGGCAAATCCTTCAAAAACTATGTAAAAAGAAAAACTAAGTTCAATTAAAAATAATTTTAAATTTTTTTTATAACATAAAAGATGAACCACCCCTTTAACAGTTGAACCACCAGGGCAAAGAGGGACAGGCAGATGTTGTTTTCAGTATTAGCTATAATACTAACTTTAAAACCATTGGAAATTTATAATTAATGTTTATTGAAAAAGTTGTTAAACTGATACTTTATTTTGTTAAGCAGAATTTTTGTTTTAGTTCTACACCCCCTTAATTCTTCTTTTCAGTAGTATGACCTTGCTCTATTACTAATGCCTCCTAGTATTTTATTTGCCTTTACTATTTTTTGCTTCCTTGTAAGTCATTTTAAATCCCCTTTCTTCTGCATTCAGCCTTGTGCCCTGTATAGATAATTTTACATTTTGTCTCATTAACTTCAAGATTGCGCATTCCTCATATTTTACTACTCATTTTGCACTTGACTTACCATTTTTGGAATATGCAATTACTTTAGATATCACATGTATTATTATTCAAAAATGAATAAATAGATGCCTGCTGGAAATGAATTAATTTTGTTTAGATTTAGCCCACAAAATAGAGTTTATTCAGCAGGCTGACAGAGTATGAAACCACCATATGACCAAGGAAATAAATATAATACTGTGCTCTGTAGTGGGAATACATGTTCATATTCACTAAGCTACAGTAGCTGTGGTTTAATTCTATTTTACAGATGCAAGGGAGAGCCTATAAGTAATCTCTAATATATTTTAGTGGTGGCATTTGATTAATTAGGTTCTTCCCTTGATCACTTCTTATTGAGCCTCAGCGACCTGATTGCCTTCCAGTTCAGTTTTCATTGGAGAACATAGTGACCCATTTAATACTGACATGCTTCTCTCTTATCACTCCGAATGTGATAAGAGGATTCATTTTTCTTTGCCAGTTAAACTGAACATCTGAAGTTGTGAATTACTTCAATATATATATTTTTTCCTGACCATTTGTGCTGAAAATCCAATGGAAAACAAACATGATGAGTCATCATTCTCATTTATCATAATTTTGTCATCATGACTAGTGATGGGCGAATTTGCGCGAGATGGGCGAATTCGCGAAACGACCCGTTTTTGCCGCCGGCGCCTGTTTTTTGCACCGGCGTCCGTTTTTCCGAAAAAAAAATTTTTGATGCCGGCGAATTTTTGCCACGAATTTTCGCGGGCGTTTTTCTCGAATTTATTCGCTGGCGGCGAAACGCGCAAATTCACCGCGAATTCGCGCCTGGCGAATAAATTCGCCCATCACTAATCATGACATATTCTAATATTCATATTCTAAAGGATTGGTCTCTGAGACCAAAGGGATTAAAAAAGTGAACACATCCATAAATTCTTAAACCTGAACTATATATATTTATAGACAAAATATGCAGTTTTTATGGAATTCTCACTCCGACCACAAATTATATGATGGAGGGGGGGATGCCAAATGTTGGTACCAGGATGGCCAGCCAATTTAGCGACTGGGATGGGTAGCCCCTGAGAATGGAGTCTCGTTGGGCCCAAATACCCCAGTCCAACCCTGCATTTAATCAATAAGTTAAATCTAATTTTACTGATTGTGAATGAACATTTATTAGATTATCCCATTTTTTTTTGAATGGCCGAATTGTACAATTTCTGTGCTTCATTGTAAACTTAGTATTTATTAATAATAATAATAATAATAATAATATGTTTAGTTTTATTAATGTATTGCATAAATTCACAACACTGGTATCACTACCTATTAAGAATTACATTCTTTATTTTTACCTGCTAAATCAGTTATCTGTGAGTCAGTTTGTTTGGCATGACTCTAGGGATAATCTGCCAATTCCTTATAAAATAAATAGCCTAATAAATTGTTCAGGGAATTTAGAAAGCTGTTTTATTAATTTTTTTATGCATTTGGCTACAATTTATATGAATCATGGCATTCTGTTTGCCCATTCCTAAAACCTGCATCTTGGTTACTTTTAGGTGGTGACATTTTTATATTTTTTATCATATCTTCTAGAAAAAGCATGGCCACCTCTAATGGGGCTGATATTCTAGGAGGGGTCAATACACTGGGTTTGGTTATAGGCATACAACAAACCATATGGCCATGTTAGAACAGGCATTCCTGTACTACGCACAACTCTGATGGAAAAATGAGAATATAATGACTTTTAGAGAAAGAAAAGTGTGCAGAATGTTAACATAGTATTTGGCACAGGATTTATGTAAGATAGATTTTTTTTCTCCCTCACTCAGTCTGTCATTACATAATTTTATAGTTGAGAATTTTAACAATCTCGAACAATCTCGTCTTTAGATATTGTAATTCTGCACAGCAGTCAAGATGAGTCACTCCAGTATACGATAAAGTGCTTATGCAGTAGAACTCCACTGAATAATGTCACATAATATAAGCACTGCTCAGACTCGTCCGGATTGTCTGTGAGCTGGGTGAGGCCAATACATAATGCAGCATCAGTTACTGTCCCGTGTATGCACAAAGCAACCCCACACAGTCTGCTTACTATACCCTTGTTTTAATAGACATTATACAATGCATTAACATTTATTGCAGCATGTCCTTGAAAAAGTAAAAAGATCATCAAGCAAAGTAATGCACAGAAATTCATTGTCACTGTACCAGTGAAATCCAGAGGACATATGGAGCAAATTCCATTGCTCTGGAAAAACATCATGCTAGATGCAAAGCTTCCTTTATTTGGATAAACAACAGGGAAAAAACAGAATGCAACTAAATGAGGGAATATTTGGGGTCTAGGTGCCCTGCTAGGAAAGTGGATCGCTGTATATACACATTCCGGCTGGCACTCACAAGGAAAGCCTCTGTCAGGCCAAGTAGAATAATCCGTTTATTTTCAAAAAGTCCATAGAAGCCCTATATGTTTTATGCTTGTTATTTATTTGGAAACAACATAAACCTGTCCTTTGCATTGTTTTAACCATTCTGTCCCAATTCTCATATTGGCAAAAGTACTTAGCAGCTGTCATAAACAGAAAAAAATACACTTTAAATACAGTGCCTATAACCTGCATGGCATGTTAAACTGAAAATTAAAGATTAAAAGAACCTATGTGATAGAACAACATAGAACTCAATATTTACTTTAATTATTGGTTTGTCTGTTAAAGGTGTACAGTAAAAAATTAGAGCTTAGATAAAAGCAATAAGGATAGAAAATGATTTTTATCCTGATTACTGGTTGGAAGGTTGAAAAAGTATTAATAATTTAGAAGACAGAGGAAAGATTCAAGTTCTTCGAAACTAGGTTAACATTTTAATCCACATAGCCTGTCTTTCATTCATGCAGTTCGTAGCTGAAGCTATTGCCGTGGCAGGGGGAAAATACGTTGATAACAAGATGCCACAAAGCAGAACAGAAGACTGACAGAATGGTACATGACTCTGCCATGTACGGCATCGCTCATGCTTCTGACAGTGGCTTGGAGATTGCAACATATGTTTTCAGTTGCTGCAAAAAAATATTGCTATACGAAAAAGGGGGAAAGCATCTATATAAACATAAAACAGATGATATGCCAAAAACACTTTCATATTCTAGTCAATGGCAAATTTACCACCCTCAGGATCATGCCATCCTGTAAAATATGTCACAGATGGCTGCTTGCATGATTGTGCTTTATAGCAATGTGCAAAGTCTTCCCATGCTCAATCATTTGAACACTGTATTCTCACAAATGCAAAGAAAACAGCCAACATCAAGTATTTGCTTCAATACAGTACAGGTATGGGACCTGCTATCCATAATGCTTGAGGCTTGGGGTTTTCAGTATAATGGATCTTTCCCTAATTTGGATCTTATAACTCAAGTCTACTAAAAAATCATGTAAACGTTAAAAAAAGGCTGGTTTTGCTTCCAGGAAGAATTTGTTTGGATTAAGTACAAGATACTGTTTTATTATTACAGAGAAAAAGGAAATCATTTGTAAAAAATTTGGATTATTTGTATAAAATTTAGTCTATGGGAGGCGGCCTATCCATAATTCGGAGCATTCTGAATAACAGGTTTCCGCATAATGGATCCTGTACCTGTACTATCATTGTAGTGGTAACCAACTGGTAACCAACTGCCTGGTAACCAATCAGTGGAAACCAAGAGAGCTGAAAAGCAGGAAGTAGTGTTCTGTTATTATGTTAGACATCCAGTCACTCCAACCTTTATACATTACCTTTTTGTCTAACTATATTAGAAACATTATTTATTTTGCACAGCCTATCTATTTACCCAGTTTTTATTTTTATACTGAACAATTCCTTTAATAGACATTAAAACATGGCGTGGCCACCAATCCAACTTTCCATTCATTTGAGACTGACACCCCGAATGACAGGAACAGCCTCAGCTCTTCTTTGCTTCCTCGTGTGCCTATGCACCATTTCGGCCAGCAAATTTTCAAACTTGCTTCATTGAGAAACCAGACAATATAAATGGCACCAAGATAACAGTCAGAATGATGTGGCTAGTATTTTATTGTGTATGGCCAGCTTAAGTTGTACGACTTTGATCTGCATAAACTGTTAAAAACTGCTTAAAGCCTATAGCTGGAATGTCCACCTTGAAGCTCATGGGTCAGATTTGACCTTATAAGAGATTTTAATGGCTCTCGGCCACCTTTTAAACCAACAAACTCAAATATAGCAAATATTTAGCCCGACATGAAAAATCACAGATAGATAAATAATACAATATCCACATTCTTTTCTATTTCAAATGCTTGCACAAGTGTAGCACTAGATGTATATTAAAGGAAAACTATACCCCCAAAATGAATACTTAAGCAACAGATAGTTTATATCAAATTGAATGACATATTAAAGAATCTTACCAAACTGGAATATATATTTACATAAATATTGCCCTTTTACATCTTTTGCCTTGAACCACCATTTCATGACTCTATCTGTGCTGCCTCAGAGATCACCTGACCAGAAATACTACAACACTAAGGGGCCGATTCACTAAGGGTCGAATTTCGAAGTTAAAAATACTTCGAAATTCGACCCTCGGATTGAAATCCTTCGACTTCGAATATCGAAGTCGAAGGATTTAGCGCTAATCCTTCGATCGATCGAACGAAAATCCTTCGATCAAAAAAAGGTTAGCAAGCCTATGGGGACCTTCCCCATAGGCTAACATTGACTTCGGTAGGTTTTACCTGCCGAAGTAGGGGGTCGAAGTTTTTTTTAAAGGGCAAGTACTTCGACTATCGAATGGTCGAATAGTCGAACGATTTTTCGTTCGATTCGTTCGATTTCGTTCGAATTCGAACGAATTTAACCAATTCGATGGTCGAAGTACCAAAAAAATACTTCGAAATTCGAAGTATTTTTCATTCGAATCCTTCACTCGAGCTTAGTGAATCTGCCCCCTAACTGTAACAGGAAGAAGTGAGGAAGCAAAAGGCAGAACTCTGTCTGTTAATTGGCTCATGTGACCTTACATGTGGTTTGTATATGTGCACAGTGAATCGTACGATCCCAGGTGGCGGCCCTTATTTTTTAAAATGGCAATTTTCTATTTATGATTACCCAATGGCACATACTACTAAAAAAGTATATTATTATGATAATGGTTTATTTACATGAAGCAGGGTTTTACACATGAGCTGTTTTATGCAATATCTTTTAATAGAGACCTACATTGTTTGGGGGGTATAGTTTTCTTTTAATTGTTACTAAATGGTAATGAAAACTGGTGACAAAGCATCCACCTCAGCTTTCTTTCAGTAAGTTATTATATTTCATAGTCACACTTCTAGAAAAACAAGCAGAATGAGAAAATTGTATACCAGACATATGTTAGTGGGGCTTGAACCCCTTGCTCTGAGAACAATAAGGCAAGCTAGGACAGTGTAATTAACCTCTATAAAAACAGTCTAAAAGACACAGGGCTATATTACACCCAGGGTTTATAAGGTGCAGCTTGTCCCTCTTCTTCAGTGTTTTAATGCAAAAAGATGGTGAAGCTTAGTTTGCAAGTGACACAATTATGACTTACCATTGATGGACAGGATATTTATGGACTGGCAATATTCTTTTTTTCTTTTGACAGCAAGGGCAATAAAGTTCTAGAATTGCTTGGCTGGCAGGGTTGTGATGGGTCAGCAGATAAATGAACAATTGAGCAAATACTTTTTTTGCAACTGAAACTTTTCAAGGTTATAATTTAATCATCTTTGATCCAGGAAGAAATCAGATCTTTGGCTGGCACGGAAACTATATTTTTTTTAGGTTATGCTAAATGACTTTATTTCAATAATTTTATAACTTTTTTTATCAACATTAGTTTGATTGCCTTTTTTTCAATCATTGAAAAGGAGTTTACAGAGATACAGAGATGTTAGAAATAATACCATGGTAACCATAAAGAGTGCTTTTAATTGAGTATAGTCGATTCTCAGACTCCCATGTGACCATTTGAAAGTATAACAATGACTGAACTTCCCCCGGCAGTGTTTGTGTTCCTTTTCTGCTCTATCCTGCTGGGAAACTAGTATTTACATTATTAATTAATATTAACAATATTATGACCTTAGAAAAAGAGAGAGTAGAATGTTTGTTTCCCTTTATATCCCAGTCCATTTTTATTTAATTTTGTTGAATGGCTGTTTGAATATAAAGGGGAAACTGCCTTTCCTGTATAACATACAGTACATTTTAAGGTTTTCAGGAGAGGAAAACATGGTGTAAAATATTGGAACATTTAAAATTAGGGAAATTAGAGGCAAACAAGCGTTTTAACCAGACCGAAAATTTGGTTTGAAATGTGACAAAAGCACACGTTGAAATCTATAATAAATTGGTTGGATTGCAATGTTCCCACGTAAGCATGACAACTTTGTAATGTGCAGTCACTGGATTCTAGCAGTACAGAAGAACATAATGTATATGGTCTGTGTTTTGCAAGATAGCATGCCTATGCAGTTAAAACCATGAAAAACTGTAATACAAACCTGTGCCAAGTAGAAACTTTTGAGATCCCATAAAAGTCAATGGGAGCTGTGCTGGTCCTATTGGACAATCTTTAATCAATTCAGACTTTTAGGTTTTCTGATTTTTTTCGCTAGCAATAGTCCAAAAAATGTTTTAGAGGTTTTTGTATTTTTTGACGCATCATTCAGTTTTTTTTTTTCTGTTCATAATTTTTATATTTAGATTTTTTAATAAATTCTGTGGCATTTATGGTTTATCAGCACGTAGCATTTACTAGTCATCTTATGTTGCTATTGGTTATTGCTTCTGGGCATACTTAGTGCATTTTATTACATATGAAGAAATGAGTTTAATCATGGTTTCAAAAAACTCTGAAACCACTAAAATCCAACCTTTAATATATAGGCCTCCTTTGTCACCCAGGTCTATTACTATACAGCTTTATTAGACTAGACCTTCACATTTGCAGCTTTTTTGATATAGTCTCTGATCTTCATGTTCTGGACCTCCATTGACCACACAGACCAGATAGCCATGTCCCCCTGATGTCATTCAGTGTTTTTTTACTATTTGCTTATGGACGAAAGGGAAACTATGAGTGATGAGTGAGTTACTGGTTGCCCATTTATTGTAGTTTGAATTTTAATGGTAATAGAGTTTTTTTGAAATCTATATTCAACTCTGTTTTTACCATAATTGCCATGCCGGAAAAAAAACCTCAAAATTGTCAAATCTCCGAAAACCTCCAACTGAAGACAGATCTTTGCAAGAGAACAAGGGCAAATTCCATTGACTTCTAGATGACCTCACAGCTTTTACTTGGCATACTTTTGTATTTGTAGATTTTATGGGTTTTACATTTGAAAAATAAAGTTATGGATTGTTAAGAAAAAAGTTGTGGATTATGAGGAAAGCTGAATCATTCCTATGCATGCGAACAAAGCACAGGAAAGTTTTAATCATCTTCTTACACTTTTACCCTCTGGCTGCAGATATACAGCATTGTACAGAGAGAATTGTGTGTCAGTGCAGATTCAAATGCTTGTTAGGGCCGACAGCCTTCTCCGAGAAACTGAAGATAAAAATGTACATAATAAATTGGCGTGGTAGTTATAATTTATGCATATAAATTGCAGTGTTTGCTTTATGATTACCACAGCATTAATTCAGCATATCTGCTTGTGTAACTGACGAGACCAGTCAATAAATTAGACACACAAATTTAAAAGACAAATGATCACATTTTTACAGTTCCCTCACTACCATAAATGCAGATGGGGGAATTGCAGAGTGAACGTATTCATTGAATTAAATTATGTAATATGATTCTAGCCATATCACGAATAAATCTACCATAACTTTATCAGAAATGTGAAAGCACAATTCACAGCCTCCCACAAAGGCTATTCTTAACAGTAATGTGAGATTCTAAATGCAAAATGCTGCTTTACCTTCTTTAGATTTATTCCTGCCACTCATGCTTCCTTTTCTTTTTCATTTTCAATCCCCAACCCCATCTTTCAGGTTAAAAGTGGACAGAGCTGACACAAAAACAGAATCAATGATACAATGCAATAACAGTGCTATTATTAAAGAAATAAAGTTCATATTAATGTATTGCTATTTTCCCTAAGGATGCAAATAAGAACTAGCAGTTATCAGATGATCCTAACATAAAAACTAGGCCACTTACTCCATTATCATTAAAGGTACAGTACGTTATTTAACTAGTCCATTGGAATAAGAAAGTGGTCTGCTATAAATAAGTCAATGTTGTTGCAGATTTAGAAATTCTGGTGTTTACATTTTTTAATGGAACAGTTAAAAGAGGATTTAGTGGGTTATTATTGATGTTAAGATCATTTTTTTAAATGGAAAACACAATTTACAGCACTCCCAGATGCCTAAAGGCAGGATAAAGACTTGATATACAGTAAATTGGTTTTATGGTATTCATTACAATTACTTAGCTTGGCATGGTAATAATATACAATAGAAATGCATCCTATAGCTAGATTACTTGATGGTCATCGGAAGAAACCAAAAGGCTCTGCCCAGATTACTTAATGGTCATTAGAAAAAAAACAAAAGGCTGTTCCCAAATATGCTGATCTACAAACATCTTTGCCCCAGGTCCAAGCAAAAAATGTTTTTAGCTAACATTATATATATATATATATATATATATATATATATATATATATATATATATATATAACAAACAGTGGAAAGTTGTGCTCACCACTAGTTTTTAAAATCATTAGGCGGGGGTGCAATGAGGGTGTGACCACAAAATACATATAGACAAATACAAGAGTCCTCTGCACTCAACCCATTATCAATATATTTAAGACAGAGACATTTTGTGCATACTGCTACTGAAAAATGCCTTACCCTTTAAACAAAACAGGGATTGTTTGTCCATATATTGCAATATATTTAAGCTGGCCAACTACGTCAAAGTCATCCCATATCTGGCCAGTCCTATGCTCAATTTTCATCTGATTCATTAAGAATTCTATGGTTTAATTATACATTTTATAAAAGGGACGAATACGTTTTACCTGCAACTTACTAGCTGCTTTCAAAGTAAAACTCCCAAACTTGGCTGCCCTTTTATTAGACACCAGTGGGATCACCTGACTATAGTTGGAGAGGGTGGGAGCTACAACATGGAGCTGGTCACTGCTCTTGTAGAACTATAACAAACAGTGGAAAGTTGTGCTCACCACTAGTTTTTAAAATCATTAGGCGGGGGTGCAATGAGGGTGTGACCACAAAATACATATAGACAAATACAAGATTCCTCTGCTTTCAACCCTATTATCAATATATTTAAGACAGAGACATTTTGTGCATACTGCTACTGAAAAATGCCTTACCCTTTAAACAAAACAGGGATTGTTTGTCCATATATTGCAATATATTTAAGCTGGCCAAGTGCAGAGTTGAGTGCAGAGGAATCTTGTATTTGTCTATATATATATATATATATATATATATATATATATATATATATATAGTTAGCCAAAAATGTAATCTATAAAGGCAGGAGTGAGTGGATGACGAACAGAACACTTTCCTGCTTTTCTGCTCTCTAACTCAACAACTTTAAGGGGGGGAACATGGGACATAACTGTTCAGTGAGTTTGTAGTTGCTCCTTAGCATTCAGCTCAGATTCAAAAGCAAACCGTTATGGCCCATGTGCCCCCCCCCTCAAGTCACTTATTGGTTAGTGACTATTATGTCAGACATCCTCAATATTGTATATAGGAAAAGGTACGGCCAAAGGCAGAATAACTACAATGTGCATTTATCGACACACATGTTTCGAGCATAACAACCCTTTATCAAGGGTTGTTGATAAAGGGTTGTTATACCCGAAACATGTCCTGCCAAAAAATGCACATTGCAGTTATTCTGCCTTTGGGCGTATCCTTTCCTATATAATATTGAACTATAACAAACAAGGGAAAGTTGTGCTCACCACTTATTTTTAAAAACATTGGGCGGGGCGCAATGAGGCTGTGACCACAAATATATATTATATAATATTGAAGTTGCACATATGTTTGGACGGGACGTGGAAAGATGGTCTTGCTGAAAGGTAACTGTTGGGTATGTAATAGTTTATGTTAGACATCCGTTCACTCCAGCCTTCAATACATTATATCTTTGGCTAACTAACTATATTATAAAAAATTTTTATTTTTTGCCCAGCCTTTTTACCCAGTTTTTATTTTTACACTAAACAATTCCTTTAAACCAAAACATTGGCAGTCACATTACATGAAGCTGTTTAGTTTGCCCAGTCCTTACACTTCTATTTATAATTTGGTTCAGTTTAAGACGTTTTTCACATTATGTTTTTGTTTGCAAGTACATATATATATTGAAAAACAAAGGAATAATTGAATTTTCTCACGAAAACCTAAATGCATATATTTCCACATAATAGATCCTAATCATGTCTGCCCAGCTTTTTACTACAACAGTTGCTAGCCAAGAAAATGAAGGAAAGAAACCATGGGTTGATTAGTTATAGAAGGATAGTTTATTTCCAGTAAGTATGACCATTCCCAGGAGCAGTAATTGGATAATACCATTTTCATCTCTAGTGGTAAACAAACCTCCATACTTTAATTAAAAGTATTTTCAGTGTCATTACTTGGCACAGTAAGACTCTGACCTTTCCTTTGGCTTTCATAAGAACACGGAAATACAATAACCAGCAGCTGAATGCCTGGCTACTTGTATCTTGACGTTTTATGTTTAAACATGGAAAGCAAGTTCAGTATAATTATTTCTGACACTTTCTGTAAGCTGCTTCATTTGGTTTTCTTCTCAATTCTTATTAAAAATACATTAGAATTGCTATTCTTTTTTAGCGAAAGGAAAAAATTCCGATCACCCATTTATCAAATGCGGGTTTCATTTGATTTCATTTAGAATTACTAAAGATTTGCTCATGTTATGCAGTTTTTCTTGACTGCTGAATATTTAAAAATATCTTAATAAGATGACAAACTTACAGATAACCTTAAAATGATAGTTTTATAAGTTGTGCAGACATCTTTACCCTAAACAAAACCTTGGTTGTACTGTGGCTTTATAAACTGTTTTTAATCTCTGGGACACAGGTGCCTGCAACACATGCTTTAATGAATTGCAGGTATTGGTTATGAGGTGCCACCCTTTTGTGTAGAAATAAACATAAGGATATGATAGAGAACATGTAACAGGAATAAGTCTACGAGATTGGTAACCACTAGGTGTGCTAGGCAGTGTGTGTTTTAGGAAACTGTGGGGCTCAGGGGGTCTCAAATATAGACTTAAGGAATCAATGTCCCTTTTACAGGAAACTACTCATACTGTCATTATTCTGATGGAAACCTACGAAAAACAAAGCAGGAACACCAGGCAGTGCAATGTCTTTTTCAGCAGGAAGAATGTCCTGGAGAAATACACTGCATTCAGCACAAGTACACTAGCATGTAGTACAGCGCTCTAGGCCACTGACAAATGACTCTGATACAGAGATGATATACAATAATAAATGAAAATGATACCCCCTCTATAAATATACTTTATATTGTATAAAACCGCTCATATATAAAAACCGCAAATATATAAAAATAAACCATTTTCATAAAAATATACTTATATAGTAATATGTGCCGTTGGGTAATCCTAAATAAAAAAAACTGCCATTTTAAGTGCTACTGGCAGTTCATATGAGTCACAGTGCAAACAAACAAACTAAGGGCACACATACATGTTAGGTCACACAGCTAATTTAATGGATAAAGTTCTGTCTTTTACACACACACTTCTTCCTGTTACAGTTAGAGCTGCATTATTTCAGATCAGGTGATCTCTGACGAAGCACACAGACCATCACAAAATGGGGGCTCAAGGTGTAAAAGGGCAATATTTACTTATATACTGTATATACCAGTTTGGTAAGATTCTTTAATAGGCAGATTAGTATGATACGATACCAATTGTTAAGTTTTCATTGTGGGGGTATACTGTATATACTCGAGTATAAGCCGAGTTTTTCAGCATCCAAAATGTGCTGAAAAAGTCTACCTCGGCTTATACTCGAGTCAGTGGGCAGTAGCTGAGATAGCAGTCACTTTTAATCATTCCTATACCAACAGTTCACTTGGGGAGAGACTGCAATATCACACAGCGCCCTCTGTTGGTTATATGAAAGAATAACAGTGACTGCAATATCACACAGCGCCATCTGTTGGTTATATGAAAGATTAACAGTGACTGCAATATCACACAGCGCCCTCTGTTGGTTATATGAAAGAATAACAGTGACTGCAATACCACACAGCGCCCTCTGTTGGTTATATGAAAGAATAACAGTGCGCCCTCTGTTGGTTATATGAAGGATTAACAGTGATGGCAATATCACACAGCGCCCTCTGTTGGTTATATGAAAGAATAACAGTGAATGCAATATCACACAGCACCCTCTGTTGGTTATATGAAAGAATAACAGTGACTGCAATATCACACACTGCCCTCTGTTGGTTGTATGAAAGAATAACAGTGATGGCAATATCACACAGCGCCCTCTGTTGGTTATATGAAGGATTAACAGCGATGGCAATATCACACAGCACTCTCTGCACATGGTAGTGGGACAGTGGGACAATGCACACAGTAATCCGTTTGGCAATTCTCTGTCACCATCAACTTTGCAAAGAAGTCCGGTTGATCGTTGGGGGGGTCGCTTTGGTGGAATGTGCGCTGCTGGGAGACAGGGCTGTAGTTGTGTCTAGGCTTATACTAGAGTCAATAAGTTTTCCCAGTTTTCGTAGGTAAAATTAGGTACCTCAGCTTATACTCAGGTCGGCTTATACTCGAGTATATACAGTAGTTTTCCTTAGTTTTGAGGTAAACCTTGTATTTGCAAGTGTTATTTGCACCTTATTAAAACATTTTGCCATAACATGAAACTATCACAACCCAAAATTTTACATTGTTTCTATGGAGCACATTAATGCATTTCATTCAATTGATTTCTATATACTGTGAAAGTGCTTCTGACTGCAGACAGTTATTGTTAAGCATCCCGCTTGTCATAGATTAAGCTATAGTACTATGTCATTAGCATTTCTGCAGATTCTAATATTACCTTGCTTGGTAATTGTGTGCTTGCCTGCAAGGGCCTTACCTGAATGTTTTATTCAGATTGCTCTTATTACTCACAGATTTTATTCTCTCTTAATACATGGTTATAATTAAGCTTAACAGTCTTCTTAAAAGTAATTGCCCACACCCTTCTTCTCAGAGAACCCCAGCAGCACAAAGAAAGGAAAGAAAAATAGAACAGTTATGGGATGGGAACAATTGAAATAGTGCAGCAATAGTTTGCCTCCCAACAAATTGCAAAATATCCAGCCACATCCTTAGGCTTGTCTATTTTATGGACCACAAACTCAGAGTGGCCTGCTGAAATAGTAAGGTTAATACTGGTAAATGCATTTATGCAATTTAGCATTTGTATTAGTAAATTAGCCCTTATTAAAAATTTAAAAAATGTCAATGTAAAAAGTATCTGCAATGCAAACAAATTTCCTTTGTGTGCAAAATTGCTGCACACACAATAACATATATAAGGGACCGCACATTCATAAATCAAAAAGTAGAAATGTTTATTAAATCAAAAATGATAAATTACATAATATAAAATGTTACGTGTTTCGATGCCCAAAGGGGCCTTCATCAGCGGTAAAAAAGTACAAAAGGGCAGCAACTACAATAAAACACAAATATTTATCATCACAACCACCCTTAGAGAAAACACTGCTCCTCTCGACAGAAAAATAAAATCTTGTTTCATTTAAGCCAGTGAAATAATTAGGGACAGTTAAGTTCAGAACAAAATAACTGTCTAATA
Organism: Xenopus laevis; assembly: GCF_017654675.1. Lineage (NCBI taxonomy): Eukaryota > Metazoa > Chordata > Amphibia > Anura > Pipidae > Xenopus > Xenopus laevis. The sequence continues at coordinate 124,802,803 of NC_054373.1, forward strand.
ACAATACTGGGAACTGCAATGTTGTGTTGATTTTATGAATATTATAAATGAAAAGGCAGCAGGACAGGAGAGATATATTTGCAAAACATTGTATCACATGTCCTTCAGTTATGGCTGAACTACATCTCCCAGAGAGCATTAATATTAAAGCTTTGGCAGGTGTGTTAGTGCAACAGTTGTATTCATGTACAACTCATTATAGTTTTGTTTTTGAATCTCTACAAAGCAAGCAGCCCCTAGAACTAGCATTATCAACATCCCCCAGCATCCACAGTCCACAGAGAATGGTATAGTTAAATAGAGAGCATGACGAAAGAGATTGTGTTATAGTGCATCTTGTATTGCTCTGCAGTTACTTCTTTTCTCGCTAAATATACCCTGTTATGTGAGATTATATCTGTGGGGAGCAAATTACAATACTACTACAACAAGTTCATCTTATATGGCAGACACTGCACTTGATAAAGTAGGACCTGGTCTCTCCTCAAGGAGTTAACTCAGGGTTTGCTTGGAGCAGGCAGGCGAGGGCCATCTGTTGGCTAACTGTGGAAATGTTGCTAAATGAGCACAGTGTATGTCTGTGTGTCTGATGTAAAAACCCCAGGTTCCTTTCTGATTACAATGTATTAAGCCTTATCAATGCTTACCTAGTTTGCATGTCTTTCTGCTTTTTATGACATACGGTAAACACTGTAGTCTCATTTAATCTTCTACTTCCCTTACTGCGTGTTTATTTCCTCTCTGTGTTTAATTAGATTGCCTCTGTCACTGTATTAGCCTTGGCTGCCCACAAGTGCAGTGAATATCATCAGCAGGTATAATTAGTGCACACAGCTGCCAGTGTAATAAGGTGTGCTATTTGTTAAAGTAAAAATAATATAAATTTATATAACATACAGGACTGATTGTAGATTGTAGAATTAGAGATTCTTGCACTGTCAGTTGACGTTCAGTTTACGGATACTCAGACTAAAAACTAAAGATTTGCATTACTGTGACAGATTAGAAAATCACTTTTTGTTAAAAAAAAAAAATGACTTGCAAGAGAGAAGGAATAGCTAGATTCCAGGTTAGTCAGTCCTACTGAACCAATATCTGTGCCTGCAGGGGCTTAGAAAACGAGCAACTGATTCTCCTTATTCACTCTGACTCGTTCCTTTGCTCTATGTTTCAACTGAATTTTTTTTTGACATAACGCAGCTCATAATTCTAAATGTGTAGGTTGGTTAAAACAGAGCTAATTATTGTTGATGAATGTTTTCTGTAATTTACTACTGTTGTGATTGCAGTTGATATTGTGCTGAAGAATGTTGGGTAGCAGTGATTTCAGAAATCTCTGTCCGTGGTGCTGGAATGCTTTTAATTGCGTTTCTCAAGGCCATAAAAGCACAGTTGTGTTCCAAATGTATTGCTCATCTATAAAGGGCTATGTGGAGAGCTATACAGACGTGTCTGATGAATTGCAAAGCACACTGCGGTAGGAAATTTCAAGTTTTCTAAGCACTGTAGCCCTGATAGGGTTATATTCGACACATAGGTGTGAGATTTGGTGGGTAACTTGATCGGATATAGATGCACAGTGGTTGGTAACAGGTACATTCTAAAGGATCTTTAATATGAGGCTATCAAGTTTTGCCACTATTCACGGATGGGAACAAATGTATCGGTTTTTAAACACTTTTAATGTGGGAACTAGGCACAGAGGGGAGTTGTAGTTGGAGAATTTTGCACACTGGCCCCTTGTAATGAAATGCATATGTGTACTTGGAGCTATGTCACTGTGGGGACGGTAGATGGACTTTCCTGCCAAACACTTTGTATATAGGGGTAATTTTTATACTAGTTTGTGATGTTGAGAAACATGGTGCGATAGCTGAAACGTTAGTGATGGATTCTTAATAAATTATTCGTTGTCCTATAAGTCCTGTGAGTGCAGATATATATATATACATATCTATATATATCTATATATATATCTATATATATCTATATATATAGATATAGATATATATATATATATATATATATATATATATAGATATATATAGATATATATAGATATATATGTGTATCTCCAAAGCAGCAAACTCATAGGGACTTGATGCAAAAACAAAAAACATTTATTGGACTCAACGTTTCGATCCCCCACAGGGAAGTTCATCAGGAGAAAAACAGCAAAAAAAACAGTTTTTCAAGGCAAATGGCATGTGTCTTTGCAATGAATCCAAACTGTGCAGGAAGCTGGAGCTAACTGATCCTGAGATGGAGCAGAATGATTCATGTTTAAATAAAGTAACAACAGATTTTTGTGTGTGTTATGGTACCAGTACAGCCTTTGTTACAGTGTTGTGTTTGTTGCTGTTACAGATATGCAACCTTCACCTATGTCACTGAGATATTTAATATACCAATAAATAGTGTTAAAGGGGAACTCCAGCCAAATACTGAAAAATACAATTTTGCATAAAGGTAGCTAAAAACACTTGCCGATATATATAAAAATGTCAATGATGTTATAATTATTTGTAAATGTAATTGCTATTGAAAGTAGGGATGCGCCGAATCCTACTTTTAGGGATTTTGGGGAATCCTTCACACAGGATTTTGTAGAATTGCAAAACTGAATCCGAATTCTTTCCCAGGGGTCGGAAATGAGTGTTCTGCAGCAAAGATTAGACAAACTTGCTGAATCAGTGTGCACGTAAAAACTGACACATTTTTAACACTTCATATGGTTCAAATTCAGTTCTCCCAGGCTCTTGGAATCGACCCAAACCACATCCTGCTGAAAAAAGGTTCAGATTTGTCTGAATCCTGAACCAAATCCTGGATTAGATGCATCCCTAATTGAAATCAATCTTGTAGTCCTTTACTATTTCCTGCCCTGTGGATCCAGACTACACGTACCTCTTAAATTCCTTCAACCAAGGCTCCAGTTCCCACAATGCATTGCATGTTATGTGAATAACACATCTGTGGAGAATAAGTTTGAAAAGCATTATTGGAAATGGGGTATTGGGTAAAGGCGAGCAGACTTTTGCTGTATTGTGTAAACTGCCCTTGTAGTCAGAACTAGATATGCAGGGAAAAGCAAGTGACATACAGATACTGCTTTCAATAGCAGATACAGTTTGAAACTACTTTAAAATCACTGACTTTGTAAATATATGAATACTGCAAAGTTGCTTAGAAGTGCACTTCGCTAAATTGTATTTATTTGAGTGTTTGTATTTCCCTTTAATATAAACCCAATGTACCATTGGTTCAAATTAGCCAATGAGTCACTTATGAAGCCCATCAGGCAAGTTAGCGAATCGACAGTATCTTTTGACTTCAACTTCCATGACACCCAGGTTGATTGATTCTTTGCTTAATGCTCTGAGGCTTCCCTATTGTACTTTTGAAAATGTATGGCTACAGATAAAATCTCTTATATTTGACTCTATGATATTTAATATAAAGATTAATTCTGGAACATTAATTCTGGAACAATTTGTTCTCACTCAAAATTATAGTGTCTGTTAATCATACCCTGGCAGGAAGGCAATCTGCTCCCTTATTGTTAAATGCAGGCCAGACCCTCTAGTGGGATTTTTCTTGCATTCAGCTCTTAGAACACATAAAACTCCCAGTTACATTTGCTGAGAAAAGGGCAAGAAAAAGCACACATTGCTGACAACTACTACTTATATTGCATGTATATTGCTACTTATATATGGCATTTTTTAACATGATCTGTAAAACACCTTGTAATACCTTCCCCATTACAGATGTCAATACAGATTTATAGTATTACAATCCACTGTCATTACACAAAACACAAGATAATCTGAGGAGTCTGAAAATAATAAAATACAGAAGATTACAAGTCAGCATTGTATGGGTTCACCTCAACTAGTGATATGTACACAGATTTTGTCTTTAAGGTGGATTTTGACGTGACAGTACTCATTGAACAGAAATATATGCAGTTTTCTACATTTCTTTAGGAGACTAATCACTTGGCCCCCTTTGATCTGGTTGTTCTTTCATCCTTCAGGCTTTGTTTACATATAGGAAATATAACAAAACTATCTCCTTAAATGTCTTCATATGTTTCTGTTTTCGTCTTAACTATGAATAAATTAATAAGTGAGATATGGCATCTGCACATTTTACATTCATGAAAATGCTGTAAAAAAAAACATCAGCTACGCGATGAAAGGAATAAAGCAGGCAAATGAATAAGAGAATATTAGCTGCAAGGACACTTTTACCACATATGTAATCTGGCTCCCACATTAGTTTGTGAGTCCTAAACATGCAAGGTCAGGCAGTAGTTTGAGTTGGTATCTGTGAAAGGCAACAACATGATGTATCTGTGCGGCTATTACTGATTTGATGCAGTACTTTTTGTTTTGAAGACAGGGTGACAAGTAATTGTTTCTCCTAAAAAAAAGGCACACTCAAAATATGTTATTTTATAAGTTTCAAAATTCATATGATCAACACGTTTCATTCAACCACAAAGGCAAAAAATACCAGAAAGATTCAAAAATGTCTATTTGTATTGTAAAGTAATGAGCCAAGTGAAGAAATTGCCATCCAGTGACATGCAATACAAAAGAAAACAGCATAGCACTGCTAATAACAGGAACCCACCAAATGATGTGGTGATGTGGGGTCTGAGTGGGCATGCTTCAACTTGAGGAGGTCACCAATATATCACAGAGTGAACAGGCACTTACAGAAACCTGGTCATGGGTTTTAAAAAATAGTACATCTTTATTATAGGAACATGCTAGGCTTGAGACAACCTTATGCAGAATGTGGTAAGTCACTATGATTAAATGCCTCAAAGCTCTAAATGCAAAGGGCTACCTAAAGGTGGCCATAGATGTAACATTCATGATCTTTCTTGGAAAAGATCTTTCCAAGAAAGATTTTGTTTCAATACACACAAGTAGAGCTGAATCATCAGATATACAGGTAGAAACAATAGAATTCTACCTGTATCTGACGATTCAGCACTAAACAGTGGCCAATGTTCGGGTGCCTTCAAAGGCACCCGATAAAAATTTTCCACCTGGGGCGATCAATATACCGACTGATATCAAAGCCTTCTGCCAATATCGGTCGGCTCATTTCCTGCCATACACGCATTGAATGTTACGAAGTGAAACGGCGCAAATTTGCCCATCACTACTCCAAACTAAATAAATCAATCCAAAACTACTAATCTACAATTGTATACTATACCCATAAGAGAATTCATCAAAGGATAAAAAAAAACTTACTTGGTTAAGCAATCAAATAGCCTATGGAAAATATAGATTTTCTGAAAAAGGTTAATGTATATCTAAGAAGCAGGATAATTTACTTTCTCATTTAAACCAGGTGTTTGGCATAAAATAAAAAATCTTTTCTGCTTGTATCCTTGATTATCATGTATTCCTGGCAGTCCCCCCCATTTGTAACTGTTACATGCTCTGTCCCCAAAAATCTAGGGAAAGACTCATTGTAACTAAATTATACACAATGCTTCTTTGGAACCTTCCCTGGGCACACTAAAGTGTTTGAGAAATATCTTTAAGCTTTTCACCACAAATTATAGCCCATAAGTGCAGATAAATTATATAATGTGTGATCTGACACACCATTCTTTGTTTAATTGAATCTACAAAACTAGTGAAGATGCCAGTAGGTTGTCCCTACAAACATGTATTTACATACAGAGCACTTGTAGCATTTAAAGTTGCCAGGTTTAGAATGTTGCTAGAAGGTTTAGAATGTTGCCATTATTAAGACATTTGAAATTTTTTCAGCATCAATAAAAATACTTTCAAGTGTGACTTGAGTTTTTTTCTGCAAGGATTATCATTAACCCATTAGTTTAGACAGGGACGATTCTCATCCACCTGCCACCCTGAGGTGACTCACTAGAAGAGACAAATTTCCAGTTTAATGACCAGAAATGCATCTCTTAAAATTACCAGGAGTGGCTTTTTGCAGCTTCTGTTAACTTGTGGGGCTCTACCGCCCGAGGTGAGTTTCTCAACTCATTTGCACACACCCCCTGTGTTAACACATTACACATTCTTTTCAGTGGCGTAACTAGATGTTGCTGGGCCCCACAGCAAATTAATTTTAGGGCCCCCAACATATCCAGTGTTTGTCCTGTTTTACCAATATATGTTCAAATTGCTCATCAATGAGAGCCTCATGGGGCCCCCTGTACCTCCTGGGTCCCCCTGCAGCCGCAGGGTCTGCTTCCCCTGTAGTTACACCCCTGATTCTTTTACTGATCATTTTTACATTAAAATGTACAACAAAATGTCACAAATTCCACTTTATGTGAAGTAGGTTTAGAACCTATTCACCATAGTCGGAAAGAAGAGTGTCACCATGATCTTTTAGAATAGGGGTAAAAAAAATCCAGGGCTCTTTCTGAATAGTGCAAAAAAGCATAATTATGAGAGAAAATTGGAGGTAATTTCCCCTAAAGCAAAAACCAAGTGTTTATGTATTAGGAATTATGAGGAAATGCACAGTTCATGCACAATCTAGTGGAAAATAGGTTCTCATCCAGTGTAGGATGCTTATGTGTTTATCAAGAAATACTGGAAATAAATTGCCTGAGCATTGTTACCAATATCTTCCCTAAAAATCCATTTGGTTATTCATTAATAGATCACTTGTAATTAAAAGGGCTGAACAGATAAATAATCGATTTTATTTCCTGTAAGCAGAGCTCACCCAGAGCACATAAAAATGTATAAAAATAAGGGACATATTTCCTTAAGTGAGAATTTCTCCTCAACTAACATTGACAATGTGTATTTTCACACCATCTCATACTGGCTAAAATCATAAATCCAATATGCTATTGCAAGAGAAATGTGGTGAAGATTCTCTAGCGAATTTACACCATGAAGAAATTAGGGTGAAGAAAGTGAAGTAGACAATGAGATGCAAGTTGCTGCTCTATCTTTATAATGGTAGTTCCGCAGCCTGAACCTGGCAATTTGCAAAAAGGATTTTTACCAATGCAATGCAAATAAAATTCAGCAAAACTTGTTATGCTCTCCTTTTGGTAAAGTGGTAATGTGGGCAATTTTAATTTTGGGGAAAATGTTCCAAATTTCTTTTAAGCTTGAATGTGCTATGGGTAAGCTTGACTATGCCACGGATAAATAGACTTGGGGCCACATCAACATTTGCAAAAAAAATCACACAACAAAAGCAAGAGCTAGTAGCAACTAATTGCCACCGGAATCTTTTTCTGCATTTGTGAGCATATTTTTGAAAATCATCAATATCAATCATGTATTCATAAAATCATGAGAAAACCACAAATCCCATTTTTTCCCATGCATTCTGAAGCAAGTTGATAATGTATCATTGATTTGTGTGTTTATCTCAATAGGTTATTGATTATTTTTAGGGGATATTAGGTAAATTGTACAAAATTGTGGGAAAAAAACTCAAGGAGATTCCTTGATCTGAGAGAGTCATGTGACAACAACATTGCCGTTAAATACAAGTTTTTCCTAATGGGCCTCTTGGTGTAAAGTTTGTGTCCTTTGCTACATTAACCCTTATTTTTTTTTCTCACTGCCAATGACTCACTCTTTCCAACATACTACGCCGATCGGGTGGATATGGTTGGTGGTGGCATGAAGCCCAACACCTACAAGCACTGGATTTGTAAAAAAGTTAGGCCAACAGTGCACACTGACCCTAACCTTTAATAACACACTGTAAGGGGGTTATTTACTAAGCTCCGAAAACCCGAAATTCCCCGAAATCCGAAAAATTTGTAATTTTTTTTTTTATAATAGGCTTTTAAAAAACAAATCACAAATTTTTTGGAATTTACTAAACCCAGAGGGCTAAAAAGCCCGAATATAAAAACACGGCATCTCAAATCTGTTGCGGTTGCACGAAAGTCAATGGAAACAGTCCCATTGATTTTTGGTTGTGTCAGGGTTTCGGGCAATTTCACGATGTTTTCGGGTGAAAACTCTGAAAAATTCGGAGTATTCAGGGAAAATTCACGAAAAAAACGTGAAAATCTGAGCTTTTCCTGCAAAGGTAATTTGCGGGAAAATGTAATAATAAATAAGCATTAAAAACCCAAGCGGCTTAGATCAGAGTTTGTAGCAGCCGATACTGAGATAAATTCAGAGCTCAAGTGTAGCACGGAGCAACACATGGAGTCGGACTTTAAAAATCAAATACTTTATTCGTCCATTAAAATCAGTACCATAATTATTTGTGCTAAATGTGCCTGTAATGCTTTAATAACACACAAAATACTATTATGAAAAAATATTAATAATGTGTAGTGATGGGGGAGTTTGCGCCGTTTTGGTTCGCCGGAAAATTCACGAAATTCGTGAAACGGTGAAAAATTCACGAAACGGGGCGTTTTTTACGCCGGGGAATTTTTTCGGGCGATTTTTTTCGCGCGAATTTTCGCAGGCGTTTCGTTAATTTATTCGCTGGCGGCGAATCATGCCAATTCGCCGCGAATTCGCACCTAGCGAATAAATTTGCCCATCACTAATAGTGTTATATGTGTTATTAAACTTCCAGACGGCATAAACAATATGATACATTTTTATCATGTTATAATCACTTCATTTCATGCTATTTTTTTGTTATTTAATTTCACTTGTTTTACTTACCTACTTTATCTGTATTGCTTTTAGGAAGAAGAAAGATGCTGGCACTACCAATCAGCTTAATATAATGCTCAGCTATTAAACTAATTTGCCTCTGACAGCCATTTCAAACAGTTTTAAGTGGCTGAAAACAGTAACCTTTAATAGAGAGAGGCCTTTTGAACAGAACGGCACAAATCTTGTACTTGTGAAATTCTATAAATGATTATAGCTTATTTACATGAATGCTTACCTGAATTAATAAACTAGAAATGTGTTAATCTAGATCATGATATTCTGTATAGTGCCTTTATTAAACCCCAGTATATGCAAACACTGAGCAATCATGAACTTGCAAGTGAATTATCATTGCTTAGGGGCACATTTACAAAGCTCGAGTGAAGGATTCGAATTAAAAAAACTTCGAATTTCAAAGTGTTTTTTTGGCTACTTCGACCATCGAATGGGCTACTTCAAATTTCGAAGTGTTTTTTTGGCTACTTCGACCATTGAATGGGCTACTTCGACCTTCGACTACTACTTCGACTTCGAATCGAACGATTCGAACTAAAAATCGTTCGACTATTCGACCATTCGATAATCAAAGTACTGTCTCTTTAAGAAAAACTTCGACCCCCTACTTCGGCAGCTAAAAGCTACCGAAGTCAATGTTAGCCTATGGGGAAGGTCCCCATAGGCTTGCCAGCGTTTTTTTGATCGAAGGATATTCCTTCGATCGTTGGATTAAAATCCTTCGAATCGTTCGATTCGAAGGATTGAATCGTTCGATCGAACGAATAATCCTTCGATCGTTCGATCGTAGGATTAGCGCTAAATCGTTCGACTTCGATATTCGAAGTCGAACGATTTTAGTTCCTAGTCGAATATCGAGGGTGAATTAACCCTCGATATTCGACCCTTAGTAAATCTGCCCCTTAGTGTGCTGAGTCAATGTTCTCCTTAAAGTGAAAACGTCATTCTAGATCTAAAGTGTAAATCGATAAAGTAAATATATCTGTAGGTACAGAACCCCCCCAAAAGAGCACCAGTGAACACCCAGTACCTGCGAAGCACTACTGTGTCACCATGAGAGTCAGATAGCTCACTCCCTCTCCCTTGCTTGACTAGTACATTACAGTAGTGTGCTTTAAAAGATAGATTAGCCTTCTGGAAAGCCAGCTCTCAAAATTCACTACATAATGTATAACATATTAATCAGTCCCTAGTAAAACTGCATGTTAGCGTCATAATCTGAATCCATCTAAAATCTCATTTTATATATTAATTATATTGTCACTTTGAAGAAAATAGCTATTTTTCTTGCTGTCATTGAAAATTTGGTGATTTCATATTCTGCACTGAAAGACCTATTGTCTATGTCTAACAATATTTTAGACCTGTAACGTAATGACATTTTCTTCTGTATCGTCCAACATTGATGGCCACCACATACAGTCACACAACATCTGTATTTAATGTAATTCAAATGACGCCATCATATATATCTGCATTGTTACAAAACCACAAAAATAGAATTCCTGGGAAAGAAGCTAAGTTTTGCACCAAAAATTAAAATTTTCATGGAATACCCTATACGATAAAGCTCACCCAATGAATTTTAAAATTCAGCCAGGGTATATGATGATAAGAAGCCAACCAAGAGCTGTCTTGCCCTTCTTCAGGCTTATCAGTAAGTGACATCTGGCCAGCACCTTTACTGGCTGTGCCTTAAAATCCAGTGGGTGAGCTTAATCTTATATGGTATTGCACAAAATTAAAAATTTGGAACACAATTCTGCTTCCATCCCGATAAAAGATGGGGCTCTCCTTACTTTAAATGTTCTGCGTTTGAACTGTTCCCCTATCATTAGCTCCAATGTCTACCCTGTAAGCCCCAGTGAGCTTCAGCTTTTAGGGTATCCCATGAAATTGGAATATTTTGTTGTGTGGCTTCCTCCCCTTGTTCCTAATTGTTTTGCTTACAAATAAGGTGTGGGTTTGCCTCTAATACAATACAAATACTTGACAGCAATAGGAATTTCTGTTTTTTCACATCTCTTTTTTGTTAGTTACTTAGTAACTGAGGTTGAAACTCTAGCTTTTGATGCTGCCTCCAATTTGCCTTAAAAGCTGAGAAAGTAACTTTCTGACTCCAATAAACCAATTAACTAGTATTGTACTACAAGTATTTATACAAGGATCTTTGAAATCTTTCTTACTTGCTAAAAGGCTTCCAGTTTATTCTTGTAATTACCATATTTTCCAATATAGCTGCTTTCATAACTTCACATTTCTCTCTGACAAAAGATCCAACTGGAAAGATCTTCTACTGAATAGTGATGGGCGAATTTGCGCCGTTTCGCTTCGCCGAAAAATTCGCGAAATTCGCGAAACGGCGGAAAATTCGTGAAACGGCGCCGGCGTCTCGTTTTTGACGCCGGCGCCCGTTTTTGACGCCGGCGCCCGTTTTTTCGCGAATTTTCGCGGGCAACTTTCCTTGAGTAATAATCGTCTCATACACACTTCCCTAGGCTCTTTTTAATTCCATAGTCTTCCTTGTTAATCAAAACAATACTGTCCCATATAATGTTATTTTAATACAGAGGAATAACTCCCTTGCCTGACTGTATTATCTACATGTATCCCCTATCAGCAAACACAGATGCAATGTTTTCAGTGTTCATATGTACTGTAAGCCATAATTACACATACCCAATACAACAGGCCCCAATGCAGAACCCAGGACCCATTTAAAGCCATAGATGAGATACACAGAACATATAGGATATGGTACATTCTACCAATATTGACACAAATACACTTGGCCTACCAACATTTGAAACCTATTTTGCCACAATATTTCGATGTATTCAGTGTGCACACACATAGCCGCAGTTCAAGCTTTGTGACTACATTTATGTAAACCATTGCTCACAAGAAATAACATTTCCTATTTGTTGTGTTAGGTTTGTAGACTTGGCTATGTTTATGCCTTGCTAGATTGTAAATAATCAGCATAGCAAACCAGATCCCAATTTACAAAAAAGCTATCCATGTTCTATATTTTCAACTTTTACCATTTTATTTTATGATTAACACAGTCTGAAGATTTTAATATAAAATCCACAGCCAAATCTTGTATAAAATACAAAATTTTATATAAGTGCAGTAGTTACTTACATCGTCACAAAAAAGAAGAGCACTCATGTATAAATCATCCTAGACATTTATTTGTAAATATCACTGGTTTGATATTATGAGGGGCACTGTTGTATCCATAAAAGTGTTAACTAGTGCAATTTGCCCTTACTGGTATGGCTCATTTTTTTTTTCTGGTATTCCCTTGCTTGCATAAACTGTATCTTCCAGCATGGCTGACAGAGCAGCACCTGTTCACTCAAAATAGGATCAAGAGAATACTCTAGAGTGACACTGGGTGACCAAATCACCTCATGTGAGTCTAGCCTTTATAATGGAAAGTAGAACTGACTTTTCCTAATGAAAATAAATGGGGGAATTTACAAATTGCCAGTCACTCGAGGCAGCAAACTCTTTGTCTGTTTTCATCATGCTTTACCAAAACAATTAAATTATGATTTGTTGGTACTTTTTGCTTTGGCCTGCCCATCAATGCAGTGTTAGTAATTGCACTCCGGCTCACTTGAGTTTCTGTCTAGTACACAAGTTTCAGCAAATAATTTTGCTCCTGTTAATCCAGTTTTTTGGCTCAGTGTTCCATTTTCTGATTCTGGTTCTGCCTGGTTTTGCCTCTTAGACTGGCTCTATTGATTTTTTTCTTCAACATTACCTGTCAAATCTATATTCATAATATAATCATAATTTAATTTCTGCCTTTGCGTTATCCATCTGCCTGCTGTTTGCTTTGGCACTGTTTGCCTGGTTTCCATCCAGTTTGTGTACTTGATGTTTTGCCTGCTGATCTGGTCCCACAAGACTTTGTTTGATCTTACCTTGGATATCTGGTTTTCTGCTGCAAGTTTGCAATGCCTGCAGTTTCTCCAGTATAAACAACTTGTCTTTACTAGTGATGGCAAATAAATTCGCAGCGAATTTCTGCATTTCGCCACTGGCGAATAAATTCAGAAATCTCCCTCGAAAATTCACTGGTGAAAATTTGCAATTTCCAATTTTCACGATTTTTCCATGAAAATGTTAGAATTTCACCATTTTTTTGTGAAAACGTTCGAATTTCATGATTTTTTTTTTGTGAAAACATTTGAATTTCATGATTTTTTTGTGAAAACCTTCGAAAACGTTCGAATTTCCCAACCATTTTGTTTGCACTGTATAATATAGGACAGTTATAAAAACGTTTATAGACCCATAGCCTTTAGCATTCACTGGAAGCATGCAAAGGGCACACATAAACAATAACATAGTGAGTATGTAGAAAATGAACTGCAGTAATGCAGTGGTGATTTGATGAGTTCTCCTGTGTGCTGCATAATGCTGAATTTAATGTTTAATGTATTACAACCTGATACAAGGGAATGGAAAGTAAAGTACTGCATTTGCATGTTCAGATTTTTATACCTGCTGTTCAAGACATAAAGCTGGTGACTTGGGACTCATTATTAAATAGAAATGGCTCAGGTAGAATTATGATGTGTATGGCTGGAGGCAGTGTAAGAGGAATGCATGCTAACGCACTTTTAACTAAAAAACATAATGCACATTATAAAGTTAAACAGGGGGACAGTGCTTACCAGCTAAATCACCAATAACAATGCTGGATATAATGAAAAATATATATATTTTTAAAAATATATGTATTACACAGTACCATATAAACACAACAGCATAACTCAGAACTAAGGACTAATCTACCCAAACAAGGACAACCAAGCAATGCAAGGCAAAAATCAGCCTCAGGTTTCTAAAGATGTCCAAAAATGTGGATGCTGGAGAAAAAGAAGATAAATAATGTGTAAATAATTTCAAAATAAAAAATAAAAGGAAACCTGGAAATAATGTGATTGCTGAATAGAGAACAACCAATGCCAGATAAAAGTAAAGAGCAGAATAGATGGGAGACACAAGAGAGAAGGGGAAAACATGAGCAAATTTAAGAGTTCTGAAGATACAGTACCTATAATTAATCAATGTAGATTTACATAGGACACAGAATTGAATGACTTCTTAACATATTACTTATTGTACAGTTATGGTATCAGTTATCATTAATGGTCAGATGTTTTTCTAGTAAGGAGTCTTCAAAATTTGGAGCACAATGTCTTAAGGCTCTTAAAATCATTTAAACATTTAAACAATAAAAGCAGGCAATAGGTTTGTATTGTCATCAATATGGATTTGTGCTAACATGGAATATATCAAGTGCAACTTATGGTCTTTATATTACAAAGAAAATGCAAATTTTTTTTTATTAGGACAATATACTAAAGCCAATACTGTATATAGGAGATTCTGGATAATGGCTTTCCCATATCTGTGCATAGGTTTATACTGTAGGTTTTACTAATAAACTATAGAAATGTACAAGAGAATCTTACAGTCATACTTGAATGTACATTGAAGCTTTTTAAAGTTTGATGAAGCATTACTATGAACCTTTGTGCCCAAAAGCTTTTGAAAAGCTTCAATTGTGAACTCTTTCCTTGGCATCTACTAATGCTGTGGCACTAAATGATCATGACTATATTAGAGAATGAATCTTTTGTAACTCTTGTTCAGAGGCGTCTTCGTCAGAGGCTTCTACACTTATAATATTCAACTTTGGCAAGGAAAATAGATAAAAGGGGCATACCTAGGGTTGCCACCTGGCCGGTAAAAATGATGGTTGATCCCAATGTTATTAATAGGGAAAAAAGATAAATATATAGGAAGGTGGCAACCATACCCCATAGGAAGTATTTGGCATATTAGGGGGAAGAACTATGATGCATTATAAAATGCAACTTTTGGATGTCATGCCTTTGGGTTATCAGGTGCTGGTTATTATCTCATCGATTGTTAGCCAGTTACATGCACTACCCACTGTTTCAAAACCAAAAGTCATTAACTAGATTGGGACTGAACAGAATATTGGGTCATTATATTATGATACATATATGCAAACCCTTGTGGATTAGCTCTCATTTCAGAGGTTTTTGACTGGCACCATTTTAATTTAACAGTAAACTCTATGGCCCCAGTGATACATAACTCAGACATTTTAATTTGCTCCTAAATATTTTTCTGTTTCAAGCAATGTGTAGATTTCCTACGTAATTTCTGAACACGCTGATTTGCCATATGGTAAGCAAGATGTCAGGTAATGCATTACAAGCATTTATTTTATAGAATTATATGTACATAATGTAAAATTAATTTGTGATGATGCATGGACTCATGCTCCTATGGCTTCTCTCCATCTCAACACAGCTCTCTACAGAGTTCTACAGTAGCAACGTGGGTCCTGTCAGGGATCTAAGATTAATGGTTTGAAACTATTAACTTTATTACTTTTGGATTTAGATCCCTTTTTAATATGTAAAATACCATGTGTTTACTCTCCTAATATTGTGATACCATCTCAAAATTCACTGAACTTTTTTATTTTGAACAAAAGCATTGCTAGTGTATGTAGTTCTGAGTTAACAGATTAACAGTGTTTGGATAACTTGAAATCATGAGGGAATTCTCCCTAAAACCTTCTCCATCGGTTGGGTCTTAGTGGGTGGGCCAAAGCTGGGGGCAGGATTGATTTGAACCTATTGTCTGTGTTGTGGAGTGGGTTTTGTCTGCTATTTTAATTAGTTTCACCTGGTTATTATTATATGAGCTAAGGGGGTGGATGCAGCCCTCCTTCTCACTTTTTGTCAATATTTAAGTTTTTAATTTCTTTTTATACTGATAATGATGTCTATAGGTTTTTTTAAATGAAACTGCTGGACTGTACTTTATTGGGACCTTTTCTCCAGTATAGCAGTCTGTGTTGTTTATACTGTATGTGTATATACTGTATATATTTACAATGTGTTGTGTGTGCATTTATTGCGCTGGGCATATTGATAGTTAGCTATTTTAGAAATTGCACTATGTTTCCAGATACGACCCATCTGCTCTTTCTAGTTTACTGTATTTGCAAATTTTTAACCCAGTTCCTTGGCAATAATCCTGAATTTGCTTTGTGTTATATAGATAATGGTATATGCCTTTACATTTGATTTTATTTGATTTCTCTGGTTGTTTGTTTTTCCTTTGAGGAAGGAAAGTTTAAAATTAAGTAAGCTTTATCATAAAGGTCTATATAAATACACCAGTAAACCCTCAAAGTAGTGCTGCTCTGAGTCCTCTGTCAAAACAAACACAGCAATTCTTTCCTTCTATTGTGTACACATGGGCTTCTGTACCAGACTTACTGTCTTCAGCTCAAACCTCCAGGGCTTGGGCTTGAGCATGCTCAGTTTGCTCCTGTCTCCCCCCCCTCACTGTAATATTAGTCCAGAACTATGAGTGAGCAATTTTTTTTGAAAAATTGCAGCAAAAATCGCCACAGAAAAATTTGCTGACAAAAAAACCCCATAAAAAAATGTCCATTGACTGTAATGCTTTTGAACAAACATGTCACCATAAGAATAAAAGGCCCATTAATTTTAATGCATTAGGAAAAAAAGTTGCCATAAGAAAAAACGCTCATTGACTTTAATGCATTAGGAGAAAAAAAAGTTGCCATAAGAAAAAATGGCTATTGCATTGGGAGCAAGAAAAATTTACGTTTTACAAATTTTTCAGTGAAAAACAGGACAGATATAATACATATATATAATACACAAGAGCCATGAATATCTTGTAAATTATATCCTTATAAACAGTGAGTAAACAGTGAGTAAACAGTGAGTACTGATGTCATCAGTTATAAACGGTGAGTAGTAAAGTCATTTCTGTCACATGACTCACTGAAACTTGTGTATTATAATAAATAAAGTAGGCCCTGTTGCAAAATATGAGGATATTAAAAGTCATCTCGCAGTTACATGTCCTGTATAAAAACACTCAGCCTTTGGCCTCTTGTTTTTATTTGGTCATGAAACTCCTCTGTAACTTATAATATTGTTATAATTTACAAGAGGGGGTACTTCATTCACTATATAAAACATCAATATGATGTATGAATAAGTTGTGAGGCCTGATTTAGTATGGTTTAGTTCTCATGTCTAGTAGGATGTGATTAAATGTTCCATTTATTGAAAATTCAAAACAAAGATGAAAAAACTAGAGAACTCAAATCAGACACAGACATGCTATAAATCGAACAAGGTGAAAGCTATGAAGTGAAAACACCACAATTAGGTCAGGGCTATATGGACAACTAAGCAGCCACTTTATCTAATGCTTGTTTCTGTTGACACTCATTTTTGTGGCTCAGGAGAATGTTGCTACTTTATAGCATTCTTTCAAAGAAAACAACATTGTAAACAAGTTTATTTTCTATTTTTCAATAGAAATCTGTCACTGGTGATCAGTTTTAACAGTGACATTCCCTGTTTCCCTTCAAAATAAATCTCCTTAAACAATACTGGTACCAGAAACAAACTTGGGATCACAGTCACTTGATCATGGTAACATGTTCCATACACCCTCCCCTTACTGTCTCGATAGCAAATCTGGAATCCATTCAATTTTTTTTACTGTATATGCAACGGATTGTAAAAAGCATAGACAGAAAGTAAAACTTATGTTGGAGCATTTATAATGTGTAAGGTTAAATGCACACTAACAAGCTATGCAGACTGATTTGTTTATAATGAATATAGTACTGTATGTGAAATGAGAATTCTTAAAGTCCCTTGGACTATCAGTTACATTTCCTAGGATCCACCCCATTGTAGTATGTTTTTCAAGAGATGTTGCAGCAACACCCAGAATGTCTAAATATGTGGTCTGGTCAATGGAAACATCTGTGGGAAAACACAGATCTACTTACTGGGGATATCAAAATTTATAGGATATAAAAACTAATTCAAAACGGTTTTTTATTTTAAATGAATTTTTTTATGTATGTATAAAATATCTTGCAGGGTGACATTAGTGTGACTATGGTTAAAGCGAATGAAAGTTCATAAATATTCATAAATAAAAGATAATACAGGTGGAGCAACCATTTTTGATGCGTCTGGTGCACACAATGCACAACAAACACCCTTCAATTCAGATGGAAAAAGAATGTGTTTGTTCATGCCAAGTTCACAAGTTATGCTTAGACAAAAGGCCATCTGTAAATCTATTATGGGCATTCATGGAAATCCTACAGGTTAAGTTCAACTCAGCAGGGCTTTGAAACATACAGTATCTTGGGTATGAGATAACAGAAGCATCTACAGAATGTTTCTTCCCTCTGGTTATTGCTCAACAACGATAAATCCAACAGAAATGATGTGGGTTAATCTCTTGTTTTATAGCATCACAGCTACATTTCTTATACTTGTAATACATTTTATTTGCTTTCAATACTTAGAGTTTTGACAGTGTGCTCAAAATATTTCATTGATTTGCCTAAAATGAACGTAAGCAAAAACAAAAGATACCTGCCCATGACCTGCAATAACCTGTCATATATAACTGACAAATTATAATATGTCAGGGGCATGTCTGATAAAGTTTCACTTTATTTTTGTCTTGTTGTTTTGTTGATGTCCACATTTTTTGGGTTTTTAAGGATGGGGGGGCTGTGGATTCTCACTGTTTTTGGATACACGGGTCCTTGAGAAAGGTCACGCTGTAGTGACTAAACCACTGGACTTTATAATGTAATTGCAATAAATATCACAGTTGTTTTTTCAAGACCCCTTGAGTGCAGAACTTTTATCTTTTTAAAGATATTGTTTTATTTGCACCAGCTGTTAAAGGAGCAGATGGTGTACACGTTTGAGCTTGCTCTCTCTGTTTCTTTATATGTATATACAACACCAAATACAGCAACAAAACCTAGATGCTACTACAGCTCTCCTGGAATGTAAATGCAGAAAAAAGTTTTATTACTCAATGTTTCTGTCTCACACAGAAAACTTCATCTGGAGTGGAAGACATTGCATTATTGTTTAGCAATCCTGTAAGTCCTGTGAGTGCTGTCCATGGCCCTGTATGCAATGTATATATATTTTGTATACATAGTTGCTACTGTATATAATAATGATGATACAGGTATAGGATCCATTATCTGGAAACCCAGAAAGCTCAGAATTACGGAAAGGCCATCTCCCATAGACTCCATTTTATCCAAATAATCCACATTTTAAAAAGTGATTTCCTTTTTCTCAGTAATAATAAAACAGTAGCTTGTACTTGATCCCAACTAAAAAATAATTAATTCTTATTGGAAGCAAAACCAGCCTATTGGGTTTTTTAATGCATACATGATTTTCTAATAGATATATGATATGAAGATCCAAATTACTTTAAGATCCGTTATCCGTAAAAACCCCCAGATCCCAAGCATTCTGGATAACAGGACCAATACCTGTAGTAATAATAACAATACTATATCTGTGTTCTGGCACTGTCAGGCTACGTAGGGAATAGCATATTGGCTTTTGACATGTCTGACCTCCTTGTTTTGCCATCTGTGTCTGGCAGCATAAGATAAATGTCTATAGTAAATCTGTCTTTGCTGGTAGGCTGCTTTTGTTTTCCTATTGACATGCACAAAGATATTTCTTGCAGATAAAGTAATCCATCAGACCTCTTTACCACTGAATACCTTACATAATGTTACACATTATACAAATGTGATTTTTACTAACTGTGTGATTAGAGAAAAGAGGGAGAGCGTGCAAATTGTTCCATTGTGCCATAAAGGGTTAATATGTATGTAAGATATGAGAGATATTATAGGAAAGGCTGTCCATGTAAAGCTGTTCTTACCTGATCTGGCCATCCATATAGTTGACCAAATCCACCTGTGCAGATCCATCAGGTGTGGAGTGGACCACATACACAGCCGTATTAATGTGTTCATAGTCCAGTGGGATTTACCCATACCAGATATCAGTTGGGCAATGTAATGGTGATGGCTCGGTGAGGTCAGGGCCAACACTTCAAGGACCAGAAAAAGCCAACTAGATACCAGGGAAAAACAGGGTGTGACATCAGTGTACCAGACTCAGACGCAAAACAAATGGTCCTTGCATGATCCAGTACTTACTTTACCTTCCAGTTTATCCCACTTGTGCCTGTGTTTTAATAAATTTAATAAAGTTTCCCAGTTGGTTTCCAACTTGGTCCTCACTTCAAACCTTATTGACCAGGGATCCTCTGGTTGTCTGTAGTAGCAGCCTCTGGTTTTCAGACAGGCAGGCAATCGTAAAACGCCTCATACATGAGAAATAAACTGCTAATTTATTAACTAATATACTTTTAAGCCATGCTATGGTCGACTTCATTCAAAGATAACACATTTCCTGCTCTGAATTTTAAAAAAAAGCTGCACAGTGCCCATGTTACGCTCAGTAAACTTTTTGTGTGCCAGCTGCAATCTATTCGAAGCAGACAAGTGCACAGATGCCAGGCCCCTCTGAAGATTTTTTTCAGCAATCTCTCTTTTCATGCAAGTGTCGGAGTCACAGTGTGATTCACAGTTAGGTTTAATACAGTGATGCACACTCTCTTTGTCTAGAGAATGTATTAGCGCTAGCTGTCAAAATAAATGACTCCAACACAAAAGTGCATGTAGAAACAGTGATTTCTGAGTGGGGTATAGTGAAGAATAACATGATTTTTTATCCGAACGGTACAGCATTTTTAGTGTTATTATTTTTAGAAAGTTGAAGGTTATGTTAAATATTCATTGTCGTGATAGTTCCCCTTAAGTGGTGTTAGGTTGACTTTTTCATGATTTATACTCACATTTAAGTTATATATTCTTTCTTCGTTGCCTAGTTTTGGTTGCCCTATTATTGTTTTTTTGCTATTTTCCTTTTTTTTTTTTTTTTTAACTTGTTCATTCATATATACAAATTAGGGTTGCCACCTGTCCAGTTTTGGACCTCCCCGCCCCTTTGTGTCACCCCCCCCCCTTTATATTATTGTCCCATCCCTTATTGTCATTGCCCCACCTCTGGTATCACTAGTGCCACCACCTGTCTGGATTCCAAGGTAAGAAAAGATGGCAACCATAATACAAATGTGTGATTATTATACGTATAGCGCGCTTGCCATTAGGTGTAAAGGAAGTATATATTATTGCAGTGTTTCTTCACATTGGATGTACATTGTGTAATGTAAAAATGTATAATGCTATGTAAACACGTAGCTCTATATTCAAAACTTTTGAGCATTTTAAGAAGTTTGATACCTTGCAGACTACAGTCGTTACTCTTGTTCATGCTATTAAAATATATCCTGTTTTAAGAATAAGTGCATGTTCCAAAAGCTTTATACAGTCCATTATCCAGAAACCCATTTCCAGAAAGCTTTGAACTACAGGAAGCCCATCTACCATAGAGTTTATTTTAAGTAAATGTTTTTTTTTCCTGTAAAAAAAACAGTAGCTTGTACTTGATGGTAACTAAGCTGTATGAATCTTTATTTATGGCAAAACTATTTTATTTGGTTTATATAATATTTAAATGATTTTAAGCATACAGAAAGATATCTTATCCAGGAAACCTCAGGTCATGGATTCTATATACTGTAACAGATATTTATATACCTGAATTTTACTTATACCCTAATATACACTAATATAGGCTGAGTACCTTATTCTGTGTGTGAGGGGCTGCTGTGAATAAAACATAGGCTTATATTTGCTTGAAGTTGCTCTGGTTGTGGTTGTTTCTTCATGTTTTACTGCTTCTGCCATTTGAGTGAACCCCCACAATATATACATAGACATACAAATATATATTTTTTTACGTATTTGGTGGAATCCTGTTTTCATATAATATAAAATTGCAACTGGGGCATTGTTTAAAATATCACTGCTGGTCTTGATTGAATTTTGGAACAAATCAATTGGAATCATATTACGTCTTGTCTCCATTGTGTTCCCATAGGTCTAACTTTGCAAATATAAAATGAGTTTCATTTAAACTTGTAAAAAGACAAATCAATACATTGATAAAAGCATTAAACATACATAAAAGTGATGGGATACAAGCTGAAACAGTGAAAGCAGTTGGTGTTGAGGATAATATCATAACTTATTATGGATCAGGAACAGTAATGCTAATTGCAAACAGTCTATTACATAGAAGGATGTTTAATCTCCCTCTGGCTGAGTTGTAGCTGAGTGGATCCTTCCATTATAAGAATAGGTGTCAACACTTCCAAAAGCAGTTGTACAGGTAAGGGATCATTTATTTGGAAAACTGTTATCCGGAATGCTCCAAATTTATAGAAGGCTCAGTGCCAGAACAAGGGATAAGCAGAGTAGGCAGGTGCCTAGGGTGCAACTATAAGGGGGGGATTTTTGTTTAAAGTCTGTGCATTGGCTTGGCCTACTTTTCAAACCCCAAAAATGTCAAAAGGTTGACCTGTTTTACCAATATTTATTAAAATTAGGACCTCATGGTGCCCCTTTATCTGCTTACCTCTCCCCTGCAGCCGCAGGGTCTGCTTCCTTTGTATGACCCTGAAAATAGCTGCACCCTGCACAATTGGCTTGCTTTACTTTATCCAGTGTCTGTTGCAAGCCTTGCCACTTCCTCTGATGTCACGTAATTAGGTGGCTGTGACTGGGGGGTGAGGTGAGCTATTGTGCTGTGTTTGGTGGGGTTATGGCTGCTGTTTCATGTGTGCTATTATCATTTGGGCAGGGAAAGTGACTGGTTGGGAGACTGCTGTCCTGTGGTTGATAAGGTGGGACTACTTGACTTGGGTGCCAAAATATCTTGGCAGGGCTGGAACTAGTAGTAGGCAGAAGAGGCACCTGCCTATGGTGAAACGATAAGGGGGCACTTAGCGTTTCCTGCCTACCCCAGTCTGTCTTCGCGGTTCACTGCCCTCTCTATGTCTTTCCTCCCTCCTCCCCTCTCCTTCACTCCCCTCCCTCCTCTCCTTCACTCCCCTCCCCCCTCCTTACCCTTGCCTCCTTCCCTTCCTTACCGCCGCTCTGTTACTGCACGCAGTCTTGGTCAGACGTATTCAAGCACGTTCAGGTGCACGCACAGTGTGTTGCCTAGGGCGCGTGGTCGGTTTTGCCCGCCCATGTATCTTGGCCTAGCCCTGGGATGTCCATCTCCTATAGAGCCCACTTTAAAAAAATAATTGTAATTTTTAAAAATTATTTCTTTCTCTGTAATAATAAAACAGTAGCTTGTACCTGACGGTAACTAAACTGCATAAATCAATATTAGTGGCAAAACAAACCTATTGGTCTTATGTAGTGTTTAAATGATTTTTAGCAGACATAAGGTATGAAAATATAGATTTACAGATGCAAAATATCATTTGTTGCTGTTAGGGATGGAAGTGGGCTTATTTCATTATTGCATTTATAGCTCTCCAGGTCTTAAAACAGCACCCCACAACTTTAGTTGGTGGAATCAGAACAAATAAAGGTCTAAAAGAAACACGTTTGGAATTCAGTATCTGCACAGCAGCAATAGTAAAAAAAAGTGTAGATTGTGACCCAAGAGTCCACTCCACCTCCTTTCCTTTCAGGGGTACAGTTTCAGCACCTCTGCGCAGGCAGCTGAGTTACTAGCTGGACTGTTGTCCTGGTTAGTAACTTCTGGTACTAACTGCTTAGTAATTTCTCTGCAGTGTGTATGGCCCAATGCTTTAAATCAATGACGTCTAAGTCTATTCTAATTGTTATACGTCAGCTCCCAGAACCTCACCCCTAGACAGTGTTCAGCTGCATTGAGTCGTTTTAACAGTTCATTCAAACAGCTTCTCGAAACATTAATAAACATTGAAAAACCCATGTATATATGATTTTTGTGCACCTCCCACCAATGTATTGCTAAGTCTTGTTGCTTATAAATGAGCTACTGACTTGTTATTATATATAACTACTAATGTAAAGGTCTACAATGAATGGACTACACAAAACTACTCAATATTAAAACTGTTATTTCTCTATATCCCTGTGTATTTGTTTTAATGCTTATGGCCCATGTATTTTTGCACTAGATACTGCCACTGATTCATTCAGGCTCCATGCAGTGGTTTCCTTGTAATAATGAATTCTCCTGAAATCATCATAACCAGGCTTGTAATTCTGATAAGTGGAAGAACATTGCCCACTGCTGGATAAAAGGGAAACTGCAACCAGATCAAAGTTACCGAAAAGTACATTTTAATTTAACTTTAACTTATTTACAATTTAACTTGTTTTGAGTAAAAAAAAAAAAAAAGCGATTGATTTTATTCATCTTATTCCTGTTTCGGAAAATGATACTGCTTAAGGGTTTTTAGTTGTAACATACTATATATATATATATATATATATATATATATATATATATATATATATTGTATCTAACTAATATATGAGTGAATTTATAGTTATTAAAACAGTCTGAACATGAATTGTCCTCTGGAGTTGTTTAAGGTGCTTCCAAAACTGGTTTAATTAAGGACCTTTCTATTATTTATAAATGAACTCTTCCCATTGACTCCAGAATACTACATACAATAAAATAATTTTGATATGAAGTTATTCATAGTAACAAGATAAAGGCCCGGATGCGGGCCGAAACGTTGGATGCACAGTGTGTATTGAATAAACACGTTTGATTGAAGAAAACGGTGTGCTGGTCCATTCTATGCTTGTATCTAACTAATATATGAGTGAATTTATAGTTATTAAAACAGTCTGAACATGAATTGTCCTCTGGAGTTGTTTAAGGTGCTTCCAAAACTGGTTTAATTAAGGACCTTTCTATTATTTATAAATGAACTCTTCCCATTGACTCCAGAATACTACATACAATAAAATAATTTTGATATGAAGTTATTCATAGTAACAAGATTTCTTAGTTGGGCTGGATTTTTATACATTACCTATGTATGCTAACCGATATTGTTAAATATTAGGGTATTATCTATGCTGTATGTTACATCACTGTGCACAACTTCACATAAGTTATATGCAGATATGGAACAAACATTAGTCTGAGTGGTGTGGCATTTCCACTGCCCCTGACTCTACATACTGGGACAAATACAAGAGTCCTCTGCACTCAACCCATTATCAAATACAAGAGTCCTCTGCACCTTACCCTTTAAACAAAACAGGGATTTTTTTTCCATATATTGCAATATATTTAAGCTGGCCAACTACGTCAATGTCATCCCATATCTGGCCAGTCCTACGCTCAATTTTCATCTGATTCATTAAGAATTCTATTGCTTATTTATACATTTTACAAAGGGACTAAGTTTTACTTGCAATTTATTTGCTGCTTTCAAAGTAAAACTCCTAAACTTGGCTGCCCTTTTATTAGACACCAGTGGGATCACCTGACTATAGCTGGGAAGGGTGGAAGCTACAACATGGAGCTGGTCACTGCTCCTGTATAACTATAACAAACAAGGGTTGTGCTCACCACTAATTTTTAAAACCATTAGGCGGGGGTGCAATGAGGCTGTGACCACAAAATACTTATAGACAAATACAAGAGTCCTCTGCACTCAACCCGTCTTAAATATATTGATAATGGGTTGAGTGCAGAGGACTCTTGTATTTGTCTATATGTATTTTGTAGTCACAGCCTCATTGCACCCCCGCCTAATGGTTTTAAAAATTAGTGGTGAGCACAACTTATGATCCTATGAGTAAGTGCCCCAATAGGCACGAAACGCATTAGGTAACATGTCCTAATAAATTTTCTACTTTTTTACATTTGCTTTCGTATTTTTTGGAGACCCTCACAGTAATTTTGACTTTGCACCTTGGGACTGAGGTGAACTGTGAGTGTTTTCTCCTTCATTCTTTACTTCAATTGGTATTTTTTGATTCAATACTTTTTCATTAAGTGGTACCACATTTATTTATTTTTATGTGGCAGTAGCACTAACCTTCGCTTCTATAGTGAGCACAACTTTCCCTTGTTTGTTTGTTCTACATACTGGGACCCTCAACACAATATTTAGGCTTTTGCGCATTTCTACACATTTCCACAAAAAGAACATTTTTGAGTAAAAATCCAAAATAATTGTAAAAAAGAGAATTTCTCTAGTAAACTCTTGCAGTGCTTTACCGACTGGACCTGGGACTCTTTCTTACTGTACATTATTGGAAGTTTTAATTTAAGTATTTGGGTGCTGAGGCATAGTAATGCGCGGCTCAATCCCAGCGTGAAAATGAAAGTTTTCAAAGTTTAGCTCGCCCAGTACGAAAATGGCCCTGAGAGTAAAAACCCCAGGTCTGTCACGTCCAGGCTCGACCTCCACACGTTGACAGTGTGTATAAGTATTAGGCA
The DNA here is from genome assembly GCF_017654675.1 of Xenopus laevis. Classification (NCBI taxonomy): domain Eukaryota; kingdom Metazoa; phylum Chordata; class Amphibia; order Anura; family Pipidae; genus Xenopus; species Xenopus laevis. The sequence goes on from NC_054373.1 coordinate 124,828,838, forward strand.
ATAAATGTACCACACTCACCGATAGTGTCCGGTGGCTTGGATGCAGTGCCCTGAACCCGTAGCTTAGGAAGAAACACCAACGACAATCTGAAATGAATACACACTCCTGGAGCCAACCGGTCTCGATATAACTTTATTCCAAATATAAATATATATATTTTATTCCAAGTAGCTAAAACAATAGGTCCTTTCGTATCTAGAGATACGTCATCATAGGTACAAAAAGACCATAGAGATCCTCTAATGCCCTAGACATGAGCCCACCCTAAAACAAATGTGGCATGGCCATGTAGCTCTAGATATTCGAAACATGTTAGGACATATTGTTTTAGCTACTTAGAATAAAATCAAGTTTTATCGAGATGGTTGGCTCCTGGAGTACATGTACATTTCAGATTGTCGTTGCTGAGGCATAGATATTTTTCGCCAAGTTTCGCCACGAAAAGGATGCCTATAGACTACAATGGTTGAAAAAAATTTTGTTGTCCAAAAAAATTTGTTGAGCTTCAAAAAAATGTTGTCACCCATAGGGGCAGGTTTTCTAAAGGGCGAGTTGGCCGTCTGTAGTGGAATTAGTTTCACACCCTATCACCAGGTGGATTTCTGCTCAGGCAAATAATCGTTACTCCTAATAAAATGAAGCTTCTTCCTCCTCAATTTTATGTCGGTGAAATCATATCCTGTATGCCAAAAACTCATAAAAGTTGTAAAAAACGCTGGTGTTCTTTTATTTTTTAAAGCGGAATTGCCTTCAAGAGTGCTAACTATTAAAGATTTTTGTGTTAACATTTTTTTTCCAACCATTTGAGGGTCATGCCACATTTGTTTAAGGGTGGGCTCATGTCTAGGGCATTAGATGATCTATTTTGTCTTTATTTAGCTTCCTTGGGCATGTCACTTTTGCACCAACATTTCTAATAAAGGCAAATATGCGACCTATATGTACCCCCCTATTCAAATTGACAAATTAACGCTAGCAAAACTTCGCCAGCGTTCAGCTGCTGAGGTGCTACTTTGCATTTTAGTGAATAGAGCTAAATGTGGCTGCCGAAAATCTGCCGTTTAGTGAATTTACCCCATAAACTTGAATGAATTTTGGCAAATTTCTGCTGTTTCGTGAATTTTCAGCAAGGTGAAATGGCTCAGTTTTGCCCATCACTATGAGGCGCAGAGAGAATAAAGATGTTGTATAACTGCTGTAGCAGCTCATATTAGGCGACTGCTATTTCTAAAAGAAATGAACGAGGCTCCTTTCAGTGTATTCTACATGCAACATTATTCATCTGCATTTCAGATAAACTGTAATGTAAATTATCTTAAAACCTATCATCCATTACTTTTTATCATAGCTTTTTTTGATCGAAGGAAAATCGTTCGATTGATGGATTGAATGAAGGAAATACGGTAAATCCTTCGACTTCGATATTTGAAGTCGAAGGACTTTACTTCGGCGGTCGAATATCGAGGGTTAATTAACCCTCAATATTCGACCCTAAGTAAATGTGTCCCATGCTGTTTAGGGGAGCATTTGATTACCCCTATGTGCTCTAGCACTAGTCCCACAGAGAAAAATCACCCCTTTTTTTCACCTGTGATTAGAATGCAGTTAGGTAACTATATAACATAATTTAATTGTGCTGTCAATGCCACAAGGATTGACACATGAATCACCCAACGCAGACCTTCCTGGGCTAGATCTTTTTGTGGCATCAATTATAATCTACTAAATTAATAAATAGCATAGAAATAGTTTTTTTCCTTGGTATTTACCAGTAACAAAGTACTAGCATTATTAGAGTTTGACTTACTGAATACTGACATTTTGCTTTAATAGTAGGGGTGACAGATAATAGAATTGATGCTGTGGAATGTGCTGCCATATGTGGTAATAATAAAAATAATGGTAATGTGGATTTGGCATTGAATTCAAGGTGTCAGGATTTATCGGAGTTTGAACCCTGATCTGCATGGTTATAAGTTGCTGCGATATCCTCCTGAGCCACTGGGGGCTTTTTATCACACCTTTGTTGACAGCTCTGATAAACTTTTCTATACTGATTCTGTTCTCAACTTCGCCTTTTTTACGCCAGGCACTGGTAATTACACAATTAACTTTTATCCAGTCCTTTCCTGCCCTCTTGATTCAAGTTACTGCTAAACTGTGTTCCTGAGTTCCTGCTACCTATCCTTCATATTTCATCTGCTGGTTTTAACCTCTGCCGGTTTGCATGGATTTGTTTTGCTTGCTGCCTGACTAGACCTCCCGTCTGATTATACAGGCTTTTTCAGCTTGCCACCTACCCTGAGCACTGGCTTGTTATAAAGTCTTGTCTTATAGGTTGTATCCTCTAATGCTGTACTTGGACTTGATTTAAAGGAGAAGGAAAGGTTAAAACTAAGTAAGCCTTATCAGAAAGATCCATCTAAATATACCAGTAAACCCCCAAAGTAGTGCTGAGTCCCCTGTCAAAAGAAACACTGCATTTCTTTCATTCTATTGTGTACACATGGGCTTCTGTATCAGACTTCCTGCCTTCAGCTTAAACCTCATTGCCCTGGGCAAGAGCATGCTCAGTTTGCTCCTCTTCCCCTCCCCTCCATTCTCTACTGTAATCTGAGCCCAGAGCAGGGAGAGACTCAGGCAGGAAGTGATGTCACACCATGTTAATACTGCAGCTGCTATCCTAAACAAACAGAGAGTTTCTAGAGCTTTTTACTCAGGTATGGTAAAACATTCTACAGAATAAATATAGCATTCTAGCTTGCACCATTGCAGCTAATCTATTGGCAATAAAATGCCTCCATAGCTTTCCTTCTCCTTTAACACCATGTTACCAAATGCATAGGCCCCTACCTACCCCTACATACCTATGGCTATACCTGACACAGGGTGCTGTGAAACACTTGTTTAAAGCTGTTATTTTGCCATAACCATGATTTTTTTAAATCTCAGGAGAGTCACTTTTTGCTCCGTTAGTTGGGATGTATGATTGTATTTAATAGAAATATTTACAGAACCATTGAAACCCCCCTCCCAACTGCAGGAATGAAATGTACATTACAGTACACCAGGGTATCATCTGTAAAACCTCCATAAGTTTATCTAGGTAACTTCTATGAGCCTTTATCTAGCACTCTGTGTCTGGGCAATACAGGGGCGATCCTGGCCCCTCTGCTGCCTGAGGCAGCAGCAGTTGTTGCTGCCCCCCCTCCCCTGGAAATTTGCTCTTAAAGTACCAGGAGCAGCATTTTTTCTGCCCCTGGTACCTAGTGGGGCGCTGCTGCCTGAGGCGACAGCCTCAACTTGCCTCATTGGCGAAGCACCCCTGGGGCAATATCCCATACATGTGTTACTCACTTCAGAGACTGATTTGTGATGGGACACATTTGCCTTGTTTGACTATCTGTACAACATGGAATCAGTGCTTAGTCCTACCCCAGCTGCATCAGTAGAGTGCCTAAATATATGGCAAGTCCAAGGAGTTAATGTAGGTAGTACATGAGATTTATACACAATTTTCAATTTGGAACAAAACACCTTTTTTGTATTAGGTGCTGCATTGTGTTTCATCACTGATCCACTGATTATATCGCAAATGTAATGTACCCCCTATTGTTGTAAAATATAAGGATTTTGTAAGACACAGAGGAGTCCCATGACTCTGGCTTCTGTAGAATCTAAATAGCAGTGGTAGAACTCATGTCAGGAGTGGGAATTAGAAACATTTAATATAATGCAATTTCTAATTAACTATAATTGCATCTTGCAACCTCTGTAACACATATTGTTTTCCTTATAGTGAAAGTCATATGAAAAGAGGAGGAAACAATGGAATGAAAAGTTATTTCCCATTTGGCCATACCACTGCTTAGTATTTATAATGTCAGATAAGGGATGCAGTTTAAATTTCACACATTTTAGGTTCAGCCAAGTGATAATATCTTTTCCTCCCTTGCATTTCTTTACAGCCTTTTAATCCCAGGGAGTATTTTAGAGCATATTGAAGATATTGTAAGCCAATGAATGAATTTCATCTCAATGTTAGTACAAAATGAAAATGAGAGCTTTAGCTGTTAATAGTGTTTGCAAGAGCTTATCTCCGTGTGCCAGAAATGACCATGGGCATCCATTATCATGCTAGGCAGAGAACTTGGCAAACCCCTTCCCTGTTATACAGAAATAGATTTGTATTGCGGTATAATCATTTGCTCTGCATCATGGGCAGAGTGGCAGATGTTAGACTGTGTGGCAAATGATTCCCATGGTCCTCCTGCATATTAAATCTTCAAGCATGAGTTGGAAAAGCATATTATGAGCTCATACACCTCTTTTATATCCCTTCTGGTGCTGTGCATAGTGTTTTGTTTTTAAATGAAAATAACACAGACATACAAAAAGAACAGGCATGTGCACTGTACAACATAGTCAGAGTTTTAAATCTGTTTGTGAGCCCCAAGCATGCTACAGTTCTAAGTGGATTAAATTCATTTTTCTTTCGTCCCTAGCATGGCTCATATAGTGCAGTAAATGTATTTACAATGAGTCCCTTTAATTTGACACCTGATACACTGGCCTCTTTGGTAGGAGTCTAAGGGCATACAACAAAATTTACACCCAAAATGATGCCCTTCAATTGTTGTTATGGTTATTATAATCTTACTATTAATTTGTTTTAATTTGTGTAACTCACCTATTAAAGATACATGCAAGGATACATGGAACAACTGTGAAAAACATTAGGGCTTATTTACATCCACAAGAGCAGTGGGCAACTTGTTTTTTTCCCCTTACTGAGTTATGCCTAAAAGCACTTTTATTAAAGGTACTTTTGTCAAAATGTGCTTCTTTAGCTTACTGTATAGTTGCATCTGGCACCACTCAGTCCTTCCTGCCTAAGGCAAATCGGGCACTGTTGCCCATATTGCGCCATATGTCAATAGGTGAAGCACACTTGTAAGGGGATGAAATGTGAATTGTTAACAATTAATGTATAATTAGGTTGGCCACTAGGGGGAGCCAAGGAGTTCATAAGTGTTGTGACAATAGAGGCGACTCTAGAGGGAGTTAGTGAGTGACAGTGATTTCCTAGGGTTAAGGCTAGAGAAGTTATAAAAGGGGAGGCTCCAGCAGGAAAAGAAAAGGGTGTGTCATGGGAGAGGCCAAGCAGGTACTCCTGCCAGTCAGGACAGAAGTGGAAAGGTAGAGCACAGAAGAGAAACCAGTGAAGGGTGTGAAACTTCCATTGAACCCACCTGTGAGCCTAGTCTCTTGGCGAGGCCATGGAAGTAGGGGAAGTGTTGACTATACCCCTAGTAGGACAATGGAGGCAGAGGGTGAAAACAAGGGACACTGGAGAACTTGGGGATTGTAGGAAAGAGGTGTCCTGTGAAAGTGTTTGCTGCCTGTGTCTCAGTGAAGTGTAATCAACGTTAATACACAAGTTTGCATTGCAACTCCTGGCAACTCCCTGTGTTTCTAGTGTGAGCTACCTTCTTACAGAACCGCTTACACACTTGTAAGAATCGGGTGCAGACATCACTCACATGGCGAACACCAGACAAAGTACAAATGTAGTTGCATCCATTTTGACTAATGGATATACTTGTGGTAGACACAGAGGAATTTTGTCAAGAGACTCACACATTTGCATCTGCGATGACATCCCCGAATTCTGAGCAAACGATGATGATTGTGCTCAAAACTGCACTTTACGCACTGTGCCTCAGTAAGTGAATGTGCCCTCTTGTGTTTCATGAAAAGAAAGAACCCATGTGAAATAAAACATACAACAGTTTATCAGTGGTGTTTCCTCCAAAACGGATCAAACAGAGCCATGGAGTTAATAAGGCAATACATAACAGACAGTGCAGTTCTAGAGCCTTGGAAATCTGCTCTTCTTCTTCGTCATCTATTTTGCCTGTGGCCTTTGCCACATGCCTCCACTAATGCAATAAGATATGGACACCAACATTTCAATCAGCCAGACAAGTAGGTGTTTGAGACAGTTTGTGTAACTTAAAGGGATGGTTGACCTTTAAGGTAACTTTTATTATGTTATAGAATGGCCAATTCTAAGCAACTTTTCAATTGGTTTTCATTATTTATTTTTTTAGTTTTATCATTATTTGCCTTTTTCTTCTGACTCTTTGCAGCTTTCAAATGGGCGTCGCTGACCCCTTCTAAAAAGCAAACGTTCTGTAAGGTTACAAATGTATTGTTATTGCTACTTTTTATTACTCATCTTTATATTCAGACCTCTCCTATTCATATTCCAGTCTCTTATGCAAATCAATGCATGGTTGCTAGGGTAATTTGGTCCCTAGCTACTAGATTGCTTAACATGCAAATTAAAGAGCTGCTGAATAAAATGCTAAATAACTCAAAAAACTTAACTAATAAAAAATGAAAACCATTGCAATTGTCTCAAAATATCACTCTACATCGTACTAAAAGTTATCTCAAAGGTGAACAACCCCTTTAAAATGACAGAAATGTTGATAAATGTGGCATACATTTTCTACACTTTCAAAGTTCCCTGGATGCTAAGAGACACCTGTTTAGAATACTCCAAGGCCTGTGCTCCTTTACCATGAGTGCCCACACTCTATGGTATGTTGTGTATGCTTATATATAAGATTTTCATCTTTTCATGCTTCCAAGTAAAGCTATCATTGATTTGGAGTAGAACATTATTATGAACATTAATGTTTAACTCAAAACTTCCAAATAAGTTTGAATTTTCTCCAACATTGGTATCTATGGTGATTAAATAATTAACCTTTAACTAGATCTTGTGTTGGAGATTACCACCCCCAGTGTCGGACTGGGACACCAGGGGCCCACCAATTAATCTTAGACCAGGGGCCCACCAATTAATCTTAGACAAGGTGTCCACTCTTAGTAATATTATTCTTCCTCTCCTCACTCAACCTCTATTATCCTAGTCTCTTTTCTTTACATACTATAATTTATTATTCCATCAATTGAGTCTCTTTGTTCTCATACAAATAGGGAATGACCATGAAATAGATCAAATGCAGCAAGAGGGCCCACTGACACATGGGCCCACCAGGACTTTTCCTGGTATCCCTGTAGGCCAGTCCGACACTGGCCACCCCATCATCACACATGATAAATCATATATAAAATCCCAATTACCATTATGCTCTTGCTAAATCGATATAAAAGGAGTTGCTGGATTGTGATCTTGGCGATAGCATTGCTATGTAATAATACAGACCTGTCTATCTCAATTAGTTTGACCTTGCTAGCACCCTGTGGCTTACCATGTGAATGTGGTATTGATTTCCTTGCAGTCTGGGTTTTATGTAGCGTGACGTGAGAAAGTAATATCAGCAAGGAAAGGACTAACATGGGAATACTTTCATTTATCTAAAACTTTAACGCATAACTCTAGTTTTGTATGCTCTGGCATTTGGTATTTTACTGTAGCACTTTGCAGTCCCCAGCCATTCGGTTTTCTGTGTTTTTCATTAAGTAGGATTCTTCTTTCTCCAGATCAAGTGCAGAATTTGGTCTACAAATTCATACAGTTTTACTTGGAGGTCACAGTATTTGGCAATTACAGTGTTTACATTCATTATAAGAAGCATAAAGGAGCTTTAGCAGGCATCCTTGCACAAATAAATACTGTATGCAATGCTTAAAACCCGAGACTTGTGTGAACTGTAATGTTGTGCAACTGGGTGTTTTTTCTCATGAATGAACACCGGCCGAATCTGAAAATAAATAGACTTTGAACTTGCATAGTTGAGCACAACAGTCCATGTAATGGGTCACTAGTGATGAGTGATCCTGTCCCATTCCACTTTGCCGAAAAATTTGTGAAACTTTTTTGTCCCAAATATTTTTGTTGCGTGACAATTTTTTTTTGTTGTAGACTACATTAGAGTCTATGGACGTTTTTTTCGTGGCACCTTGTTTCTGCTTTGGGGCAACCAATAAAGATTGGGAGGGCAAAATCACATGCATTTTTTACTCAGTATATTGCCACACACATGCCCTACATTGTTAGAGGACTCCTATCCACTATGCTACATCTAGTTTTTCAATAGAAAAAAAGGCTCCCATGTTGCCAATTTCTTAAAAACGTGTCTGTGATTTTTGACATCTCTAGTCAACTGGTAATGGTCTACTACTACACTGTTGCTGTTTCAGCAAAATATACCATCCATAATTTATATATTACTAGCTTACTAGTTTACAAACACAGGCACACCTAATAATACGGTATATCTGACCACCAACAGATATCTGGGTGCTTTGTATCCCACATTAAAATGAATCAACCATATATTTATTTGTACCGGTATGTCCTTATATAGATAGAGGGACGGCTCAGATCCCTTTGGTTAATGTGGAAGGAGAGGGGAAGGATAAAATGATGTATGCATTTGTTGTGGGCAACCTTTTTTCCTGCATGCCTTTTTTTTGTTGTGCAAAGCAAAATGAGCCGATTGTGCAGATCAAAATTTTCACTCATCACTTATTATATTCCTAGTCCATGCAGCCTATTTTAATAAAACCATGATATAATACAAAGAAGCATGTGGGCAATGTCAATTCTTTGACCCCCAAACCTTTGACTACTTTGTTTTCTAAAAAGTCTTGGAAACATCAAAAAAATGTATCAATGCCTATCACCATCTTCTGTCTATTATATTTATATCTAAAGCAAGAATTTTTCACATGAAAATAAGTCTTAAATCCACTGAATTATAGACAACCACAAATTCCATACCCCTTAGTACACTGTAAGATGCAATGAAAAAAAATAAAGCTGTTTTAATGTATGCCTGGTTGGATTTTGACTCTGCATAGTGCCAGACCGTATATTTTTTCCTAAGCCCACTACTAGTTTTTTGTTTTTTTGTTTTTCTCACTCTTTTACTCTGTTTTTAAACCTGTCCTTTTCTCTTAATTGACCATGGTCCATAATCTATTATATCTGCTTTTTTCATAAAATAAAATGAATTGCCATGCTACAGAACTACATCTTGTAGATAAATTCCGTATATATATATATATATATAGTAAGAACATTTTGGACTTTATCTTATTTGACTATGACATACCTTCCTATAGTACCACAATACCTATAGTGTAGATTTCAGTGGGAGTCATTTATAAACTTTTAGTAGTGCATATTTCTTCACACAAATGTTTTGCACATATTTGAATCTACATACATAGCCAAGTTGGTGCTGTGATCCTTTTCATGTGAAAAAGCCCCCCCCCCACTATCTACCTATAATGCCCTCTAATACACTTGTAAAGAGTAATCATATCCCCATGCAAGCATGCTGCTTGCATTGTCAATATTGGGGTTGTTTTCTGTAAAAAAAGATGCTTATAGTTCTTCACAATTTAGTTTCATCAGCAAAAATAGAATGCCCACATTCAGGTCATTAATAAACAAGTTGAAAAGCAAAGGACCAAGTACAGACTCCTGCAGTACTCCACTAGGAACACCAGTCCATATTAGAAAATGTTCCACACCAGCCAGTTCTCTGTCCAGGTACAAATACTATGTTCCAGGCCAACATTCCTTAATTTAAACAGTAACCTTCTTTGTGGTACTGTATAAAATGCTTTTGCAAAGCCAGTAGAGTAGATCACATCCACTGCCATCCCAGAGTCGTAGTTCTTGCTCACCTCCTCATAAAAATAAATTCAATTAGTCTGGAAAGATCTGTTACGCATAAAACCATGCTGGCATACACTCATAGGTATTATTAGTTATTACTAAAAGAGAATGATTCCTAGTAGGTTCTTGAACTACCTGAAATAAATAGTTGTCATTTTGCATGCTATACTTGGTTATTTCTTTAGTGCATGGATTTAAATCAGCCTTTCATAAAAACAAACTCCCCCCACCTTTTTTTAATCCCTCTGTCCCTCCTAAAAATGGTGTAACCATTTCAATTCACAGCCCAGTCACATGTTTCATCCCACCAGGTCTCAGTGCCAGTCATATCCTAATTCTCAACACATGCAATTAACTCCAGCGTTCCCATTTTAGCTAACACGCTTTGTGCACTTGCCAGCATACAGCAGAGGTTAAACATTGTACTGCTGTGCCCATTCTTCCTTGTTTAGCTAATCATGGTGAGATGCGCATTATGCACAGATATCCGCAAATGAGCATGGCCACTGTGAACGAATATATCGCTGACAGTCATTTTTCCATCACCAAAGTTGTGGCATACCTTTAAAGCAGAGTGTGCGCATAAATATTCACAATTTGTAATAATGTCATATTTAAAAAGCTTTCAAGGATAATTGCAGCAGAAATAAAATTCTACAATTATATTTGTACTTAAAATGCACGTCAAGCTTTATCAATATAAACATGCGGAGAGCAAATCATTCTGTGCAAAGTTTATAAATGAGCTCCATTGTGTTTAGCTCCAGCCCTTCTACTTAACTATTTATTTGTGTAAAAAAATGGGAACAAAATACACCACAAATCACCAGGCATCACTGTGTATAAAAAGGCATATTTATCAAGCTGCGTATTGATTTTCAGCAATCAAGTACCTCTGTGTAGAAATCCGATGTAAATAGAAGCAGCCATTTGAAAATGCTATGGGAAAATATGGCATTCATCTATCATGTTTTTTTTCCAAAACTTACTTGGCTCTTTAATAGATTATACCCAAGTTCTCAAGTGGTGTAAAACACCAAGTCAAATCCGGTGTTCGGGCAGTTTAATATAAAACACGTACTATTTATTTTACACAGCTTCTTTCAACTTTTTCTGGTGTTAATTTTTTTGCACAGTTTGATAAATAGGCCCCATGTTTGCCTAGATGTAATAACCCATGGTAACCAATCAGCAAGTTGCTTTTGCTCCTTTTTTTTTTTTACCTTTTTTAAAAGCAAACATCTTATTGGTTGCTATAGGTTACTGCTCCTGGGCAAACGTAGTGTTTTTATTTTATTGAAACTATTTTAGTTGTTTTACATTGCATGAGTCATATATATTAATAATACCGGCTAATAAAATGCTATAAATGGGTCGTAGACGTTAATGATACAAAACACAAGAGCATCAAGGCCTGTTAAGCTATAACAGTTAGGTAGCAATAAGTAGCTATGTGGTCGATGCACATGTAAACAGATAATAACAATATAAAAGAAAACAATTATGAAACAGAAGAAAAACCGATGCTTTTGAGGATCCAAAGTAAGGGTGGCCATACAGGGGCTGACAATATCGGTCCTTTAGACCAATTCGTCAGCTTATCTGCCCATGCAGGGGGAGTTCTGATGGGTTTCCCCTATTAATATCAGGCCAAAAATTGTCCCGATATTGATTTGGCAAGTTTTATTTTTTTTTTGGCGATCGAGGACCACATTGGCTAGTTGATGTGGTCTTTGTCCTGTCAGCGCCCATTTCCTTAGTTGTAATACAATTGGTTGGCCCTGGGGCCAAACGATCAGATGAAACCGATATCGCCCTGCCTTTGGTGGGCATATCGGGTTAAGATCCGCTCATTTGGCGACCCTGCCAAACGAGTGGATCTTATCATGTATGGCCAGCTTAAGGTTCTGGGTGATTAGCCAGAAGAGGGAGAACTGGTAAGCAATATGACTGCTTGGTCTTCTAAGTCCAATAGTTTCCAGGGTGTCCATACATCTAGGAAATGTTGGGTATATTTGTGGATTATGGCTATATCTGATTTAAAAGCCTTGTTGAAGTTAACCCTTTGCTTGATTTTTGATATTTCTGACCATATTGGGAGTATGGTTGGACAAGACCAGAATATGTGGGGGAAGGTACCAATCGCCTCACAGTTCCTCCAGCATCTGAGGAAGTGGCCGGTAGCCATAAAACGCATTAATCGGACAGAATATCATATGTCCTGGTCATGCTTTCATTATTTTTAATGATTCTTCAATGAATTTTCATTTTTAACGGACTAAAAATTGGCTCCTTTGGTGCTCCATTTTTCTTGTACTCAACATTGAACTTGACTGTATGGGATCACAGCGTTTGTGCAGCACGCTGGAGCTGAACTCTGACTGGTAAGTGCTCCCACATTTATTCATTGCTGTCCTCCAGCATAATGGTGAATGATCAGGAAATAGAGAATGCAACTTTGTTGGGGTGTGATTCCAAAACATAAGAATTTTATTCATAGGCAATGTCCTTTTTTCTATTTAAAATTGTATTTTTGCCTTGTGCACATTACCATTCTTTTTGCATTTTCCAATATTGATCTGTAAGAGGTTGAGGAAGAGTCCCACTTGATTATATAAGGGTGTCTATAAGTTGGTTGATTCTTGGGGTTCAGAGAGCATTTGATATATCCTAGAAATTAGCCCTTTCTTTGGGAGACCTAAGAGGCGTAAACAAAAGATGCCTGCTTTCAGTTCCCCTAAAGGAGACCTCTCTACTTCATTGGTGAGACCCAGGACACATTCTATTCTGTTATTGACTTGATAAAACAATTAGAATTATTAGAAACTTAAATGGTCCCTCGCTGACCACAAACAAATCTCTATCTATGAAGGGCCTGCATGTCTGCTCCTTGTTTTACCTCTTCAGAACAAGAGAGCAGCTTACTGCCTGATACTTTTATGACACAATGTTAAACGTAGTGTCACTCGATTACATATCATTTCTTTCGCACTAACACAACATCAACAACATCATTAGTAGGTGCTAACAATTGCCTACATGTTTAATTACAAATTAATTATCTTAGCATTCAATTGCTATCAGTTGGGGTAACAAATGTTTATGATATACCGCTAGCACAAAAAACCCCCCAGCAAAGTAAAAAATCCTATAATGAGAGTTTATAGTTGATGCTTGTCGAATTCTCTATTGCTTTGCCCTCAGTATTCCAATTCTCTGCTGACTGGGAAGAGAAATAATTCAGAATGTACATTATCCAGGCCCCATGGCATAAACAAGCAAAAAAATAAAAAAGCAGTGGTGTTACTTGACACTTATTTTGCATATATGAATGCCCTTGGTTTCACACCGAGGGAAGACGGCATTACCAATAGCTATCAAGTTGTAAATTATGCGCAGTTTGTCCCTAAGGAAGGAAAAGCCCTAATTTAATCTGCAGTGAAGCCAAAGTTATGGGAAAATTATACAGACTGCAAAGATCATATGCCCATTTTGCATTTACTCTTCAAAAGATTAGACAGACTCAGAAATATCCTAGTCAAACACCTGTGTCAAATAAAATATGTCCTGTTGCATGTATGCTATCTACCATCAATATTTAAACACATCACGCTAATATTGTAGGTTAATTAAAAATATTATATATATATATTATACCTTATATATAAAATATATTATTTTTTCAGATCAAAATATGCTGGTATGTTGCTGCAGGCCAAGTATGAACGGCACATGACCCTCCATTTATTGCTGAACTACGATTTATGCTTTTACATGTACTGTTAAAATTTATACTTCTTAAAATCTTTTCTCCTCTCCTCCTTAGAGATGTTTTTGAGATTGTGTCTTGTTTTGAACTAGATCAGAATATGGTAATGCCATTAAAAGAGGTTGTGAACACTTTACAATTAGCAAAGCAGCATTAGTCAAGCTGTTAAAATCACCATGACAAGCGTTATCACACACAGTTTTTTTTTTCTTCTTCAGCCTTAGAATTTAACTCCCAGATGAAGGCCATTATGTAAGTGAAATAAGAAAGGAAGCGGGGAAGTAGTGCATAATTTACCACAGTGCTCGTGTTAATATAAAATGCTATCCAAGTAGAAAATAACACCATGACACTCAGTACAGGTAGATAACATAGCGACTTTCCTTAAGTTATTTAACTCTCACTGAACCAAAAAGTGTCACTGGTTCTATGCTCCTTGGAAGCCCTTACCTGCTGGTATCCTAGCAAAAGTTCTCTATATTTTTTAAGTCTTGTAAGGTCACCCATTCCGAATTATTGGGCTTTAGCTGCTGCAATACACTTAACTATACCACAATCTCCCTCCAGTGCTGCAGGTGTCTCACTTCTAGCTGTTTCACTCTCCACTGGCTCTGAATTATTATTGGAACACAAACAATAAGCCAACTTCCTTATATTCTAAAAGCATATAGCAGAGATCCCACAAACTCTCCCACAGTTTTTCCGCATAGCAACAGGATACTATAGGTTCTGTCCAGGGGGAAACCAAGGACAACAGTAAGACGGTTGCTATCAAGCTCCCTACACATGTTCAGCAAGTCTTTAATTCCTTTAGGGAATATATATATATATATATATATATATATATATATATATATATATATATATATATAAGAAATTTGAAAATTTGAGTACAAAAAATTACATAGGAGATAATAGGAAAGGCATAATAACAATTAAGTATGTTTCTTTGCTTGTATATTTATTGCTTGCTTTATGGACTTTCCATGGCAGAATGTTTCTGCTATCAGCCTATTTATGTTTAACAGCTTTGCCTTAGCAAGAACAATTTTTTACACAGATGGAGTTCCTGTTACATAACCTTTTAAAAAATTGAAATGCCACATATCTGACAAAATGCAACATATTGTGCTGATTTGGGTACTGTTTTATTTCAAGAACAGCAATGGCATTTTGACTTACAAGCAGCTGTAATGAATTACATATTTTTATTATAATTGCATAATTTTAATTCTGTATATTTTTTTGTTTGACTCTGGTGATGATTCCTTGCTTATCATTCCTCTCTTAATATTAGTGCAAGTTAATAGGCATTATTTACCAATTATAGTCTCCTTCTAAGAGTCCCTCCTACCTATAGACTTTCTGCATATTCAAAGCTGCGGGGAATCCTAAAGCTTTACAACAATCCACAGATTTAGCATTGACACCTATTGATTATATGACTTAATATTCTCATTTTAGAATTATAGCTAAGAGGTAGTATATCAATACCAAAGAGCAATTATTGTAAGAATTTTATATCCTAAATGTTTGTAATTTGTTTATGCTTGTGCACTTTTTCAAATAAATATCCCATTTATGTAGTTGCTGTAGTATACATTAAAACAGCAGATGGCTCTCTTGAGTTTCCTTTGAAAAATAACAGCATTTACCAGAATCACAAACTGTAGAAGCAAAAATGTAAATCAAAGCATCCAGCTTTAATTCCAAACATTCATTTGCAACAGTGAGTGATTCTAATTTGCAATGTTGTGTGTGTGTGTGTGTATACACACACACGTCTGTATAACAAATGTATATTTAATTCAGTCCCATGCATTAAGAATGTTATAGCTGTTGATATAATCTCTTATGTGTTCATGGCAGTTAAATGTAATTAACGTCTGCAATGTTTGAAACTGGGATTAAGTGCAAAGCTTCTGAAATGAACTGTCCTTGGTGCTGAAAGAGATTTAGGATTCAAATATGCAGAACATTCCTCAAACACGCTAAGGTTCTGACACTGTTTTCAACCAGGACTACAGAATAGAATTTATTAAATTGTACAGTTAATCTCCAGATTTGCGCTCATTTTGTAAGCATGCAATTTAAAATAGATTATGATGTGTCAAGCCAATGTGCTCTAAAAATGAAAAATCTAGGGAAATTAGCTCTAAGTGTGCACAGCTCTCCATTAGGGCAGCTATTGTCTATAAGATCTTTTACATTTAGCTAGACTGCTCTAGTTCCCCCTGATCCTAAATCATTATTAAAATCTATTCAGCCCAGCAGTGCTTTGTACATACAAATTCCACCTGAAAGAGAGTTGACTGGCTTGGAAATAATCAATAATGTCTTCATGTGGCTTTGTGAACCTAACAGGATGGAGCTTTTGAGTGCTTACAGATGAAAGGGGAAAAGTTTTGTATTTGACTTTGGAGTTTTTGCATTTGTTAACAGTCGACAAATCAACCTGCGCACTGTGTTGGAGAACTTGGAGTGCACAAGATATTCACACAGTAGGTGTTTTTTTTCACAGCACTCCAAGCTACTCCTTTTTATCACTCTGTTTATCGTTTGTATCCATCCAAGTAGAATGTTTTTCATTTGTTCAGCTAAGATTCCTTTCTTTGCGATGGCACCTCTGTTATTCACACATTTTTCACAGTGGAATAAGAAAAAAAGGAGCAAACTCTTCTTCTGAAATGGTATCCCGACTGATGAAGAGCTGTTAGAGCAAAAATGTTTGTCTAGGTCATTTTCCATATTTATGGCTCTTAAAGCAAACCCTCTTTCCACTGTGTGTGGCTGCTTTAGACAGAGATGTCTAGGAATGTCACTACTGTGAATTTGATTTGCTAAACCTACTATGGCTTATCTGTCTGTAGCTGTCAGATGCTTCCTCTGTTTTTACCTTTCCTTTAAAACAGGCTAGTCATCTCTTTGTTATGCATGAGTTTTTTGCCAGTGGCATCTTTACACGGTATCGTTCTAACGCTGTGTTGATGTATTTCAGCTTAGTGCCGTGCCTCCTGTTCTGCACATATTTCTCACATCGGCACATTGTCAGCACAAAGAGAGTGACTATCTCTAATACACCAGGAGGGCTGTACTGATAACTTTGTGTTATTTCTTTTTTTTATATGGTCAGTGTTTCCTGCTTTAAGCTTTTCAGTACATAGAAGGCAGTTTGTTTTCTAGTAGAATTAGCTTTCCTATTTCTCGGCAAGATGTAAAAGCAATCCAGCCAGAAGATTGCAGTTAAACATGCTTAATTTCTGGGGAGAGAGGCATTGCAATCAAGGACACCAACTGAGCAAGGGGCTTGGCTCTGTTAGAAACTAGCAATTTCTCAAGAAAATTGCACAAAGCTGTGTTGCTTTTTCACTCCTGCCTTTTTTAAGGAGTGGAGAGAAGGGGGGGGAAGAAATGATTTGATTAGAGAATGAGCAGGAAAGAAGATTGCCTCCTGATGCTGATTTCACATGCAGTGCTTCTTGGTGCCTGAAATCAGAGAGGATCGCGAAGCATGGTGTTACGGAGATACACAGAGATGGCAGTTCAAGTCTGTTGATTCAGATGCTTAAGCCTTCGTTTACCTGCTACCATGGCCATGCTAATTCAAAAGGAAAGCCTGCCTCCTCATTCTTTTCCTCCTCCTTCTATTCCTTCCTCCTCTCTTAACCATCTTCTTCATCCTGCTTTTTAGCTCACTTGAAATAGGGAAGCAGGCATTGTCTGGTGTGTGGGTGGCACTGAGGAGACCAGCTAAGCCCACCCCCATCTCACTCTGAGCTTTGCACTACCAACAAGCAGAGATGCCAGTTTCTTCAGCGGAAGAGGTGAGAGAAAGCTGCTAAGGAAGTTCTGTTTGGAACATACCAATATTTTTACTTTATTCCTTTTATTTCAAATATATGTATGTATAAATACATATACATATATGTACGGTACTTTTACTCTACTTGTATATTTACTTCTCCTTCTAAAGGGAAGTAACTCTGGGTTGTCACAGTCCTGTTTCTTTTCTCCCACCTCACCACTGGTTGTCTGACAAAGGGAACAGAGGGATGTCCAGCAATCTTCAGAGGGGCTGAGCCCCTTGGTTTGGCTCTTTGTATCTCCAAAAGACTGATCATCTGGGTTCTATATAAAAACTTGGTGGGGTGTCCCACCACGGCTTTCTGCTAGCCCCTCCCTCTCGGAGCTTCCCAGCCCGATAAGCGTGTGGCATGGCAGCAGCTATCGCAAGTGGACTGATCCGACAAAAACGTCAGGCACGGGAGCAACACTTGGACCGTCCCTCCGCTAGCAAGAGGCGCAGCAGCCCTAGTAAGAAACGAGGCCTTTGTAATGGGAACCTGGTGGATATTTTCTCCAAAGTGCGAATCTTTGGCCTGAGAAAAAGAAGGCTGAGACGGCAAGGTCGGTTTCTCTGTGTCTGTAAGCTGTTTTCATGATTTCATTGTTTTTTTTCCTTCTCTTGGATTCTGTGCACCCAATGGCAGAATGTGTGCGCTCATCCTTCTTTTTAATCCCTTAGTGTCTCTCTTTACTCTTTTTGTGCAGTTCTGTTTATACCGTGCTGTCTATTTCTGTAATATGTTTGAACACAAAATCCATTTTCCACTGCTCAGTGTGATGAGAAGTTGACTTTCTAACTTGAGTGCAAATCTAGTGTTAGTAGAGAAGATGTATATTATACTCTAAATCACTTCATCTACTTCATCTACTTCATCTTAGCTGTAGTAGAACACACATTCAGTGTCAGAGTTTTTGGTAGGGCGCAAAAAAGAAAAAGTGCAAAGGACTTTAATGTAGCTTATGACTTATTGCATCCTAGTATTTAAAGTTTTTGTCCATTTGCATTCATTTGTGGCTTGCTCATCTACTGCATTTAAGTACCCAAAATACAGATTTGTTCATGCTTGTTTCCCTTAATTCATTCGGATGGGGTGGGGGCAGGTGTTCAACAAAAATATCTATAACGACCACTCACCAGTGAACTAAGATTAGATACTTAAATCCCAGACTACCTAGTTTGGTGTCTATTAGTATCTATTAAAGACATATGAGACATATGATATATATGTGTGTGTGTGTGTGTGTGTGTGTGTGTGTGTGTGTGTGTGTGTGTGTGTGTGTGTGTGTGTGTGTAATAAATGTATTCAAAGCACATATAATAAGCCTTTTATGATATTTATTTATTTAG
This sequence comes from Xenopus laevis, assembly GCF_017654675.1. NCBI lineage: Eukaryota > Metazoa > Chordata > Amphibia > Anura > Pipidae > Xenopus > Xenopus laevis. The sequence goes on from NC_054373.1 coordinate 124,847,469, forward strand.
AGCCTCAGTATAACAATTACAGTGACAAACCTCTGGAATTGTACATTATGTATGTACCTGTGTTAATGGTAGACAGCTGTATTAATGAATATGAATGAGTATTATCAGGACCACCGTGTTCAGACTTACTCCACAGGAGTCCTGATTCTATGTCATGAGCAGAATTGATAAATGCATGCATTAAACACACAAAGTAAACCAAAGCGGATCTGCACAATAAACGCCTTAACAATAGTTTCAGGTAAATATTGAATATTCAATTTTAAATAATTTAAAAGCAGAATTATCAGAAACTGCCACTTTGACATTTGGGGTTAATATTGTTTTTGCTGTATAAATTATAAAATTCAAATCCAAATTACTAATGCAAGTAATCGTTAACCGTGAGATTAAAGAGTAATAAAGTGTTCATCCTCACTTAGTTGATGACAATTCCCAATGCTGGTTTTGTGGGAGTGAGGCCATTCAGAAATATTTAAAAAAAAAAAATCTGTTTCATGTGTCTGATTCTGAGAAATGCTCACAGTAGGAATGGTAGAGATACTTAACCCCATCAATGACATCTTCTGTATGTCTCATATAGAAATGCAATTATTTCCAGCTGAAAAACCTGCAGTAGATCTGAAAAAAAACACAGCACCTAATCTCAGACAAGGTTAACAGGTTGTATTTGCCGAGTACCATTTGTGGTGTGAAGATCTTTTAAATCTAAAGTATATTTTACATGATATAAACCTCTTTTGTACTGTAGTTTAGCATCTTAAAATAATTCATTCTTTTCTAAATGTTGTGTATAATGATCATTATTATTATTAATATTATCATCATCAATGTTTTAGTAGTCATCTTTACTATCAAAGGATAACTAAAAAATGTATAGTACTGCAGATAACACAACATCCATATATGTTCATGTATTGTAAACCAAGGTTATTTAGGATTTTCTTAGCTGGCTAATGTAATAAAAGCATTACAGGCGTGTTAATAAGATAAAACAAATGGTAGAAGTCAGAGAAGAAAAATCTAAGCCATTATTATATCCAGGTTCACATTCAAGAAATTATTCTTTGTAGGCAGCTCCAATGAGTTTCCCCTGTTTATGGGTTGCTATGGATTTTTTTTTTTGTTCCCTTATAGCTTGGGGGGGGGATACAGAAAATGGATTTTATGAAATTCTAATAAAGCCCCATAGTGTGAATACATCTTCTCTAAATAATGTTTTCAGTTTAAACAGAACAAAGTATGAAAAATTATCCCGTGAAAGATTTGACAGGTTAGATTGTACCTGCTGATGTGTATAACATGAGCTTAGAAGTGTAGAGATCTTGTTATATGGAGTATGTCAGAGGATGAGTCTTCAGTCCTGCCATTCATTTTCCTCTGCTATATGCTATGTTTGCATAAATGGAAATCACCTAGTTTGGATTTATTCTTAATGCTGGTGTCAACAGGGAGGAAGGGAAAGGCAATGTACAGTAAACCAGACAACGCATATTTGCCATCAATGGTATATGTTTATTTATGATGTGTTTCCCCCCCTGTTACTTATTGGTGTAGGATTAATTTTACCTTGGGGTGTAAATATTTGTGTCAGGAATGCAAAGCTGTATGAGTTTCCCTTGAAAAAAATAAATGAATAAAATCACCACTAAAAGAAATGGATCTTTGTACTGTCACTAATGGTAGAAGAATCAAGGAACAAGGAATCAGGTCAGTATGACCTAAATACAACTTTGCAGATTTTCACTGGATTTCAACATTCAGTATTGGTCAGAGGATGCTGGGAAATGTAGTTTCAAGTCAATGACATCCATGCTCTTATCATGACTGGGTCAGACATGCAACTGCTACAGGTGTTCTCTTTCTTTGGTTTCTAATGCTCCTTTGGACGTGCAGTGATTATGCATTTGTTATTAAGCCTGGCACACTCTACAGAATATAGGAGGTTGTAAAGCAACATAACAGTTTGCTTATTTAAGAAATCAGTGTAATTAGTAATATGACTTAACAGCTCTTAAAATGAAAGGCCATTTATAATCAATAATGTCATTTGCTGTTACAACAAATGATCCATTGGCCATGTACACCCAGTAGACCACAGGTCTGTATTTTCCATTGACGTTGAATGTACTTGGAACATTTTGCAACATGATCCCCGTCCTTGCTCATTTATGGCTGTCATTTTATATTCAGGTTGAAAACTCCTCAATGTTTAATGTAAATATACTTAAAGACCTCGGTAAAAATAAAGGCACCCAATAAAAGAAATGATAATAAAGAGAAAGCAGTAGCAATCGAACAAATACTGTATTGTTTTATTACATATTCCATTATACAAACATAATTTAACATAAGACCTGCCCTTTGGGTTACTTATTATTTACATGAGATTATTCTCCATCTCCTGAACACAAGAATCACAACACAAGAATCACTGAAGATTGCCTGTTACACCATAAACAGCACAGGTTGTTCTTCATCCCCACTTACATGCATTGCAAGCTATATACAAATATAACAGTGAGAAGGTCTGTACATATAAGATTGTTTTACTCTATTACACTGATCCATGTTTCAGTTCTCATGCTGCTGTTCTCTAAACCTGCAGCTGTAATCATATACCAGTAATTTTTGGTATAGTACATTTTTTCTTTTCTAGAGCAAATAATGACTACATGGCCACAAAAGTGTGTTTCTGGTTTTGGGCTATGAATATTAATAAAAGAAAATTGTATTCAGTTACTATACTGCAGGCTTGCCAGACATCTTAACATCAAGCTGTTGCAACCTACAATTCCCACCTTCCCATTTGGAAGCTTCGTCTGTGAGCAATTTATTGCATATTTGTGAGTGAAGTTAGTTGGGTTATTCAGGCACCATAACTCATACAAAAAAACCCTTGCCTGATGAAAGGTGTGTCAATAAAATAACTGAAATAGACTGACTCACATGTGTTCAAACAGTGATATCCTTAACCAAGGAATTATTTACAGAAAGCTGTGATTAAGACATTCCCAGGGAATATGCTGTTACTGCACTGAGCAAAAGCATCAAAAAGGTTTGCAAAAAAAAATGGCACCCCTTTGTAACTGAAAATTAGACTCATAAAACATATCTTAATAGAATAAGCTTGTATGAAAGAGACCCTTTAACAGGACGTTTTTATAAAGTAAAATAAAAAAAATGGTAAAATGACTTGCTACACAGTCACTACATCTTTCATTATCCCCCAAAGCCTATTTATGGATCCAATGAAAACTGACTTCAATCACTGCTGACATCTATCTTAAAAACCCCTGATTACAATGTGTGATTGTACTGATTAATATTTAAATCCAGAGTGTAACAATAAATATGTATTCTGTGATGCCACTCATCATTTCATGTATTTTTCGCTGTGACAAATAAATACTAATTCGAATGAATTCTAGAAATTATGCTAATTGTCAAATTGGAACATTTTTATGCTACTGTATAGAGGATATTATTTTCTATAAAATTGCACAACCACATAGCGACATGACACAATCATTTAGGTACTCTTTACTAACACACACTAACAGAAGTCTTGGGAAAAAAAAATAATTTATGCTACATGACTCACTGAAACGTGTTTTATAATAAATAAAGTACCCCCAGTTGTAAAATATGAGGCATTCAGTGTCAGCTTTTATAAGGCCAAGGAACTCTTCAGTGACTTATAATATGAACCCACTATTGTAAAAATATAGGAATAATTCACTGTATAATATGCAAGAGCCATGAATATCCTGTAAATGTTATCCTTATAAACAGTGCTTCGTGATGTCTCATCTGTGAGTATAATGGTGTATACTAACAGTGTTTAATATGGCTAAATTGGTGGCATAAAAGCAAATACCCAGCGTTATAAATATGCTATTTATTTATACCATTTTGCTTGTGTAAATTAGTTACATATGGTAAATATACGTATTTATATTTACATATATGTGGCAATATGTAGAGCACAAAAAATGGACACAGAGGGACAAATTTACCAAAGGGTGAAGTGACTGTTGCTAGCGAAAATTCGCCAGAAAGACAATCCGCAGGGACATTGCCAATTAACAGGCATAGAGAACAATTCGGTAGCGAAAGAGAGTAATGCTAATGAAGTTTTGTGCCCTTTCGTCAGGCAAATTTTTTGGCTCAGGCAAACAATCATTACTCCGCAAATTCACTAAAGTGCGAATTTTCCATTACATCGCCCCTTTTAACCAGAGTCTGCTTTGCCAGGTTATACCTAGTGAACTGATAAGATGAAGCTACATCCTCCCCAATCTTTTGTCAGTGACATCATATCCTGTATGCCAAAAAGTCATATAAAAAAGACAAAACACTGGCATTTTTTTCATATTTTAAAGTGGGATTGTATTTACAAGTTGTAACTGTTAAATATATTTTTTCATTAATTTTTTTAAACCATTTGAGGGGTATGCCACATTTGTTTTAGGTTGGGCTCGTGTCTATGACAATAGAGGATCTCTTTATTTTACTTCCTTGGGCATTTTTTAATAACTTCAAGCATTTGCACCAACATCGCTAAAAAAGACATATATATGACCTATATGTACCTGCCTTTTTCAAATTGATCTAAGCGTAAGTGTATTAACAAATTTTCGCTAGGCAGAAATGAACGATAGCGCACGGTCGATATGAAATGCTCACGATGATGAGTTTTCACTACGTTGTCTGCCGAGACATAACTTCACATTTTGATGAATTAGCATATGCACTGTGAATTAACATCTGGCGCAGTGTGGCAGAGCCTTCTGAGGCGAAAATTCGCCATTTAGTGAATTTCCCACAAAGTGTCCAGTTTTTTTTTGCTTCTTGCATATTGTCTTAAAGGGCTGCTCTTATAATGGAAGAGCTTGGAATGCAGTGCTGCCTGAATTCAGACTAACAGGCTAGGGAATGCCAGAGGCTGCACTAGTGCCCTGTCTTACCATTGCCTGTGGCAAGAATTAAAGGACAAGGAAAGGCAGATTCTCTGGGAAGTAACAAAATATTAGACACACAAATGTGTAATTTTTTCATGAGCTGTTGCTTCTTTAAGGAAAAAGATTCTCTGGAGAGGGGTAAAAAATACCAAACGATGGGCACACATTTTACTTGACTTTCTTATATGCTCCAAGTGAGGAATTACAGTCATGCATGTGCAGTAGGAAAATATTTTTAAAAAAGAAAATATTCTCGACTGCACATGTACCAGCCAAAGTTAGGGGTGTCTGTGAATAAGGTCCATACGTATGGTGCTGCACTGGGCCTGTGCATTTTTTTGGAGCACCAGCCCAGTCAAAAATTATAAGGATTGCGTGGACGGGGGAGGGGTGCCAAAATGGTAGTGAATCTGCCTTTCCTTGTCCTTTAACAACAGCATTCTCCTCCAAATGACAGGACTGTGCATACAATACAAAGCACTTTCCCAGGTTCAAATGGGAAGTACATGATCCCTAAGGCACACAGTTTTATGTGGGTCAGTTGGTATATTCCTGTATGTATTGTGTGAAATAGAAATGCTTATATATCCCCATGTACCCTTCACTCATTTTTGGTTTTTGCAGATATAAATTGTTTGCTCTTAATAACCCCTGTCTACATCAGCCAACAGTGAATCAGAGGTTCCAGTATGCAGGACAATATTCCCAACAACTGCATTGAATATACTGAAAAATAGTCACTATCCTAGGTGCGATTTTTGATTGGCGTTAATATGAATATTGCCTCAATTGCCACACTATACAAAGTCAACATTGCTTCCTATTCTATGTATCCCTACATTGTAGATACTGTAAATTATAAACTTTATCAGATATCTCCCAATCTATGGAAGAATGATGCATCTGCAGCTACATTTTACACTGCTACTGTGCTTCCTAATTCTATGTGTACCTTGCTTATCACTGTATCCATGAGTTCTTCAATTGCAGGGCCTTTTTTACATAAATCCTACATATATAAGAAGACATCTTTTTCTTCTTTAAATTGCCTCTGACCTCTTGACATCCTTAATATAAAGTTATGGCAACCACAAATCAATACTATAATAACATTGATTGGCATTTTTGTTATCTTTGTTATATATATTACAGTATATAGTCATATTAGAGGTGTATACAAGAGGCTAAGAAAATCTAGAGCCCACTAACATGAGCCCTCAATTGCTCTCTGTTATACAGTTAGCAGGTAGGTTTTATTTTTATTAACTGTTCAGAGGATTTTTTTGGCAAGCTGTGTTTTGCAGAAAATTCTCATTTATATTGATGTTTGCATCTATAAGGGAACTGCTAAGGTAAGATGATACTTAATTTAATCGTGTGATATAGTTTTACAATATGTTCATTATTCTGTCCATTAGCAAACCTAGGGGATGTCCCTGCTAATGCTATGCCTGGAGAATGACTTTCGGCTGTACACACCTCCAAATATATAGGGCCACAAAAAAGCCACTAGACCAATATCCTTACGGTAATCCTGAGGTTTATATATATATTGAATAATGGACCACTTCTTATAAAATTTAAGAATATTATAAGTCCCCGAGAAATTCCACGATCATGTAAAGGCACAAGGCTTAAGGCCCAGTTCTATTATACAGGTCATAGAGCTTAGAGATTACTTTTAATATCCCTATATTTTACAACAGGGTGTATGTTATTATAATACACCCATTTCAGGGAGTCATGTGATGAAAATGACAACTCTAGGAACCGATTATAACCAAGGACATCACCAAGCAGTATTTATATGTTGTAATATATGTGGTATCAACGGCTCTTACGTATTAAAATTGTAAATAATGTAACCCCTGTTGTAAAATATAAGGATAAGTCACCAAGGCATTCAATGCCGTTATAAAGACAAGAGATTTTCTGCACTCACTATGCTGTTTATAACCATATCAGCGTAACTACAGGGGAAGCAGACCCTGCAGCTGCAGTGGGGCCCAGAAGGTAGAGGGGCCCATGCGGCGGTAATTAAATATACATTGGTAAATGAAGTCAATGTCTGGATATTTCAGGAACCCTAAACTTAATTTGCTGTGGAGCCCTGTAACACAAAGTTATGCCACTGCACTATATTAAGGACATTTTTCTGCATAATGTACTATGATCTCTAAATGTTTAGGATTTCTTCTTTTTTTTTTTTTCTCTTTATATATGAATTTTGTGGTCACATCCTCTCTTCACCCCCACCTAATGATTTAAACAAGTTTAATGGTTGGTACAACTTTTTATTTTTGCTATCACCATATAGACATGAGGCTAAAGGCCAAATGCTTGTATACATGTCATGGAACCCTGCAGTGATGTATTATCTCCTCATGTACTTTATTTAATATAATACACAAGGTTCATGGCTCTTGTGTATAATATAAGGATATAACTTACACGGTGGTCTATTATAATGGGATTCCTATACAAGAAGACAAAAAAGAAGAAAAGCTTATGCAATGCTAAGACATCAGCAGCACCTTCATAGAAGCTTAGGGAAATTAATAAATAAATGAATACATCTCCATCAATGTCTTTATTATGCAAGTAAAAGAAGGGGCAACAGTGTCCCTTTAACACATTTACTGAAGTGATTTCAAGTCTAACTGCCATTAAACTCCATCTGTGCCAAATATAATATAATTTGACTTATTAGATGCCAATCTGATATTTGTTTGGTTAAACAGCTCTCTAAATAGCATTGTCTGCTTTATTTATTCTCCCAAATGCATATTAGTTGTGTTTATTTAAATGAGAAAATAGGTCTCTGCGAGGAAGAATTCACTGCTGTACTTGAATAAATTTGGTTCCTGTTTAAATAACTGTCTTGCAAAGTTTTCGAGCTACAAGCAACACAGACGAGAAGGAGATGCCCATAAATATATAGAAAATTAGATTCGTATATGGTAAGGACAGTTACATTGTTAAACTCTCTACAGAGGGGTAGTGATGGGCGAATTTATTCGCCAGGCGGGAATTTGCGGCAAATTCCCGCGATTCGCCACAGGTGTATAAATTCGCCAGCGTCAAAAAACAAATGGCGCAATTGTGGCAAAAACAGATGCCGGTGGCAAAAACGAACGCCGGCGTCAAAAGCGCTGTTTTGCGAATTTTTCAGCGAAGCAAAACGCCCCAAATTCGCCCATCACTACAGAGGGGTGGTTCGAACCTGCAATGATTGGAGTTTTTTTCTAGCACTCTCAAGCATACAGAAGTACTTCTCTTACTAAACAGTAATTACCAGAAAATGTTGATCTAGGGAGAAATCTTACTGTTAGTTGTTTGGTGCTAGGAATCAATTACTTCTCCACTGGCTAATTGGAAATTTCTCTGGTCATCAGCACACTGATATATGTGGTAACATTGGATGAATTTGTTTCTGCTTCAGACCACTGAACTGCATATCTGTCTTCTTCCCAATATAAACTAGAAAGAACATTCGAAAACTCAGTAAGGGAGAGTGGAAAATTCACAATAGGAAGAGATTAAATGGTTAAAGTGTAGCTTTTTTCTGCACATAAAGAAGAAAATAATTATACATGGACAATGACCATCAACTGACCATCTCTCAGAGTAGTACACTCAAGACCTTATGCAAGTGAACACTGCTAATGCAACCATTGGGTTGGGTAAAGAAGTATTATAGACATAATCAACCCAGACAAGTACTGTATAATAGACCGAATCATTCCTGGATTGCCTGCTCACCAAATAAGCAGGCAAACTAAGAGTTAAAGGGCCACATTTACTAACAACAAGACAAAGGATCATATTTACAGGTATGGGATCCGTTATCTGGAAACCCATTATTCAGAAAGCGCCGAATTACGGAAAGGCCATCTGCCATAGACTCAGTTTTATGCATATCATCCAAATATCCAAATATAATTTGTACTTGATCCAAATTAAGATATAATTAATTCTTATTAGAAACAAAACCAGCCTATTGGTTTTTTTTATTGTTTACATGATTTTCTAGTAGATATTGGGTAAGGCCACACGAGGAGATTCGGGGAGATTTTGTCGCCTGGCGACTAATCGCCTCGTCTTTTGAGCCTCACTGAGGCAACTTTGGGAGACTATTGAAAATGCATCGCGGCGTGTGCATTAGCGCAGGCAATTTTTCATGCTAGCCTATGGGGAAAAACGCTGAATCAGTTCGGGGAGATAGTCGCTCAAAAGATGAGGCAATTAGTCGCCAGGAGACAAAATCTCTCCGAATCTCCTAGTGTGGACTAGCCCTTAAAGTATGGAGATTCAAATTACGGATTAAGATCCATAATCCAGAAAACCCCAGGAAAGTGTAAGAATTCTAACCCCATGGCGCACATAAATTTACACACATGCTTTTAATCTTATCTAACACATTTTTGCATATTTGAAACAGTGGGTACAATTCTGGCATAAAAAGAGAGAGCATGAAACCTGTACTACTTACCTTACCTAATTTTCTTCTAGAATGTCTTTCTTATATAATGCCATGGTCGCATTAATACTGTTTCATTCTTTTATAAATCATATACCCTCAGTGAATATTTGATAATGTCTGAGTTTTTACAAGCCCGCTATTTGCATAAACCACAATCATTACCATTACAGCATGGGAATACATGGTGCTTCAGTATTGATGCATAATTCTTAAAAGGCATTATGCAAATTGTTAGTTACTATCTGGTGTTTTTCATCAAATAAGAGTGTTTTTTTTACTACTTGCAGGGGCAATTAGATGTAACATCATGTACCAAAGCATTGTGGGGCTGAGAGACCATCATCACCAGATAGAAAGGGATCTTACTGTACCTCATCCAGGAAATAATACTGCCAGTGGAATTTATCAGACATGTATAATTGCATAGGGAACAATGTTAGGAATGTATTTGTTTACTTTTATACATATGACTAATAAATCAGTTAACAACTTGCTATGGTATAAGTAACAATGCATTGGACAATTTTATTTGCCATCTTTTGGTGGCCCAGACATTCAACAGCCATATTTTAATCTGACTTTGATCCAAGGGCATTTTATAAGCGTGCTTCTGGATGGCACCAAACAAAAGTATGTTTTGCTATTATAAATAAGTGGGAACGTCTTAATAGAAATATTAAGTGGTACTGTGAGAAAATAATAATAATAATTGACAATAGTTTCTCTAAAATAATACTGTATATAGGTTGTGGCACTGGCTTATATTTACAAACTCTGAATTTGCATGCTGTTCAGTCAACTCAGAGGAGACCCCCTCGCATCATTTTTTTGGATTCAGATTCAGTTCGGCGGAATCCCGAACCTAATCCTGGATTCAGTGCATCCCTAATGTGAATGGGAACCACTAAAGAAACAAGTCAAACTTTATGATGTTAGGCTTAGTTATCATGCATTACTAGCTTGGCACATGAGTTTTACAGCAAGGCATATACGGTATGAGAGCCTGAAAGAGTTGACTATTTAGGGTTGGAGATGGAAACTGATTCAAAATGCATGTATAGTCAGAGTTGCTCTGTAGGCAACTACTATTTCTACAACTTTCCAGAGAATCTGTGAACCACTAATAATGTGTGTACACTGTATATGTTTGTGTGTTTTCTATTTACATCATTTTAGCCTGTGGTCCTCCTGATTTTGTAGTCTACAGCCCTCAGCAACTTCTCAGATCCCTAGTGGCTATTAACATCAGCTGGAGGGAGACCAGTTTAATCACTCTCATCTCAGCCGTGTTGAGTTTTTATGATGCTATTCACCTTACAATATATATTTAATCTCTTTTTTTTGTATTTATTATTTTTATATAGCACCTTTGTTTCCCGTAGCTTACAAACAATAGACATACCTATTTACACATACAGAGAAGATGTACATTGTTACACTTGCATATTAAAAGACAACATGGTGGGGTCCAGCTAGTGAGAGCTTTCTAATGGAGAGGAATTGAGACATTAATTGGGGGTGACCAATGGGGTTTTAGAGGTCTTGTCAGTCAAGAGTGTAGGGGTAAATGTTTATTCGTAAACTTTATTTATGGTATTTAACTGATAATTATTGTTTGTGTGTGTGTGTGGAGGGAAAGTGTAATTGTTCTTTACAAAGAGTAAATGCTAATTATAGTCTCAGTATTACATAACATGCTTCTGTTATTACAGGGACACTAAAACTGTCCCTATCAATGCAGAAAGATTGATTATTAAGAAGCTTACAGTAGCCTTCAGCACAGCCTCTCTAATTTTGTCTGGCACATCATCGATGACCAATCGCAAAGTCCTAACTATGCATTAGATGTACTGGGTCACAATGTTTTCTTGTTTTGTTTAATAGTCACACAAAAACAAATTGTACATTTTCTCATGGTAAGGATTAATTGACTATAATAGTTTTCAAATAATGCGTCTGGACTGGAGAGGCTGGTAATTGGAGGTAAGGTCACAAATTTATGGGGATCATATAACATTATTGAAGGATTATGCCAGCACCAGACTATATATTCATATATTTAGAGCTTGATTTCTTTCAGTGCAATACGTGGAAAATGCAGCAACAAACTTACGTGTGTGTCGTGTATGTCCTTAATCATTTTTTGTAAATAAAGAAATCTTGTCCCTTGCATTGCCAAAAAAAAGAGAAGGGACATTAAGGCTAAGGGCACACTAGACGATAGCGCCGCGATTTGACTCGCGGCGACTTTTCGCCGCGACTTTTAATCCGCAATCGCTGGGGAAACTTTGGCGCTGGCGTCTATGGGGAATCGCGTCAAATCGCCAGCGTAAAAACACACGCGGCGATCTTTTTTCTATTGTCGCTCGAAATCGCCTAGCGAGGCGATTTCGAGCGACAATAGAAAAAAGATCGCCGCGTGTGTTTTTACGCTCGCGATTCCCCATAGACGCCAGCGCAAAAGTTTCCACAGCGATTGCGGATTAAAAGTTGCGGCGAAAAGTCGCCGCGAGTCAAATCGCGGCGCTATCGCCTAGTGTGCCCTTAGCCTAAGAGACTTGTTTTTGGACTTTGGTTGCTTCAACAAGAAGTTTATAGTATGAAAGATGTCTCTACAATTAGAGGCCCATTTATTAAAGGTCAAATTTTTGTGGTATTAGGGCTTTTTGAAATTATTTGAGTAAACTCTATTTCTCTAAAATCACAAATGCCATGAAAGTTATTAAAAGATCGAAAAGTAAAAAAAAAAACAACGGAAAAAAGTGTAGAAAAGGATATGAATCTCTAAATATCTAAAATCTCTAAAAATTCAGGTTTTGGGATAATTACTAGCAAAACAAAATCCAAAAACCTTTAAAAGTCTGAATGGCTAAAACAAAAAGTCCAATAGATCGGCACAGTTCCCATTAACTGCTATGGGACCTTGACTGCTTTTACTTGGAGAAGTTTTGTATCAGAGTTTTTCATGGTGTATACACTTAATTTAAAATTTTTACAGTTTTAGAGAAATTTTAAAAAGACAATTCGTGAAAAAAAAAGAAAATCTGAATTTAAGTAAATAAGCCCCGTGGAGGTTTTTGAAACCACAACTAAATGAATTTTCTCTAAAACCACAAATGTCATGACATTTATTAAAAGATCCAAATATAAGAACAGAAAATGAGTTATCCGAAAAAAATCAGAATACCTCTAAAACCTCTAAAAATTTCTTTTTAAAATATATCTGAAAACATTTAAATATCTGAATTGATTTAAAATGGTCCAATAGGAAAAGTGCAGTTCCCATTGACTTCTATAGGACCTTGACAACTTTTACCTGGTGATGTGCTGTATTAGAGGTATTCGTGGTTTTTACATAAAAAAATAGGAAAACCTCTTATTTTTAGAGATTTGTGAAAAAAACAAAAATCAAATTCTATTGTTAATAAAAGGGCCTCTTAGGGGCACATTAACTAAGGGTCAAATTTTGAAGTGGTAAAACTTCAAAATTCGACCATCAAATTCTAGAAATTCGATAGTGGAAGTTTTTTTTGAGTGAATTTAGCCGTTTTCGATCAAATCGAAATCATTCGAATCGAATGATTCGAACAATTTAATTGATCAATCGAACGATTTTCAAAAAAAAACTTTGACTTCTAAAAACTTAGCCAAATATTGGCTATGGGTTCTAGGATGTCCCTATAGGCTAACATAGCAATTCGGCAGGTTTAAGGTGGCGAAGTGTCGAAGTTTTTTAAAGAGATAGTACTTCGATTTTTGATTGGTCGAATATTCAAAGTTATTTCAATTTGAATCGAATTTTGGCCTATTCGATGGTTGAAGTACTCCAAAATTACTTCGAAATTCAAAGTTTTTGAATCGAAAATTCACTGTAAATTCACTTCAACCCTTAGTAAATGGGCCCCTAGTGTTGCAAGAGAAATCTAGAAAAAGGTTCAGTGTGCAACTGTGGGAAAAGATACAAAGTGTATGATCTATAACACTGGTTTTGAGCCATGTTATCTAGGCCAACAGGTCAGGATTAAGAATAACCTTGCATAAACACACACACACATAAGGCAATAAAAATATATCAGAAATATAAATTTAAGTACATTCTGACCCAGTGGCTTAACTAGAGTGCGCCGACCCCCTCCCCCACAAAAAAATCTTCAGACTTCAGATCTCCATCCTCTCGCCCACTTCCTATCAATGTCCTGCCTCTGCCCTGCCAACTCTCCACCCCGACTCTGCCCACTCTCGCCAAACTTGCATCCCCATTCTTCGCTGCAGGTAAGAGAGTGGCTGGGGAGGAGGGTTTTTTTTATTAGCTATTGAGGAAGCAGACGCCCCCTGCCAGGTCTGCTTCCTCTATAGTTACACCACTGTTCTCCCCAAGTTGAGGGCAAAAGTGGCTGTAATTTTTGGCCTGTTGGTATAACTTAGTAAATATGCAGCTCACAGTGTCGCATTCTGCAGAGGAATGAATCAGCTATGAAGAATATAGCGTTCTCTTAGCAGTTCATACATTGCTTTTTGACTGAAGACTCTTATCAGGATTCTCATGCTCAAATCTGTTCAACATCCTTCTCTCCGGTCAGGTGTGCCTACCAAACCTCACCGTCTGCTTGTCTCCAAGAATCTTTTATCTTGGGGATGTCAACCTGTAAACCTCCAGAAGCGGGGAAACTTCAGCTCCCAACAGCTGGCAGGCCACAAGTTTGACATTCATTCTTTAATTGGTTTGCCACTTACGATGATTGATATCTGATATTTTCATTACAAGGAACTCTTGTGTATATCAAGTATATGTGCAAGTGTGTTTGGCTGCAGGAGAATTAACTCAAACACTGGTCAACACATAGGGGCAGATTTATCAAGGGTCAAATTTCGAGGGTTAATAAACCCTCGAAAATGCTCGCAAATGCTTCGATCGAATGATCGGATAAAAATCATTAGATCAAATGATAAAATTGTTCGAATAGAACGATTCGAACAATTTTAAGTGATCAAAGGATTTTTATTGAACCAAAAAAAGGTTAGAAAAGTGCTGGGGAAGGTCCCCATAGGCTAACATTGCAGCTCGGTAGGTTTAAAGTGGCGAAGTATGAAGTCGAAGTATTTTTTAAAGAGACAGTACTTCGACTATCGAATGGTCAAATAGTCAAACAAATTTTACTTCAAATCGTTTGAATCATTCGATTCGATCAAATTTGATCGAATTTGACCAATTCGATGGTCGAAGTACCCAAAAAAATACTTCGAAATTCACTTCACTCGAGCCTAGTAAATCTGCCCCATAGTGAACTTTTCAAAGGAAAGCTGATGGAAAAAAAAAACATGATTTAAAGTAAAGAGAAATGAGTGTAATATTGTAATTTAATGCTTCACTAGTTCAGAGAATATTTTAATTTATGACAAATGCTTACAGGGGTATTAGGATGCATCCCATTTTTCAAAAGTTAAAAGCACGATTCAATTATTTACCATTTCTTTGTCTTTTCATGAATATTTAAAGATGTAACATTTTGTATTATTCCTGCTTAATGAATCGTATTTTCAGATTGAGTAATTTACCAGCAATGCTTTGTGGCAGATTGGCCTTGCTACAGCCAAGAGTGAAAGAGAAATACGCACTTAACATTACCCGTTTGTTGCTATCTTTGTAGGATCTCTAAGTTCTGAGTCTGCCATAGAGTGAATGGTCCTTGTAATGGTTCATTAGCAATGATGTATATGCAGTGTCTTTAGTGTTAAGTGTGTAAGACATTTAATCCTTGGATGCCAAGCTTCACCACAGCTGTTCTTCTTGCTAAATCTACACGTATCCCTTTGGTTGCAACAGTACAGATGGAAAGGTACTTTTTTAAAATAAGTTCAGTATCACAGTGAGATATGCTTCTTTTACAAATCTGGGCTCATTGGCTATAATAGATTGAGCCACGTCACTGTTTTGGATAAAATCACCTGCTCTGCCAACATTTGCAAGAATATATATTCCCTCTCAAGCATTACAAGTAGAGAGTTTGCAAGTTCAAACACATGGGTCAGTTATCCAGATTATATTCAGTCTGTCTAATCTAAATAGTTCATCCACCTGTGCCCCATATTGGAGAGTAGATGGGACATAGTTAGATATGGAAGTAAGAGAAACTATAGATTTGCCACACTTCTGCTCAGATCCTTTTGTTATCCTTATTGTTATTATGTTCACTATTAAATGAGAAGGAAAGCTAGCAAAGCAGTATATTGATAATAGATTATCCACAATAGTGCAAGCTATAACACTATTTATTCTGTAGAATGCTTTACCATACCTGAGTAAACAGCTCTAGAAACTCTCTCTGTTTGTTTAGGCTAGAAGCTGCCATATTTTCTTGGTGTGACATCACTTCCTGCCTGAGTTTCCCTGCTCACTCATAGCTCTGGGCTCAGATTACAGCAGTAAGGGGAGGAAGGAGGGGGAGAGGAGCAAACTGAGCATGCTCAAGCCCGGCCCTGGAGGTTTAAGCTGAAAACAGAAAGTCTTATACAGAATTCCATGTGTACACAATAGAAGGAAATAAATGTGATGTTTATTTCAACAGAGGACTCTGAGCAACATTACTTTGAGGGTTTACTGGTGTATTTATAGACCTTTCTGATAAAACGTACTCAATTTTAGCCTTTCCTTCTCCTTTAAGGATAAAGTTGAATACTACCCGAGTCCCGACACATCAGACAGTGAATGTAATCAATCCAATATATAAGGTGCAATTATAAGTTGCATGAAAAAATCCAGTTTCTCATGTGTTTAGTAAAATATCCAATTATACCACTGTATTCCTGATCACTTAAACTGGGGAAAGAGAAAAAATGTTTTTGTGCCGTGTTACCCTCACAAAATGCAATTTACAGCAGATGCACTGATATAATGATAACAAGGCAGCAGCATCACTGTATAAAAAGCACTCAGCCCCTTGAGAAATCCCCCTTACTGCAGACACAGATTTCTTTCAATAATGGAACAGGCTGTGCACATTAAACCAGCATCATTCTAAGCAGTAGATTTTCCCCTTTTTATTTTATAATAAATTGGATATGATATGGTACTTAGTAGTCTCATGTCTTTTATCTTAGCACATAAAGCAACTCACTGGGTTTTCCCAAACTCAGAAGCGAATGAAAAATAGGTCAGGCAGCAAAATGTGTAGCGTCAGCACACAAATGTGGGGCTATATGGGCCAGTATGTTACAGTGCTGATGCATACATCTGATGGAGCCATCATTCCTCAGTCACTCTTGCGCCATTGGCAGCTATTAGTACTTGGACTTCAAGGAACAGTTAAGTGCAAAACTAAAAGTGGGTAAATATATAAGCTGTGCAAAATAAATGTTTCTAATATTGTTAGTTAGCCAAAAATGTAATCTATAATGGCTGGAGTGAACAGATGTCTAACATAATAGCCAGAACACTACTTCCTCTGTTACGTCTCTCTAACCTTTTAGTTTGTTGGTAACTTGAAGGGGGGCCACATTGGACATAACTGTTCCGTTAGTTTGCATTTGATCCTGAGCATGCAGCTCACATTCAAAAGCAAACAGTTGTGTCCCATGTGCCCCCTTTCAAGTCACTGATTTGCTACTGACTGGTAACAGGTTTGAGCTGCAAAGGAGAAAGTAGTGTTTTGGCTATTACATTAATAACAAATAGAAAAAACAAGCAAATACAAAAAGTATTGTAGAAGTGATATCTATATTGGCTAACAATAAAAATACATTGCAAGCTTTTCAGTCCCCTTCGTCAGGCAAAATACAAATGAAGGCACAGCATATATACTGTTAGATCAGTGAAAGGTATTAATGGGCAATAAATTAGGAAGTTACAGATAGATAGAGATCAATTTTAGAGATAATAAAATGAATTAGGGTGGGTTGTAAATAGTCCAGGAGTCTGGATTCAGTCAGGTCACATAGTGTGACATGAAACCTGACCCTAAATTTAAATTAAGGCCCTGTCTTAATGTGTTAAATAACTCCAGATATTTAAATTCATAAATATTCCTTTCCTGTTCAGTTTGAAGTTCCCTTTTAGAATTGAGACCTGCGTGTCCTGAAGACTGTTATTTTGACTGCAGAAATGTTGCCCCCTGGTGTATCACATGATTTGGTGTAGATTTTATGTCTGTGGTGGTTCATCCTTCTGCACAATTTTTGTCCTGTTTCACCAATGTATATGCTTCCTGTAGAGCACCTAGTACATGTAATCATGTATACCACATTGGATGAAGCACATGAATAGTTGTCCAGAATGGTGTAGACTTTTTCTGTGTTTGGTAAAGCAACTTGATCTTTGCACAGGATGTATTTGCAGGTTTCACATCTGTTGCTGTTGCAGGGAAATGTACCTGCTTTAGTTGTTTTTGGAAGAGCACAATCATTTAGGTGGTTGTCTATAAGACAAGAGAGGTAGCATGGGCTGCAGGTCTCTGGCTATTTTTCTAATAATGTTCAGTTGTGGGTTGTAGGTAACTACAATAGGTACCCTGGTGTTTTTTGTCTTTTCTTTGTAATCCAAGAGTGTGTCTCTGGGTATTTGAGTTGCTCTGTGGATTTGATCATCAATAACCTGAGGATGGTATCCCTGATTAACAAAAGTATTCCGTAAGGAATGGAGATGTTTATTTCTGTCATCAAGGTTTAAGCAAATCCGGTTGTATATCAAAGCCTGTTTTGCACAATTGATTTTTTTATGTGATTTGGATGAAAACTGTCCCACATAAGATATGCAGGACGGCCAGTTGGTTTTTGGTATAGGGATGTTTGTATGGTTCCATTATTGATGTAAATATATGTGGCACAGTTTTCATCCTCATCACACAAAAAAATCAATTGTGTTTAGCAAGGCTCTAAGATACAACCGGATTTGCTCAAACCTTGATGACAAAAATAAACATCTCCATTCCTTATGGAAAACTTTTGGTTCTTTCCGTAATTTGGATCCCTATACTTTGTCTACTAAAAAATTAATTGAAACATTAAACAAATCCAATAGTATTGCTTTGCCTCCACTAAGATTTAATTATATCTTAGTTGGGATCAAGTACAAGATACTGTTTTATTATTACAGCAAAAAAAGTAATCCATTTTAAAAATGGGAATTATTTGATAAAGGAGGTTGTTCACTTTTAAATTAACTTTTAGTATGATGTAGAGAGTGGTATTCTGAGACCATTTGCAATTGGTTTTAATTTTTTATTATTTGTGTTTTTTTGAGTTTTTTACCTTTTTATTCAGCAGCTTTCCAATTTGCCAATTCAGCAATTTGTGATTATGGTCCAAATTACCCTAGCAACTAGTGATGTGCGAGTCCAGATTTTTAGGACCCACACCCAACCCTAACCCGCCCTCACATAAACCACACCTGGCTCGACCCGGCTCCTCAATTTAAAGACCCGAGCAGGTGTGAATGGCCTGAACCCGCCCGACCCGAGGGTAAACCTGCTGGTCCAGCTGGTTTCAGGCCAGGCCACACATCACTACTAGCAAACAGGCATTGATTTAATGAAGAGACTGGAATATGAATAAACAGGCATTGATTTAATGAAGAGACTGGAATATGAATAAACAGGCATTGATTTAATGAAGAGACTGGAATATGAATAAAAGAGGGTTTGAATGAAGAGAAAATAATAAATAATAAAATAATAAAAAGTAGCAATAATAATGGGATCAGTGACCCCCCTCCATCCCCCCCTCCATCCATTTAACAGCTGGAAAGAGTCTGAAGAAGAAGGCAAATGATACAAAAAACTATATAAAAAAAAAGAATAAATTAAGGCCAACTGAAAAGTTCCTTGGAATTAGCCATTCTATAACATACTAAAGTTAACTTAAAAGTAAACCACAGTACAAAATCTGTGTATCGCTGTTCAGCGCTGGCCCGTCCACATCAAGACTCGCCACACTTCATCTTTGAAAAAGCGGCTTTATTCAGATTGCAAAAAGTGCCGCTTTTTCAAAGCTGCAATCTGAATAAAGCCGCTTTTTCAAAGATGAAGTGTGGCGAGTCTTGATGTGGACGGGCCAGCGCTGAACAGCGATACACAGATTTTGTACTGCAGATGCCGGCTTGGAGTTGCCGGAGTATCGCGAGAGCTGCGGCCGAGACGCCACAAGGAAGGGTGAGCTCCGCTTTAATCTTTCATCACCCGTGTTTCTGTTTTTAAAAGTAAACCACCCCTATAAATGGGGTCTATGGGATATGGCCATCCTGTAATTTGGAGCTTTCTGGATAATGGGTTCCAGATAATGAATCCCATACCGGTACTTTAAATGAAAAACTTTACAAAACAAATTGCAGTCTCTTTACTAATTCCCCTAAGTGATTTTTATTTTAGATAAAACACTGCCAATTTGTTATTTATACCTGCCTCTAGTCCAGTGGTTCCCAACCCTTTTACCAGTGAGCCACACTCAAATGTAAAAACTGTTTGAGAGCTACACAAGCAAGCACATTTCTTGGGGATGCCAAATAAGGGTTGTGATATGCTAATGATCGCCCATGTGGACTGCTAAGTCAGGAGGCCACTCTCGGAAGCATCAATGGGCATGGAGAACAACATGTTGCTCATAAACCACTGGCTGGGGATCACTGGTCTAGACCATAAGCACCCTCCTGAAAGAATACATTTTGAAATTTGAAAACATGAATTTCAATGTTATATTCTTAACATGGATATTTGAGGAAGAAAGATATTTTGGTATTGTAGTTACAGTATCTAAATTTAAATTGGGCCTTAAAGTTCATCTCGGTTTGAGGTACAATTCTCTGCTGCCTTGTTGTTCATTAAACCGTCTAATAAGGTTGCAGTTTGACATTACATTTTTTGGACTTTTCTAATATACTCTAGCATATAATTATGCTGTATAACTGTAGCCGTGAAAGTGAAATAACAGAAGAATCTAAATTGCAAAGACATATTATACTGCATGATTAGCAATCCTTTTTCCTTGATTATGGAATAATTATTAATTTACTCCCTTTCTAATTTCAACCAAGGCATCACATTTACAGATTGTAGACGTGTGCCTCATCAGAAGGAGATACTTTTAAAACTGTGTGTGTGTGTAATGAATGATATTCCTAAAGTGACAATTGTCTTAAAAATATACACTCTACGCATCCATAAATGCAACAATGCTGATCTACTGGGTTGATGTGGTGGAACTGTAGGTGGCTTCATCATTTGAACATTAAAATGTAGCAGAAGGGTATATATTTTATACAGGGCATATAATAAAAACTCTATAGAGATCAAAGTATAGGCTTTTATTGGATGCTACACATCATTATAATTGCATGCACTAAAGGAAAATGCTTTGTTTGGTGAACTTTACGAACTAGCCGACCCTTGCCAGATTTTTCCATCAAAGTGAGTGACCCATACAACAGACCTATGAAGATCTATCAGGAGAAGACAATGTCTATGGGTTTTTCTAAATGGGCAGATATCGGTTGGGTAGGCTGTTGGGTAGGGCCAATTCATGGGCCTATAAACTGGCAAGTGGGGAGTACTGTCTTTGCCTCCCTTGCCTTTTGTTCTTGTGATTTCTTCTTCCTCTAGGTAGGCCCTCCCCTTTCCTCTTGCACATACCCACATGCATTGGGATGCATAAACAGATATCAGGTTTTCCTATATAACATTGTTTGCTATTAAATAAAGTTGAATATACTTTGACAAGGAGCTGTTCAAAATCAAATAAGCTTTGACTGACCCACCCATAACCATGTCTTAAAAGTGTCATCTATCCCATTTGTAGTTAATGGTTGCATAGATAACATTACAAATAGCCGTCTCCGCAGTCTTAGTTAGAGCCTATTTTAAATATTAAGACTGGCTGTTGAAATGCATGGAGAATACATGGATAGAAGACCAGTAGCAATCAAAAGAAAAGTCATGTTTGTGGATTAACTAGACATTTACATACATTAAATCCCTGACAAAAAATGATTACCAATGCCAGCAGAACATACCTTACATCAATCTCAGTTTGTTAACTGAAAAGACAAACCCTATCAATACTGTTGCTGTTAGCAACTAGACAGATAAAAACAGTATCTATAGGTGTACTTTCTATACTTTGCATATGACTTACCTCATATCTGAGGGTATCCATTTAAGAATCCATAATAACTGGACTTTCCAATGCTCTGGATCCACCGAATAAGTGACTCCACATTCAGCATCCAGTCAAGGTCACTTCCTCGGGAACTATGAAATGAATAAAAATATGACAGATTACAACACCGAAAACTGTCACCATCTCATCCGCTCTAGATTTGCTTTTTGTAATATATTTTTCCACCCTTGTAAATGAACCAAACGTTAATTTAAAAAGCACTGCACAGATATCAGAGCATTGTAACACCTTAAACTACATATCTCTACCCATTATTTACTATGCATTGCACTTAGTTAAGATTTACAGAATAAATACTAGACAGCCTTTTTTTAGGTGCATGTAATACTGTATGGTTGTTTTTGAACATTATTTGTTGCTATACTTTAATGAGTAAAAATAGCTCTAATTAGCTTTAATAGTTCTACAAGGTAATAGAATGGCTTCTTGTTTATGGTTTATGTCTCAGCTTTATCTAGGAGCTATTTTTTTCACACACTGAAGAAGTGATAAGAATGGGTTAATGTAGAAAGATCAGCTCAAGGGATCAGGATATTTTCTGAGAAACCTTTCAGACATCTAAATGTACATCCTCGGGCAGGAATTGTTTAAATGCCAACACACAGCACTGGTCTGTGAGCCTGAACACTGGTAACAAAACAATTGCTTTCCAGTATAAAGCCACTGCTCCATCATTATCTGCCCAAACCTTTCCCACATTCTTCAGTGACAATTTTTTTATTTTATGATATAAAATGTAATTGTGAAAGAGGCTAGATGATTTTAATCATCTAATTAGGGACTCTAGAGATCCCTAATTTTATAAAATAATCATTTGATTATAGAACGTAAAACGGGCCAAGTGATAATTGTATCCTGATTGACTAAAAATAACCTCATCACTGAAGTACACAGAACTAATGTTTTCCAGCCACAGCGCATGACATGAATGAAAATAGACAAAATGCAGTATATAGAGAGAGAGAGAGAGAGAGAGCAAAGAAATTCGCATTCATGGGTCTTTTGTGATGAAAAGAATGGGTTTATTCAACGTTTCGGCTCTTAGACTCGAGCCATCATCAGGAATATAATATATATATATATATATATATATATATATATATATATATATATATATATATATATATATATATATATATATATATATAGTGCTCAGGAACAGGGGTTTTTCAGATAACGGATTGTGCCGTTCATAACTTAAATCTACTTGAATATCATGTAAACATTAAATAAATGAATAAACCTAATAGACTGGTTTTACTTCTGATAAGGATTAATTAAATCTTAGTTTGGATCAATTACAAGGTACTGTTTTATTATTACAGGAAAAAAGGAAATCATTTTTAAATGGATTATTTGGAAAATTTAGTCTACGAGAAATTGCCTTTCTGTAATTCTGGATAACAGGTTTCCGGATAACGGATCCCTTACCTGTATGTGTATATGTATACAGTATAAGGCGATCCGCACACCAATTTTTCTTTGTCGTGAATATTTATTCCACTGTGCATTCCAACATTTCAATCACATTTGGATCTTTATCAAGGATCAAAGATTCAAATGTGGATTGAAACGTTGGAATGCACAGTGGAATAAATATTCACTAAAAAGAAAAATTGGTGTGCGGATCTCCTTGACAATTGTATAACAAGTATACAATTTTAGATTAAGCACCCGCTATGTGTGTAATGGATTAGAGTGTGGATACACACCCGAACTGTAATCCATTAAAATATATATATATATATATAATATATATATATATATATATATATATATATATATATATATATAATATATATGGTCCTATACTCTCCATTAATTCCATTTTTGTGTCTGTTCGTTATTTAGATTGCAGTAAAGTCACAATCAGTGTGGTATGCTATCTTAATGTACATTGAAAAAAAATTTTGGAATTGGTAACTTATTTGACATTACTTTATTGTATCTTTTCATTTCGTATACCTTTACACCTTGTGAAGTTTGGGGGGATCATAGCGAGATTGTTGGCATAAATGCAGGCCACTCCAAGGTGAAAAGAAAAACAGTCCGTTTATTTTGAACACAAAGAGCTTCCAGCAACAGTCAAAATGCAACAGAAAGAAAAACAGCTTCATTCAGCAACATTAAGTCCAGGAATAAACAAATAGCTTACTTCAGCGTTTTTACGTTTTCAGTACCCCAAGGTACTATTCAGGCTTGGTCTGTGGGGAAAACACGAGGGAAATATCCCCCTGGCTATCAGGCCCCCCCAGGTCTCTGAAAGTACAGCAGTCCCAAAAATACAGCCCAGCCCTCCTGTGCAGCTCCTTCTCTCACACACGGCACACCTGCTGCTGACTCCCTTAAACACCCCTTGGCTGCCTGTCCAGCCCACCTTCTCGCTGCTTAAGGGCTCTTACTGACGAGCGGTTGAAGCTGCGCTCCCCTGCGTTCCGTTTTTCTGTGTTCAGCCGCAGGGGAGCGCAGGAATAGATGCATTAAGCTTTTTTCAATGGGGCTGTACTCGCACAGGCGCGTGTAGGTGCCGAACGCAGGTTGAGACGCAACATGCTGCATTTTACATGCGTTTGGCGCCTACACGCCTGTGTGAGTACAGCCCCATTGAAAAAACGTAATGCATCAATTCCTGCGCTCCCCTGCGGCTGAAAGCAGAAAAACGGACCGCAGGGGAGCGCAGCTTCAACCGCTCGTCAGTAAGAGCCCTAACCCTCTTAAATGGATGGCTCAGAACCTTAAAACCGTGGATACATCTCTGCCGTCTGGCTTGTACAACCTGAAACATTTTTTTCTTTTTGAATTGTTTTTTTTATAATAGAGCTGTTACAGGAGGAAGGAATATAATTATATAATATTTCTGTTGCTAGTGTTGCTCTTTTTGCTTAGTGTGATTGCATGCTTCTGCTATGCAGTGGTTGTTGGATTTTTTTTTTTCAGTTCAAGTGTCCCTTTCAGAATTAAAATGTAAGAGTTCAGGGCCACCCTGAACTGAAATCAAGGTAACAAATATATGAAACATTGTCTTATCAGAAGTTCTAAAAACAGTACCGGAAACCAGTCTCACTTTCACCTTTTAAGCTAGGTTTTCAGGAGTATAAAGAAGCACACATAAACTACCCCCACAATCTCAGCTAGACCTGGGAACCTTCCTTGAGTGGCTTCCTCACTGGAATGCCATTGTTTACACAATAAACAAAGGTAGTATACAATTCAAAGTCATTGTCATCTTTTTCAATGTATAATATAACATACATTTGTACCTTCCCTCCTTTCCAAAGCTTGCCTTGCCAAATAAAGAGAGCGTGAGAGAGCATATGATAGTAAAGGAAGTAAACAGAGGATGGAATGTTGTGTTCTCAAAAACTTTAATTGATATGATTACACAAGCAACAGCTTTGATTCGGATATATCAATCAATTAAACAGTCTTTTTCACAGCCATTTCTTGCCAAGGAAAAAATAATTCTTGTTCAAATTGCCAACAGAACTGGTATATTAGCTAATGACTAATATGAATTCTTTTTGTTAAATCATAGTGCTCTTGGGTATATAGGAAGGCTGTGCAATCGTCTGCCCTTTAGTGTAGGTGTTGTTAAACTACAATGATTGGTGGGATGTACTGGGAGCTGTAGTTTAAATTTGTGGATGACTGCTGTAGAGTCACCCCTATTAATGGTCACCGACATACACCTTTAAACAGAGACATTTATAAAGAATACATCATATAACATAAAAGTACAACCCTGCACATATAGGTTTTTCCAAGCATGTACATTTCTGTATTGCAAATATATACTGATATGATTATAGCCTTTATGTTATGACCAGTTCAGTCAGTAAAATATGCCTTAGTACTTGCTTAGACCCCTTTACCATTATGTGCACATAGTAAATAGGAGATATAAATAAAAAGTTATCCTCAATGTGATTTGTGAGAATGAGGATTGACTGCAGGCTAATGATGAGTGAATCTGACCCATTTTGCTTCACTGAATATTCGTGAAACGGCATAAAAATCACCAAACGCATTGAAGCCAATAGGGTTTTTTTTTATGGCGAAATGTGGTGAAATATTTTGTTCATCCTTACTGAAGGCCCATCCATTTTTTTTAATAACTAACAATGGAACACTGCTACCATTCATTCAAAATCTCATTTTTGACACTAGTTAATAAGTCTTATTTGAGAATTTCATCTCATGAGCATCTTAGGAGAATCATAAATATTAAAATTGATCATTTACCTTTCTTTCTCACACTATCACGAGTTCTGTACATGAAATTTGATCAAATCTGTCAATATAACAGAAAACTGAATGCTTTTTTTATTAAATAAGCTGTATGCTTGGGTGCTTTCATAGTATAATGTTACTTAGGCATGCAAGCTTCTGCTAATAAGGCAAAGCAACAGTTTTCGGCTTCTTTCTAAAATGCCATATCTGCACCCAGTGGGAATTCAGCGAGACTAAGTGCACCTATGCATTGTATTTCTTGCAGCAAAAGAGTCAAATAATAAAAATGTACAGATAATAAACAACATTTTTAAAAAGGAATTATAACAGTTTACCAAAGGTGCCTTTTAAAATGGGCAAATATGAGCTAAGCTGTATAGTCCTGTATTTTATGTATGCAGCTAAAAAACTACCTTTGTATATAGCAATATATATGTAACCCCAAAATGTGGTTTAGAAAAAGGGGAGATGACAAATGCTAATTTGCCTCTTTATGGTATCAGTTATCCAGAAACCTTCTTTCTAGAAAACTCCTGGTTTTCTACTGAAACTAGCATATGTGTCTTACATCGCTGGGGGCAAACTCATATGCCTCATAAACTTCTCAGCAACAGCTGTGTTTGGTTACTTCTAGCAAGCCTTTCAGTCTAACAGTAGCCCTCATTTTACTACCAATGGAAAATCTTCTAAAGAAACTGGGGCTCATTTAATAACGCAGCACAGCGCTAAAAAGAGCGCAGTGGCCTGATATTTGCCCAGCGCATGCGAGTATTTAATAATGTAGCGCACGATACCTTAACAGTGCGATTTGTGCGCTAATGTAGACACAGACAGGTGCGACGTGTGAAACTGCTTATCAGCTGTCGCAGTGCTTATAATAAATTGTGCACACAGGAAGATACTGCAAAGGTAAGGATTAGTTGTGCTCATGTATGAATGCGCTGCTTTAATTAGTTGCGTCACATATTGCGCATATTGCGTTCACTTAGACGCATCTGCATTTGTTTCTGTGCTAATATTTGTTTGGTTGCAAAGGTGTTTAGCCTACCTGATACCCTTAAAGGAACCTTGGTCAATATAAACATGTTGGGTGGAAGGCGTGGTTAATATGCACTTTACAGGGGTTGTTCATCTTTGAGTTAACTTTGAGTTAACAAACATCCCCACCAACAGCAGCACCATTGTATTTGCCAGAACCCAGTTTAGCAGTGTGGTTCTGCACACATATATAAAATTCTCTTTTAAGCAACATGAAACGCAAAAATGTGAATATACTAGCGCAGCTGGGCAGGAATGCGCATTTTGAAGAGCGTTACTATTACGCCACGAAGAGGCAGTCGTAAAAATTGTGGTGCTGTTGCCCGGGTGCAGTTTTGCACATATACAGACGCAAATCTGCGACGGCTGCAGTGCAAGCGCATTGTAGCCACGCCCACAGCCACGCCCCTAACAACCACGGCATCGTTTGCGACATAAATGCCCAATCTTTTGCGCAATGCGCATAAACAAAACCATCGCAAAAGCTCTGTGTTATGCGCAATATCACGCAAATATATTAGCGATCATGCTCGTGATGGCGCAGACAATCTTTTGCGTCCACTTATGCGCTGCTTTAATAAATGAGCCCCAGTGTATCTAAATGTACCTTACTATTTGGTAACACCTATAAATATGTGTCTAGGGTTGTGCATTCCCTTATTCCTACATCCCACACATGCACATAATGAGTGAGCTTGGGAAATTGCTCATTATGCACATCATGGCCCTCTGCACTGGAAGCAAGGAATTAGGAAAGAAAAGGAATTAGACATTGTTTTCCCATCTAGAATGTGGGCTCTTGTTAGCCTGGACCTCCACTCACTGGGGGACATTATATATATATATATATATATATATATACATTCAAAGCATGCAGACTGATTCCTGAGTAAGAGCCTCAGGCAATAATTGGACAATTACTAACTCTCCATCACCTCCCCCCCTTATATTTTGAGAATCTGACCCAGGTAATGTTTATGTATGGAAATGTCCCAGATTCTAAAAACTAACCAATGGAAGAGACTTGTTACATTTGCCAATGAAGAGAGCAATTCCCAGTTAATGTACGCATACTGAAAGATATATTTAGTGAAATAATGATGCCCTTTATTCATGCCATCAATAGCGGTCAAGGTTGCATTGTGCCGGCTTAGAACAAGTCCCTTATGACACTTTGCAGTAGCTGAGTGTCCCTGGATGGTAGCAACTATGTCAATGAAACAGAAAAATATAGTTGCATAGTGCTGAATGCAAAAATGATGGAATCAAGCCAGTGCTGCTAAGATTTTTGTTATTGGTCTTACTGCTAGTTGTGTTTAGAAATATTGATTGCTGTTGTACCATATAATTTGGTAATGGCAGATAGCTTCAGAAAAGGGCATTTATTCACATATTTCTAGGGTTAGCTATAAAACACAACCAGTATGTGTAATTTGTGTATGTGTCTAGTTTCCACAAGGATGTTCAAAAATAGTCTACTAGTAATTGTGTTTGGAAAGACCATACTGAGATTTGTGTGTCTGACCTACTGTGGTTTTTTTTTAACTAAAACCAATATTTTACCTTTAAAACTCAACATACATGTATGTCATATTTATGTTAATCAATTATAAGTCCTGCATAGAAATGTTACATTTGAAGCCTAAGAATTCCAACAAGCTTTCTACAAGTCTTTCTGCTGTGTTTGAGGCTTTAAAACAATTGTCTTAATTGCATTCCTCTTGTCTTTTTCCTGTCCTGTTAAGTAATAACACCAGGACACCGCACCTTTGTCTTTTGTCTACACAAAACTAGTATAGTCAGGATTTTTGCACACTTACATCTTACACTTTCTCATTTGTACCGAAGATGGAAAACACACAGAGAGGGAGACTAGCTATGCACTTTAATTCAAAAGTTAGAGATAGGCCAATGTTTGACGGCGGCCAAGTTTTGACGCTAATGGCAAAATATAACTGTTTTTCAGATCCCCAGCTCAAGGGCATAGTGACCAGGTTATATTGCAGGCAAGGATATTACTTGCAAATGCACCCAGATGGGACTCTTGATGGAACAAAGGACGACAGCAGCAATTCTAGTGAGTATGAAAGTTAAATCTGATTTTGTTGTTGTACAGCAGCATTATGACTTCAAAATATGAATTCGATTTATTTAATGTGTTACAAAATAGTATGCACTTCCATTCTTTATTCATGTACAGAAAAATACATTGCATGTATGTTATTGGTCATACTCAAGTATGTGCCAAGTTTGCATTAGTGCATGTTTTTTTGGTTTGTGCTAAGTCTGGCTTGGTGTCTTTATGAGTATGTAAACATATCCAGACCCTGCATTGCCATTATAGCTGAATAAAAAGGGTAATACATGCTTGTAGAAGAAACTTTTATCATAGCCAGAACCATGCATGTAAATTTTTGTTTATAACTCAGGGATATTAAACCTGCAGCCCTCCAGCACATAATTGATTAAATGCATCTTTTAGTATCACCAGATAGCTGAAGGGAGTTGTAGTTCTTTAGCAGCTAGAGGGCTGCAGTTTGAAATATTCCCTTATATCAACAATTTTTTTCAAAGTAAGGCCACAAGGTCCCTGTGGCAGTAGATCGACACAGTAACATTATCTAAGATGTTGCCAATGCTCCCATCCCTTTGGCTACATGAACATGGGTCTTCTACCTTTAGAATTATCTTTATAAAAGCATAATTGTCATCCTCTGTGGCAGGCATAAAACACAGTGTGCACAAAAGGCATGTCATTGAAATGGAAAATTGTGCATTATACAAAGTGTAGGATTCAGCATTACACAGAAACACTTCCATTATAGCTCTTTATTCCTTAGACTCACAACAAGAATTAGCATGCATAGAGCAAGTTAGGTAGGAACTAAAACTACACCGACTTCCCCCATAAACCTCCAAAACCCGTAAAGCTTTGAATATTGCCATTCAATATATTAAGCCAGCATTAGCTGAAAATGCCAGTGGCACTAGATACTGTAAATTGTGAGACTTCACAGTTTGAGTGAAACCCTAAATTTAAATATAATGTTATTTTAACCATAATTATTACTTGTTAATTAAAATGCCAGTCCGATATATTAATATCCTCTCCTCACTACTTTATATGGAAAAGGGCTTCAAATCAAAAGCTTGCCCATGGATTTAGTGATAATATGAACGTACAGCTTGTCTTTCTTAGGTAAGATTTTCATAAACTAGAATGTCATAGTTATTGTCAGCTCCTGTACTACCCCCCCCCCCCAGTAAAAGATTGAATACAACCGCTTAAAGTTGTTGAATTAGTTTTTAGACAAATTTGTACATATTTGAACACAGGAAATGCTTTCTAAAAAGAGCCAGTTCATTAAATCAATTTTATGGGAGTCAGGAATACATTGTTAGTAACTGTAATCAAGTTTAAACTGCTTGAAATCCATCAGGATTCCTCATTTCAAATCTGCCTTAAATTTCCACAAGAAAACATGAAAACACGTACTGTACATTAATCATTTGTGCATAAAAATGCGTGTTGATTTGTTTGCCATCAGCAAATCTAGAATTAAATTATGGCCATAAAATAAAAAATGATATAAAAATAATATATATATATATATATATATATATATCTTAAAGGATTTTGTGAAATATGCAAATGACAAACCCAATCTGGGTGTTTTCAAACATCTTTATGCCCCAAGGCCCAGCTCAGGACTAATCCAAACGAATGGGAGTTGTATGGAGAGACATGCCTGCATGTTTCAGTATAAATTGTTCTACCTTTAGAAAAATGTACACCAGTGACACAAAAAACATGAAGCAACTTATCAGGAAATACAGGTTGCTTAAATCATGGAAATCTTTTACAGGTACATGTTTTGATGGGTTTTTTTTTTACATGGGCTTGAGTCTAGACCAGCAGTGCCAGTGCAACAGCTACTGTATGTAATTATGCAGAGAGTGCAAAATCTTGGCAAGACATTGCAGTGTTGTACCCTTTATATGCATTGATCTGGACCTGAATTATATCATGTCATATAAAGAATTCATAGAGCTCTAAAAATTATAAAACTCCCTAGGAGTACCTATAGGCCTCCAGTTGCAAAGCACTGCTAAAGGGGATTCCCTTTTTGTTTTTTATTTAAAGGTAATTTCAACTTGGTCACCAAAACAGTTGGCAGCATCATGACACTGCTGCTGCCAACCAAGAACATAATGAATATATAATACACAAGAGCCATGAATATCCTGTAAATTGTATCCTTATAAAAGGTGCTTAGTGATGTTATTGATTATAATTGGGGCTTATTGATGATTTCTGTCCCCCATGTTGCAAAATATGCAATTGGTCTTCCTGCCTTGTGCTTTTATATGGTCATGAAACACCTCAGTAACTTATAATATCCTTATATTTTACAATAGGGGGTATTTTATTCACTATATATATATATATATATATATATATATATATATATATATATATATATATATATATATAGATATATATATATATATATATATATATATAGATATATATATATATATATATTCATCATTAGAAGAATTGGAAAATGTATTTCTTTTCTGCTAAAACACTGCTGTATTGTATCAGTCTACATGCTATATTTCCCTGCTTTGACAATTTTATTGGCAAATTTATGTAGTTGTAAATATAAACAGTTTACACATATTAACTGCCTTCATTCATCTCTCTAAATTCATTCTCATAAGTAGTTATAATGATAGTGTGTAGACTGCAGACTGTTGTGTACAAAATAAATTGAGTAAGCGGGTTCCCTGCTGAGTCTACTTTTATTTTACCATAAAATACAGTTATTAGTGTGGCGTTCTGTAAAAACATGACAATAGTTCAGCTGTATGCAAGCTCACACTTTTAGATATGTCATTCCAGGAAGTCTTTGATATGGAAAGTCATAGAAAGACCTTGTCTGTTTGGATATTCTTTTCACAACCACTTGAAAGTGAAATCCCAGAGGCTAAAATTAAAATTCAGAGCATTGCATTCACATTAAGCTCTAGTCTTGTATAGTTTTAGCATTTCCAACTCACAGTTTCTAATGTAACACAAAAGATAGTGTATATACAAACAGAAGAGCTATGTTTTCTTTATATTTTTTTTAATATATGCCCAGAATCTAGTGGCAGGTATGTTACAGTGACACAGGTATCATATTTATCAAGCTGGATAAGGTGGATGGATCATTCTGCAATGTGGAAGGTTACTAAAAACATTAAAGCTCAGTAGAATTGTTTTGCCATCAATAAGGATTTATGGTAACTTATATAACATTAAGGGGCAGATTTATCAAGGGTCAAATTGAAAATTAGAATTTCGATTTTTTTTTTTATGACCAAAACTGTCAAATTCGACTAGGGAATTGTTAAAATCCGATTAGTGTTTTTTTGAAAATTCAATTACTCTGGTGCTTTAAGAACTTGAATTTGACTATCCCCCACCTAAAACCTACAGAATAGTCAATGGGAGACGTCTGTGATCAATTTGGAGTTGTTTACACCCATCCTGACATTCAAGTTTATTTTGGAGAAAAAAAACTTGAATCGAGTTTTAGAAATCGAGTTTTCAGGTCAGTCCTATTCACCCGGGTTTAAGAAATTCAATCTTTTTAATAAATTTGAGGTCGAATTTCAAGTTCATGGGCGTTTATGGGAGTTTTTAAAAACTCACATAAATTCAAAATTCTTCCTTTGATAAATGTGGCTCTCAGTATAAGGTATAGTTATGGGAACTATTATCAGGAATTCTATCCTCCAGAAATCTCCTAAATTTTAAAATGTTTTATTTTATTTTTTTCTTTAATGGTAAAACAGAATTTGCATTTATTTTTAACGAAAGTAGCCTGAATGAATGTTTAAAGCAATATAATCCTATTGGGTTTTTTATTGTTAAAATGTTTTTTAATGTTCCATTTCAAAGTCATTGAGAATTAAAACACCAGCACCCCTTTAATTTGTTTAATTCAAATAGGTTTAATTTAAATAATCTGTACTTGAGGATGGTAGTAGCTTGCAACTTGGATTAAACTAACTGGACATAATGTCTGTTCCCTGGAAAATTCAGACACTTTTCAAAACTGAATTATATATATTATATGACTAAGCATTTCCAGCTTGGAATGTGGAGTCAACAACAAATGCAGACTGTATTCCCTTGAGTATGGCATATGGATAGGAATATAGGTTAATTAAGAAATAGAAAAAGATGTCTTTGCCTGCTGCTTTTGCTTCCCTAGTAAGTCATAATGATTGTAATCAATAACATGTGTGTTATTTCAGTATATTCAGTGATTATAAAGGATATATATATATATATATATATATATATATATATATATATATATATATACAGTATATATATATATATGATGTTGATAAATAATCTATATATGATGATGAGACACTTTGTGTTTGGATGATATTACTAACTTCTATAACAATTAGGATGCTGCTTGTAAATCCCTTGGAAGTTTAAGTATAAGTGTAATAAAGTTACTGACTTGAATACCCCAAGGCCCCCACCACATAATTATTATTATAGTGATTATAATCACCATTATAGTCACATACTGTACTAAATATAGGTCATTGCCGAAAAATCAAATGATCCCATTATTCCTTTTTTTCAGCTCAAGCACCAAGTGGTAACTAGATTTAAATTCTGTAAAATTGCTAACACTGACAATAACAGCTAATATATTTTTCCTTTATAACATAACCTTTTGCTGACTGCCTGGCAAATCTGATAAAGACCCTGGTGATAGTTGAAGAGACTGGGAAACATAGAACACACCTGTGTAATGTCTCCACCTAATGGGAATTAAGAGATATGACTTTGTAGAGTCTCCTTGAAATTAAATATATACATCAATATAAACTATAACAATAAACTTTAAGTGGAATTAGGTATTTGATAGGTATCTACTACCCTTATGCACATCTCTAACACATCTACCTTCTTGTAGAAACATACCAATTGCAATGTAAAATTAATATTAATAAACTTAATATTAAAGGCACAATTCTACCCATGCATAGTTCTTCCCTAAAAGCTCTCGCATAGCAGGAACTAAACATTGACCGTTCTTTTAAATCCTACAATAAGATGATATTTCGGCCAGTATCGTCTCAATGATTGCATACTCACTGCTCAAGATATTTTCGAAACTTGAGATCTGTGACTCTATGATGCCATTCTTGACATTTGCTTTGGTCATTTGTGCAGTTTTATGCATGACACATTAGTTGTGTTTTAGGCATCACCTCCATACCAAACTCTGATTCTCTACATCAGACATCCTCAACCAGTGGCTTGTGAGCCACATGTTGCTCACCAATCCCTTGAAATTAGCTCCTAGTGACCGCAAATCTTATCTTATTCTTATTTTTGAATTCCTGGTTTAGAGACACATTTTGGTAGCATCTAGCATATACTTCCAAACAGAGCCTCCTGTAGGCTGCCAGTCTACATAGGGGCTACCAAATGGCCCACCAGCACTTATTTTACACCACTGAGAAACCTTTTTTTATGCTTGTGTTGCTTCCCAACTCTTTTTAGACCTGAATATTGCTCACCGGTAAAAAAAGGTTGGGGACCCCTGCTCTACATGGAGTTTGTACAAAATAGCTGCTGGGATAAATTTTAGAAGGTCTGTTGCCTCCCCTCCCAGGGTCACAAGTCAAGGCTTTCCTTTGTTCTCCCAAAATAGTGTCTGCTTTGCTAAAAAACCCTTACTTCCCCAATCCCATGGCAGTCAAGTAGATTCCTCCATAGCCCCTGACACCAGTGAGATACCAGAAACTATAGAAGGACAATTGAACATAGTGGTCTGTTACTACCTGCAGATAAAGATACAACAAAGCTTTAATTAACTAGTTATGTTGCCAGAATAAAATGCCTGTGCATTATCTGAAAAATACTGCAACACTTGGGGGCAGATTTATTTAAGTGTGAAATTACAGCTCACCACATAAAAACTCACCCACCTTCTATTCTTTCTTATGCAATTTTTAAATGCCTATTTATCATATGATGAATCCTAACTTTCACCCATTGATAAATATACTTCTAAAACACCTGTAATATTCTTTAGGAAGGAAAGACAGTACCTGTTTTGCTTGTTTCTACAGTATATCTATCATCAATTAGAAAGCAAATTGCCTCCTGAATTCCTTATCTGCAGGGCAGCAATTAAAGGGGGGAGGCTGGCAGGGATAACAAGAAAAACTTTTAACAATGCAAATAAGAATGACACTCTTTTATGGTTTTAGGCAGGGGACATATGCCTGTAGCTCAGATATATAAAATGGAAGTTTCTCAGTGGTAAAGTATATTGCAGACAGGGAAAGAAGAATGATGCAGAATGTTAGCTATACTTGGAAAAATAGATTTATTACCTTATTTGTGCAAACACATGAAAGCTGGTGTAACCTGTTATATTTCAGGCAAACTTAATTTTTACTGACACAAAGCCATGGTTTGTAGGGGGGTTGACTAAAATTTTAATTTTTCTCATTTTTATTTATAAGAAACCACAAACAAACTAATTTCCAATCCAGAATGCAAGTAAAGTTCTTTATTTCTGACTAAATGACTGTATATTTAATTCCACTTAGTACCAAACACTGCACTCCAGAGACTTTTATACAATTTCAATAACTTTATAGGTTAATATATAAAGTTGTTGGAAAGTTATAGTCCCTGGAGTAATTTAAATTATAAATATAAATGTGTGTATTAGAAATCATCACTGAGCTCTATGACTATAGGAACAAGGCTATAGACTGAGTGGTCGTGAGACTCAAAGAAGACTTCTTATTAGGGTTGCCACCTGTCTGGCTTTGACCTGGACAGCCCAATTTTGAAGGAGCTGTCTGACTTCCTGCCTGGTTTGTACCTGTTGGAAACTCCCAAAGGTCACTGCCCTGTCCCTGACATCACCGTCCTGCCCCCTAAATATCACTGAATCGCCCCCTGACACAGGTCTGTCCCCTTTGTCTGGATTTGGTTGCAGGCAAAGGTGGCAACCTTACTTCTAATATCTTTAAGTTTTACAACAGCATGAATAATAATGAACTAGTAATCAAAAAAATTTTAATTTTTTAAAATTATTTCCTTTTTCACGATAATTATCTTGTACTTGATTCTGAGATCTAATAAGTATGGAGATCAAAATTTCATAAAGACCCCTTTTCAGGGAAATCCCAGGTCCCAAGCATTCTGAATAAGAAGTTCCATTCCTGTAATTACGACTATAGAAGAACTTAACGGGGTGCACATTCACCTGGTAAATCTAGTCAATGCATATACAGTAGTAACCATTTAGGGCAGGGGCACACGAAGATACTGGGGGAGATTAGTCGCCCATCGACAAATCACTTCTTCGCTGTGGCGACTAATCTCTCTGAACTGCCTCCCTGCCGGCTAGAATCTAAATTGCCGGCGGGATGGCATTCGAAACGATTCATTTTCCGAAGTTGCCTGAAGTTTCCTTTGTAGGCAACTTCGGGCGACTTCAGAAAACGCAGTGCTCCAAATGCCATCCCACCTGCGATTTAGATTCTAGCCGGCGGGAAGGCTTTTCAGCGAGATTAGTTGCCCGAAGAAGAGCCGATTTGTCACTGGGACGACTAAATCTCCCCGAATCTTAGTGTGTGCCCTTACCCTTATATTGACTATGAACTGACCTAGTAGCCTTTGTTTGGAGAGTTTACATTTCACAAGATTGTGTCACTGATTAATTCTGTTGACATTTGTACATGAAAGGCTTAATAAAAAAAAAGTGTTGTAAAAATCAATTGCCAGAACCACTGTTTAAACCACAAATTCTCATAGCCAGCTCCTAGCCTTTATAAATCGGAGAAGCAATCACATATTAACATGTAACAAGCATGACAAACTTACTTCGTAAAATTACGACTTAAGAACCTTTACAAGTATGTACACACGTTTTCCATTTACTAGAATAGACTTTGACAAGGCCATTGAGGTGGAATATAGTTGTTTAAATGCCTGTGTAATTAGTTAATGCACTTTGAAAGAAAGGTATACAGTAACTTTAGCATGTGGAGTTCTGCACTATTTTACAATGCACATGGTTATAAATACATGGTTAACTTCATTTTTTAGGTGTATAACTTATGTAAAAATTTATTTTTATAAATATGCCCCTTAAAGTTATTCCCACTTGTAAGATGATTTTACATTGGCCACAATCATATTATCCAGTCCAGTGTGTTCAATGTGTGGAGACACAAGTTGCATTTGGGCAGTAACCCATGACAAATCGAATGTTTTTTTTTTGCTTGCAGCTGGCTAAAATATTCTAGTGACTGATTGGTTACTATGAGTTACTGCCCAGGCACACAATTGCCATGTATTGATATATGAGCCACTATAATCTCAAAGATGATATTCCTAATTCACAATTTTCTATTTAATAAATATAAATATTTAGCTCTGCCTGGTAAAAACAATAGCTCATTTGCTAAACAGACTCTGCTTTCTATGTCGACATGTCTTTTCTGAAGCGAAGATTCTCAGTCTATTGCTTTTTACCTGTTCTCTTCAATTTCTGCACAAATTAATGTAGCTGATTAGGTTACACTGAAGTGAAAGATAAACTAAGAAATAAAGAAATAAAAAATACACACAAAATCAAATGTGATTCTGATATGCAACAAAAAAATCAGCCTTAAGTAAAGTGCAATAAGTATGTGTTCTATATCTATATGTTCTATATCTATGAATTGATGCACTGCATGCTTTTTAGTCTAATGCAAATGGAGCATCCCCTTCTACAACTGTGTATGCATATTAAAATGGAGACTATATCCCTGGGGTGGTATTTCCCAGGCTTCCCCTCTCTCATCTTGCCAGGCAGAAAAGCACAGGAGGAATTTGCATGATTATGCTTATTATTTCTTAGCAGTTGCCTTCAGAACAACTTTGATTAATCAATGTTATGTTAAGCCACCCTTACAAAAATAAAGGATTCCTTCACATTTTGCCAGATGAAAAAAAATCCATTTTCACTCTAATTTAAAGATGCTTGATGAACATGTTCATATTCTAAAACATTTTCTGAAAAGTGCAAGATTTAAATTCTAATTTTCAGTATTTTAAATACAATGTGTCTTTGATGTATAGATCCTGTAATGTACAGAAATCTATTTGTTCCATTATTCTGTAATATTTGGATAGAATTTACTTTTTGATGTTCCTTGCAAACTGACACAAAAAATACATGTTGTCTTGCCTTAGATTACCGTATATACTCGTGTATAAGCCGACCCGTGTATAAGCCGAGGTACCTAATTTACCTAAGAAAACTGGAAAAATGTATTGACTCGTGTATAAGCCTAGGGGCCCCATGTCAGATTTCAAAATGTGAATGTGTAAATGTGTAATCATGTTTTATGGCATAGAAATCTATCTAAAACTATTTAAAAGAGCCTCCCCATAATTCCATCAGCAGGAACATGACACTGCAAAAATATGCTTACCCTGAGAAGGATCAGTGTGGGCCAGGTTATAAATAGGACACAGTTCTCTAGCACAGACGCATAGTGATGCCACTGCTGATCCGACGGGGTGAAAACATCAAAATCCCTCATAAAATGGCTGGAGAAATGTTCCCCTTTACACCCAGCACCCTGCGAGCCCTGCAGAGACAGAGGGAGCTCTGTCTTGTCCCGCAGAGCTTTGACTTCCAGCCCAGCAGTGCGACCCCCTGTGTCCTTCCCAGCCGGCGCCGCTACCCACGTGGCGGCCATGGGCGCCGCCATTTTGGGAGCGAACGCCGGCAGGGAAGGACGCGCCGCCCGGAGCTCCTGGACCTGCTCCGGGCGGCGATCGTGACAGTCAGTCACAGACAGTCCTGCTGGGGCCGCGGAAGGACCGTATCTACGTATGACCCGCGTATAAGCCGAGGTTGAGTTTTTCAGCACATTTTGGGTGCTGAAAAACTCGGCTTATACGCGAGTATATACGGTAGCACTTGATTAAGATTCAGTGTCCAGCATATGAACCTACATAGCATGCACAGCAGTTTAAGCACACACCCTGTACAGTTTTTCACCCCTTTGTGCTCTTGTTTCCCCTTTCAGTTAACGTTTAGTATGGTATAGAATGGTTAATTCTAAGCAACTTTTCTGTTGTCCTTAATTTCTTTCTTTATATATAGTTATTTAATTATTATGCCTTCTTCTTCTGACTCTCAAGCTTTCTTATGGGTGTCATTGACCCCACCTAAAAACAAATGCCCTGTAACGCTACACATTTATGGTTATTGCTACTTTCTATTTAGGGCCTCTTTGATTTATATTCCAGTCTTTTTAAAATCACCGCATTGTTGCTAGGATAATTTGGACCCTAGCAACCAGATAGCCAAACTTGCAAACTGGAGAGTTGCTGAATGCAAAGCTAAATAACTCAAAAACCACAAATAGTAAAAAATGAAATGATTGTCTCAGAAGCTTACTCTTTACATCATACTAAAAGTTAATTCAATGGTGAACAGCCCCTTTAACCCTTTAAGATAAATAAATGCCTGGCTGTAAACTTCATTGGTCTTTGAACATTAAACACATTTTAAAACAAAAATAGTTTTTCATTTGATTAAGTAATAGCAGTTTTACTCACTCGAATACCAGGCACTGGCACTTGCACTCCATAATCTGACAACGGCAATGTTTAACCGCATAGATTATTTTACGAGGTGATGTTTAGCAAAATGTCACACTTGGTTTCACTTTTTTCTAAATATGTTTTATCATTCTTGTGCATTCTACAACAGAAGACTACACTCACTAATTTGCCATGTCATTAACTGTGTATATACTGCACATCAACCCTTCATTCTCATGGGCAATGTTGGACTGCATTAAAGGCTTTAATTGCTTTGAGCTGAGAGCAACTTACACCATTTGATTTATTTTTGCAGCATTATTCAACCTCATACCTGTGGGTCTTCGTGTTGTTGCAATCCAAGGAGTGAAGACAGGGTTGTATATAGCAATGAATGGAGAAGGGTACCTCTACACATCAGTGAGTACACAATTTCCTAGACAACTAATGTAAATATTGTAATCCACAGCCACTGTCAATTATTTACTGCAATAATGTTATGGCATTGGGTATCATACCTACAAGAGTTTTGCTGTCATTTTAGCATGTCCTCCATAATTAAGGGACAGAAAGCACTCAATAGTATGCCTATTTTGGACTCTCTGTCCCCTTGGAATGTCCAAAGTTATTGCAAATCTTTGAACAGAATCTGAATGGTCCTAACATTAGACCATAATGTCTTCCCTCACTCAGGAAGCTGTGGTATAGTCAAGTCAAGAAGGATGTATAACGTATAATATAATTATATGATCATGCCTGTTTGACACTTTCTTCCCATTTTTAGAGCATGTTTTGAAAGAGCACCTTTAAGGTTGCGGAAGGGTGCAAAGTGCACAATACAGCCAAAAAACAGGCACAAGCTGCAATGTTTGTCACTGTTTAGACCTTCCCCACCATGTGTTGCTGGATATGTGGAGTAAAAGGACCTGTGCTTTGCAGATAACTGCATTGTTGCTTGATTTTGGCAGCACTGTATTCATGAAGGGAGACACATGAACATCACCAACCCTAGTCCCTAACGGCCAAGACTAAGGGGGGTGGAATATGTTCTCCTTAGTGCGCTTGCAATTTAACATTTATACATGCTGTTAATTAATGTTGATGATGCTTTTAATTAACAAGTACTTAGAACTTAGCCCTCTGTTCAGTACTGGTCCACTTAAATGTAGTAAATAAAATGAATAGTATGGATAAGCCGACTTACTCTAAATATCTGTCTAAAGGACAAGTGTGGAGGTCATTGTTGCAAGCTACTAGCAAGAACAAAAAGGATTACATTTTATCAAATGGCTGATAGGTGTTTTAAACAGAATATTGGCAACTGGATATGTTTTCAGCTGATATTATTATTATAGCTGTTTTTGCTTAAAAAAGAATAAAATTATCTAGTCATGCCATCATTGACGTCTGCACTTCCAAAAAATACAATCTATCTAGACAATCTATTACAACAAAATTGCAAATGGAACTCTATGTAAGAGGTGTTGACAAAGCACTACTGTTTGCTAATAAAAACAAATGCAAACAAATATGTTGTAGGCAATTAAAAAGGACATCATTGTATTTTTCTTAACTGGGAAATGATCTGCCAGCTAATACATACTCTGCCCTAAAACTGACGATGACCTTATTTTATATAGTAATGATTCTCACCCTCTCATGTTGGGAATGAGTCGCGCCAACCTAGACTCGTAAACAAGCCGTTTCTAAACAGTGAGCATTCCTGTTGCTATTGTTTCCCACACAGTCTACAGGTTGAACAGAGAGAACAGTGAAAAAACAGCCACTTTGAATTATATTGTCTGGGTCAATATAAAATGACACAGTACAGGTTTTACATTGAACAGTAAATCATTTATTTCAGGGCTTCTATTTTCTGATCTTTGCCTTTTTCAAAACTACCTACTGCAATTGAGGATATAACTCATCTAGTGGCCTGAAGTAAAGTAGAATATTTGTCCTTTGATATGACAACCTTGCTGAGGTTATGTTCTGAGAAACAGATGATCATTGTCAATAGAAAAATGAAAATGTGGAATAAAGTGTCTATTTGAGCTACCTTAAGAGAGAGCCTTGATAAGAATGACTTATGGGTTATGGCTGTCGAAAGGAAACCGCTTCACAATTCATGTTTACACAACGAGGCACCTCAGGTCAGGTATTGGATTTCCTGCTATTTACACCTGCCTAAAACAAAACTCTTTGCTAAAATGTATTATTAAACATCTATATGTAACTTTCTACCACCATGCCTTATGCATCTGTCGCTAGTCTTGGGTATGATAAGCAGGGCTGTATTTCTATGGACATCGCCCAGCCCCCCCCAACTTTGAATGCGTGATTGACATCACATGCATCCACAACAATGGCCAGACACCTCTCACCCCTGATAGGACAGTTTATTTTTTCTTTAAAAAAAATAAAAATTTTATATAGGCACTGCCCATTTAAAGCTGCTGCCCTAGGCATAGGGGTTGTAGTCATTTTTACAGCACGAGTCAAGCTTTGCTCCAAAAACCTTCTCTACCATTTCTTAAAGAGATACTGACACCAGGATTTTTTTTACCATTTTTTTTACATGTATCATAATATTGTCTTTGCATGCTATTTATAATTTTGACATAAAAGTATTTACAGATGCTTTTACATTACTCATTTGATCCCCCATGTTCCTCTCTGAGAGGGCTGCCATATTTGAGCTTCAACAGTCTGTTAGCATTAGAAACTCTAATTGACATGTTGACAGTCAGGTTTAATTGTCAATATCACTTTAAATTAAATTACTATATATGAAACTGACCAGGCACTGACCACTATTGGTTTTTAAAATAGATATTCTTGATTGAATCACCAGCTCCTTAGTCTATGTATGGGCTTAAAAAATGGTTTAAAAAATGGCCTCCATCACTAATATTGGCCAAAGATCTCCTAATGTTACTACCTTGCCAAGCAAGTAGATCTTGTATAAGGCCAGCTTAACTGAGTTAATGCTCTAGTCTAGTGAAAGTGGCTTGCCACTAGAATACCTGTTGCACCAGTGGTAGTTCTATTATAAACTCTAACAAGCAAGCCCCTCTTTTCCTATGGTGTCTGCCATTATGTGTATGCAATGTATTTTATATGTAGGTTTTATTTCTAGTCCCTTAAATTATACAGCAGTAAAGAGTATGCTGACACTTGTCAATAATAATAATAATAATTAGCATACATTCCCATTAAGCAGGGAAAGTATTACATGCTCCCAACCTTGTCTACTTATGCCACTGATATTTAACAAGTCTCTCCGCTGTTCTTATATTTAATCCTCCTCATCCTTCAGCAGCCAGAGGCAGTAGGATTCCAGGGAGTACATCCGTTTACAGGAGCAATATTGTTACACAAAACAAATACAACTGCACACATGTTAAAGTAGGTAGCTACAGAAATATTCTGCTTCCTTGGTATTCAGTAGAAGACATCTGGCTGCCACGTTTATTCCTCTAGTGACCAACAATAGCTCTTTATGTAAAAGGTTACAGGTTTGCGAGACTACAGTGTTCAAATGCTACACAAGTAAATGGCTTGCAGATATATATTCTGGAAATCACCAAGAGGAAATGTGTATTATATGCACTCCATAAACTGTACCTGTGTCAAAGATACTAAAAAAAATCAGGAAATAGACCTAGTCTTTTGTATGCTATTTAATTGTAACTGCAACAATAACTGTGTTTTTTTTCCTAATGCTGAGATAGCAGTATTTCTGGAATTAAGGAAAATGTCAATGTCTGTTATCTCGATATGAGTTTGTGATATCTACACTCTCCAGTAACGCTCAGTGGGAAAAAGCTGCAGCACAGAGGGGTCTCTCTTGACATTTAAAATGCGTCACAGTGCTGATTGCTACTTTTTCTATAAGCCCACATAATTGACTTGTCTGGGAAGCACAACTTGCAGCCACAGGGAAGGATCTAGCACTGTAGATAACAAGGCTCAGAAGCAGAAGGAGACGACGTGAATCGTTATTATTCAGGCAGTTTTCTAATACACATTGCAATCAAAGTCAAATGAAAAACAAAGCCGGCTTCCCCTTAGATTTACTCTTTAATTCCTGCTAGACCATGTGTGAGATATCTCCGCCTTACCCTGGCAGCAAGTCAGCTGAGAAATGCATGCTTTACTCACTATGAAATATTAATTTATGGAGGAAAATATAATCTCAGCTCTTTTATAGATGATCTATTTTAAATAGGGAGTAAGGTCAGCCTACCTTGAATACATTATATTTCCTGTGACAGAAATAAATCTTTTTTTAATAAAGGGATTTTTTTAGGGAAGAAATTAGATATACAAAAGTAACAAACCAGTGACCTAATTAACAGCTAATGTCGTATACCCTTTTACACACATATGTACTGTAGTTACCATGCAAGGTAAACCATTAGTCATCTGAAAAGGAGTGGAACAGGTTAAGAGTTTGCAAGCCAAGCAGCACAGTTAT
Source organism: Xenopus laevis (assembly GCF_017654675.1). NCBI lineage: Eukaryota > Metazoa > Chordata > Amphibia > Anura > Pipidae > Xenopus > Xenopus laevis. Next base: position 124,891,487 of record NC_054373.1, read on the forward strand.
TTAACCTGTTCCCTGACAGCCATTTCTACCACTCTAGGAACAGTCTGTAAATGCAATTAAGAAACATAGATTTTACATTGTGGGTAGTTTGTTAGTTTGTTTAACCCCACTTCCCAGCCATGTAGAATCTATGTGCTTGTCAGGGATAGGTAAACCGGAACTATACTAATATTTTGCACAATGAAAGGAATATGTAACTCTGTAAAACAGAAATGGAAGCTTCTTCACGTTTGCTTCTTGCAAGGTAGATAATTAGATTCTGAGTGGACAGATAATACCCTTTCATAATGGGGATTATCTGTTGCCATGAACATACACCTTATGTATTGATGAAGATTAAGATTAGGAGAAATTTGCACTTATTTTCCATCAAATGTTAATTGACAGACCTTATAGTTTGCAGAACATTTCTTCTCTGCATGGTTGCATTTCTAGGTTTTGCCTCAAGGGTTGTGCTCTTGTTCGGAATAAGAATATTTAACCTGACTATAACTTCTGTAGTTATATAACAGCTCCTTTCTATCAGTCTACTGATAATAACTAAATATTGATTATATGAATGATGTTGTAACCTGAATGGCACAGGTTAACTTCATCTAGAAAGAATTATCCTGGCTGCAGGAATCCAATGGTTTGGAGGGCATCACAAGTTCAGAAATATTGGAACATCCATTTCCCAGAGGCTCTCAGGTTAATGTTGATGGTTTGATCATTATTATATAAATATTTCAATTAAATTGTATTGGTGGTCTATCACCCTTCCAACATTAGATTAAGGGGCACATTTACTTAGCTTGAGTGAAGGATTAGAAGGAAAAAAACTTCAAATTTCTAATGGTTTTGTTTGGCTACTTCGACTTCGAATCGAACGGTTCGAACTAAAAATCATTCGACTATTCGACCATTCGATAGTCTGAGTACTGTCTCTTTAAAAAAACTTCGACCACCTACTTCGCCACCTAAAACCTACCAAGCACCAATGTTAGCCTATGGGGAAAGTCCCCATAGGCTTTCTAAGTATTTTTTTAGCGAAGGGAAATCGTTCGATCGATGAATTAAAATCCTTCGAATCGTTCGATTCGAGTATTTAATCGTTCGACCGAACGATTTTTCCAACGCTCGTTCTAACAAACTAATTGCGGTAAATCCTTCGACTTCGATATTCACGGACGAATATCGAGGGTTAATTAACCCTCGATATTCGACCAATAGTAAATGTGCCCCTAAGTCACTGCTGTAAAAGTATTTAGATATTGGGTTTATTATTATTATTATTATTTTCAAGTATTTTTAGAGCGCCAACATATTGTGCAGTGTGTTTTCGATGGTAGGGTTAAATCAAGTTACACAATGGAATAAAGGCAGTGCACTCCTGGGTTTCAAAATTGATCGCTTGTCTCCAGGTTGGTTAAAAAAATGTTATACTTTATTTAAACATAGTATCAATCTAGTAAACATAGCGTCTGAGGTCTGACGCGTTTCGTGATACAACACTTCCTCAGAGACCTCCAATTCAAGTTAGACTCTGTGACCACTGATGACATGCAACCTAAGTTATGACAGGTAACTCTTCAGATGGGGAGGTATCAGGTGATATGAACAATATTGCAGCAGAAAAGTCATAAGATGTCCCCTGTAACTTAAGTTAGTATAGTGCATTATTTTTCAACTTGTATTAAATTCCCTTGGTGGAGTGCTAAACTGCATCATTATGCAAATGCTGGGCAATATTGTCCAAATACAGTTTGCTCTGATTTTTCTGTATAATAGAGAAAAAGAAGGGGACTTGATCAATGCACATTCCCTGGTCCTCTATCTATGCAACTGCATGTATTTACAACAGTTATAGTTACATAGTTAGTTACATAGTTAAATTGGGTTGAAAAAAGACAAAGTTCATCAAGTTCAACCCCTCCAAATGAAAACCCAGCATCCATACACACACCCCTCCCTACTTTTAATTAAAATTCTATATACCCATACCTATACTAACTATAGAGCTTAGTATCACAATAGCCTTTGATATTATGTCTGTCCAAAAAATCATCCAAGCCATTCTTAAAGGCATTAACTGAATCAGCCATCACAACATCACCCGGCAGTGCATTCCACAACCTCACTGTCCTGACCGTGAAGAACCCTCTACGCTGCCTCAAACGAAAGTTCTTTTCCTCTAGTCTAAAGGGGTGGCCTCTGGTATGGTGATCCACCTTATGGGTTAAAAGGTCCCCTGCCATTTGTCTATAATGTCCTCTAATGTATTTGTAAAGTGTAATCATGTCCCCTCGCAAGCGCCTTTTTTCCAGAGAAAACAACCCCAACCTTGACAGTCTACCCTCATAATTTAAGTCTTCCGTCCCTCTAACCAATTTAGTTGCACGTCTCTGCACTCTCTCCAGCTCATCCATATCCCTCTTAAGGACTGGAGTCTAAAACTGCACTGCATACTCCAGATGAGGCCTTACCAGGGACCTATAAAGAGGCATAATTATGTTTTCATCCCTTGAGTTAATGCCCTTTTTTATGCAAGACAGAACTTTATTTGCTTTAGTAGTCACAGAATGACACTGCCCAGAATTAGACAACGTGTTATCTACAAAGACCCCTAGATCCTTTTCATTTAAGGAAACTCCCAACACATTGCCATTTAGTGTATAACTTGCATTTATATTATTTTTGCCAAAGTGCATAACCTTGCATTTATCAACGTTGAACCTCATTTTCCAGTTTGCTGCCCAGTTATGATCATAAAATTGGTAAGCCACCAAACCACGTCAAGCTAAACCCCATGTTGTGGTCCCTAACTATTTACCTCCGGCCATAGTATTCAAAGACTGGCACCTTGGAACCTCCCTGCATGGTAGCGCATATATATATATATATATATATATATATATATATATATATATATATATATATATATATATATATATATATATATATATATATATATATATATATATATATACATATATATATATAACCCCATCTTGCTTGCTTGTAAATTACAATTTGCTATTTCAGAGCCAGAAAAAATGAAGAGAAATATTTATTTGTTAGATCAGATTTTTTTCTGCCTGCTTTCTGTTGATGAGGCCTGCCATACCTAAGATTGCATCCGTGTAGTCATCTATAACTCATGAATCTTATAAGTCAAACGACTATCAAAAAGATAGGTAAATTACATCTGGAATAGTTCACAGTCTAATTTCTGGAGCTCAAGTCACAGCATGGTAAAGTGATTCCCCAAGGTCACAGATTTCCATCTAGCTATCTTAGGCTGATTCTTCAACTGCAAAGTTATAAATAGAGGGTAAACAAATCAGACAGTTTCCAAAGAACTCTGAAAGACTCCCGTTGCTTCATAAAGGAGACAGAGATTGAACCAGTACAGCAGAGATGTTTAGGGAGGAAGATGATTTACATATGATTAGTCCTAACAGGTTTAGAAATCCATGAAGAAAAGAGAAATCAATGATCAGGTTAGCTACACACCTCTCTGTTACTCAGCTCATGATCCCATTATCAGAAAGCATATCAACACTCACAAACTGGATGGAGGAGATTCCCTGGCACAGTTCGTGTTTTCGTCATTTTTGTTTTCATTTCAATGTAATTAATATGTCAGTCAATGAAGTGTCATCATTAGAATATACTGTATACAGTTTTTCCAGAGATAAGTGTAAACTCTTGCTTATAGAGAAAAGTAATAACCAGGACTGTACTAAAATATATGGATGAGATCACAATCAAAGTACACCTCTCTCCATTCTAAATCAAATTACTGGCATAATTGAAAATAGCAAAGGTGACTATAATTTATATTTATACTGTATGTGCTATTTTTTGCACTGAACACCATTGCCTGTAACAGGAGATGAAATCAGCTGTAGTTCTAATAAATACTGATCCAAACTGGCCAAGTGTCACCCACACTCATATTCTAAGTATGACCATATCTAATTTAATAGGGGCTAGGGTGTAAGGAATCAATAGGAATACTTTAGCAAGAATAAATGTTGGCAGTAATTGGGATGCCCTTTGATAAATATTAAAAGTGTATCTAGTAAAGAAAGCCTAGTCAGCTAATGAATGCCACTGGCACACATGGGTAATTATCAGCTGACCTGGAAGTGTATGGGGCTTCATCTGTTTGTTTGACTTAAGGGGCAAAGTTGCATGTGCATCTGTATGGTAAGGTTGCACATCATTAAGGTATTTGTCCCTTAGGTTAAGACATGTTTTGCTAATTTTATAAAGTGTTACTGTCTATATATAGTTACATAGTTACATAGTTAAATTGGGTTGAAAAAAGACAAATTCCATCAAGTCCAACCTCTCCAAATGAAAACCCAGCATCCATACACACACCCCTCCCTACTTTCACATAAATTCTATATACCCATACCTATACTAACTATAGAGCTTAGTATCACAATAGCCTTTGATATTATGTCTGTCCAAAAAATCATCCAAGCCATTCTTAAAGGCATTAACTGAATCAGCCATCACAGCATCACCCGGCAGTGCATTCCACAACCTCACTGTCCTGACTGTGAAGAACCCACTACGTAGTTCTTTTCTTCTAGTCTGAAGGGGTGGCCTCTGGTACGGTGATCCACTTTATGGGTAAAAAGGTCCCCTGCTATTTGTCTATAATGTCCTCTAATGTACTTGTAAAGTGTAATCATGTCCCCTCGCAAGTGCCTTTTTTCCAGAGAAAACAACCCCAACCTTGACAGTCTACCCTCAAATTTAAGTCTTCCATCCCTAACTATGTCTATATTAACCCTAACTATGTATATACTATCTATCTATCTATCTATCTATCTATCAATCATCTATCTATCTATCTATCTATCTATCTATCACTCTATGCGCCAGGGTTCGGCATGTGGTTGATCAGATAGACAAATTATTGGGTGGGGCTGGGCACGACCCAGCTGTCTTAGTGCATATCGGTACTAATGACAAAATAAATGGTAGATGGAAGACCTTAAAGAATGATTTCAGGGATCTAGGCTCTAAGATCAAGGAAAGGTCTTCCAATGTAATCTTTTCTGAAATTTTGCCTGTGCCACGTGCAAGTTTAGGAAAACAGCGGGAGATTAGGGAGCTTAATGCGTGGCTCAAGTCTTGGTGCAGGAAGGAAGGGTTTGGGTTCCTAGAGCACTGGGCTGACTTTTCGTTGGGGTACAACCTATATAGCCGTGACGGTTTGCACCTCAATGGAAGGGGGTCCGCGGTGCTAGGGGAAAGAATGGCTAAGAGGTTGGAGGAGTGTTTAAACTAGGCAAGAGGGGGGTGGGTGAGATAAAGGATTATGGGGAAGCTAGTGTAGACGGGGGTAGTGGGGTTAGTAAGGGGTCATGGGGGAGGAGTGAGGGGGGCATACAGTTTACCAGCTAAGGAGGTCCCTCTGTTACAAGGAAAACAGAATAATACTAACTTAACGTATAATTCTTCACTAAGTAATGCACATTTCAAAAGTAAAAGTAGTAACCTCCGCTGTATGCTGGCAAATGCACGGAGTTTGTCAGGTAAAATGGGAGACCTAGAATTAATTGCATGCTCTAAAAATTATGATGTAATTGGTATCACTGAGACCTGGTGGGATGAAACATGTGACTGGATTGTGAATTTAAATGGTTACACCCTTTTTAGGAGGGACAGAGGGATTAAAAAGGGTGGAGGAGTGGGTTTGTATGTAAAGCCTGAATTAAAGCCATGCGCTAAAGAAATAAAAATAGCTGGCACTGGTGAGGGTGTAGAATCACTCTGGGTAGAGATTTCGACTGGGCAAAAGGTATCAAAAAGAATTATCATTGGTGTATGCTATAAACCACCTCGTATAAGTGTCGAGTATGAAGCCCAGCTACTCTTGCAGATACAAGCGGCTTCACAGCTGGGTCAAGTTGTTGCTATGGGTTACTTCAATTATCCAGACATTGACTGGGGTAATGGGGTTGCTAAGACAGAAAAAGCTAGTAGGTTTGTAAATATGCTGAATGACAACTTTTTATTCCAGCTCGTTCAAGAACCTACTAGGAATAACTCTCTTTTGGACCTTGTAATAACTAACAATACTGAACTCATCTCTAACATTTGTGTGGGTGAGCATTTAGGGAATAGTGATCATAACATGGTCTCCTTTGAGATTCTGTTGCAGAAGCAATTCTATAAGGGAGTAACTAAAACACTAAATTTCAGACGTGCAAACTTTGACAGTATAAGGGCATCTCTGCAACATATTAAGTGGGAAATGCTTTTCACAGGGTTAAACACAGAACAAAAATGGGAAGTCTTTAAAATGCTGCTTAATAAATATACATGTCAGTATATTCCACTTGTAAGCAAGGAACGTCGTTGCAAAGCAAAACCTTTTTGGTTCAATAAAAGCGTTGGTGTTGAGGTGGGTAAGAAAAGACGTGCTTTTAAGGCTTTCAAGTTAGCTGGTACAGCCGAAACATTTATAAGGTACAAGGAGGCCAATAAATCATGCAAAGAAGCTATAAGGCAAGCTAAAATTGCTATAGAAAAGGATATTGCAGCAAGCAGTAAAAAAAATCCCAAATTATTTTTTAAATATGTCAATAGTAAAAAAATGAAGCAGGAAGGGGTGGGACCCTTACTATCAGAGGGGGATCAGCTGGTTGATGAAAACAAAATAAAAGCGCAGATTCTGAACTCGTATTTTTCATCTGTTTACACAAATGAAGAACCAGTAAGTGAAGGTTTCCTTCTTAACACTCCCAATTCTAGTAATACAACTAATGATGCATGGTTCACACAAGAAGAAATTCAAAAGAGACTTGAACAGGTTAAGATTAACAAAGGTCCAGGGCCAGATGGTATTCATCCCAGGGTAATTAGCGAGCTTAGCTCTGTGATTGCCAAACCTCTTTACTTAATTTTTCAGGATTCATTGAGATCTGGTATTGTGCCAAGAGACTGGCGAATTGCTAATGTGGTGCCTCTATTCAAAAAAGGATCCCGTTCTCAGCCTCAAAACTATAGGCCAGTTAGTCTGACGTCAGTATTAGGAAAGCTTTTCGAAGGGTTAATAAAGGATAAGATACTGGACTTCATAGCAAATCATAATACTATGAGTTTGTGCCAGCATGGTTTTATGCGTAATAGATCTTGCCAGACTAACTTAATTTCTTTTTACGAGAATGTAAGTAGAGACCTCGATTCTGGGATGGCAGTGGATGTGATTTACTTAGACTTTGCTAAAGCATTTGATACAGTGCCACACAAAAGGTTACTGGTTAAATTAAGGAATGTTGGCCTGGAACATAGTATTTGTACCTGGATAGCGAACTGGCTAAAAGATAGACTACAAAGAGTGGTGGTAAATGGAACATTTTCTAATTGGACCAGTGTTGTTAGTGGAGTACCACAGGGCTCTGTACTAGGTCCCTTGCTTTTCAACTTGTTTATTAATGACCTGGAGGTGGGCATTGAAAGTACTGTTTCTATTTTTGCAGATGATACTAAATTGTGCAGAACTATAGGTTCCATGCAGGATGCTGCCACTTTGCAAAGTGATCTGTCTAAACTGGAAAACTGGGCAGCAAACTGGAAAATGAGGTTCAATGTTGATAAATGCAAGGTTATGCACTTTGGCAAAAATAATATAAATGCAAGTTATACACTAAATGGCAATGTGTTGGGAGTTTCCTTAAATGAAAAGGATCTAGGGGTCTTTGTAGATAACACGTTGTCTAATTCTGGGCAGTGTCATTCTGTGGCTACTAAAGCAAATAAAGTTCTGTCTTGCATAAAAAAGGGCATTAACTCAAGGGATGAAAACATAATTATGCCTCTTTATAGGTCCCTGGTAAGGCCTCATCTGGAGTATGCAGTTCAGTTTTGGACTCCAGTCCTTAAGAGGGATATAAATGAGCTGGAGAGAGTGCAGAGACGTGCAACTAAATTGGTTAGAGGGACGGAAGACTTAAATTATGAGGGTAGACTGTCAAGGTTGGGGTTGTTTTCTCTGGAAAAAAGGCGCTTGCGAGGGGACATGATTACACTTTACAAGTACATTAGAGGACATTATAGACAAATGGCAGGGGACCTTTTTACCCATAAAGTGGATCACCGTACCAGAGGCCACCCCTTTAGACTAGAAGAAAAGAACTTTCATTTGAAGCAACGTAGAGGGTTCTTCACAGTCAGGACAGTGAGGTTGTGGAATGCACTGCCGGGTGATGTTGTGATGGCTGATTCAGTTAATGCCTTTAAGAATGGCTTGGATGATTTTTTGGACAGACATAATATTAAAGGCTATTGTGATACTAAACTCTATAGTTAATATAGGTATGGGTATATAGAATTTTAATTAAAAGTAGGGAGGGGTGTGTGTATGGATGCTGGGTTTTCATTTGGAGGGGTTGAACTTGATGGACTTTGTCTTTTTTCAACCCAATTTAACTATGTAACTATGTAACTATCTATCTATCTATCATATCACCCCATTGATTGTTGTGTATTTTAAAAGGTCATAGATTGAGCTACTGTATTTAAATAATGAGGCTCTACAAAGTTAGTTGTTCCCCAGGCCCCATCTCAGCTAGAGATTATATTGGGCTAAGATAATACTTCTAGTTTCCTGAATCCTGAAGGCAGACTTGGTGTAATATCATTTGGAATGAAGAGGTGAAACGTATAGAAATAGCCCCTATAGCAATTCCTATATACACGTTGTGTGGATACTTCCTTAAAGGGTTGATTTATTAACTTTCAACTCTAAGATTTCACATTTTTTTTGCTGCAATCGTTTTCCCCATGATTGCCTTTTTTAAGGTAGTTTTTTTTTTTAAATAGGAAAAAGAAGATACTGCCAGGTAGGTAGACAAACAAATGTTGAGGCTCATAGAGGCTATTTACAGTCCACAAATTCACCCAAAAGTATGCAATTCTAAACCAACTAATTCAAATCCCCCTAATCCAAAAGTATAGCAAGTGCATTGGCTCTGTATTTGACATCAGTTATTATTTCCAGCATTGCTGGGCTATCCATTGGAAGTTACTGCACAATAAAAATAACCTATCATATATATATACCCAGCTGGTGTGCGGCTAACAATATTGTTCAGGATTTAATGAATATTTGCATCATTTTTTGCAACAGAAGAGTGCTTCTCATCTGTTTAGATCATCTTAGAGCAGGGGCTCCCAACTATACTGTATATATATATATATATCAAAATATTATTTAAGCTAAAGCATATATTTAAAAATCTGAGTGCCCTGTAAACAGCAGCTTTGTGAGAAACAGAAATATGGCTAGTTTGTAAACAGCAATAAATTCAAACCAAAACAGGGCAGTGCTATTTTATAGGGGCAAGACTATAAATAGCATGTATAGTATTGCCACACTGTAAAACTGGCTTCATTTGAACATCTACATTTTTATATCTTCCCTTCAAGTTTCTGTACCAATTGTACTGTACTATGCTTGTCGTTTACAGACTTCTACTTTCATCTGTGTCTGACAATACTTAACATACAGTAGATGTCTCCACAGTCATAATGTAAAATCTGCACTTATTTCAACTTCTTTCACAGCTTCTAGTAATTTATCCAAACAATAAAGTGGTTGGCAATAGCCAGTCCTGCTTCATCTCAGTTCCTCAACTTAACAAGCAAGAATTTTGTGAAAGTTGTCTCCAACAGGTGAAAAAAAAATGTATCGAGCATTTTAGTATTTTTTGTCTTTGATTTAGCTGTACTTCAAACTTGACAGATTGCTTTTATAATAATGTGCATGTTGTTGTAAGGCAGGCTAGGCTAACAGCATGGGACCCCACGACCCGGGTAGGGGTAGCAGGGCCTTGACGGGGCTTAGGGGTGTGCCGGCCCGCCCCCTTTTTTCTATTGCAGGCGGTGATTGGCTGGAGGGACCCTGGGCTTGCGGTTCCTGTAGGAGAAGAGAGGATACTTACATTCGGCGCCGGGACGTGGAGGTGACAGGACGCAGCATCCCGCTCTCCCTCCCATAGATGGGTGGTTTAAGTCGCAGTTGACGGAGGGTACCTTTATAAGGACCCCCAGGGGAAGTTAAAAGGGGGTATTTCAAAGTGAGTGGAAGTAGCAAGGTAGGCCTGGGTCCTCATGGGAATGTAGACAGCCCGGTTTAGGGCTTGGGAGAATGGAACAGGAACCTACCTTTGCAGTTGGGGTACAGCCACCCCACCCCCATTCCCCTCCCCCCGGGTGGGGGAATAATGTTATAATGTTATGTTATAAAGGTAAAAGGTTTGTTATACAAACGGTTAGTAAAAGGTTAAAAATGTTATACATGTTATTTATTCTTATTACTGTGTTAAAATAAACAACTGCGACACACCAAACCAGTGCCGTGTGTATGTATTATTTGGGGATGGAAGGTATGTGTTTGGGGGGCGAAAGGGAAAGGTGCAGAATCAACACTAGTGATGGGCGAATTTGCGCCGTTTTGCTTCGCCGAAAAATTCGCGAAACGGCGCCGGCGTCTCGTTTTTTCGGAAAAAAGGTTTTGACGCCGGCAAATTATTATTCCTTCATCAAATTATTGCTTAATAAATTGAGGCAGCACACTGTTTTCACTTGATGAATGTAGATGGGAACTTTATCTGTATTTCATGGTAATCTTGTGCTTTTGAAAAACGAGTAAATATACCCTAGGACAGTGATCGCCAACCAGTTGCTCCTTAGCAACATGTTGCTCACTAACCCCTTTTTGCTATTTTTAAATTCCTGGCTTTTAGTCAAGTTTTGTTTGCATACAAAGCTGGTGTACTGCCAAACAGAACCTTCTGTAGCATACTAGTCCACATTGGGGCTACAAAATAGCCACTCACAGAACATAGTAACATAGTAACATAGTAAGTAAGGTTGAAAAAAGACACATGTCCATCGAGTTCAACCTTTTTTTTTTTTTTTGTTTATTAACTACCTATCTGCCAGTTGATCCAGAGGAAGGCAAAAAACCCATCTGAAGCCTCTCCAATTTGCCTTAGAGGGGGAAAAATTCCTTCCTGACTCCAAAATGGCAATCGGACTAGTCCCTGGATCAACTTGGACTATGAGCTATTTCCCATAACCCTGTATTCCCTTACTTGCTAAAAAGCCATCCAACCCCTTCTTAAAGCTATCTAATGTATCAGCCTGTACAACTGATTCAGGGAGAGAATTCCACATCTTCACAGCTCTCACTGTAAAAAACCCCTTCCGAATATTTAGGCGGAACCTCTTTTCTTCTAATCGGAATGGGTGACCTCGTGTCAGCTGGAAAGACCCACTGGTAAATAAAGCATTAGAGAGATTGTTATATGATCCCCTTATATATTTATACATAGTCATCATATCACCCCTTAAGTGCCTCTACTCCAGCGTGAACATCCCCAATTTGGTGAGTCTTTCCTCATAGCTAAGATTTTCAATACCTTTTACCAGCTTAGTTGCCCTTCTCTGTACCCTCTCTAATACAATAATGTCCTGTTTGAGTGATGGAGACCAAAACTGTACGGCATATTCTAGATGGGGCCTTACAAGTGCTCTATACAGTGGAAGAATGACCCCCTCCTCCCTTGACTCTATGCCCCTTTTAATACAGCTCAAGACCTTATTTGCCCTTGATGCTGCTGACTGGCATTGCTTGCTACAGCCAAGTTTATCATCTACAAGGACTCCAAGGTCCTTTTCCATAATGGATTTGCCTAGTGCAGTCCCATTAAGGGTATAAGTGGCTTGGATATTTTTACATCCCAGGTGCATGACTTTACATTTATCAACATTGAATCTCATTTGCCACTTAGCTGCCCAGATTGCCAGTTTGTCAAGATCATGTTGCAAGGATGCCACATCCTGGATGGAATTAATTGGGCTGGATAATTTTGTGTCATCTGCAAACACTGATACATTACTTACAACACCCTCCCCTAAGTCATTAATGAACAAGTTAAATAAAAGTGGACCCAATACTGAGCCCTGGGGGACCCCACTAAGAACCTTACTCCAAGTAGAGAATGTCCCATTAACAACCACCCTCTGTACCCGATCCTGTAGCCAGTTTCCTATCCATGTGCAAACGACTTCATTAAGCCCAACAGAAGGCTTCCTTTACTTTGTGTTTTAGTATATTTCACTTTTTTTCACTTTTGGGCGCCCCTAGGCCACGCGGTCCGACCAGGCGGCCGCGCGGTCCTAGCGCGCACCTTCCCAGCGCGCCGGCGAAAAAACACCGGCGCAGCTGGTGCAGTTGAACGGCGGCTGGGCGGCATGCCGCCCCTATTTCTTTGCCGCCCTAGGCCCGGGCCTATGCGGCCTTGCCGCAAATCCGGGCCTGTTTTTATTTAGCCACGGAGTACTCCCACAACATTTCCTTTTTGCTTCCTGTATTTAATATTTATCATGGTGCTGTCTATTTACTTATTTTTTCATGTTCAGGCCAGATCTTTGAGCTTCCTCAGCCTCCATGTGTTACTCAAGAATATGAGTTATATAAGTAATGCATCATTACTCATTAAACTTTTCAGGTGACATTCAATAAATGCGACATTAGCCATTATAGAGGCAGTTTGGGAACTTCTCTACTACTTTGTCTTTCAATCAGCCCAGTTTATCAAAGGCGCTATTTAACATATGCCCTGATTACATCAGCCAATAAATGCTACTGGTGTGAAGTGGACCACAGTTACTGTTTTTAACTGCAAATACTGTATATGCAATTTTCTCAAGTATAACGTAATATTATACATTCTCTTAAGCAAAAAAAATGTAATTAAGTAAAAGTGGTAAGACTACATACAGATAATATATATTTTTAAAAAATGTTCTACCTTAACTCCTCGGGAAGCATTTACAGTTTAACATAAAGAACAATATACAGATAAAAAAAAGGTTAGTGTATCAAACCCTGTGTGTTTTGTAGAAGCTTCTGCCTATTGTTATCTGTATTTTTGGAAGCAATTTCTGCCATTTCTGTTCAAAGATAATAGTGAGAGGTCCTCAGTAGTTGACATCAATAAAAAAGCAGTCACAAAAGGATGGGGGAAAAGGGAAAGTCCACAGAAGCTTGCTTTTATAACTCTTTATTCTTTATGAGGGCCAAACAGAAGTGAGCGAAGAAATGCAGCCAAGGTGACTGTGCACTCAAGTAATTACTGGGACAGTGACACAAGAGAACCATATTCCAGTACAAAGGTGAGATGCAGAAGGAGAACAAAGAAGGATAATTTAAGCTTTTACATTACAGCTAAGTCATTCTATACCAAAAGCCACACTAAACCATTTTACATCTATTTATTGTATCATAATGTACAATAAAGAACAATGAATATACAATTAAGTACAGATGTTCATGCTCATTTTAATATAGTGGTTCAGATAACTTCAAAGTGAAATTCTACACATATTATTCTATACAATTGTAATACATAAATAGTAAATGTTCAGTTTACCTGGCAAATATATTATTATTATATTTGAACACTGCATTATGTATTCTTTCACTTCGTTTTACCTCTGTATCTATTTCTTTGCTCAACTGCTACTGAATCTCCCAACATTAGCTCACTATCCCCATGTATAATAAAAGGCACTAAGTTTGCCGGGGACCAGTAATCTATAGCAACAATAAGATAATTACTTTTAAACAGGTGACAAGTAAATGTCACTGTATCTGCTGATGGTTACTGCTCCTTATCAAACTTAGTGTATTTTATTACATAACCCTTCTTTAATGTGTACTAATAGCCTTTTCATTAAGTATTGATTCACCAAGTAGTCAAAAATGGAATTGTAATGTAGCATCTGTTTTACTATATCTGAAATTTAAATCGTTTAGATTAATGTCACACTAGCCATTACAGGTAGTTTAATAAAAGTCTATGGGGACACATGTAGATGCAAGTATTTCTCTGCCAGTGAAATACTGCCTAGCAGTGATAGTCGATTTTCTCCCAGGCTTGTGAATTTCCTGCAAAATTCGCAAAACGGCAAAAAATTCACCAAAAACGAATGAAACTCGAAAATGAACGCCCGCGTCCAATTTTGGTTGCGCGTCCGAAAAGTCGCTCACGTCAATTTTGACTCTGTCGGTAAAGTCAATGGGCATTTTGAATTTTCGTATGAGAATCGCAATTGCAATAAATGCAGAAATTCGCCGCACATTTCGCAATACAAATTTATTTGCTCATCACTACAGCTTAGTGTGAAATTTCCTTTATTCTTTCTATAGCTCTGTGTCTTACTCTGCATTTTATGCTAAGAAATAGCAAAGGCATACAACACTGGTCCTTAAAAAATTAGAAAATGGAGGGATACAGTATGATTTTCTTGAAACGATGAGTTCATATTTGGTTCCCAAAGCATTTATGTATACTTTGGAAAGGTCATAGACATGTGTTGTGATAAAATACAACATTTTCAATCACAAAACAAAGAGCAACGGTGCAATCCACACTACTCCTCCACAAATCTTTTTAAATGCCGTCCGCCAATGATGTATAAGCACCAGCTACTGTACAACTTCCATCATGCTCAGAAAGAAACCTAGCTCAGTAACACTTGCACAGATACACAGCAATTACATATTTTCTAATATTATTGAGGCTTATCGCTGAAACTGAATTTGGACTAAGATTTATTTTTTATTGCAATCATGCAACACAACCAGATATGAAGTCACAAGGTGTTTTTGTCCAGCTCTGCATCCATCATATAGCAGATAATAGGATTAGGACATATATGCAAACAAGTGGTTCCACCAGACAATAATCTAATATTGGTCAACTGTTACTTTGGTTGCCTACCTTTTTAAATTTTTTTAAATTAACACTCCAAGGAAATTCATGTTAAGGTTGGTACTGAGAATACAACTGAAAGAAAACAAATCCACAGTAGCTGCAGAGATGTTAGTTAACCCCCATCTTCATTAGGGTGATAAGGATCCACTCCTGGATTATATTTAAACCTAAATCATCTTCACTCTTTATGGTAGCATAAATTAAAGTCTCAGAATGGGCGCTGAGTAGTTATCACTCAAATGACACGGGGTTAGTTGTAGTGATGGACGTTTTTCTCCCGTTTCGCTGCAAAATTTGCGAAACTGTGAAAAATTGGCCTCTCTGTGGATGTAAACTATAGAGTAATTTACTCACACATATGGGCACATTTACTTAGCTCGAGTGAAGGATTAGAATAAAAAATACTTCGAATTTTGAAGTATTTTTTTGGCTACTTCGACCTTCGACTACAACTTTGAATCGAGCGATTCGAACTAAAAATCGTTTGACTATTCGACCATTCGATAGTCGAAGTACTGTCTCTTTAAAAAAAACTTTGACCACCTACTTTGCCACCTAAAACCTACCGAGCACCAATGTTAGTCTATGGGGAAGGTCCCCATAGGCTTTCTAGGCAATTTGGGATCGAAGGAAAATCGTTCGATCGATGGATTAAAATCCTTCGAATCGTTAGGTTTGAAGGATTTAATCGTTCGGCCGAACGATTTTTCCTTCGATCATTCGATCGAACGAATTGTGGTAAATACTTCGACTTCGATATTCGAATAGAAGGATTTAACTTTGAGGGTCGAATATCGTGGGTTAATCCTCGATATTCGACCAATAGTAAATGTGCCCCATAGAGTAACTTATTCACACAGTGGTCCTGGACGGTGTATTTAACATTGTTTTTAAATTGTTTTTAAAACAGTGGGGGTCATTTATAAAGTTTGGGCAGCTTATATTTATTCACAACTGGTTGTTCTGCACGTGCTTTTTCCTGAACGCTAATATTTTGCACTGCTCTGCCTGTCTTTTGGTTTTTGCGAATTCGCATTGTGTATAAATTTTCGCAAATGGCTTGCAGATGAGATGGGTGTTTGCGTAAGTGCGCCCACTGTGTGAGGTTGTTGTGCATGAAAATAACGTTGACAATAACTTAAATTCGCAATTTGCCAAACTGTTTTGCATAACTTTTCTCTGCCGCCAAAGTTGTGGCGTAATTCAAACACCATATGCAATTTTTGAGATATTTAAAAAGCTCTTTTAGACATTCTCAATACTAAAAAAAAATTTGCAATTCTGTTTGCTCACTCTTATTCAGCTTTATAAATGTAACCTTGCGCAGGGCAAATATATTCACTGTGTGAACCAATCTGCCCTGCACAAAGTTTATAAACGAGCCCCAGTGTCTTTTAAAAAGTAGTTATTTTTGCATTTCTGGCCCATCAGAACAATACATACCAACTTGAATAGGAAAGGGTTAAATGGAAAATCCTGTAACATGCAGGTGCCATTCCATCAGTGCCGGGGGAGGAAAAAGCACAAGCAATGCAAATTAGTTTCTCTTTCATGTTCAAGGCATATACATGAATTGTTGGAGGCACATGAAGGTCTCATCTTAAAAGGCTAGCAGAAAGGACTGCAAGATAATGCAGATTTTGTGTTTGCACAAACTTGTCTCATTTGTATTCTGTAATGAGCAGATGATGAGGGATGTTCTGCGAGAGCCTTGGGATGTAGCTTTATTGATTTCACTAGTAATGGCTGTTTTCCCCAAAGATTGTGTCCACTTTCTTTTGTTATCTTTAATTTGCACATTTGAACATATGATATATGGAGTGTTTTTTTTTAGGTTTTTAGTTGATTAAATAAAACCTACATGTTTCTGAAACTGCAGATTCATTTATTGGGAAAACGTTCATAATTCAATATTCTGAAAAAAAGTACAAAAACTGGATATTCCCGATTTAGTTTATTTTACAAGGGATGAGGAATTTACAGATGAAGTACTGTAATCCACCACAGCAATAAATCAGAACATTTGTTTTACCTCAGATAATAGACAAAGGGTGACTCATTTTCGGAGAAGCTAAAGGAAAAATGAGGGTATTGAAAAAACACACAGAGATCACGGCTTATCGGCTGCTGGGATGTAAAACTTTAAAGTAAGACTGCACCTGTTTTAGGGGTTTCCCCAGTGTGTATATCAGATTTTCTTTGAAGTAATAGACTTAATAATAGACTTAAGATGGCCATAGACGCAAAGATCCAATCGTATGAATCGAGGAATTGTACGCTATTCGGACCGTGTGTGGAGAGTCCCGATATTTTTCGTCCGGCGGAGATCGCTCCTTTGGTCCATCGAACAGGTTTAAAGATTTCTGTCGGCTGCGGGTAATATGTCTGCATGTATTGCCGATCGTACGATTTTCAGTGGGAGACTGTCACTAGCTTTGACATAACTATCGTACGTTTGCTGTCAGGGGCAGAACATCGGCTGATCTGTTCTTACTACTTCTGAATGGTAAGACTTTGATCTTTACGGTTAGTGGCAGGTCGGGAGATGGGAAAGTCCGATCGTACATTGATCTTTGCGTCTATGGCCAGCTTTAAGCTTAGAACAGATACTTTGAATTGAATAATTGTATATTATTAATCAGACACACAGTATGGCAGCTTATTATACAACATGCCTTCATGTAATATGTATAAAACTTTGTGTTCTCTTCCTTTAAACTGAAACTCCAGACTCTTCATTTGTGTGCATCCTTAATATTTCCCTGTTGCTAGTCTATAATTATCTTTGACTTTAGAACTCCCATATGCTCTTTGCAAAAGTGTTTGAAGCTAAAGAAAATCAGCCACTTCCATATGTTCATTTTACTGAGAGCAGGAATGATTCTGTACTTCTAGCTTAACATTCCGTGACAATTTACAGTTATTCTCTCACTTTGCTGAGCTGCAACTAAGTTTTAATGCTTAGCAGCCTTACTTTGTGGGATTGCTGTCTGATTTATTAACATTTAAAGTTAATACCCCTAGACCCCTAGGCCCACTGCCGTTCGTCGCCCCTGTCCCCTCCCCTTTATTTGTGCAAATTTTCATCATCTGGACTGGAGCAGTGGGATTGGCGCATGGGAAATTAAAAAAATGATTGTATCTCCAGCACATTCACAGTGTTTTTGAACAAATATGGGTGTGGTTAGGCAGCATGCCAACCACCTGAAATCCTGCTGCCCTAGGCTCGGGCCTAGGTGGCCTTTCCACAATTCCGGGCCTGTCAACAAGAATATAAGGACCAAATGCTGGACATCCCTAATTTAATAAATCAGCCTTGCTATATAATGATTATAGCAAGGCTGTCACTGAACGCATCATTACACACAAGACGTCATTGCGATATGCGTAATGACGCGGGTGTATTTTGGCAGCATCATTGCGCTGATCGTAAGCATGCGTAAAGACGTCGGCGTAACGACGCCGGCGCATGTTTGAAAGATTATAAATATTTGGCGTCCGTGGCAGCACACACAGCCTTGAAAAAGCAATTTTGCGAAACGCGCATTGGCTTGCCATTCTTACTGGTTTATACCAATTTTAGATAAAACCTTGGGGGGTTCTTTTTACAAAAACGTTTTTTTATAGTGATCTTGGCACTTCTCTCTGCTCAGATTATAGGAGATTCCTCATCTGTATTCTTGTTTACTGTTTTCACTATAAGTGCTCTGGAATTTGTGTGTTTTTTAGACAAGACAGCTTCTCAATCTAGACAGTTAAAATAGAATTGAGACCACAGTTCCAGAAGCACTGACTTCTCCTCCTTTGTGGGGTCCCGCAGTTAGTAAAACAATCAGCTAGACAATACGGGACTTCTCCACCATTCTACCAATTTCCTTTTCCTACCTTTTCTTGGAATCAGAGATGTTCATAATTGCACTTTAAGTAATTTATATGTGAATTGATCACATTTGGTGGCACTTTACCAGCCTTATTGGTGTTTTAGTGGGTTGTTAGTAAATTATCAATTAATGTTAAATGAATTATTCATGAGTTAGAATTTACCTAATATACACAATAATTAAAAGGAAAATTAATTGTGTTTTAGTTTTACTCTATTTAATGTTAACTTATTGAGGTTAAGCACTAGCACTTTGTGGGATCAATTAATGAAATAAAAAGAGGGAATTCATAGATATTGGATCACGTGACAGATTAATAGTTGTTATTTGTTGCTGGCTATCAACTTTTTTCAAGATTTTTAATGGTTTAACTGAAAACAGATCACACAGTGATAATATATATTCTTTTGTAACTTTTCTGATTAAGAAGACTTAATTTTCTTCTTTTCTCCTTTCCCTAATTTAGTGTATTGTTGGTATAATGTCAAAGCTACAGAATTACGGCACATGCTTTTCACAACATATTAATCTGGCTTTGTATGTGTACATTGTATATTTATAATGCTTAACATCACAGTGGTCTTTCAACAAAATATGGTTCTGCTGGGGCCCTGTACAAGGGGAACATTTGGGACTCATAAGGGCAGATTTGCTAAAGGGCAAAGTGACTAACGCTGGTAACACTTCACAGATTTACTAATGGGCACAGGCCTCACTTCGCTAGCAAAGGAGATAGACGCTATTATTGCTTCACACTTTAACGGCAGCGAATATTTCACTCTGGTGAATGGACGTAACTCCGAAAATTCACTAAGATGCGGATTTTACAGAACGTTACCTCTTTCGCCAGACTTGCCTTCGCCAGCTCAGACCAGGCGAAGTGCATTGGAGTGCATAGGACTTCCTCAATTTTTAGTGGAAAATATCAAGTAAGTCTCAAAACGGAGTGATAGCCTGCAAAGGTCCGTCATTTTTTTTGAGGTAACTGGGCCCCCCCCCTACATTTTCTAACATATGGAACATTAACTATACAGTGGGGGCATTATAACAACTCTATTTTCTTTATTAAAGTTCCCTGGACTTGTTCCTGTAACATATACGTCCATGTAACTTTTTCATTTCCCGCAGTATGCAAATTAGGCAACACTAGTACATCTTCGCTTTGGTTGCCACAGTAACGCTACTGAAAATTCGCCAGCGTTCAGCTCCCTGGATGCAACTTCGCATTTTAGTGAATAAGCATTATGCTAGCGAATTTACACCTGGCGAAGCTTTGCAATGGCTGCAAAGCCGTCGCTGGTTAATTTTTGCCGGTTAGGGAATTTGCCCCATTGTGATGCTCAACAATTGTAAATATTGCTTCTTGGCACCTAGTCAGTGGCCAATTATATGCATTCCACATCCCCCACCTACCTACTTCCAGTGGCTACTTTGCTGGAAGGGCACACAATCCAAGTCCCTGCCTGTCAGTGCCTAATTTCTGGATTAGTGAGTGACCACTTGTAATACCCCCAACCCCTACACCCTTAAAAAGAGCTTCAGGTGCAAAGGTTCTTAGCAGGAGCAGAGATGTACTAGAAAATAGTTATTTGAGATAGGTGAGATTTGAGTGTCCAAAATG
This sequence comes from Xenopus laevis, assembly GCF_017654675.1. Lineage (NCBI taxonomy): Eukaryota > Metazoa > Chordata > Amphibia > Anura > Pipidae > Xenopus > Xenopus laevis. Next base: position 124,911,787 of record NC_054373.1, read on the forward strand.
TTTAAACCGCACAGTTGTTGTTACCCACTTGAAAGCTTTAGTGTATGTACTGTAATTATGGTGTAGCTGATCCTGGGTGTGCTTTCAGAAAAATGTAATTCTATGGGGCCTATTTAGTAACATTCAAATTTATATTTTTTTTTGTCCCAGATCCAATTTTTTCTCTATAAACTTGTGTATTTTTATTTCTGTAAAACTCTCAAGTATTTGAGATTTATAAAGTGTAAAAACCACAAAAAAATTCTAATACAAAACTATGCCATGTTGTTGACGTCCTAAACTAGTCAATGGGTGCTGCGCATATCCTATTTGTCCATTTTTAATCAATTTGGACTTTTAGAGGATTTCAGATGTTTTTTTTTCCACTAGCAATTGCCTGACAAATATGAATAATCATTGATTTTCAAAGCTTTTGTATTTTTATTCGGATTGTTTAGCTTTTATCGTTTGTGCTTTTTATATACGGATTATATACGTGGCATTCATGGTTTTAGAGAAGATGATCTTATTTGTGGTGTCAAAGACCTCTTAAACCACTAAAATGAGAATATTGGTAAATGGCCTCCAGGAGTTCTGAGGGTGGAACCATCATAAGCAATGATCATGGGTAACAGCCTTTGCCATGTGTATTTGTGGTGTGGACTTTCCATTTCCTCTTCGGGATCATGGTATTTTATGCTGAATTTTCTATGACTTAGAAATAAAAGCATTGTTCTGCAAGTTGTCGCTACTGATAACTCAACAGGAGTATTGTGATTGCTCGGTCAGAAAAATAGGTGAACAGCTAATTGTTTCATCTGGCAGAGTGACTTGCATACCCATAGGCAGGAAAGTACATAGTGCTGGCTCATTCCTACATATAAGATATGCAGAGTAGATCTAGTCAGTGCCATTTATGTGCATGCATCACAGCTGGAATGCTGGCTTTTGCCTTGCTCCACAAATAACAGTTAGGCACACGTTACACAACTTCCATTTAGAGTTTAATTGTTGTTGGAAGGCTGCCCAGTGTGAAATTAGCCAAACACAGAAGTCTGAGACATGAAGCCCAAGGATATTTTTCAGGCTACTGTTTCTCTTTAAATAGGGGGAATCTTATTACTTCCTTAATTTGTTCCTTAAGTAAATTAACTGAGTTTCAAAGGTAATTCATTAAAAAGCTTGTGGGAATCGCGTTCTTCAAAATAACCATGTGCTTTATTTTCACCTTGGTCTGTCTTCATAGACAGCAGCAAACTCACACGATCAATATAAATAACAATATAAGTTTATTTATGGAAAAAGGTACAGTATGTTCTATACATGGACTTTAATTTGAAGCAATATTTTATTAGGAACTACAGCACATTCCTTCTGTTTATATTTGCATTTAGATGTTTGCTATCTTGCTTGTACCAACCACTGTAAAAACATAAACAAATAATGTTGATTTCTTATATTTTACTGCATTCTTCTGTCTTATTGTGGGCTTTCAAAGCCTCAGTAGGTTGCTTTATGTCCCAAGGGAGAAGGTCATCAGGGCTTGGGCACATTGATAAATAAAATAAGCAGACAGAACTTTAAATATATTCCTATTCAACTCATGGATATGTAGGGATGTGATCATTTAGACACCCTCACATAATATTGGCAGGCACATCCTAAAAGTTTTAGACGCCTAAAGGGCCTAATGGGGACTTGTGTCATTGCTCTGCTTATGTAAGCCCCTGTTGTTCTCACAGTGTACTGTAGATGGCACTGTACTATAGTATAAAGGTCTAGGTAACCATTGCTTTAGCCCTTACCAAGCAATCAGGAAGGGAATGAGTAGTGGAACCTAGGCGCTTCGGCCCGCGTAAAGTGGATAGCTATACTCTAGATCACTAGATCATTCTAGGAGTGATAGGTTATATAATTGAGCAGCTCAAGGCTCTGACGAGGAGAGTCAGAGGGATTAAGATCCTGGGTACTAATAACCCAGAATAGGGACTAAGCGCATAGATTTAGTGATGGTAGGATTTCCTCTAGGTTTCACTTAGGGCACAGGCTGAAAGCTGGGGTACCTTCTCAATTGCTGTTTAACTACTGCTGACATGTTCCCTTGCCTGCAGGGATCCAGTTGTTCTCTGGTGCTGTGAGTATGAGCTATCCTTTATGCATATATGTTCTCTGTACTCCATTGTGCATTATACTGAAAATAAACTAAGTTCTATGTTTAAGCATAAAGAACCACTGGCACCCAGTTCTTGTGCATAAGCACATTGTTACAGTTGCGCTACACCCTGCCTCCACACCGTTGCGAGGGCTTGCACCTGAGAGAAAGGTCTCATCCGTGGGACACAATTACATTTGAAAGTAAGCTCATAGTAGAAACGGTGCCACTCTAATTTACTATAGCGCTACCGATATATAGAATAATTCAGCCAAAAGTTTTGATTCCTTGATAGGTACAAAAATTCCTACCAATCAAGAACAAAACAAGTTTTTGTACCCACAACGCAGTGTTCTCAACTAAATTTTGCAAGCTATTGCCCACAAAAGAGCTGGGCACAATTGCAATTTAGCAGCGTAGAGTCCTTCTGTGTATGTGTGTGTGTGCGTATAGTTAAATCCTTCCCACATAAAACAAAGAGTTTGATCATAAGAAAATTACCTTTTAATACAACAACAGAATAAGAAGTTGAATGTCTGATAGTCTCCATTGGTCTGAAAATAAAAGCGCAGTGTCTGTGTGAGTGCTTATGAGAAGAACAAAGGTCTCAAAGCAAATACTGTACTTGTGTTACAAAAAAATATAAAGAGCACCAAACAGACACAGGAATATCTAAATGAACATTAAAGAACTTACATGGGAAGAAGAGCTTCAGCACGAATACCAAATAAGTAAACGTGTGAAGGCAACAAGATTGATCCATAGAATAAAAGGCTAGAGAAAGGTTAAGTAAAGGCTTGGGATTTTACAGTATGAAGGTCATTAGTTGCTTCAGTAACTGCAGTTTCATTTAAGTGAGCTTTGCTGACCTGAGATGATGTTGTGGTGGGGGAGGTCCTCTTTGATCTATTTCAAGGCAACATTTAACAAAGAAGCAAGATGATTAGAATACGACATCTAATGTAATTAAATGTGACTGTTTTGGAATGAGGTTGGAATATGTGTATATGGGAGACTAAATTAAATATCAAAAGGAATGAGGAAAGCCAAGGATGGCATATTGATTCCTAAAAGCATTAATGAAAAATGTAAACACAGGCTTGCCAACACCAATAATTACCTAGGAGAAAAACTGTCTTATATTATCACATGGTAAGCAAACAGGGAACTACAGTAAGTTAGGAACCATGGTGCAGGCAGTGTAAAACCTGCATAAAGGTTAAGTAAAGGCTGGGGATTTTAGTGTATGAAGGTCATTAGTTGCTTCAGTAACTGTAGTTAATTAAATTATGTTTTTGCTGACCTGAAAGAGTACAGACAGGTAGAGATGTCGCGAACTGTTCGCCGGCGAACTTGTTCGCGCGAACATCGGGTGTTCGCGCTCGCCGGAAGTTCGCGAACGTCGCGCGACGTTCGCCATTTTGGGTTCGCCATTGTTGGCGCTTTTTTTTGCCCTCTCACCCCAGACCAGCAGGTACATGGCAGCCAATCAGGAAGCTCTCCCCTGGACCACTCCCCTTCCCTATAAAAACCGAAGCCCTGCAGCGTTTTTTCACTCTGCCTGTGTGTGCTGAAGAGATAGTGTAGGGAGAGAGCTGCTGCCTGTTAGTGATTTCAGGGACAGTTGAAAGTTTGCTGGCTAGTAATCGTTTTGATACTGCTCTGTTATTGGAGGGACAGAAGTCTGCAGGGGTTTGAGGGACATTTAAGCTTAGGTAGCTTTGCTGGCTAGTAATCTACCTTCTACTGCAGTGCTCTGTATGTAGCTGCAGTGGGCAGCTGTCCTGCTTCTGATCTCATCTGCTGACTGCTGCAATAACAGTAGTCCTTGTAAGGACTGCTTTTATTTATTTTTTTGTTGTTTTACTACTACTACTACTACTACTACTACTACTACTACTATAAGAGCCCAGTGCTATTAGTCTAGCAGTGTTGGGGAGTGGGACTGGTGTGCTAATCTGCTGCTCCTAGTAGTTCAGCAGCACCAACTTTAATTTTTTTTTTTAATATTCATTTTTTTTTTATTTTACTTTTTTTTATTTTACTACCGCTGTAGTAGTGTATAAGTTGACCTTTTAGGCATTATTTGCCCTGTAGGCATTATTTGCACACTGTTTTCTTCAACCCGCCATCGAGCTGTGTGACCTTGTTCCCATTCTGTCTAAATATCCATAATATTACCGTCTCCAGAAAAAACACCGGAGTCACTTTTTTCAAGCAGCATTCATATATTTTACGTAATCCGTATCCACCGCTGTAGTAGTGTATACGTTGGCCTTGTAGGCATTATTTGCACACTGTTTTCTTCAACCCGCCATCGAGCTGTGTGACCTTGTTCCCATTCTGTCTAAATATCCATAATATTACCGTCTCCAGAAAAAACACCGGAGTCACTTTTTTCAAGCAGCATTCATATATTTTACGTAATCCGTATCCACCGCTGTAGTAGTGTATACGTTGGCCTTGTAGGCATTATTTGCACACTGTTTTCTTCAACCCGCCATCGAGCTGTGTGACCTTGTTCACATTCTGTCTAAATATCCATAATATTACCGTCTCCAGAAAAAACACCGGAGTCACTTTTTTCAAGCAGCATTCATATATTTTACGTAATCCGTATCCACCGCTGTAGTAGTGTATACGTTGGCCTTGTAGGCATTATTTGCACACTGTTTTCTTCAACCCGCCATCGAGCTGTGTGACCTTGTTCCCATTCTGTCTAAATATCCATAATATTACCGTCTCCAGAAAAAACACCGGAGTCACTTTTTTCAAGCAGCATTCATATATTTTACGTAATCCGTATCCACCGCTGTAGTAGTGAATACGTTGGCCTTGTAGGCATTATTTGCACACTGTTTTCTTCAACCCGCCATCGAGCTGTGTGACCTTGTTCACATTCTGTCTAAATATCCATAATATTACCGTCTCCAGAAAAAACACCGGAGTCACTTTTTCAAGCAGCATTCATATATTTTACGTAATCCGTATCCACCGCTGTAGTAGTGTATACGTTGGCCTTGTAGGCATTATTTGCACACTGTTTTCTTCAACCCGCCATCGAGCTGTGTGACCTTGTTCACATTCTGTCTAAATATCCATAATATTACCGTCTCCAGAAAAAACACCGGAGTCACTTTTTTCAAGCAGCATTCATATATTTTACGTAATCCGTATCCACCGCTGTAGTAGTGTATACGTTGGCCTTGTAGGCATTATTTGCACACTGTTTTCTTCAACCCGCCATCGAGCTGTGTGACCTTGTTCACATTCTGTCTAAATATCCATAATATTACCGTCTCCAGAAAAAACACCGGAGTCACTTTTTTCAAGCAGCCATAATATATTTTACGTAATCCGTATCCACCGCTGTAGTAGTGTATACGTTGACCTTGTAGGCATTATTTGCACACTGTTTTCTTCAACCCGCCATCGAGCTGTGTGACCTTGTTCACATTTTGTCTAAATATTGATAATATTATCGTCTCTAGAAAAACCACTTGAGTTACTTTTTTTCAAGCAGCATTCATATATTTTACGTAATCCGTATCCACCGCTGTAGTAGTGTATACGTTGACTTTGTAGGCATTATTTGCACAGTGTTTTCTTCAACCCGCCATCTAGCTGTGTGTATTATCGTTTCCAGAAAAACCAACTGAGTTTTTGTTGTTGTTGTTGTTTTTTTAAAAATAATGCCAGGCAAAGGCAGGCCGCCACGCAGAGGCCGTGCTAGGGGCCGTGCTGCTATGCAATCCTGTGGCCCTAGCAAATTGCCCAGTTTTAAAAAGCCAATGACCCTGAACTCCCAAAATGCTGAAGAGGTAGTTGACTGGCTTACACAGCACACCCCATCCTCTACCGTTTCTAACTTTACCACAACATCCTCCTCATCCTCCACTGCTATGGCCACCCCACGTAACACTTCCTCCACCACCGGTGCCCCTTCTTCACTGGGGTCAGAGGAGTTATTTTCCCATGAGTTTCTTGAACTGAGTAATGCGCAACCATTATTGCCAGAAGAAGATGAAGGAGATGAGGACCTTACACCAGATTTAATTCTGGCAGAGAACACGATAGAGATGGACATAATGAGTGATGAGGAGGAGGTCCCCGCTGCTGCTTCCTTCTGTGATGTGTCAGAAGAAATTGATGCATCTGAGGAGAATGATGATGAGGAGATTGATGTTTTGTGGGTGCCTAGTAGAAGAGAGCAAGAGGAGGGTAGTTCAGATGGAGAGACGGAGAGTCAGAGAGGCAGTAGGAGAATAAGACTTAGAAGAAGCAGGGAGGACAGCCCGCAGGGATCAGTAGGGCAACAACATGTATCGGCACCTGTGTTCAGCCGGCCAACGCACCCGCCATTGCCGCCAATACCGCCAACTCCGCCAACTTCTACTGTTACCGCCAGATCGCACACTTCCAAAAAGTCAGCAGTGTGGGATTTTTTTAATGTGTGTGCCTCTGACAAAAGCATTGTAATTTGCAATGAGTGCAGTCAGAAACTGAGCCTTGGTAAGCCCAACAGCCACATAGGTACAACTTCTATGCGAAGGCACATGAGCGGCAAGCACAAAGCACTTTGGGAGCAACACCTCAAAGGCAACAGGCAAACTAAAAGCCACACTCCTTCTGGTCCAGCATCTTACTGCTCTACCTCTGCTCTCCTTGACCCGTCTGAACCACCCTCCACTCCGCCTTCCACCTTGACCACCTGTTCCCATTCCCAGTCATCTGCCACCAGCCAAGTTTCTGTGAAGGCCATGTTTGAGCGTAAGAAGCCAATGTCTGACTGTCACCCCCTTGCCCGGCGTCTGACAGCTGGCTTGTCTGCACTCTTAGCCCGCCAGCTTTTACCATACCAGCTGGTGGACTCTGAGGCCTTCCGCAAATTTGTAGCAATTGGGACACCGCAGTGGAAGGTACCCAGCCGCAATTTTTTTCTAAAAAGGGAATACCACACCTGTACCAACATGTGCAGAGCCAAGTTACCGCATCTCTGTCACTTAGTGTTGGGCCAAAGGTCCATATGACTACTGACGCATGGTCCTCCAAGCATGGTCAGGGCAGGTATGTCACCTACACTGCCCACTGGGTGAACTTGGTAATGGCTGGGAAGCAGGGAATGGGTAGCTCAACAACAACAGTGGAGTTGGTGTCACCGCCACGGATTGCACGCGGTTCTGCCACCACCTCTACTCCTCCATCGCTGTCTACCTCGTCTTCTTCTTCTTCTTACTCTGCTGCTGGGTCCTCCTTCTCCTCCTCCACACCTGTGCACCCCCAGCTCCCCCTAGGCTATTCGACGTGCCAGGTACGCCGTTGTCACGCTGTCTTGGGGATGACGTGCCTGGAAAGCAAAAACCATACCGGATCTGTACTCCTGTCATCTCTGCAGTCACAGGCCGATCGGTGGCTGACCCCACACCAACTGCAGATCGGAAAAGTGGTGTGTGACAATGGAAGCAATCTGTTGGCAGCGTTGAGACTAGGCAATTTAACACATGTGCCCTGCATGGCACATGTGTTAAATTTAATAGTCCAACGTTTTGTCTCCAAGTACCCAGGATTCCAGGACGTTCTCACCCAGTCCAGAAAGGTGTCGGCCCATTTCAGACGTTCCTACACAGCCATGGCACGCCTTGCTGACATTCAGCAGCGCTACAACATGCCAGTCAGGCGTTTGATTTCTGACAGCCAGACTCGCTGGAATTCAACGCTCCTTATGTTGGAACGTCTGCTGCAACAACAAAGGGCCGTCAACGAGTACCTTTTTGAACTGGGTGGTAGGACTGGATCTGCACAGCTGGGGATTTTTTTCCCCCGTTACTGGGTGCTTATGCGCGATGCCTGCAGGCTCATGCGACCTTTTGAAGAGGTGACAAATATGGTCAGTCGCACCGAAGGCACCATCAGCGACCTAATACCCTTCGCTTTCTTCCTGGAGCGTGCCGTGCGACGAGTGACAGATGAGGCTGTAGACCAGCGTGACGAGGAGCTGGAAGCGCACGATTTCTGGTCGGAATCACCAGAACGAACCCAGGCACCTGCTGCAACGCAGGGAGAGGTGCCAGAAGTGGAGTCAGAGGAGGAAGGTGGCTTTGTGGAGGAGGAGGAGGAGGACCAACAGGAGCAGGCTTCCCAGGGGGCTAGTGGTGACCTTTTGGGGACCCCTGGTCTTGTACGTGGCTGGGGGGAGGAGACCGTGGATGATGCAGTCCTTGATAATGAGGAAGCGGAGATGGATAGCTCTGCATCCAACCTTGTGAGAATGGGGTCTTTCATGCTGTCATGCCTGTTGAAGGACCCCCGTATCAAGAGGCTTAAGGAGAAGGACCTGTACTGGGTCGCAACGCTACTAGACCCTCGGTACAAGCATAAAGTGTCAGAAATGTTACCAACATACCACAAGTCCGAAAAGATGCGGCATTTACAAACCAGCCTGCAAAACATGTTGTACAATGCTTTTAAGGGTGATGTCACTTCAGGAACTCATCAACATTCCAGGGGCAGAGGTGCCAGTAATCCTGCCACGAGCACACCTGCAAGGACAAAGCCCTTTGGCCAGTCTGTAACGTCAGACATGCAAATGTTTTTCTGTCCAAGGCAGCGCCACAACCCTTCTGGATCCACCCTCAAAGAACGCCTCGACCGGCAGGTAGCGGACTACCTGGCATTAACTGCAGATATCGACACTCTGAGGAGCGATGAACCCCTGGACTACTGGGTGCGCAGGCTTGATCTGTGGCCAGAGCTGTCACAATTTGCCATGAACCTCTTGTCTTGCCCAGCCTCAAGTGTGCTCTCAGAAAGGACCTTCAGTGCAGCAGGAGGGATTGTAACTGAGAAGAGAACTCGCCTAGGTCACAAAAGTGTCGATTACCTGACCTTTATTAAAATGAATGAGGGGTGGATCTCGGAGGGTTACTGCACGCCGGAAGACTTGTTCTGACTTCTATGCAGCTGTCCTTCTCTTCAAGCCTCATGACTCCACACACAGCTGTCCTTTAGCGTCCTCCTCCTCCCTCCGCCACCGTTACAAACTAGGGTGCAAACCCTACTGGTTTAATTTTTTCTGGCCTCTGTGCTTCAGTGGCTGCAAACAAAAAAACTGGGCAAACAATGTCTACAAGGTCAACGTATGGCAAAAAATGACTATTTTCAGCATTTATATGGCATATTTTTTCTGGCAACTGTGCTTCAGTGGCTGCATCCAAAAAAATGCATATTTTCTGCATTTATATGGCATAATTTTCTGGCCTCTGTGCTTCAGTGGCTGCAACCAAAAAAATGCATATTTTCTGCATTTATATGGCATAATTTTTCTGGCCTCTGTGCTTCAGTGGCTGCAACCAAAAAAATTTATATTTTCAGCATTTATATGGCATAATTTTTCTGGCAACTGTGCTTCAGTGGCTGCGACCAAAAAAATGACTATTTTCAGCATTTATATGGCATATTTTTTCTGGCCTCTGTGCTTCAGTGGCTGCGGCCAAAAAAACTGGGCAAACAATGCCTACAAGGTCAACGACGTTGACCTTGTAGGCATTGTTTGCCCAGTTTTTTTGGCCGCAGCCACTGAAGCACAGAGGCCAGAAAAAATATGCCATATAAATGCTGAAAATAGTCATTTTTTGCCATACGTTGACTCAACGTATATGGCAAAAAATGACTATTTTCAGCATTTATATGGCATATTTTTTCTGGCAACTGTGCTTCAGTGGCTGCGACCAAAAAAATGCATATTTTCTGCATTTATATGGCATAATTTTTCTGGCCTCTGTGCTTCAGTGGCTGCAACCAAAAAAATTTATATTTTCAGCATTTATATGGCATAATTTTTCTGTCAACTGTGCTTCAGTGGCTGCGACCAAAAAAATGCATGTTTTCTGCATTTATATGGCATAATTTTTCTGGCCTCTGTGCTTCAGTGGCTGCAACCAAAAAAGTTTATATTTTCAGCATTTATATGGCATAATTTTTCTGTCAACTGTGCTTCAGTGGCTGCGACCAAAAAAATGCATATTTTCTGCATTTATATGGCATAATTTTTCTGGCCTCTGTGCTTCAGTGGCTGCAACCAAAAAAATTTATATTTTCAGCATTTATATGGCATAATTTTTCTGGCAACTGTGCTTCAGTGGCTGCGTCCAAAAAAACTGGGCAAACAATGTCTACAAGGTCAACGTATGGCGAAAAATGACTATTTTCAGCATTTATATGGCATATTTTTTCTGGCAACTGTGCTTCAGTGGCTGCGTCCAAAAAAACTGGGCAAACAATGCCTACAAGGTCAACGTATGGCAGTTGTTTAAAGAGAACAGTAGATTACTAGCCAGCAAAGCTACCTAAGCTAAATGTCCCTCAAATCCCTGCAGACTTCTGTCCCTCCAATACAGAGCAGTATCAAGCAGATTACTAGCCAGCAAACTTACTATCATCTGTCCCTGAAATCACTAACAGCTCTCCCCCTACACTATCTCTTCCAAGCACACACAGGCAGATTTTTCAGATACATTTTTGCCCTTGATCCCCCTCTGGCATGCCACTGTCCAGGTCGTTGCACCCTTTAAACAACTTTAAAATCATTTTTCTGGCCAGAAATGTCTTTTCTAGATGTTAAAGTTCGCCTTCCCATTGAAGTCTATGGGGTTCGCGAACCGTTCGCGAACCGCTCGCGTTTTTGCGCAAGTTCGCGAATATGTTCGCGAACTTTTTTTCCGACGTTCGCTACATCCCTACAGACAGGAGTGTGACCTGAGGATGGCTTCAATCCAATTGGTTGATGCGCAAGTAAAGGGGTGCATAATAATGTCTGCTTTTTTTTCTGCATTATTTCTTATTATTTATATAGTGCAAAGACCTACATGTTTTTCCTGTGAAACAAAACACGTGGTGAAATTCCAGATCACAAATACTTTCAGTGCTCGCAAATTTGCCAACAAATACCCAAAAATGTTTGCTCTTTGCTTATTGTATATTTATGTGAATCACTGCAGTAATCAATTCCAGAAATTGATGAAACAGCCCTTTATTGTGACATGAATTTATATTACAAAAATAAATGTGTGCAAAATATCAAATCCTAAGTTTTTTCCAGCTTTGCACACTGTTCTGCTGAGGTTTTGGCCTGTTACTTTGGAATTTTAAGAATATTCACATTAGTCAGGTTTACACTTTTTTAATTGGATTGGGATCAATGCTTTAACTCAACCATTGTTTTTTTTTTTTTTAGTTCTTATGGCACTTTTTGTTACTTGTTACTTTTTGTTGTCATGTATTTGGGACCATCTGCTTAAACATGAACCTTACCCAAGCTTCAGTTTTTGGCAGACTTTTACTAGGAAATTACTTCAAATTAGAAGAAAATAGCTTCATAATTATACATTGCTGTGACTTAATGAAAATTGGAAGTTAGTCTCGAGGTCTAGGAGATGTTCACACACATGCCCATTTACCAAAGGTCGAATTTCAAATTCATGTGAATTTTTACTCTAATAAATTTGAATATACTCAAAATTTGGATGGGAGATTATTTAAGAAAAAATGTGAATGTCTAAAACTAAATGAATATTACCGACTCGAAACCTCGAATCAAGTTTTTTCTCTGAAAAAAAAACTTGAACGTCAGGAAGGCTATTAACATCTTCAAATGGGTCACCTCTCCCATTAACTTCTACATGAACTCGGCAGGTTTTAGGTGGTGAATAGTTGAATTCTAATTTTCCCAGGGTAAATTTAGAATTTTGAATTCAAATTGAGTTTGTATTATTCCCAATTCGAATTTGTGAGTTTTGACCAAAAAAACTATTTGAAAATTTGAATTTACTATTCGACCCTTGATACATACATCTGTCCCTTAATATCTCACCCCCTTGTGAACCTAGAGCAAGTCATTTCAGCAACCTATACCTCAAGTGTCAGGGATTGCATGGAAATGTCTTGGGTACTTATTCAGTTATGCAAGTGTCTTTGGGTGCTTATGGTTACTGCTCACAAACCCAGCACTTTAGCCACACTTGACTTGATAAGAGATGTAGGGTAATTAGTACAACTGCACTAAATCTAGGATTAGGTTTGGAATTCTGGAATTTCTGGGAGATTCCGATTTGGCTAAATCCAAGTGCCTGGCTGAGAAAAATCCAATTACTCAAAATCATGTGACTTTTTATCACATGAACAAGGTAATTGTGTTTTTTCTTTTTAATCCTTCCAGATTCAGATGAATCCTATATGAAAGATTCAGGATTCAGCCAAATCTTAAAATAGTGACTTGAATAGCTCTCTAGAAGTTAGTGTTCAGTGGAGGTTGTGATCCGTGATTAGAGGTACCCCAAGTTTCTCGCCCATTGTAGCTGCCCAGAGCTGATTTGTGCAGGTTGCATGCAATAATAATGCACAAGATTGCAGTAAGTGATTATAGGTGACTGAAGATGCTCTGTGTTTTGCTAACAGTGATTGTAGGCAGACGAAAGTATACATTTCACAACATTATGTTGAAAGCAACAGACCATTTATGGATGTTTATTTCATGCAGACGGAAGCATGAGAACATTAAATAATGTGTTACATTTGTAATAATAATAATATAAATTGCTTGATATATAATATAAAATGTATTAATTTTTACTTTTAGCTTTATAACAACTTTTTAGTGTAAGTAGCCCTAAATGTATCATTTTTCTGTAGCCCTCTCTTTCTAGATACAGGTTAGCAGTTAATAATCTGTCGCCATGTAATAATTATGTGGATGAACTGTTTAACAATGCTGCCTAAAGCTCTCTACAGAATGAATAGATTTTTAATTGAAATTCTGTGGCTGGTTAAATCCATGTTATCCAATCCTCCATATTATAATTTGATTCTCTATGCTTTTTTTGCTGTTATTTTGGGCTTTTACATTGGGCGGGTCTGAGAAATTCTATAGATTTATATAATGAAAGTTCATTATCTACAAGGCTAGTTCTGGGACTGTATATCTCAAGCACTCAAGTCTCCTCTGTCTGATGCATTTTTAAATGGGTGCCTTTTGAAAAATAGAAGAGAATGTAGAAAACAAATTTCATGTTGTATAAACCCTACTGTGTGATGTGATCATTTTAGTAAGCATTGCTCAAGACCATACTAGGACAGGGCATGCACGGCACCTGCCGAGAAACCGGCAATGCACCAGGTACTTAAATACAGGAGCCATAATTTCATGTTCTGCAGAAAATGTTTGCATTTTTAAAACAAGCTGACTATAAAATATAACTAAAGCATAGTGTAGTAATAGTGAGTTTTCTGTTTGATATTTGCATTAATACTGTACATTCCTAAAAGAGAGTTTTTGACTGTTTTCTAATCATACTGTATCTACCAGCAGTTACTCTATGTAAATATATCATAGTCTTCCATGCCCTAGGCTTCAGTATAGATGCATGCATGCATTCCTCTCATCAGCAATGTTCACATTTACTCTCTATGAAAATATGTGTCTGAATATTTAGTGTGGTTTATTTGCAAGTAAAAGACAAAGATGCATATCAAAGCAAACACAATTTTACCTCTGTTAATGCTGGCAGTACTGTAAGGGCTATTCCACACGGGGAGATAGCCACGCGTTTGCGGTCGCGGCGACAAAGCGCCGCGCCAGTCGCCGCGACCGGCGCAGGCGACAGTTTTGTATGGGCGCCTATGTAAAAACGCCTGTGCTAACCACACGAGGCAATGCGCTTTTCAACAGTCGCCTGAAAAAGCCTGGCGAGGCTTTTTCAGGCGACTGTTGAAAAGCGCATCGCCTCGTGTGGTTAGCACAGGCGTTTTTACATAGGCGCCCATACAAAACTGTCGCCTGCGCCGGTCGCGGCGACTGGCGCGGCGCTTTGTCGCCGCGACCGCAAACGCGTGGCTATCTCCCCGTGTGGACTAGCCCTAAAAAAAAGAAACTCTTCAATACCTTTTAAATTCAAAGACGAAGCAAAACAAATCAATGCACTTTTTCTATATTCCTGGTGGAATGAGTTTTTGTCAGGAAATCTTAGGGATGAAAATTAAAAGCGAATTAAAGAAAAAAAATAGTTTTTCATTAAATAACAAAAGGGAAGTTGTTACTTGAAAATCTTTTAGATATATGAATGTGTTCACTACTATTTGTCAGTATGTTAAAGGTAACATTAATTAGTACACTGTTCCAGTTTTTTTACTTCTTAGATTTAAATTATGGGGAATTACAAGTTGTATAAAATTGCTCCATTTAAGTTTAATTATGACATTTATAGTTCTTTTCATTTAGGGCAGTTCACCTTAAAATTAACTTTTGTAGACACTTTGCAATCTGTCTTTTTTTTTTAAATTTTAAAATACAGAATATACATTTTCTGTACTACAAATCTCAAGATTAAAATTGATCTTTTGGATTTTTGATAGGATTTTTTTTTTACCCCAGCAACCATGTAACAGTTTGGCAGTCGGAGGGCCGGAAAACCGGTTGTTTTCCTTTTCTCCAATTCAGTTGTTTTCAGATAGTTCCATAGAAATAAAGACTTTTTAAAGTTACTTTCTGTTTGTTAATGGTTTTCTAATTTTGAAGTTTATAGCTTAATTTTTCACCTTATGCCTTTCGGAAGCAGCTCGGGAGGGGGGTCACCAACTCTGTAAACTTTAAATTGATACATAAGTTGATACATTTCTTATATTTGGCCCTGCTAAGCAGAATTCCTGAGTTTCATTAAAGGAATAGTAACATCAAAAAATTAAAGTGATCTAAAGTAATAAATATACTGCAGTATTTGCTGCAGAAACACTACTATTCTTTATATAAATAAGCTGCTGTGTATCAATAGGGGCAGCCATTCAAAGGAAAAAAGGCTCAGGTTACACAGCAGCACATAAGCTCTGTAGAACATAATGGTGTTATCTGTTATCCACACTTTAACCTGTAGCGTATAGCCTTTTTTCAATTTCCGCCATTGCTACTTAGCAGCTTGTTTATTTGAACTATAGTAGTGTTTCTGAAGCAAACACGTCAGTTTTACCAGTGCAGGGCAACAGTGCATTATATTTTCATTATTTTAAAACGCTTTCATTTTTTGGTGTTACTATTCCTTTAAAGGCAGCTGTTATAATTGACTGATATCAACTAATATAGCAAATTGTAACAGTTGAGAGTCTGCACCTGAATTACTGAACTGCAAGAGTGAAAACCCAGAGAACTGAACTGAAAAAAGTGTTTGTAAGTGAACAACCCCTTTAATTTGGTTTAAAACAGACCAGAGTCCATATATATATATATATATATATATAGTAAATATACTAATACCTATACTATCTAACTCTATAGATCCCAATAACCTTGGGATCTTGTGTTCAAGATACTGAGCTTTATTCTAAACCATCTCTGGTCTTGAAGAGAACATTAGACTAAACTTAAGTTGCTTCTAAAAACTGCAGTTTATAGAGATACTAGTATTCTAGTGTGTAAAATGTGCTAAACTACGAAGCTTTCATATGACTGTGGTCAGCATCTGGCAATTTTTCTTAGTGACATTTGGGGACCAATTAATCATTCTTTGGAGGGTAACTAAGTTATAGCAGGAACATAAACTGCAGCCTTCTTTAAACAAATACCAGCAATAGATCAAGAAGAATTCTAATGAACATTTTGCAGTTGTCGTGGTCGGAAACATCTTAAATGCAACATAACGTTCTGTTAACATTTTGTGAGGAATTTTCAGTAATTAGGATGTACTGTATATTAAACAAAAAGGGGGTTCAGACTTTACACCATCATTCTAGAGCATTCAGGAGTACATGAGTTCCACTAATGCAGATACATTTGTTCCTCGTGTGATGCTCTAAAGAATACAAATATTTTTGCATGCACTTGGTCTGATAAAAATGGAAAGTTGGGTAGGATACTCCAAACATCTATAGGCGAAATTTAATAAAGTATGTGTGTTCTCTTCTTTTAAGGGCAGATTTTTATCAAAGGTTGAGGTGAATCTTTGAATTCAAAAAATTTACAAAAATAATACTTTGACTAGGGAATAGTCCAAAGTCAATTCTAATTTGAAAAAAATTAGAAAATTCGAATATCGAAATGTATCATGTACTGTCTCTTTAAAAATTCGACCTGCCGAATTGCTGTTTTAGATTATGAGGGACCTCCTAGAACCAATTGGTGGACTTTGGGGAAAAACTTTGATTTGAATTTGATCGAATGCGCTATTACTTTGATTCAAACGTTTCGAATCTGCCCAAATCTGGACCTATTTGATCAAAAACTGACCTATTCGGCCCAAAAAAAACAACTTAGACTTAATTTCGGTTGGTCGTTTTGAATTTCAAAGTTTTTCAAATTTGAAATTCGACCCTTGATAAATATGCCCCTTAATGTCAACAAAGTTTTTTCCAGATTATAAAAAATATATATCCATCTTTATAATGGCAGTTTGTCAGCCTGCACTTTTTTCTGAAGAAGTACATTCTTGTGCTCTTAATCAGTTGTCAAGGATTCACCATGCAAAAACATCTTATTTAACCACATATATATATATATATATATATATATATATATATATATATATATATATATATATATATATATTATATATATCAAAATTTCAATATATAGAACTATACGGGAATGCTGGAAAAAAAATATGATGTTTGTTAATAGTATACTTTTTTCTTCTTTTTCCCTATAAAGAGGGGTGTTATGCTACATAGACACTCGATATAAGACGTAAATGTAAATATTACACTTACACTTGCTAATTTATCCATCTCAGTGTGTTTATGAAAGTGCTGACGAAGACATTCCAAGTGTGAGGCAGGGCAACAAGATTGTGTTGCAATTAAAGAAGTTGTATTTTCTTTTGTGATAATACAATTTGTATAAATAGCTTTAATACAATTGTCATATTTTGATAAGTTTAATTGGCATTTAAACATGCGATTAAAAACATAAGTGACAATTTATGGGGAATTTATTAAGTAGGGTACAAAGTTAAAAAAAGCTGGTGCAATTATTAGGCAGAAATGGAACCTGTACTGATTGCATGCACTGAGATGCTCTGATGCCAATCCAGTGCTAAGTGCAGGGCACAACCAGACCCAAAGCCTGTGTCTGGAGCTCTCTAAATATTTTATATCTCAACAAATGTATTCTGCATGGATTGTAATAACAATAATACACCCGTCATCAGCCTGTCAGTCTGTTCTTTTGCTGCTGTAGTCTATAAAGCAAACCTCAGCTCATGCAGTGGCGGAACTACCGGGGGTGCAGGAGGTGCAGCGGCACCAGGGTCCATGCTCCTGCACCCCCGATGGGGCCCGCAATCCAACAGAGGGATAAAGTTGGCAGGTTCTCCACGACGCACTCCTCCGGCAGCACACGCGTGACGTCACCGGCGACACGCGGCGCACCGCTGCTGGGTAATGCTGGTGCTGTCTCCTTGTATAGAAGAGAGTCCCGGAAAAGCAGCTCTCACATTCCTCACTGCGGCCTATACTCTGCCTGACCAAGTGACAATAAGAGCCAGGGCTGGCAAACGGATGAGAGCCCTTTGCCGATTGGCCTCTGGAAAGTACATTCTAATTGGCCGCTGGAGTCCGTCTCTGATTGGCTATTAATAGACTGGGCGGGTATTGTTTTGGGAATAATGAGGTGGTCGGGATAAAGTTTTCTGGTAAGTGGGACTGTTTGAGTGATTGTGGGGAGTGGGGACCGAAGTGCCAGAGAGCGGAACTGGTGCCTCACAGAATGTGTTTGTAGTGTCAGAGGCAGGATTGTACTACAGGATCTGTGTAGAGGTTCTTTCTACTCTGTATCAGAATGGAATGCCCCATGTTTAGCCCTACAGTTCAGAGGGGCCCCAGTCCTGTTGGACCTCTGCGAGGAAGGACTCTGCTGGAACCATTTACATCTCAGCCCTTTGTTTTTCCACTATAAGTCTACAATTAATTGTATTGAAATTGGCACTATATTAAAGGGTTTATTTCCACTGACTCGAGCCCCCGGCCAACAATGCCAAGCAAGTGAAAAATGGAGCATATCAGGTGCAATAGTGAAATATGACAACAGAAGTGGAACTAATTTTGCATACCTCCCAACATTTTGGAAATAAAAAGGACAAAAAAATTTGTGTTGCAAATTTTTTTTGACCATGCCCATTTTTGTGGCCACACCCCCTAATTACCATGTTCATTTTACAAAATTTTACAATGTTCAGTTCTGGGGTATTTATACATGGCATTGGCCTCTGCCATCTTGATATTCTGGGGTATTTATACATGGAATTGCCACGTGTCATCTTGATATAAGTTCTGGGGTATTTATATATGGAATTGCCACGTGCCATCTTGCTATGAGTTCTGGGGGTGTTTATACATAGAATGGCCACTGTGCCATCCTGCTATGAATTCTGGGGGTATTTTACATGAATTTGCCACTGCATTCATTCTGCTAAGTGTTTTATGGGCATTATACATAAAATTGCATCAGTGGCTTTTTTTCAGAACACTGAGATACTTTATAAAGGGCTAAAATAGATGCTTAGCTATCTATATATTCTAACTTCTGCAGTAACAGCCCCTAAGTTTGCTCATAGCCTTTACAGAGAGATCCCATAGAACTATGGCAGCATTGGTATTCCCTCATAGTAAGCACAATTCAGCAGGAACAGCCCCCTCAGTCTGACCCTAAGTTTGCTCATAGTCTGTACAGAGAGATCTCATAAAACTATAACAGCATAGGTATTCCCTGTACTAAGCACAATTCAGCAGGAACAGCCCCCTCAGTCTGACCCTAAGTTTGCTCATAGTCTGTACAGAGAGATCCCATAAAACTATGGCAGCATAGGTATTCCCTGTACTAAGCACAATTCAGCAGGAACAGACCCATAAGTTTGCTCTAGCCCGTACAGAGCGATACCATAAAACTATGGCAGCATATGTATTCCCTGTACTAAGCACAATTCAGCAGGAACAGTCCCCTAAATTTGCTCATAGTCTGTACAGAGAGATCCCATAAAACTATGGCAGCATAGGTATTCCCTGTACTAAGCACAATTCAGCAGGAACAGCCCCCTCAGTCTGAAAAAATGCATTGCTTTTCCTAGATTTTATATCCTGTTTTCCCTATTTTTACACCAACATTTATTTATTATTATTGTTATGGTGTTCCCCAGTTCTCTGTTAATGTTGTTAGTGAACTTAAAAGGTCTAAGATATTTGCTATAGTTCTATCTGTAAATATTTCATTCCAATTAGTCTGTGCCTAAAGTCATGCACCGATTCACCTATTGCTCTAGGTTGTGCATGTAATTGAAGGGGACAACGAACCGACTGCTACTGGAACCTTTGGATTTCGTTTGACCAACAATGCCTAGCATTCCGGATCCGGGGAACTTGCACAAAGAAACACCAACGAGTGGATCAGAATAACAAGTTCCGTTTATTGAAGGTCAAACGCATGTTAACCCTTCAGTAATGGAACTGGCAGAGAGGCCTTGCACGTCCCCCATACTGTAACATTAAAGGTGTGGTTCACCTTCAGGTTAACTTTTAGTATGTTATATAATGGTAAATGCTAACCAACTTTTCAATTGGTCTTCATTTTTTTAAAATATTTATTTCTCTCCTTCTGAGTCTTTCCAGCTTTCAAATTCACTGACCCCATCTAAACAACGACTCGTAAGCCTATACATTTATTGATATTGGTACTTTTTTATTCAGGATCTCTGCAATTCATATTGCCATATTTCATTCAAATCAATTCATAGTTGCTAGGGTAATTTGGTCACCAGCAACCAGACTGCTGAAATTGCAAACTGGAGAGCTGCTGAATAAAAAGCTAAATAATGCAAACCGCAATAAAAAACATTAAAAAACCAATTGCAAAGTTTCTAAGAAAATCCCTCTGTGCATCATATTAAAGTTAATGTAAAGGTGAACAACCCCTTTAATGCTGCACTGATTAACCCTTGTCATTAACACAGTAAAAAATGTATTTCAGACTCCTGTGCTTATATCCTTTGAGTACAGGTATGGGACCTGTTATCCAGAATGCTCAGGACCTGGGGGTTTCCAGATAATGGATATTTCTGTATTTTGGATTTTCATACCTTAAGTCTATTAGAAAATCACATAAACATTATATCCAATAGGCAGTTTTGCTTCCAATAAGGATTAATTATCTTAGTTGGGATCAAGTACAAATTACTGTTTTGTTATTACAGAGGAAAAAGGAAATCATTTTTAAAATGTTAAATTATTTGATTATAATGAAGACTGTGTTGCAGTCCAATGGACGGGGGGGCAGTGTTGCGTAGGGGGGCCCAGTTGTAAATTTACGTACCAGGGCCCTTAGGGGTCTAGTTACGCCACTGAGCTCATGCAATATGGGAAATGGAAATATGGACATTTTACACCTGTACAGTGTAGATGCAGCATGCAATCATATCTTCTCTCTATGTAAGACAAAATGAATGAGCTGCAAATCATATTTATTAATATAGTGTATCTGCCTCCTAGTTTTATATTGAATAGGAACCATTATTGGGATACATTACTGAAGTGTCATTACCCATGACCCTGGATGGAATTGCTAGTGATGGAGTAGTAGTGATGTAGTGAATCTGTCCTGTTTCGTTTCACTGAAGACATTAAAGTCAATTTGCATTTTTTCACAGCAACTTTCTTTTTTGCATGGCGACTTTTTTAGCTCACAATACATTTAAGTTCATGGTTGTTTTTTTTGGAATGAAACTTGGCAAAAAAGCTTGCCCATCACTAACAGTACAGGGTGGCAAATGCCTCCCCTTAGGGCTTATTCATGAGACACTTCCATACAAGTCATGCTGCATTGCATTGGTGCTCCATAACTTGCACATCTGAATAACACCTACATACATGCCTTCCCCCCAAACACAGGCACCATTGTATTCATGGAGGGATCCAGGCCCTTCTCCTTGTAAACTTTCAGCCAGAGATGCTAACAGTGAAGCTGGGTATAAAGTATAAAAATCATGGCAGCTTGCACCTGTTTTTTGTATTTTGCATCCTGCCCTCCAGTCATTATATTACCCCTTATTTCCTTCTGTGTTGTTTCTGCATTTTTATTAAGGCCTGACTTACTATTACTTCTGAAACCAGCAAACCTCGCCAGCTCATTAGTAAATAAATGAAGGTACAATTTCTTGTGTTAACTTTTAAATGGATCTCTTAAAGGAGAAGGAAAGCTACTTAAGCGGTTTATTGCCAATAGATTAGCCACAATAGTGCAAGCTATACTGTATATTTATTCTGCAGAATGCTTTACCATACTTGAGTAAACAGCTCTTGAAGTGTTCTCTGTCTGTTTTGGATAGCAGCTGCCATATTGGCTTGGTGTGACATAATTTCCTGCCTGAGTCTCTCTCTGCTCGCTCATAGCTCTGGGCTCAGATTACAGCAGGGAGAGAGGGAGAGAAGAACAAACTGAGCATGCTCACGCCTTGCCCTGGAGGCTTAAGCTGAAAACAGAAGTCTGATACAGAAGTCCATGTGTACACAATAGAAGGAAAGAAATGTGGTGTTTCTTTTGACAGAGGACTCAGAGCAGCATTACTTTGAAGGTTTACTGGTGTATTTATATAGGCCTTTCTAATAAAGCTTACTTAATTTTAGCCTTTCCTTCTCCTTTAAGATAATGATCTGCTCAAAGTGGATGGATTTTTTCATTTGTAACACCAACTATACTGCATAAAATGTATTATTATTTTATTATGACAATTTTATTAACTTTTTATTGTTTTATCAGTGTTACATAAGGAATAGTACAGGTATGGAATCCATTCTCCCGTTATCCAGAAAGCTCAGAATTACAGGAATGTTGTAGACTCCATTTTATTCAAACAATTCACATTTTTTAGCACCTTGTAGTTGATTCAAACTCAGATATAAAAATCCCTATTGGAGGAAAAACAAGCCTATTGGGTTGATTTAATGTTTAAGTAATTTTTTAGAAGACTCATGATATAAAGATTTATTACAGAAAAGATCTGCTATCCGAAAAAAACCCTAGGTACCGAGCATTATGGATAAGAGTTCCCAGCACCTGTATTGGGAAAGAAGATGGTACATAGGGGATGTGGCATGCATGCCAGATTTAGGCAAGTATTTCGATAAAGAGTAGTAGAATACAACATGGTATGCTTGACAATGTGCGCTACAATGCTTGAGACCATGTACAGTATAGTAGCTGGAATGTATCTTGTGGAGCGCTCAGATCTCCTAGTTTTTTATAGATGGTTGACATCAGTCTACACTAGTGGGGTATAGAACGTCACATCATCAAGTATTTTGCATTACTTGTGAATCCACCCTATCGGTACATAAATCAACAGCTAAAGATGTAGCCGTTAATATGCCATAATGGAACTCGGTCTGTCTCACAGAGAATTATGGTGGGCAACATATTAGGTCCCAAGGGCCAAATCTGAATCATCAAATGCCATTGCTTGCTTAATTCATAATATTCCAGCAATAGATATACTTTGCAAGGAGCTATAATGATTTTAGCATGAGGATATTAGCATGTCTCAGCAATGATATAATGTTGGTAGCTGAGCTAAAAGACATTTTAATGATCTGCCCAACAGCAAATACATAGATTCACTAGAGAAACAATCCCTTGGCTTCATTCTATGAAACACATTAGCGTTGATTTAAATTTCTTAACAAGCTTCTTCAGGGAAAATGTATCAATGCCAAAGTGAAGCAGTTCTAGGGCACACATACATTCCATGGAAAATTGTCATGACTTTCGCCTAACTGCAATAAGTCCCTTCTTTTGAAGCTACCATTAAATGTGCATTTTCTTCTCTTTTATTTATTTAATTTTGATCTAATTTATGCATGTCTTCTATACAATGTATGCTTTGATAGGCTTTGAATTTGTCCCATTTGCTTTGCCAAAAAATTTAGGAAAAGCAAATTTTGATGATGACAATTTGACGCTCGCCTATTTTGTACAATTGCATTAAAGTCAATGGGCGTGCATTTAATTGTCGCCGGTGTCGGAATTGTCTCTGGCGTCACTAAACTTTGACTTCACGGCAAATATTGTGGCAGTTTCACAAATTTGCCGCAAATTCACGCCTGCCAAATAAATTCGCCCATCACTACTGATTTCTATTTTTCCCTATAAGTACATTTGACTGAATATGTTATCCTTGTGTGGAATGTTATTTTATTTTTTTTGGGTGTGGGTGGGGGGTTCTCTGTAAAATGCTTGAAATTCTGAACTTGGCTACATTTCTTTCAGTCTGTCTGGATAAGCGTCAGGGAATAATGTGAATGATAAGTGCCATTGGTCTGTCCCACATTTTGTTAAGCATATATTGCAATTGAAATGTCCAAATAATATTAACAAAAGGTGTGAAAAAAAACTTTAAAGGCTTTCCCTAAAAATATCAGCCCTTCTTATTTAAAGTAAACATTTCAAAGTGGAATATTTTTTTTCTTAAATGTAGAGAGCCATTACATATATTTGGAACGCATGGATTGGCAAGTCGGTATGCTTCATCATAGGTGAAGGGGATATTTTTTGTAGTCAGTTACTGACAGCCATAAAAAATTAAGTTTTTTATATACGGCCAGCTTGGGTTAAACTCAAACCTTTATACTGATTATGTGATGTTTTAATGATTGCAAGTTTAGAAGCCTTGATGCATGGTGCTTCTCATTAGTGAGACCCCATATCTAAAAAAAATATCAGGGCCCAAGCATTTTCATTCAATAATAATATTTTAACAGCCCCATTAAAATAATAATAATAACTATATAGAAGTCCAAACTAATGTCAAATGCAATAAATACATAAAGGATAATTATTTGTGGGTGGTGCTATAAAGTGTAAAAACATTTCTACTGTTCCCAGAGATGCAACAGGTTTTTTCTCTGATCTTAATGGTGATGCTTTTTGCAAAGAAACCTAATAAGATTGAGGTTTGGTCTTGAGGTTTGGAACAGTCCATCAGACAGTACGATGGTATCCTGTTTCCTCCCTGAATAGATTAACATAGAACTATGATTTGGAGCATTGCCCTGTTACCAGCTTGCATGTCAAAGTGCAAGCCACAGGGCACAGCATGATCTTGTAATTAGTGATGAGCAAAAAATTTTTTCTCCATGCATGGATGCACTGCAAAATTCCACATTTCACCATCAGCAGATTTTTCTGTGTTCTGCAACAAAAATTCACCGCAAAAAACATTTGCTGGGAAAAAACGCCCATTCACTTTAATGCATTTGGAGTAAGAAAAAACTTGAGGAAAAAAACACCCATTAACTTCAATGTAATTGGAGTGAGAAAAAAAGTCGCCCATAGGCTTTAATGTGTTTCATTAATTTTTCGCCGTTTGCCAATTTTTCAGCAGTTTAGCAAATGTTTTGGCCAAGCAAAACAGGGATGATTAACTCATCAGTAGTTGTAACAAACATACAAATACACTATTACATATTGTTATTAGTGCCCTTTTTAATTTGTGGTTTTGGTATTGGTTACCGCTCTAAGGAAAATTTACAGAGCATTCATAAGTGAACCTAACTGATTTCCAGCAGTGATAGTTGTTTATAAACACAGTCCCAGCAGCTACTATATGCTGTGCAATATACACAAGCAAAGAAGTACATCATCACACTTTATTCTGGTGATACCCAATCTATGATATGTTCTTCAAAAATATAGAATTTTTTTTGCTAGGAAAGATCATTGATTTTCTTTATTCAAACAGATACCTTAGTTAGATCTACAGGTTGATTTAGATAAACGTCTGTGGGCTTCGTGTTGGGCTTAGTTTTCAAAGGAGGGGAGTTTTGCTTACAGCACTGATTTTGAGTTTTTTATTATCATACCTAAACTTTATCAAACCTAGGAAATGATAGCTTGAGGTTAAAAACTGAAGTAAGAAATGGTTATTAGGCATGTACAGTACTTCCAGCTACTGCTTCTTTAGTTTGCTCTTAGGACCTCCCTGCACTGACAATCTGCTTGGTTGCTTTCTTCTTACTACGCTGTAGTTCTCGTTGGTCTCCGGGGGTATTTCCTATAAGGGCAGGTGTCACTCTTGATTCAGGGTGTTGTTCCTTACAGAAGCTTAGAGAACAATAAGAAGAAAATCACATCCCCTGGAATCCCCAATTTCTGTTTAGAATTGATATAATCTTACTTGCTTTCTGCTTCACTGCCTCTCAATTTATTTCTAGAGAAACAGATAATTGACAAGAGGGACTTGTTTAACTGTAAATAAAGACTGGGACAAAGGCAAAGAGGAAAGAATGCAACCTAGCTCTAGAGCATTAGGATTTCAACATTTAATGGAATTGAAACAGTGTGGAAGATGGCATATATGAGATCTATAAACATGCACCAGCCCATTTATTAATTTTTCTGTTTATGGAGGAAACCTATAATAGGGATGTCAGCTACTAAAGGGTGATGAGGCTTGAAGTTCAGGTGTAATAGAAATTTCAGTTCAATTTTAGTTTGATAACCTTGTTTTAACGTATGTGACTAGAGACATTAACAAATTCTAAAAGCTTGTACAATATATCAGATCTTGTGCGGAAATATGATTTCTGTTCAGCGGGGAGTCTGCATGTGCCCAGCATCAGGAAAAAATGTCACATAGTTTTAGCTTTGCACGTGATGGAATCTCAAGATGTTAATCTCTTTCTAAGACACCAAGTCAAGGTCAGGTTGAACTTGTTAGCTTGATGTTATACTAGCACAGCCTTCATTTTCCCCCCGGAGATGTTGCTAGGCAGAAAACCTATGTGATGAACATAAAAGCAACAATGCTGACAAATTGTAATGAAAATGTTACAATAGATATAAAGACTATCATAAGAACCGTAGCAGTATACAGTAAAGGACTTTTTTTCTTATTTTTAATTTATCCTTTAAGACCACAGACACAAAAAAAAAAGATCGACCTTGATTGATTTTTTTGACTGTATGAATGATGCAGTGATGCAATTGCTGATCTTATTTGGGCTGATTATCATATAAAAACAATTATTTTATTTGTATAGTTTGTTCTTTTTGAGATAGGCCACGTTCCCTGCTACATACTACAGTGTATTGGACAATTATGTGGCTTTATTGCTCAACAAGTCAGTTATAATGTTTGTAAAGCCATTAGCAAGTAAGATGAATTCATATAATACTAGTGACTCATTATCATGAACCTGAGCAATAAAGTTTGCAAACAAATTAGAATGTAATCGTGTATGTGTATCAATTACACTTTTCTGTCAACTCATATTTTTGTTGCTTCTCACACCATTTGCTGAAGATCTTAACATATGATTAGAATTAAATATCTCAAAGACTTTCTATTATCTTGTATAATAAGTCCCTTCTTTGGAACTTGAAAAGCACTCATGTACAAACTGGGTGCAACTTAGTTCTACAGGAATCCAGAGATGATATGACCCCATTACAGTTCTGCAACAGTAAATGGAACATAATAACTCATTCGGGCTTTTGGCTGCAGGCTACAGTTATCTTAGCTGTTCCTCATTTCAGTGAAATGTGATTTGATGTGTCAAGAAATGTTCCCAATTTGTCTCCAAATTCAATGGATTGTCTGCCAAATTACTGGGAACTTTTTGTGTATTTTACACTGATTAACTCTATATTTGTTGCATTAGTACTGTGGGAAGCAAGGCTCTTGTTTATACCTATATGTGTTTGTTATAGTTATAATATATTTGCTTTGACAATAATAAGCACACCTTCTGAGTCCCTCAGGTTGCAGGGAAACTGAACTTTTCACATTTAACACAGAGACCTCTATAATCTATTAAATAATTATATTACTCAGTTCTGTTAAGTTTTGTTTAGTTCTGTTAATTGTACTTTTAGATGGCCATTTTGCATCTGAAGCGTGAACTCCTTTAGCGTAAATATGGAACAAGAGAGAACTATCAAAAACAAGTAATTAAAGTTTGATATTTTCTTTAGATTTTTAAGTTTTTAGGTTTTTTTATTTTGATAAAAGCTTCAGAATTTGAATTTTGATAAGTCTACCCTAAGGGGCAGATTTATCAAGAGTCGAATTTCAAATAAAAAAAGTCAAAATTCGAATAAAAAAAGACCAACTTAAATTTATTAAAAAACAAAACAAAAGTTTTTTTCATGTGAATAGGCCGTTTTCATTCGAATTCAAAACGTACAAATTGAAGCAACATTGTATTTTATCAAATTTGTTTAGAAGTTTTTTCTTAAAAAAACTTTAATTGTTCAAAGTCCACCAATTGACTCCAAATAGTTAATGTAAGTTGTTTCACATATCTACAAATTTTGCGCTCTTGCTAAGTATGTTGTTCTAAATTGTTTCACCCTCACTAGTTTATCTATATCATGTGACACACTGAAAGAGTATGAGGTGTAATAACCGAGAGCATATTTGAAGTGAACAACTGCAATCTGTTTATTATTATTATTTCATGCTTCTGCATTCAAACAGACAGACTCTTAAAATAAAATATTTTTGCTTTCATAAAGTGCTGGTCAGCTGAAAAGAAAGAAAAATTCCTATTTATTCTGGTAAGGGGTTTTATGCAAATAGGCAGAAATTTATATTCAGAAAATTCAGGTTTCTGGTAGTATGGAAGTAGTCGCACAAAACATGTAGCAATTCAAAGCACATCTCTCACATACATCTTTCCGACTGACTTTAAAGAATACAGAATATGCACTCAGCTAAAAATTATTTTAGCATTTAAGCTAGAACTTAAATAATGGGACAACCATGCAAAAAAAGTTTAATATATAAATAATGAAGCACATAAATTTGGTGACTACAGAATACAGTTACAATGAATACTGTATAACAGATACAAACTAATATTAGTAGAAGCAAAACATGGTCAGAGTTAATTCTGAAATAAATATTTCAGACCAGTCCAAAGAATATAGGTTCTGGCAAATGTAACAAAAACAAAATTTAAAAGACATTCTCAACAACTTATTCAACAAGCTACCATACTGTATATAAAGTATTGTTGATGTCAACATTATGAAACACAATGAGAAAATTGTAAACGAAAACATTAAAAAAATACTGTTTGTTGGTTTTTCTTATCCTCCCAATGTTTTTTTTTTTTATTGTGAGTCAGGCAGCGAGCACACTCTACCATATGCATCTCTGTGTAATGAAGCACAGTTGATGAAAATGTACACTCTTCTACATTTACATTTGATAGTAAGGAGAACCAAGACCATAAAATGCATGGTAATGGTTATTGCTGAATTGTGATGGCCAAAAGACAACTTCCTTTATTGGTAGAATTTGTTGTGCAAGCATCACAAACATTGGGCTTGCTGATAGATTGCTGCTGTGATTTTTCTGACAATGTGTCCCAAAGGGTAAATAAGCAACCCACAACAGCATTTCCCTTGGTAAATTTGTACAGCTGCAATTAATTTTCATCTCACATCCTTTCACATATTGTCAGAAGCGAAACAGCTACAAGAAAAGAAAGATGTCCTGTCAACGGGGCTACAAGAACAAATGACTAAAGAAGGATAAGTGAAAAGGTTAAGGTAGATAGAACATATTTATAATTGTGATATAATAAAAACATCACAAACAGGAAAAGGATGTGCTCCAGCAAATAAAGTAGGTTAAAAAATAAAATAGAAAAGACCCTACGCTGTTCAGCAGTGCAGCTATGGCAGAGTGAGAATATTTAGGTTGCCCTTCTGTAAACATAATTATTGGAAAAGTTTCTTTATGACTGGTATCCCAAAACCCAGAGCAAACCCCAAGGTCCCAGTCTCTGCCCCCACTTTTGCCTATAGCAGCCCCTCTCTACTTAGATGCCGCCAGGACTGTGAGAGGACCAAGGGGGAAGCTCTGGGCAGGCAAGGGAACCATAATGTATACAGGATGGAGAACAAGGAGTGTGAGAAAGGGATAGACAATACGGTACCAAATCAGGAGCAGAAACTGAGTCGAGGTCACATGCTAGGGTCAAAACCAAACAGGAACGCGGTACACAATCAGAATCTGAAGAGTGGTCAAGAACAGGAAAGGGTCAGTACAGGCAATGGTCAAAACCAGGAACAAACAGGATATCACACCCAGGAACTATGGAACATAGACCTATAATGAACAATGATTCAGTGCAGAGCAGGGGTCTTTATAGGAAACCTAATGGCTTACACTGATCACCTGGGTCCAGATTGATAATAGTTGAACAAAAGCCATTCCTATTTGCAATTACAAGTATAGCAATGGGAATGAACCTGGGCCTTAGCTGTCTGCTCAGTGGCAACTCAGATAGCCCAGAAACACCAGTTCCCTGGTTCAGCTCCAGGCAGGATGTTACAGTTTCAGTGAAAAGGTAAAACTGTTTTCTAAAATGTTTCCTGGTGTCAAAACAAGGGGATTTGTAGAGTCCTATAGAATCTTGGTTCCCCAAGATTTAATTTACTTTCAGTGGAATGATATAAGGATCAAAAACTCATTCACACTGCTATTGTTTGCATATTGATTTACTATAACAAAAGGACACAATTTACTATGTGTTGGTTTAAAAAGTGACTGCAACTGTTTGCAGTTATCTTTAACTTTTGATTTCCTTGTCTGCAACATTGTGTGAGTGTAATTCTCATGTGTAACACTAAGTGGACTAGGGAGCACTAGGGAGCTAGGGAGCACTTTTAGCAATGCAAAATAATCTTTCAGCAGAGGTGTCAGGTAGCTGCTATCTGGTTAGCTGCCAATTGTTCTGTTGATAGGGTGCTGTATGAGGGGTGTGGTTGGGGGGTGATATCACTCAAACTTGCAATATAGCAATAAGAGTAACTGAAGTTTATCAGAGCAAAAGTCAGAAGGTTGGAGGCACCTGGGAGATGGATGTCATGTCTAGCCCCATGCTAAATTTCAAAATTAAATATAAAAAAATCTGTTTAAAAATGGCTTTCAGTGCAGAATTCTGCTGGAGCAGCACTATTAAAAGATACATTTTGAAAAAAAAACCCCATGTTTTTCTATTGTCATTATTCTCCTGCATCATTCAGTTGTCTATGGGAAAATGCTAAAATACTCATATCCATTGCTTTGACTCAATTTCGGTTGGTCTTTAGAATTCGAATTTCTGAGTTTTTTTCAATTTGAAATTCGAACCTTGATAAATATGCCCCAAAAAGGATACTATTTACTTTATAGGAGTGCCCTGACTAATGTAACTTTTCTTTGGCCTGGCTATAACAGGATAAATTGTACCTCCAACCATATCAGAGAATGCATAAGAACAACTTAACAAGGAAATGGTATGGGGCCCTTGTGTATACTTAACACATATTGTGGGAAGAGAGTTTCACTCGCATGATAACCAGGGGCACTCGGCCAATGAGGCAGCCTGAGGTGCTCGCCTCAGGCGGTCAGCGCCAGATACATTTCCAGGGGCAGCAAAAAGCCGCTCCTGTACTTTTAAGAGCCGAATTTCCGGTTTTGAATCTGGAAACTCCGCTTTACTAGTGCGGGAGAGCGCAGTTGTGCTCTCCGCACTAGTGTTCCTGCCTCGGATACCTCCCCTGCAAATGGGTAAGCCGGCAAGGGGGGCGGCATTTTGAGGAGCCGCCTGAAGCTTCTTCACCCGAATCACCACTGAAGATAACACACTATAGTGGCTCCTCTCTCCACAATTCTGTATTTAAATACACTTAGGCTCATTTATGAATGATGGGCCTATTTTCAGC
Source organism: Xenopus laevis (assembly GCF_017654675.1). Lineage (NCBI taxonomy): Eukaryota > Metazoa > Chordata > Amphibia > Anura > Pipidae > Xenopus > Xenopus laevis. The sequence continues at coordinate 124,942,656 of NC_054373.1, forward strand.
TAAGCAGCAAACAATTGCAACCAAGGTGTAGTTAGATTTGTTCAGCCTGCTGCAGGGAGAGTAACACAAATTAAAACTTGATTTGTTTCCAAGTGTTACTGTACTAGTGCAAATATGTTTAGTGTTAGTAAATGAGTATGAGAATAATAACGATATGCAAAATAACCTTTTAAGAAAAAGTTGAGGATATATGTATTATAGCTGTAGCTATTTTGAAACATGTCAAAATTGTTTATGTATAAAAAGAAGTTTATATCATACTACATATGTACAGTATACTTAGGGGCACATCTAAAATTCGGGATTAATCTATTTTTTTTTTTTTTTTGGAAAACAAATCAGACAAAACTCCCTTCCACTATTTTATCTCCCGAAAAAATAGAGTCTCAAACTGAATTGTACAATTAATGCTCCGAAAACTCTGTTTTTCCAGATTATCGGCCATTTTTTGGAGTATTCTGCGCAAATCATGATGTCCAGAAAAAACTTCAGGGACGTCTGCAATTGACTCCTACATGACCTCGATGTTGTTACGCATTTTGGCATTTAGCATATGCCACACTTATTCATTTATCCTCAATGCACCCAAACTAACTACAGAGCTCCAAAATCTTCCATGCTTGTGACAGCAGACATTAAAAGTTAAAGCCACTTTGTTGTAGTGTCTGAACTGTAATTTCAAAACCTTTTAAGTCACATCTCCACTGGAGCATGTTAAATTCACTGATAAACTTGAGATAAAATATAGATGTCAGATAAAGAATATAGCCTTGTGTGCAGATAGAATAATAAAAGTCAGGGCACATCAAATCAATAAAACATCTCAAACTCTCTCATTTTACTGATATAACATTTAGGGGCACTTCATTCTTCATACATACCTACCAATTTATCACAGTGGCTCATTCTTACTTGTTAAGATAACAATTTCATGCAATTTGCAGTTTTTGAATACTTTTATGAGCACCTCGGTTTGCTTTTGCCATTGCAGTTATATGTGTGGATTTGTTCTCACGGAATAAATAATTTCTACTCTGCTGAAAATTATAACAGAGTTGAAATGTGCTGCATAAAAAAAGTTAATACTAAAAGACATCAAGATTTTATTAAGAAATGTGCAGCACTGCATATACAAGCAGTGCTATACATCTCGACCCTGGAAACAGTTCTAATTTGCATATTCGACACCTAAAACCTGCCGAGTTCATGTAGAAGTCAATGGAGAAAATTCACTAAGCCTATTTTCAGCCTATCACCTTTAAAAAAGTAAGATGCCAGCGTTTTTTGTGATTTGGAAAAAATGTCAACTTTTTTTGAAGCAAGCCCTATCTACTCTATTGCAATTCGCCTGGTCTGAGGTGGCGAAGGCAAGTCTGGCGCAAGAGGTAACGTTCAGTAAAATGTGCAAGTTAGTGAATTAGCGTAGTTACGTCCCTTCGCCATAGCGCAACTTCGCCTGGCAAAAGGGTGCGAAGTAGTGATAGAGTAGGTCTAGTAGAATGACATGTTCTAACAAAATGACGTCACACTGGGGAATTTGCGCTAGCGTTAGCCGCTTTAGTGAATTTGCCCCAATGGCAGAAAAGTTTTGCTGAGAAAGTGAAACCCCATAGACTCCAAAGGGAGAAAAAAAAATTGACGCACAAAAGTCACGTTTTTTTGTGGAGGAAAACTCGATTCAAATTCAATTTGAGTTTTCGGGTCTGGACTATTCAATTGAATTTTAGTCAATTGGTCAATCTATGGAGGTTGTCTTCCCTTAATTTGGAGTTTTTAAGGTTAACGGTTTCCACATAATGGATCCCATACTTTTATAAATAAAATATAAATATGTATACATTATTGTTGTAATTGGAAATCTTTAGTCTATGGTCATTATAGTTGCATTTTTTAAATCTAATAGCATTTTTCAGATCTTTTTTCATCTACTGCTGATATATAAAATAATGCCCAGTTATGGTGATAAAATATTCAAAAATACAAAGACGGATTGAAGAACTACTCGCAGGCTAAATTATAGCATTTTTCAGATCTTTGGACAACTACTGCTGATATATGATATCATGCCCAGTTATGGTGGTAAATATTCAAAAATACAAAGACGGATTGTAGAACTACTCACAGGCTAAATTGAATTAAAGGTAAAGTATAAAAAATGGGATTGATTAATGCATATGCTGAACTGCCTCGTTGTCCTGTGTGAGGCTAGCCTTATCATTGGCCCCTGAGTCTGAAATGCCCTGCCATAATTAACTATTTTCCTGTTATTGAATGCAATGACCTTTGCTCATAATATCAAAAAGGCAACAGTCGGCAATAGCACTCTCCAGGTTCTAAATGGAGCCTTTATCTTGCCCCTTTTGCAGTCATTCACACTCCAGCAAAGTCCACCATTCTCTAGTGTCTTACATGTGGTATCATTTAATTTATGCATGTAGGAAGTAATTGCACCCTATAGACTTCAGCTTAAAAGTACTCTGTATTGAGCATTGATATACCAGGAAAGTAAGGTAGCCAAGAACACAATTATCAACAAGAACAGTTTAATGAGACTGAAAATTACACTAATTACACATGCCAGGTAAAGTGGGAAAGTGTCAGAAATTCAGCTCGGAGGCCTAATTAAAATTTTGTCTCTCTCTGACTAAAGGATGTTCAATTCTATAAGACCAGGAAATTATTATTTAAGGAGCCATAGTAGAACAAATCAGCAACTTTCTGTTTTTTTTCTTTTGTTTTTTTTTTTATTTATTTCTAAAATGTGTAATGTTCACACATTACCAATGTGTGTCTAGAAATGTGATTTTGTAGCACAGATAATTATAATTTTAATATCAAGTCTGTCGTGCTAGAGATAAGACACTTAGGTGCTAAAGTTTCTAGAATTGCATGCACATAAATTATAGGATAGAATTAGCATTTATCATCTTGTCAGTAGCAGAGAGTCTGTGAATACACTTAATCTGCATCAGGCAACCTTATATATAAGTGAATCAGGAAAATAGGATTTAAAGGCAAATGTTCTGTTAGTTATATAAAAGCAATGTTTTTCTTTCTTTTTTTTTTTGTTCATTTAATCCATTTTCCTAGATTTGTGTCTGTTTGTTAGTGTGCCTCCCTGTTATCTTGCTTCAATCATTAATTATCTTGCAGCCCGAAAGGAAATTTGAAAGGAATTCATGGAACAATGAAGAGATGAAATCATATTTTGATAACACAAGATAAAAGAATGTTTGATTTCCACTTGTTGTGCTTTACCATATCCAATTTAGTCTTCTTCTATAATGAAGGTGAATCATTTCTTTATAACACCCTATGGATTGTTAAATTCTGGATCCTTGTAGATATTGTTATGCTTTGGTAATATTGAATGTAGCCTGTTTTGAGTTCAAAGTATTTCATAAAACGTAGCCAGAATAAAAACAACACTAGGGGGCAGATTTATCAAGGGTCGAATTTCGTAGTTAAAAATACTTCGACATTCAACCATCGAATTGAAATACTTCGACTTCGAATATCAAAGTCAAAGTTTTTTTCGGCAAATTAGGGTATCGTTTGGTCGAAGTAAACCCGTTCGATCGAACGATTCGAAGGATTTCAGTGATCAATCAAATGATTTTACTTCAAATTCCAAAAACATAGAAAAATGCTCTAGAAGGTCCCCATAGGCTAACATAGCACTTCGGCAGGTTTAATTTGGCGAAGTGTTGAAATCAAAGTTTTTTTTTAAAGAGACAGTACTTCGATTATCGAATGGTTAAATATTTGAATGAATTTACTTCGAATCGAATTTGAAGTTGTAGTATCCTATTTGATGGTCGAAGTATCCAATTGAATTCGAATTTTTTTACTTTGAAAATTCCCTCAAATTCACTTCGACCCTTGATAAATCTGCCCCTTAAAATCATGTAAAAACTTTATATACCTCTGTGTATTCTATAAAGTCAGTTGATAGTATAGCTGACAATTTTCTGGTGAGCAATAACTATAAGGTATTTGTATCTCCATCTGCCATTGCTTTACAAGAGATCTTAAATGACCTCAAACACTAGGTTTACACCTTTTATGTCTACATATAACCTGCCTAACTACTAGTTGTTCCAGAGGAAAGCAAAAACCCCCATATGAAGCTTCGCCATTTGGCCTCAGAGGGGGAAAAATTCCTTACTGACTTCAAGATAGCAACCGGACCAGTCCATGGGTCAACTTGTACTATGAGCTATCTTCCATAACCCTGTATTCCCTCACTTGCTAAAAAGAGAATTCCACATCTTCACAGCTCTCACTATAAAAAAAACCCTTCCAAATATTTAGACAGAATCTCCTTTCTTCTAATTAGAATGGGTGCCTGCATATCAGCTGGAAGGACCTACTGGTAAATAAAGCATTAGAGAGATTATTATATGATCCCCTTATATATTTATACATAGTCATCGTATCACCCCTTAACCACCTCTTCTCCAGCGTGAACATCTCCAACTTGGCTAATCTTTCCTCATAGCTGAGATTTTCTATACCATTTACCAGCTTAGTTGGCTTTCTCTGGACTCTACCCAATTCAATAATGTCTTTTTTTTTGAACGCTGGAAACCAAAATTGTACGGCATATTCTAGAATACAAGTACAGTAGCTCCAAAGCTTAGTGAGTTAAACTGATATTTTAGTAAGCATCTGCTTTACATCTGTGTCCTTTAAAAAAAGGTCAGCATATTTATCTCCATAAAAAATATGGCATCAGACTTAAAACATTCCCTTCTATTATCAGAATCTTTTTATACCCTTGTTAAACTCTACCAAATCAGTTGTTTTCAATCTGATGGAAAACATTGATACAATTTGTGCTGCTACTTAATGTACATTAGTTAAAATAGCTGAACAAATGTCAACCGTACATTAGATGCACAAAGACCAAATCCTTGTGTCGTTTTCACAGATGATTTCTCCCCTCTATTAAAGAAAAGAATAAATATGCGTTCTTTGTTGTCTGGTCAAAGTAATGAAATATCTTTAGTTCACTGTAGCGTTTACTTTAAAGTTGTATTATTTCCTTCTGTCACTAAAGCACAGTGGTTAGCACTGCTACCTTCCAGCGCTGAAATCCTCTGTTTGATTCCAACCAGGGATGGCTGTTGAATGTTGTCCTTGTACTTGTATAGGTTTACTTAAACCTTTGGCTTCTCCAGTTTCACCTCACACTAAAAAAAATTCTGATAGGTAAACTGACTTCTGAAGAAATTAACCGCAGACTGTGTATGTACAGTAGGGAGAATGGATGCTACACTGGGGCAGCAACTTATCTGGATGACTTAAAATCTATGGAAACTGTTGTGTGTCATGTTGGTGCTTTATCAATTAATAATTAATAATATTAATAAAGAATAATTTAAAAAAATATATCTTTTGTGTCCTCTCCCCCAAGGATCTTTAACTCTGCACTCTTACTGGCAGTGGTAACCACATTAATGGTGCAGATTAAACAATATGCTATTTATTAAAATCGAATAATGTGAGCATCATTGAACAGGTATGGAGAGCTTGAGTCAGTCACTGATTATTACAGCACTCCCCTTGTCTAATGATTGACAGATGTGTCTTGGGTACATCAGGGTACAGTAACAGAAATATAACCTCATTTCTCGTCTTAGGTTATAGAAGCAAGAATAGAGCTTGGAGGGCCAATAGCCGTTTTGGAAAAAGTGTAATTCTGATTAGTTCAGCTTTGCCCAGGTATTATAATCAAGGCTATTTCCAATTCCTACGTTCTGTATGAATCTTAGAGAGAATGGGGGTACCATATATTAAGGCTGTATAATTTGTGTGGGATTTTGGGAGGTGAATTCCTAAGTATGGGACTAAGTGTTTGGCCAATTGAAATTGAAAGTGCATGCCACAATTTGGACTGTGATCTAGTGTTAAGGTCATGGCCATGGATTTGGTCCAGTTCAAATGCACTTCTTTTTTTACCAGTTTTTACTTTTCTTGTAACTGAATTTAGCAGAATTGTGAAATCAGTTGGCAGTGTACGGCAGGTTACCAAAGGTGGCACAAATCTGCCCCTGGTAATTTAAAGAGCCAAAATTCTGTTTTTAAAGGAGAAGGAAAGGCTGGAGACACTTGGGGGTGCCAAAATTAGGCACCCCCCCAAGTGATTGTAGCGACTTACCAAAAACCCAGGGCCGGTGCTCCTATCAGGAGAAATCTGCACCGGCCCCGGGTTATAGGAGCGAGCACCACGGAGATATCTACTTCCGTCTTCGCGCAGCTGCGCATTTCCCCGGACTGACGCATGCGCATTTGAACGAAAAAGCCGACTTTAAAGTTAAAGGGGAAGGAAACCTAGTCGGCGCAGACTAGGTTTCCTTCCCCTTTAAAGTTCGGCTTTTAGTTCTAATGCGCATGTGCAGCTGCGCGAAGACGGAAGTAGATCTCTCCATGGTGCTCGCTCCTATAACCGGGGCCAGTGCAGATTTCTCCCGATAGGAGCACCGGCCCTGGGTTTTTGGTAAGTCGCTACAATCACTTGGGGTTGCCTAACGTTTGGCACCCCCAAGTGTCTCCAGCCTTTCCTTCTCCTTTAAACAGAACATTTGGCTGTTCTAGTCCAATCTAGTGTGCAATTGCACTCCCAGAATTAGTAATGTAGCTCCATCTTGCTCATGTAAGAGAGCAGAAAAGACTGCCTCAGTTGGTAGACTCCACAGAATTGCCTCTGTTTAAAACAGCTACATTTTCCAATGAAAACTAAAATAAAATATGCATTTGGTTCTTAGAGCAGACAGACTAAATTTAATATTTTCTAATAAATAGCCTTTGAGTATCAATTTCTCTGTATTCTCCTCTCATCTCTGGATTGTCCCAACCAGTTTTTAGATACTTTTTATTTGTGCAATAAGTAAAAATGCCAGATAAGCATACCGTGCATCTTGAATAGGAATCAGACTTGCCAACAAACATTTACTAACAAGACATGTTATAGAAGGTTATGCAAGTTAAACGACAGCATTGCTACAGAGCTTCCAAAGCATTTTCATACTAATAGTTATATGGAATATACTTGTTGTACATTGTGCCAGTGCTGGAATCATTTTGATGTGATGACAGTGAGGCTTAAAGAGTTTGTCACTGCAGAGAATTTATCATATAAAGGGATATAAAAGAGCCTGGTGAAGACAGAAATCATACCTTTCTTTATGCTGCCATTAAGCTGCCTTATAACATTAACAGAAATTTAAAAATTAAAGTTATATACTTTAATATGTTCCTTCACTTTTCAGTTTGACTCAATTTGGTGAGTTTTGATCAGTGGAAGTTTAATAGAATTGCTTAAAATGACCAACTTTACTGTATGTTTTATTTTCCATCAGAAATGTGCTGAATCCAGGATTTAGATTTGGATTTGGAGTTTGGATTTGGTTTGGCCAACCTAGTAAAGTAAAGTGAATTTGATAATGTCATTTTTATTAATGATACATTCTCAAAGTACCAATGTAGTTCTTTACTAAGATTATTTTGTCTCCATATATCTGATTATTCCTATCGAGAGGTTGAAATCCTGCAATAATGTTGACAGTGTCTTTCATGGAGGATTTCTTACCACATTAGTGTGAATGCTTTGTTATATACATATAGCCATAACAAAGAGTTTGGTAATTTCTTGGGAGGGTAAGGGGTTACCCTATGAAAACACATATCAAAATGTCACAAACTGCCATGTACCTACCTAGAAATAGTAACTCTGACACAACTTGCCTCTTGGCTTTGGGAATGATTTCCAATGGTGTAAAACATGTCGGCTGAAATTCCTAAAAATTGCCTTTCATTTTTTATTTCGCACTTTGCTTAAAAAAAACTTCTATTTTTGGTTTAAGACATTGCAAAATTGCATATCTGTGACTTAAAGGAGCAATCCATTCCCTATACAGGTATGGGTTCCGTTATCCGGAAACCCATAGTTAGAATTACGGAAAGGCCATCTCCCATAGACTCCATTTTATGCAAATTATCCAACTTTTTAAAAAATGATTTCCTTTTTCTCTGTAATAATAAAACAGTAGCTTGTACTTGATCCAAATTAAGATATAATTAACCCATATTGGAAGCAAAACCAGTCTATTGGGTTTATTTAATGTTTACATGATTTTATAATACATTTAAGGAATGAAGATCCAAATTATGGAAAGATCCATTATCTGGAAACCTCCAGGTCCAGAGCATTCCGGATAACAGGTCCCATACCTATACAAGCAAAGAGTGACTATAAAGTTTTCAAACGTTAAATTCAACTCTTTATGAAGCTGCCCACTGTACAAACCTTATACGTCTGCCTACAGGCATAAATAAAATCTTTATTGTTAGATCATAGTCTCCCTTGTAATCCCATGTGGAAAAATACTATTGCTTCAACAAGAATCCCCAAAGTAAGTCTGTGTTATGCTAATGCCAGCCTGTGCACTCCTTTCTGCCTTCCAGTTTTCAATTTCTAGCACTGCAAATGTCACTTTGATTAATGTAAAGAATGTAGGTGATGGGTATCATAAGGGATTATTCTCCTTTTATTCATAGAGGGCTGCCATTATGTAGCTATTTAAAATATGATGAACCAGTCACATTAGTCTCTGCTCCAGTATATGTTACAGAAGCTCCATGCAGATCATGTCCTTTTAAGAATCCAACTCAGGAACCCAGCGCTACAAATCAACGTGACCAGGGATTTCTCAATAAAACTGGTTAAAGTCAGACTGGGTTTTACTGCTTCCCAATAGGGAAAATAAATCAAACAAGCAGGCTACCTTTATTTATAACCACTAATGAGCTGTAAGGCAATATTTATGGGAAATCATTGTTGTTTCTACTATGTCTAAGAATTTTCAACACTTTCAAATAATTGCTGCTATCATTTGAAAGTGTTGCTGCCTGAGGGTTCTAGGTATTGTACCACGTTGTATTTGACAATACCTGGCTGACCTTGCATTTGACATTGCTCATTGATCAGCATGTAAGAAAGCATCAAATAGCATTTAATTTAAGCGGGCCACCTAGGGTAATGTACCAGCATGTAAACATTTTACCTGTGTGTGCTGTTTAAAAGCAAGCGACTGATTGGTTGCTATGGGTAACTTGACTGGCTCAAATATTGTGCCTCTTATATTGCTAATGCATTCTCAAAACCAAGTTGTCTTTGAATGCAGGATGCCTGACTTGCAAGCTGCAGATATTGCTGAGCTACAGCTCCCCAATGGGGAAACAGGAGCTGCTCAAATTTGTACAAAAAGGAACGGAGTGCTAAAGAAATGACCATGCTGTAGCTAAACAATGTATAAGGTTTCCTAGGTTTTTGGCCATTGCAGTTTCCTACACAGGCATTGTGTGGGGCAAAAAGACTACATTGAGAACACAAGAAAAGAGCGTCCACAGCAAAGATAAATTAGTATGTAGAAATGTGTACAAATAGCAATGGCAGTTGTCATTTTAAAAGGGTCTAAATATGTGAAAAAATATCAATACTAATGGTTTCTTGCTGCATGCCATTACATCACTTTATGATACCATTTGGGGACAAAAGGGAAAATAGTATATTTAGCAAAAATACTGTAGGTCAGTATCAGTACATTTTGGGTGAATTAATGACAGTTTGTAGGGAAGAATACAAGATTATTTAAAAAGATGTCATTAAAATAACTCAAAGCAAGTGACAATGAAAAATATAAAAGAAAAATACATTTTGGGTTTTTTTTAAGGATCCCGATAAAAATGTCTCCTCTGATTATCATTGAGCATTGAGAAAAGGAGGGCAATAGGCAAACATTCTAGCATGCAAATAGCAATTTGTCTTTGCAGCTGTGTACTCTGTTTCCACGCCGTGTTTAAAAGGTTACATTTGCATGTGATGTCTATTCAAATGCATACAGGTTTAAACACTTTTGTTCTTAGGCACATTTTATATGTCATGTCTAAGGTAATTTGGCCCAGTGGCTCACGTTGATTCCGGTATAAACAAAACTATAAAAAGCATTAAGGAGTACTTTGTAGCCATTTAACTAAAATGTGTTTTTTTTTCTGGGAAGCAGATGTAAAGGGCATACAGTGAATTGGCATAGACAGGTTGGAGTTGGATGGTCTGAAATCTTGAAAAGTTCTACACACTGACACTAATTCAGCAATCATGCAAATCCCATTCCATCAAAATATACTTGTAAAGTTCACATTTCTTTTTGCTTTTTACATGGCTATGTAAATTATCGTCTTCTAGTGACAGTCTTGAATATCACAGTTTACTACAGCAGAGCTTAGCTAACATGGTTCATATGGTTTTATGAGATGGCTGAATGCAGAGGTTTAAGTCTGATAGCAGCTGAATATTTGCAAAGTGAGTACCGATTAGGATGAGCGATGCCTAGCTTTCCTGGAATTCTTCGTAGGTTGAACAACTTTCTATGGCTTAGGACAATAGTGACACCCAGTGGCCAGTTACAATAGAAATGTACATTCGGAATGCCTTACAGGAAGCTGATAAAATATCTCAAAACCCTAATTTAAAAAAAATATATATACGTATATTCACATTTCGAAGCAAAAGAGTAATGTGTCTTTATGCGACTCCTAATAATGTTGGGAATAATTATCAACGTGCTTCAGTTGAAAAATCAACCTGAATATCACTAGTTTAGCAGGTGTATTTCTAAAGCACCATGAAGGATGCAACATTTTTTACAGAGGTAAGTTGTTTCTGAACTGCAGAGTGATGTGTCCCTACATGGCTAATTATCGCATTGCGTGGAAAGCATGACTGCATAGGGTAGAGGAGGCAAAAGTTGCAAGTAGAAACTCCCTGGCTAGGACAAGTGGATAAACAACTCAAGAGAAAAAGAGTTGGTGACAGTGTTAGGAACTGATGGTTAGTAGGCCTGGTGCAATTTTTACTATCCTTTTCCCTTTACAAAACATCACTCTGGAAAGTGTTCAAGAATCCATGATAGATGAACCATAGCAATGGACTCAAATATATTGCCTTGAGAAAGGTTTTGTGTGGACCAAAACATCAGCTTTGCATGTAATTTTTCAAATACATCCTTGAGTATTTCACAAGATATCTTGGTGTTGTTTGGTAATTCCTTTGAGATATATATATGTGGGGGGGGGTCTTTCTCTTGTTCTAACTACTCCATGTGTACTACGGCAAGAAATAGCAGTAGCACATGGGGCAATATGAGACACTAATGTCCTCTGCTTGACTCCCCTTGGTGCCGCTTGTCCTTTCTCTTCTGCTCAACTCCAGCTTCAGTGCTTCTGTAACACTACCAATTTTCCCATACTGTTATTTTATTAGCCTGTCACAGATCCCTTATCATTCTATTAATATTGGGGGGAATGCACAAAGCTACTTGACCAAACTATAGCATCCCAGTACCATGTTATATAGTAGACCAAAAATTTGGGCAAGGGGACAAAATGCATGACTTCTATGAGAATTGCCTGAATACGTGCCACTGCTACATTTTTGGACTGTATTAGAGGACTTGAATAAGACATATACAGTACTTCCAAAAAACAAATCTGTTCAGCAATTGGAGAAATTATTTATTAATGCAGATATTACATTATATATATATAGTACACTGTCATGAACATGACCATCATACATATTGCAGTATTTGTTTCTTTGTAGTATCTTGTTTAGTGATGGACGAATCTGTGGCATTTTGCTTCAACAAAAAAATTCACTAATTTACCGCAAAATTTGCAAAACAGTGAACATTTTTGACGCGCAACAATTTTGAACGTGAGCAGAATTTTTTTATACGCGTGACTATTTTGTCCAAGTGCATTAAAGTCAATGGGCTTCCAAATCATTTTGATGCACAATAATTGTATGCGCAAAAAGTTTTTTCTCCTGCGAATTTTCACCACAGAATTTATTCGCTGGTGGCGAAATGCGGAAATTCGCCACAAATCCATGCCTGACGAATTTATTCACCCATCACTAATCTTGATATGTGCAATAATCTGACAGTTTAAATGAGAGAAATAGACGGGAGGAACCTTGATATAACAGCTACTCTAGTTTCTTTTTTCCAGGTTTATGGTAAGATAAATGTAAAAAACAAGGGCATGTCAAACAAGTGTCAAATACTTTTTTCTGGGGTGGGGGAATGGGACATGCTGTAAGTCCTTGACACTTTTGCAGTTGTTCTCTGGACAGAAAATTATTATCTAGCTGTCTTAAGCAGCTCTGCGCCCTGTCCCTTATTCCCATATAGTTCCAGAAGATGGATATAAATGATTCCTCTTTGTATCTAAGCAACCTTAGAGAATCTATTACATTGATCATATGCTGCTGTCTCCTAGTAAACATTAACCATCATCAGAGTACTGCAGTACTGTCATATATGCCAGAATTTATAGGTATGGGACCTGTTATCCAGAATGCTCAGGATCTGGAGTTTTCTAGATACTGGATCTTTTGATAACTTGGATCCTACTCACACGTTAAATCTACTAGAAAATCATGTAAACATTAAATTAACCCAGTAGGCTGGTTTTGCTTCTATTAGGATGAATTCTATCTTAGTTTGGATCAAGTGCAATGTACTGTTTTATTATTACAGAAAAAATGGAAACCATTATTCAAAATTTGTATTACTTGGCTAATATGGAGCTATGGGAGACAGCCTTCCTGTAATTCAGAGCTTTCTGGATAATTGATCCCATACCTGTATAGCAATCTATATGGATACAGATATATATATGGCTGTGTCCCTTATCTGTCTCTTATAGTTGCACCATATATATATATATCCTTTCGTGGGTAATCTCCATACATAATATGTTATGGCATGGTGACAGTCCTTCATGTATTAATTTGATATGAATGAGTAATATTTGCTGTGCCTTTTAGATGAAAAAAGTAGGATTTTTTACAGTATGTCCAAGGAATAATTTAAAATAACTTCCTGAGAATTATTGCAACTTGTGCTATGCAAGCTCCTCTAGAGATTAACCAATTTCCAAGAAGCTCTGCTAATCTGACACCTTTGTTTATGTGCATAAATCTGCAATCATATGCAGCGTACACAGTGACCTAATGACATGAATATTTAAAAAGTATTGTCTTTGTGTCTACTTTACCGTTACCCCTAATTGTAGTGCTTCAAAAGGCACCAAATGTGAAATCATCCATTCCAGTAGGTGATGTCTGTAATTATGAGCTCAATTTGCTATGTAGATTTTAAGAGGCCTGGAGTTTGGTTTCTGATTAAAGAATTCTAATTTGTGAAAATGTATAGTGTCTTAGGAAACGAGGCCAGAATGTGCCATGAGCATGACAAATATTTCTCGAGACTTTCAGTCCCCAAAGTTAAAATCACTGAAGGAAGGTGTGTGCAGTGAACCACTTCTATCATAGCATCAGTGGGCAATGTGAACAAATGTCAAATTATATTTGGGGCAGTCACTTTTTCAGATGACTTTGCTTTATCTTAAAATGAAGAAAAGACGAGACTGTAGTTAAAACAAAAACTCATTGCCCTTGGTAACAGGTTATTACAGCCATTATCATCAACCGAGTTGGATGGAAATTCTCAGAAAGCGGCAAGGAGCACAGAGTAGTAGTTTATGGGTTTCAAGCCCAAAAGTAATAGCCTTCAAATAATTTCAGTCCCTCGTACAACCTACTGGCAATTCTGTAATGGCAACCTATGCCAGCAATACAGACTGTAAAATGTTTTCCCAGTGACTTGCTAGAATCTTGGTATAGCTTGTGAATGCTCTCATTTAGTGATCTACAAAGAGGAGTTTGAATATTTTAATAGATATTGCATCACCATAGCAATATCATACATCTTAATAGCAGCCCAGCCATTGTTATCTAAATATAACTGCTGGAAGATTTATGATGCCATAAAACTCCTTAACTGAGAACTAAAAGAAAATGTACACTAGCACCACATATAACATGCCCATTTACTTGTTAATGTCTTCTATATTAATTCAGGGATAATTTTCATTACTGGAATTGTCATTTCAAACTACTTTGGTTTGCTTTTTATTTTACTCCTTTCTTTTTTTTCAGTTTGATTATTGAACAGTTAATACTGAGTCTAGATATTTAAATGGATACTGAAGTTATCCATGTTGGTTCAAAACCAGCACTAGAAATCAGATTGTTGCTGAATTGTAACCTACTACAACGTATAGAACCTATTTTCCAGAATGCTCGGGACCTGGGGTTTTCCAGACAAAGGATTGTTCTCTAATATGGATCTTCATACAATAAGGGGGTTATTTACTACACTCCGAATGAAAAGATTTTTTTTTTTTAATATAAAATCGGACTTTTTGGAATTTATTAAACCCCGAGGATGGAAAAGTCAGAGGTTGCATATAAGTCAATGGGAAAAGTCCCAATGATTTTTGGATTTTGTACAATACCCCAAAGTTTTTGGAGTTTTCAGGAAAAATTCTGAAAAAACCCAAGTGGATTGAGTTTGTAGCAGAAAATATTGAGATAACTTCGAATTTTGATAAATAATTTAAACATTAAATAAACTCAATAGGCTTGTTTTGCCTATAATAAGGTATTGTTTTATTATTCTCTATTATATTCACTATTATTCTCTCTATATTATATTCTCTATTATATTTATATTATTATAAAGTAAAAGGAAATTCTTTGCACAATTTTGATTATTTGGATAAAATGGAGTCTATGGGAGAAGACCTTCTCAATTTTCCGGATAATTGGTTTTCAGGAAACGGATCCCATACCTGTAGTGTGCTCCGTAGTGAGTCTGACCACTGCTGCTGTGACAAATATGCAAAGGAAATATCATCTCTAGGGTATAGAGTCATGTGAGTAGTACAACTGAAATTTTAAAATTGTATTGATTTTTCTTTAAGTTCTTCAACAATGTGGCTTACACTGGACAGATAGTCTTCACAGTAGCTGCTGGTTCCATTTATTCTACTTAGCTTCAGCAAAATACTATATTGTAAATAATGTGAGTTATGCAATATCAGATGCCCATTTTGCTTGTAATATGTAGCAGCCAACCAGCAGGAAGCATTTACTGTTTAAAAGTATACCTTTGATCGATTGTTGTAGGTCATTACATTTTACAACAAAGTTTGCACCTCTCGCTTCCCTAAGAACCCTAATAATCAAAAATAAGAACTTGTAAACGTAACCACAGGTATCCCAAACCCAGAACAATACCCAAGGTCCCGGTCATGACTCAGTTTTCTGCCTATATCAACCACCTTTAACTTTGGGAGGAGCCCTTCTCTACTTGGGTGCCACTATAGAGTTCTGGGTAGACACCGGAACTGAACTTAGTACAGGAACGGAGAACAAGAAGCGTGGTCAGGAAACAGGCCAGGTCAAAACCAATCTGGAAAGGCAGGATGGATTCAGAAGGCAAGAGAATAACCAAGGTCACAGGCCAGGTCAAACACACCAGTATCGCAGTACAAAAACAGGAATCCCAGGAAAGTAGACAGTAAACAAGCAGTGACCTGGACAGGCAGAGGAGTAGACAAGGTCAGGGACAGGCAGGGTCAGGAACAGATCAGGAACACTCACAATAACACCCAGGAGCTAATGAAATAGACCTTTATGTTGGGTAATGCACAAAAGGTACCTGAAACACTATGAAAACACTTCTGTATTCTACTCATCATTTTCAATGGGTCTACAAATTCTCAAAAAAAATTGCTTACATTTTTCCTAGGACAGCTCCCATTTACTTCTAGATGAACTCTCAAGCTTTTAGATGCTGACGTTTTATATTCAAGTTTTATTAGATTAATAAATACTGAACATTTGAGCTTTTGAAACCATTTTTTGAAATTTTTAATTAAAAAAAAAGTTGTTCCGTAACAAAATTAGTTGTTTTATATGAGATACAAATGACTTTTTCTATAGGATATCATTTAGTTGTCCACTGAAATGTACATCCCATGAATGGTCATTACCAAGAAAACCCTGTTAATGATACTTGTC